>NC_089845.1:58428283-59628283 GCF_035609145.1 Eleutherodactylus coqui | reverse complement strand
CCGCTCTCCCCCGCCGCTCCCCGCCGCCCACCGGCACCCGAATCTTTAGAGACAAGCGGGCAGGTACTCGCATAAGGCACTACTCGCTCGAGTACTTTGCCTTAGCGAGTACACTCACTCATCTCTAATCACAATTGACCAATTCCCTTTCATTAGTGAAATTCACTTCAATGTGGAATTAGCAGAGAATCGCCCCAGTGACAAATGAATAGAGCGCTTTACAACAGAAGATGCAAAATGTACAGAAATAACTGACCAGATTAACAAATACAAATGAATTTTCTAGAAATGTAATATAATTTATTTGCCTAAAACTAGATATAAAGAAGCATGGACTTAAAAAAAAATGGCAAGAAGTCTTGAACAATTTTTGGAGCATATGGTGGCATTAATACCTTTTAGGCATTTGGGAGGTATTAAAAAACATTATACTCTACTATAAATTTTAGGCTGGGTTCATGTGGGGCGGAATTGATGCAGAATTTCATTCTTAAGCCTGAGAGTAAGCAGCAAAGTGGACAAGAGTTGCAAAAATCTCGACCACATGCTGCGAACAGTCCGCTGCGGACAAGCCACGCAGAAACTGACATGCGGCGTGGAATTCAAATCTGCGACATGTCAATTGCATCGTTGTTTCCGCTGTGGGCTCTCTTCTCTATATGTTAAGAGATTCCCGCAGTGGAGTACAGGCGGGAAAAGCCGTTTTGAAGCAGGCTTTCCGCTGCGGAAATCTTGCGGAATTTCAGTGCATTCCCGCTGTGGATATTCCAAGAGATTTACAGAGGATTTCAGTCCCGTGGGAACCCAGCCTTAGGACTCTTTCCCACAAGTTTTTACAGCCGGCTGATATACGCTGTGATCTGATGTATTGGATTCCAATGCATCAGATCACATGGCCGTATTCCTGAGACATAAAAGCACCCAACCGGCCAATATAGCGCTGGGCGTTTTTACATTGGGCCCAAAAGCTAGTCCTGGAACTATCTTTTGGATAGGAATATGTTGGTCACTGCATGGGCTCCTATGGGAGCCTATGGCAATGGCCGGAGGTGGGAGGGAGTTAAGCAGCGTGGCTGCTAAACTCCTTCCCTCTGCTCTCCTCCTCCCGGGCAGGCTCACCTCTGCTCTCCTCCCCACTGGCTCTTTTCAATGGAAGGGGCGGGATGTGGGTGGAGCTAGGCTCCCGCCTGCTCTCCCCGCCCCTTCTCCATAGCCATCAATGGGAGGACGCGCGACAGGACAGCGCTTAGCCCAGCCCCCACCCTGCCCCCTCCCATTGCAAAGAATGATCGGGGAGGAGAGCAGAGGTGAGCCTGCGATGGGGAGGGAGGGGAAAGGGGCGACGGCATGGTGACCTCGACACATATGCATTGGGGCCCATGCCATGTGAAAGGGTGCACAAACGTTAGATTTGTGCACCCGTTCAGGAGCTTCTACGCCCCAAAAAACGCCAGCTGATATACGTTTGTACGAATAAAGCCTTATTTCATTATTTTGTAAAACAATCATATGTCTTCACTTTACCCAAAGCCACACAATTTATTTGTAAATACCGACTTCTGCAGCATATTTTTAAGCTATAAGTAGGAGTGGATCCTAGAAGCATAAAGGAAAAGTTTGTACTTCTCTTCAACTCAATTTTAGCAGAAAAATATATCTCATGTTACCAGCATTAATGGGTTTATGAGATTGTATTTATCAACTGTTACTAGATGAGACCATCATCTGAGACTAATGCTATTGTAGCATTACTTTATTTCTCATAGTAGAGAACAAAAAGCTACATACAGAGCCTTTTCTGTGTGTATAGTGTTACTATGCTGCCTTATCTGGGCTTCCAGCATAGCTGTCATCGGTTATTAAATTCCCTGCTCTTTCAGGATAATGAAGTGACGTCTGACTCCCACCCAGTCTACACAGCAAAGCTAATAAACGAGCTGCATAAGACAGGAAATATCAGTCTATTGTGTGTGCTTAAGTTCCTTAAAGGGAACCTGTCACCTGTAAGAACATGATAAACTAGTTTATGGTGCTTTTCAGGGAGGTGACGGGCAGCCATGTGTTTTTTTATACTCACCCACTCTCTTGTTCCCACACTGTCATCCAGCGAAGATTGTGCATAGTCTGAAAATCAGACCGCCATGCTCGTAATCTCCTTGATGACACCGCAGGAACAAGAAAACTGGCACGTATACAAACCATCTCCCGATTCCCCGACCTCCCGATACAGCATTATAGCTTCGTTTATGGTGTTGTTCCCTATAAATTATTATTGGAATGTTTCATTATACTTTCTAAATGCGCGATCACATAGAAACGCCAAACTATTTTTTAAGCATGTGTTTAAAATAATAATGTATTTTTTTCTGATGATACATTTCCTCCAGGTATTTTATATAGTCATCGAACATTGATGTTCTAAGACTACTTTTATCCTATGCAAGAGGGTATTAATAAAAAGATTAAAAAGAATTAGTCCTAATAAGAGATGAGCGAGCATACTCGCTAAGGGCAATTACTCGATCAAGCATTGCCCTTAGCGAGTACCTGCCCGCTCGGAAGAAAAAGTTCGGCTGTCGGCGGCGGGCGGGGAGCGGCAGGGGAGAGCGGGGAGGAATGAAGGGGAGATCTCTCTCTCCCTCTCCCCCCCCCCCCCCCGCTCCCGCCTACTCACTGACGCAACTCACCTCTCACACGCGCCAGCAGCCGAACCTTTTCTTCCGAGCAGGGAGGTACTTGCTAAGGACAATGCTCGATTGAGTAATTGTCCTTAGCAAGTATGCTCGCTCATCTCTAGTCCTAATCTCTAACCATGTGGTGACTTTAGGTCAGTAAAGGAAGAGTTTTGTGGCAGAATTAGGGCTCGTTCACATCAGCGTCAGATGATCCTTTTAGAACCTCCATCACTGAATTTAAAAAACAGGATGAAATAGTTCAGCATGGTGAGCTGAGCTATATCGGCCTGTAAAATTCTGGAAGCGTGGCCAAAAAAACCCAACGAAACCCATTATAGTCAATAGAATCAGCTCAATTCCATCATATGACTGTTCATTTCGGCCACTGGGTGCGGTTTTCCTGCTACTGTAACGAAACAGGAAAATGGAACCAAAAAGCGCAGATGTGAACAAGCCCTTAAGCTGTATGTCATCTGCTCTTTTTGTATATCAGATATTTATTTTGTATACCATCCCAGATATTATGACTTCCCTGTGTCGAAAATCATAGGGCATTGCTTTCATAGTCTACAACTGTTTAAACACTCTGTGCTGCTGTGAGACATGTATGTGCACATAATCACTCGCATATATACATGACTAGCTGATATACTTGGCTTCGCCCGAGTTAATTTGGTACTGGTGTTTATCTGGTGTTCACACAGAAAATCTTATGAAGTCGTGGTTACTTTAGAGATACCAGAAAAAAATATGTTCACCATTTTGCATGGTTCATGCGTTACCCAGGAAACACCCCGTGAAGGTAACCATGCGACTTTTCCTTTATATAAAATGACATCAGAAAGTGAGAGAAATTTGGACGCTAATTCTTTGGCGCTTAGAATTGAATAATCTAGTTGGGACCCATTTACTTTTCTTATTTATGACATAATAAATGCTCTTGCCAAATTTCAAGTTTCTATGACATCAGGAAGTGAGAGAATTAGATTCCGTATGTAAAATTTGGACGCTAATTCTTTTGCGCTTAGAATTGAATAATCAAGTTGGGACCCATTAGCTTTTCCTATTTATGACATAATCAATGCTCTTGCCAGATTTCAAGTGAGAGAATTAGATTCCGTACGTAAAATTAGGACGCTAATTCTTTTGTGCTAGAATTGAATAATTGAGTTGGGACCCATTTACTTTTCCTATTTTGGACATAATTAGAGATGAGCGAACGTACTCGGATAGGCACTACTCGTCCGAGTAATGTGCCTTATCCGAGTACCTCCCCGCTCGTGCTGAAAGGTTCGGGTGCCGGCACGGAGCGGGGAGCTGCAGGGGAGAGCGGGGAGGAACGGAGGGGAGATCTTTCTCTCCTTCTCTCCCGCCCGCTCTGCCCCGCTCCCCGCTGCGACTCACCTGTCAGCAGCGGCAGCTCCCGAACCTTTCAGCACGAGCGGGGAGGTACTCGGATAAGGCACATTACTCGGACGAGTAGTGCCTATCCGAGTACGTTCGCTCATCTGTAGACATAATCTATGCTTGTGCCAAAGTTTATGTTTCTACGACATCGGGAAGTTGGAGAATTAGTGCGAGTCATTCAGTCAGTCAGTCAGTGAATCAGTCAGTAAGGGCTTTCGTCTTTATATATATATATATAGATAGATAGATAGATAGATAGATAGATAGATAGATAGATAGATAGATAGATAGATAGATAGATAGATAGATAGATAGATAGATAGATAGATAAAAGCATATTACACAATAAACCAATAATATTTGATCAAGCCCCTTCATTGGTAACAACAAGGCCAAACAAACATAAAATATTAAAGTCTATGCCTTTAACTATGTAATAAATATGAATTATGTTAAAGAAGCTCGGACAAGTTTTAAATAATCCACATTGTGTAGAACTATACACTGAACAAGAGCCAATTAGACCTAAAAGGACAGATAAAGCATATTAATAACTGTGGAAGAGTCTTTGCTTATCTAGTGTCTAGAATAAATGGCCCCGTGAGACCGTGTCAAGGAAAGTATCTGCATCCTGCTCATTTTATTATTCACAGTGCAATCTCATTGTTTCTTATACATGATGCCCCAATTACTTGTTCTCTGTTTTCTGCATAAAAGACTGATGTCCTCTGATGTCCCATGACAAATATAACAAGCTGTAATATCTCCATTAATTTATTTAGGGCCCAATAGGAGGCTCATATTCCATAATAAGGGAAATTACATGAAATATGGAAGTTATTTCAATGATCTCCCATCTATTCCCTCTCCCTCGGTTAGAATGACTGAGAGATCACAATAGAATGGTGCTTGTTAGGCTTATATTTTCCCAAATGACATGTCAGTATGTGAGAGGAGAAAGAACTGAAGTTGTCTCCTTGCTTATCAGCACACAGAATGTAACATCCATTGTTAGAATTATGTCTTTCTGTAACATCACTGGAAGCGGATGCATTGGTCTGACCATGAATAAATGTATGAAATGGACCCAATCTCCAAACAAACATCATAAAATAAAGATGGTATAATGCTATTCTTAATATATCACTAATTGCAGCATACGTGCCTATTACGATATGGCCCTTACTAGGAGAGATTAGCAGAGATTAACCCCTTTGCATCCACCATCTATATATAAGTCCTAACTGCCGATGCACCATGTAGCTAGGATATATATATATATATATATATATATATATATATATATATATATATATACATCCTCTACTTCAGTGACATATCTTACTGTATAGCTCTTTGCAGTAAGGTGATTGGGCCAGTACTTTCTCAGTTTCACCCTAGTGAAGTGACAGGGAGTTGTAATGATCAGCTCTCACCATACAAAAACGATAATTATTGTGGTCATAGTGAGCCAAATCACCAACAGGAGTGTGAGAAGATTGTTTTGTATGAATTTCTTTAATAAAATTTATTCTGAAAATCTGAATTTTATACTACTCCCGCCCGTTCTTCTCTATATAAAAAGGTAAATTATAATATACTGGCCCTGTTCTTGTATCATAAGAAAGGAAACTCACTTTAAGAGTGACCACCTCCCTATTCTTATTTGCAGAAGGAAAGACTAGAAGCAATGGGATTAAAGGGAGGAGACACAAATTAGAAAAAGCTTTCTGACAGTGAGGATGGGCACACATGCATTTGAATGAACAGCGTATTACCGCGGATGAAACAATCATGGAATCCGCAATTCAAATCTGGTCGTATGAGACTGGCCTAAGGGTGATCAATGAGCGGAACAGGTTGCAACAGGAGGTGATGAATTCTCATTCAATGGAAGTCTTCAAACAGTGGCTGGACAGACATCTGTCTGGGATGATTTAGTGATCCTGCACTGAGCAGGGGGTTGGACCCGATGTCCCTGGAGGTCCCTAACTTTTCCATGATTCGATGATTTAATGTAAAAACAAATATCATACGACGGGGCAGCGTAGCACTTTTGGGGCGCCTAAGGTAAGAGGGGTGTCAATTGCTTTCCATAAAGACTTACCTCATTTAATTGTTGAGGCCAAGTCTGATGGTAATGCCAGATTTCTTTTTGTCAAACTTTGTATTTTTCGTAGGACGCTGGTTATTGCCAACGTTTATTTTCCTAACCAAAGCCAAGTGGCATTTGCTTCACTCTGCTTTCTGAGTTAGAGGAAAGTCTTCTCTCTCTCTGCCTTGCGGTGGCCCATAGAATTAAGAGACATGTCGCTTTTCTACACTTAATTGATGTTTGTGTTGCAGCTGGCCTGGGATCTGTTCCTTTCTAGTAATCTGGTTCAGATCTTGGTTCTCTTCATCATCTGGCTCTGGTGGGAGTGGCATTAGGTGAGAATTGCTGGTTTCACCTGTCGGTAATTTGGGAGGACTATTTAACCTGGCCTTGCTGTTTAATTTAGTCACCCCCTGACTGTGGTGGAAGTTAGAGTTTGGTGCTGGATCTCCTGTTTTCCTGATTCTTCACAATGCTAAGTACTGAGGTTACTACTGTTGATATCTTGTTATCTGCGGTTTTCTCCTCTCCCACGTGGGGTCTGCTAGTGGCCTAGCTATGTGGTCAGGTTCACCCTTGTTAGGGTGGGTTATCTGCGTATAGGCAGGTCCCTTTCCTGGGTAAAGGGTTTAAAGGACATGATTTTCCTGGTGTCTGTTTTCTTTTTTGTTTACCACTGTTTTGTGTGCACTTGCGGTCAGTTTGTTCACAGCCCATGAGTCTTTCAGGTTTTCGGATCCAGCATGCCCAGACTGCACGTGACAGTTTGGAAAAGTCTCTCTTAGGCCTCATATCGACAGGCATGATTTTCAAGTGTTGAATCCCACAGCAGTTTCCACCCGTGCCCACAGCCATGAGACCTAAAGAGACATTCACTCACCTGTCTGGCTGCTATGTGGGTCTTCTCTGTCATGGCCAGATCTTCTTTCTTATGCACGGTGGATCTGCTCAGCACGCCTGCTGGCGTGCCGCACACATGCGTCGTGCTTTTTTTTCTCTTAAATCTCCTGCTTTACCGTGGGTCCGTGGCACGGACGAAGAAGTGTCAGCTGCGTCTGTGCCGCAGATTGAATTGCTTCCATTGATTTCAATGGAAGCCAATTGTGCAGAAAGCTGCAGAAAATGGAGCATGCTGCGATGTTTTCCCACATGTGCGACCTGCACGCCGGGAAAAAATGACATCCGCAAGTATTTAATTACCTGCAGATACCCAATGAATGCCTATGGGCAGATTGAACTGCGAATCATCAGCGCGGATTCCACAATTCAATTTTGACCGCGGACATGAGGCCTCACTCTATAAAAGATTTCACCTTCAGTTCATAATTCTTACCATTGTATTGATTATATCTTTATGTTCCATTTACTTCTAGACCTGTTCCCCTCAGCAGGTATTGAACCTATCCTGCTCTCTGATCATAACATAGTTTGGTCCTCTCTTCTTTTTGGGTTAGAAAGGCAGCAAAGAAAGTCATAGAAATTAAATGATAACATACTTAGGGACTCGGTGTGTCCGATGTTAACTCAAACATATCGGAATTCCTGAAAATGAATTCCTCTGATCCTACTGGGGCTCCAATATAATGGGAAACACTCAAATGTGTCTTAAAGGGGTTGTCCCGCGAAAGCAAGTGGGGTTCAGCACTTCTGTATGGCCATATTAATGCACTTTGTAATGTACATCGTGCATTAATTATGAGCCATACAGAAGTTATTCACTTACCTGTTCCGTTGCTAGTGTCCCCGTCGCCATGGTGCCGTCTAATTTCAGCGTCTAATCGCCCGATTAGACGCGCTGGCGCAGTCCGGTCTTCTCCCTGGTGAATGGGGCCGCTCGTGCCGGAGAGCTGGTCCTCGTAGCTCCGCCCCGTCACGTGTGCCGATTCCAGCCAATCAGGAGGCTGGAATCGGCAATGGACCGCACAGAGCCCATGGTGCACCATGGGAGAAGACCCGCGGTGCATTGTGGGTGAAGATCCCGGCGGCCATCTTAGTAAGGTAAGGAAGAAGTCGCCGCAGCGCGGGGATTCGGGTAAGTACTAAACGTTTTTTTTTTTTAACACATGCATTGGGTTTGTCTGCCGCCGAACGGGGGCCTATTGAAAAAAAACAAAAAACATTTCGGCGTGGGACAACCCCTTTAGGAAGTATCTTTATATATCTTGCCTCTAGATTAAAAAGAACATGGATCCAAAAAATGCAGGACCTCCATGAGAGGCTCTTTCCTTTTTAGAGAGTATGTATAAAAGGATCCTCCCCTCTGAGGATTATATAGAACTGTGTGGCAATTAATTAACCAAAGCTACATACATGCTAGGGACAAAATAAAATAACTTTATTATGAACACGGTAACAAATGCAGCAGGCTTCTCGCAAGTGCTTTACAGCCATGAATGGCCACCACGTATATCATAGAAATGAATTCCCGTAGAGTTGTGGGAAAGGTGTTTTCTGCAAAAGAAGAATTTCGGTCTCATTACATGGACTTGTAAAGTTTAACCCTTTCCAATCCAATTTGAATTCAGAGTTTCCTAAAAGGCTTTCTCTTTTTGCTGTTATACAACAGTGCCATCTGCTGACTAAAGCCAGTATGTGTACGCCAGAGAGGCTCAGACAGCGGAGGGGGCTGGCAATAGACAGTAAGAATACGCTGTCGGGCGTCTTCTGACAATGAAGCTGTACAAGCTTCAATCAGAATGTAGGAAGACGTGGATTGAAAGGGTTAAGGGGGAAGTTTGCCAATCTATCGCAGGAAAAGAAGATCCAAAAAAATGAAGGATTATTTGAAGGATTTGGTAGGTCCCACACTTTCTAACACCGTTGGAGATTCTTTAGACACATAAATAGAAGATGAAGTGGCTAAGTCCATAAGCGATCTAAGGACTAGAAAATGCCCAGGGCCCGAAGAACTTGCAGTCCATTTTTTTAGACTTTTAGTAAGGCCATTGTTGCTCTGTTGACTAAAACATGTAATTCCCTGGTTGAGGGGTCAGAACTCCTATCTCAGGCCATGACAGCACATACTTATCTGCGTTGTCCGAAAGCCAGGTCTGCAGCAATTATTAACCAATTTTCCTTATTAACATTTACATAAAAATATACACCAAAATTCTAGCTAACAGGCTAAAACCATATATTCTTCTTCGTGTTCACTGTGATCAAGTGGTTTTTGTCCCTGGCAAGGAAGCCAGAGAAAATACCATTGGGGTGCTATCCTTGATCTCATTTGCTAAAGCTAGGAATGCCTTCTTTCTATTGATGCTGAAAAGGCTTCCAATCGGGTAAACTGGGACTTCCTATGGTTATCCCTAGTACATATGGGTTCGGGCCCCATTATGATCTCACATATAATGTCGTTATATTCTTCACTGAGACACATGTGAAGAGGATGCTATGCTCTTTCTCCTCAGTGATCGGTCCTTACCGCTCCTTGCCTTTCTTCATTCTTTTTCTTATCCATCTTCCCTTAGTTTATTCTTTCTCCTTATTTACGTATTTATGTCGGGAAATCCCTCATTATCTTGTCTATTCTGATTTAACAAAGTTCTTAACTAGAGATGAGCGAACGTACTCGGATAAGCACTACTCGTCCGAGTAATGTGCCTTATCCGAGTACTGCTGTGCTCGTCCTGAAAGATTCGGGGCGCTCCGCTGCTGACAGGTGAGTCGCAGCGGGGAGCGGGGCAGAGCGGGCGGGAGAGAAGGAGAGAAAGATCTCCCCTCCGTTCCTCCCCGCTCTCCCCTGCAGCTCCCCGCTCCGCAGCGCGTCCCGAATCTTTCAGCACGAGTACAGCGGTACTCAGATAAGGCACATTACTCGGACGAGTAGTGCTTATCCGAGTACGTTCGCTCATCTCTATTCTTAACCCCTTAAGGACCAGGCTGTTTTGTACCTTAAGGACCAGACACTTTTTAGGAATTTTACCCATGTGATGGTTTTATTGCCCTATTTTTTTCCTTTAGCTACCAAAATTATTTTTGCTGCATTTTTTTCCTGTAATATTTAGGGTTATTGTTTTAAAATCTTTTTCACTGTTTTTCAGGTTTTTAGTTTTATTAGGGGTAAAATGCTAAAAAAAAAAAGGTTTTTTAAAACTTTTAGCGTTTTAAAAAAAATTATTATACTGTATATACTCGAGTTTAAGCAGACCCGAGTATAAGCCGAGGCAACTAATTTAATCAAAAAAACTGGAAAACTAGGTGCCTCGAGTATAAGCCTAGCTAGACTAGGTAAAAAAAATAAAACAATACTCACCTCACAGTCGGCGTCTGTGTCCCCTGCGCCATGATCTTCCTGGCAGTGCAGCAAGCTGCTCTATAATCCTCTCCACTAACATCTCTCTCTGCTAACTGGGGCTTTGAATTCCCCTGCCTTCAGCAAGTAAGCGCTGTGATTGGATTGAGCGCCAACCAATCACAGCCATTCAGTGATGTCATTCACTGAATGGCTGTGAATGATCAAGCACTGGCTGTGATTGGCTGGCGAATTCAAAGCCCTGCTTAGCAGAGAGGGATGACAGCGGGGAGGATTACAGAGCAGCTTGCCGCACCACCGGGAAGTCCATCTCGCAGGGGACACAGACGCCGACTGCGAGGTGAGTATTGAGTTGTTTTTTTTTACCTAGTCCCTCACTCGAGTATAAGCCAAAGAGGGCTTTTTCAGCATAAAAAATGTGCTAAAAAAGTTGGCTTATACTCGAGTATATACAATATTCACATTAAAATAAAGTATGGGAACGTGTTTCTTATTTTGTTTCGGACATTTTGATATATAATATGTATGGTTTATAATATGTATGGTTACAGGGTGCATATAGTGACGGTTTTGGTTGGCGTCAACTTTGTGTTATTTACTTTCTTATGTACCCCGCCCCCCTGAAAATATGACATACCCTGAAAATAAGCCCTAGCATAATTTTCCAGGATTTTTGAGGATGCAGAATGGTTTTTCAAGATTTTTGAAAATGCTTGAACTATATGCTCTACTCCAAAAATAAGTCTCAGTTACAGTTAATTAAAAAAAGGGAATTAATTAAAATGAAAAAATAGTGTCCAGGCAGCTATACATGTAAAAAAGGGGAACTCTTTTGGAGTAAAAATTAATATAAGACCCTGTCTTAGTATATATGGTTATTTTATTCAGTATTTTTTTACTTGTGTATGTAATTATTCTTTTTACTATCTATGTCCACCATGTCGTCATGTAAGACCTCTGGGGGACATTCACATGTTTTTTTTTTTATTTGACATTTTTTCACTGCAGCTGAGGCATCCATAGGAGCTGTAAATTTACAGTGTTTGGTCATTAATAGGTTAAAGGGACTGTATCACCTACTTCTAGCCCTATAAGCTAAACTTATGGGTTTAAAGTACGTCACTGAGGGAAAGGAATCAGAAGAGAGTTAAATATGCCTTCACTGAATTGATCCCTTAAAATATAACTTTTTTAAATTATAATACTTAAAAACAGAAAGCTCCAAGACTAACAACATAAATTAAGTGACAAAATCACTATTATGACCCACTATGTCCGTTCATTGGTAGGACCCACCAGAATTCACATAAGAGATCCCAACCTTCCAAGTATAGGTCAAATAAGAGGTGTATGATCTCTATTTTCATGTGACAAAACCAAAGTGACCCCAGGTTCCGGTCTCCTTTGGCTAAAATTGTAATCAAATGAAGTGTAGAGAGGCACTACGAAGGCCACAAGACCCGGTATAGTGTCCTCAAACAGCAAAGGAAGTGGGTACTTATAAAGCACTTGTGTTCAAATCCCCATAAATAATATAGAAGGGATACAAGGCAAGTGTAGTTCTTAGTTGGTTAATGTCTCCAACTTTACAGTGGCAGGGAACAGAGGCAGATGTAAATCTTCGTTAATAAAAGTTTCCGATTCCCCACGCTGACTCAGAATGGACATCACAATGGACATCACAATACTGAACTGACTATATCCCAATGATGAAATTTAATTTGTGGTGTAAGTCAGTAAAACAGTATTGTTATGGTCAAATTCTTGTAACACCATTAGGATTCTAGAAAAGTTGGTTTTAGAATGATTCTAGAAATATGATGCAGATGGTACTATAGGGTCCTAAAGAAATCTAGTTTAGGATAACTCTCGCAAATAATGGTTCAGCAGGTTCGACGTCGTTTCAGTCGTGCTATTAACTCATCGGGAATAGAGATGAGCGAACACCAAAATGTTCGGGTGTTCGTTATTTGGAACGAACTTCCCGTGATGCTCGAGGGTTCGTTTCGAACAACGAACCCCATTGAAGTCAATGGGCGACCAGAACATTTTTGTATTTCGCCGATGCTCGCTAAGGTTTTCATGTGTGAAAATCTGGGCAATTCAGGAAAGTGATGGGAATGACACAGTGACGGATAGGGCAGGCGAGGGGCTACGTGTTGGGCTGCATCTCAAGTTCACAGGTCCCACTATTAAGCCACAATACCGGCAAGAGTGGGCCCCCCCCCCCTCCCAACAACTTTTACTTCTGAAAAGCCCTCATTAGCATGGCATACCTTTGCTAAGCACCACACTACCTCCAACAAAGCACAATCACTGCCTGCATGACACTCCACTGACACTTCTCCTGGGTTACATGCTGCCCAACCGCCCCCCCTCCCCCCCCACAGCGCACACCAAAGTGTCCCTGGGCAGCCTTCAGCTGCCCTCATGCCACACCACGCTCATGTCTATTTAGAATTGCGTCTGCCATGACGAGGGACCGCAGGCACACACTGCAGAGGTTGGCACGGCTAGGCAGCGACCCTCTTTAAAAGTGGCGGAGCAATAGCCCACAATGCTGTACAGAAGCAATGAGAAATAGAATCCTGTGCCACCGCCATCAGGAGCTGCACACGTGGGCATAGCAATGGGGAACCTATGTGCCACACACTATTCATTCTGTCAAGGTGTCTGCATGCCCCAGTCAGACCGCGGTTTTTTAATTCATAGACACAGGCAGGTACAACTCCCTATTGTGAAGTCCCTGTCGACCCACAGCATGGGTGGCTCCCTGGAACCCACCGGCGGTACACAGAAATATCCCATTGCATTGCCCAACACAGCTGAGGTAGTAATGTCGTGCTTAATGCAGGTGGGCTTCGGCCCACACTGCATGCCCCAGTCTGACTGGGGTTCTTTATAAGTGTACAGATGTAGTAAAAACTCCGTGTGCACCTACAGCATGGGTGGGTGCCAGGAAGCCACCGGCGGTACATAGAAATATCCCATTGCATTGCCCAACACAGCTGAGGTAGTAATGTTGTGCTTAACCCTTTCCAATCCAATTTGTATATGGTTTTCCTAGGGGGCTTACTCTTTTTCTGCTGTTATACAACGGCGCTATATGCTGGCTAAAGCCAGTACTGCATGAGCTGACACGTAGGATAGGCTCCGACAGCAGAGAGGCTGGCAATATACAGTAAGAGAACCCCGACGGACGTCTACCAACAACGGAGCTGTACAGCCTTAAACCCTAATGTCTTCACAGGTCACACAGTGGACTGGAAAGGGTTAATGCAGGTGGGTTTCGGCCCACACTGCATGCCCCAGTCAGACTGGGGTTCTTTACAAGTGGACACATGTAGGTTAAACTCCCTGTGGACCCACTGCCTGGGTGGGTGCCAGGAAGCCACCGGCGGTACATAGAAATATCCCATTGCATTGCCCAAGACAGCTGAGGTAGTAATGTCGTGCGTAATACAGGTGGGCTTCGGCCCACACTGCATGCCCCAGTCAGACGGGTTCTTTAGAAGTGTACAGATGTATTAAAAACTCAGTGTGCACCTACAGCATGGGTGGCTCCCTGGAACCCACCGGCGGTACATAAAAATATCCCATTGCATTGCCCAACACAGCTGAGGTAACGTCAGCTGTAATGCAGGTGGCCTAAAAATTAATTTGATTACACTGTAGGCGAGGGCCCACAAAAATTGCTGTATCAACAGTACTAATGTACATCCCAAAAATTGGCCATGGCCAGCCAAGAGGGCAGGTGAAACCCATTAATCGCTTTGGTTAATGTGGCTTAAGTGGTAACTAGGCCTGGAGGCAGCCCAGTGTAACGAAAAATTGGTTCAAGTTAAAGTTCCAATGCTTTTAAGCGCATTGAAACTTATAAAAATTGTTCTGAAAAATTATTTGAGTGAGCCTTGTGGCCCTAAGAAAAATTGCCCGTTCAGCGTGATTACGTGAGGTTTCAGGAGGAGGAGCAGGAGGAGGAGGAGGAGGAATATTAGACACAGATTGATGAAGCAGAAATGTCCCCGTTTTGGATGGTGAGAGAGAACGTAGCTTCCATCCGCGGGTGCAGCCTACGTATTGCTTACGTATCGCTGCTGTCCGCTGGTGGAGAACAGAAGTCTGGGGAAATCCAGCCTTTGTTCATCTTGATGAGTGTTAGCCTGTCGGCACTGTCGGTTGACAAGCGGCTACGCTTATCTGTGATGATTCCCCCAGCCGCACTAAACACCCTCTCCGACAAGACGCTAGCCGCAGGACAAGCAAGCACCTCCAGGGCATACAGCGCTAGTTCAGGCCACATGTCCAGCTTCGACACCCAGTAGTTGTAGGGGGCAGAGGCATCACCAAGGATGGTCGTGCGATCCGCTACGTACTCCCTCACCATCCTTTTACAGTGCTCCCGCCGACTCAGCCGTGACTGGGGAGCGGTGACACAGTCTTGGTGGGGAGCCATAAAGCTGGCCAGGCCCTTAAAGACTGTTGCACTGCCTGGGATGTACATGCTGCTCGATCTACGCACATCCCCTGCTACCTTGCCCTCGGTACTGCGCCTTCTGCCACTAGCGCTGTCGGCTGGGAATTTTACCATCAGCTTGTCCGCAAGGGTCCTGTGGTATAGCAACACTCTCGAACCCCTTTCCTCTTCGGGAATCAGAGTGGGCAGGTTCTCCTTATACCGTGGATCGAGCAGTGTGTACACCCAGTAATCCGTAGTGGCCAGAATGCGTGCAACGCGAGGGTCACGAGAAAGGCATCCTAACATGAAGTCAGCCATGTGTGCCAGGGTACCTGTACGCAACACATGGCTGTCTTCACTAGGAAGATCACTTTCAGGATCCTCCTCCTCCTCCTCCTCCTCCTCAGGCCATACACGCTGAAAGGATGACAGGCAATCAGCCGGTGTACCGTCAGCAGCGGCCCAAGCTGTCTCTTCCCCCTCCTCCTCATCCTCCTCATGCTCCTCCTCCTCCTCCTGTACGCGCTGAGAAATAGACAGGAGGGTGCCCTGACTATCCAGCGGCATACTGTCTTCCCCCGCCCCCGTTTCCGAGCGCAAAGCAGCTGCCTTTATGGTTTGCAGGGAATTTCTCAAGATGCATAGCAGAGGAATGGTGACGCTAATGATTGTAGCATCGCCGCTCACCACCTGGGTAGACTCCTCAAAATTACCAAGGACATGGCAGATGTCTGCCAACCAGGCCCACTCTTCTGAAAGGAATTGAGGAGGCTGACTCCCACTGCGCCGCCCATGTTGGAGTTGGTATTCCACTATTGCTCTACGCTGCTCATAGAGCCTAGCCAACATGTGGAGCGTAGAGTTCCACCGTGTGGGCACGTCGCACAGCAGTCGGTGCACTGGCAGCTTAAAGTGATGTTGCAGGGTGCGCAGGGTGGCAGCGTCCGTGTGGGACTTGCGGAAATGTGCGCAGAGCCGGCGCGCCTTTACGAGCAGGTCTGACAAGCGTGGGTAGCTTTTCAGAAACCGCTGAACCACCAAATTAAAGACGTGGGCCAGGCATGGCACGTGCGTGAGGCTGCCAAGCTGCAGAGCCGCCACCAGGTTACGCCCGTTGTCACACACGACCATGCCCGGTTGGAGGCTCAGCGGCGCAAGCCAGCGGTCGGTCTGCTGTGTCAGACCCTGCAGCAGTTCGTGGGCCGTGTGCCTCTTATCGCCTAAGCTGAGTAGTTTCAGCACGGCCTGCTGACGCTTGCCCACCGCTGTGCTGCCACACCGCGCGACACCGACTGCTGGCGACATGCTGCTGCTAACACATCTTGATTGCGAGACAGAGGAGGAGGAGGAGGAGGAGGAGGGTGCTTTAGTGGAGGAAGCATACACCTCCGCAGATACCACCACCGAGCTGGGGCCCGCAATTCTGGGGGTGGGTAGGACGTGAGCGGTCCCAGGCTCTGACTCTGTCCCAGCCTCCACTAAATTCACCCAATGTGCCGTCAGGGAGATGTAGTGGTCCTGCCCGCCTGTGCTTGTCCACGTGTCCGTAGTTAAGTGGACCGTGGCAGTAACCGCGTTGGTGAGGGCGCGCACAATGTTGCGGGAGACGTGGTCGTGCAGGGCTGGGACGGCACATCGGGAAAAGTAGTGGCGACTGGGAACTGAGTAGCGCGGGGCCGCCGCCTCCATGATACTTTTGAAGGACTCAGTTTCCACAACCCTATACGGCAGCATCTCAAGGCTGATGAATTTTGCTATGCGGACGGTTAACGTTTGAGCGTGCGGGTGCGTGGCGGCGTACTTGCGCTTGCGCTCGAACACTTGCGCAAGCGACGGCTGAACGGTGCGCTGAACTACACTGCTGGATGGGGCCGAGGACAGCGGAGATGAGGGTGTGGGTGCAGGCCATGAGGCGGTAGTGCCTGTGTCCTGAGAGGGGGGTTGCATCTCAGTGGCAGGTTGGGGCACAGGGGGAGAGGCAGGGGTGCAAACCGGAGGCGGTGAACGGCCTTCGTCCCACCTTGTGGGGTGCTTGGCCATCATATGTCTGCGCATGGTGGTGGTGGTGAGGCTGTTGGTGTTGGCTCCCCGGCTGAGCTTTGCGCAACAAAGGTTGCACACCACTGTTCGTCGGTCGTCAGGCGTCTCTGTGAAAAACTGCCAGACCTTAGAGCACCTCGGCCTCTGCAGGGTGGCATGGCGCGAGGGGGCGCTTTGGGAAACACTTGGTGGATTATTCGGTCTGGCCCTGCCTCTACCCCTGGACACCGCACTGCCTCTTGCAACCTGCCCTGCTGATGCCCTTGACTCCCCCTCTGAAGACCTGTCCTCCTGAGTAAGCGTTGCACACCAGGTGGGGTCAGTCACCTCATCGTCCTGCTGCTCTTCCTCCGAATCCTCTGTGCGCTGCTCCCTTGGACTTACTGCCCTTACTACTACCTCACTGCAAGACAACTGTGTCTGATCGTCATCATCCTCCTCACCCACAGAAAGTTGTTGAGACAGTTGGCGGAAGTCCCCAGCCTCTTCCCTCGGACCCCGGGAACTTTCGAATGGTTGGGCATCAGTGACGATAAACTCCTCTGGTGGGAGAGGAACCGCTGCTGCCCAATCTAAGCAGGGGCCCGAGAACAGTTCCTGGGAGTGTTCCCGCTCCTGAGCAGGTGTCATTGTAGTGGAGTGAGGAGGCTGGGAGGAAGGAGGAGCAGCAGACAGAGGATTCGGATTTGCAGCAGTGGACGGCGCAGAACTGCGTGTTGACGATAGGTTGCTCGAAGCACTTTCTGCCATCCAGGACAGGACCTGCTCACACTGCTCATTTTCTAATAACCGTCTCCCGCGTGGACCCATTAATTGGGCGATGAATGTGGGGACGCCAGAAACGTGCCTCTCTCCTAATCGCGCAGCAGTCGGCTGCGACACACCGGGATCAGGAGCTCGGGCTGTGCCCACACCCTGACTTGGCCCTCCGCGTCCTCGGCCGCGTCCACGTCCTCTAGGCCTACCCCTACCCCTCAGCATGCTGTATTACCAGTGATTTGATTTAACAGGCAGGAAATAAATTGGCGCAAGACTGCAGGCCAAATATAATTTTTGCCCTTTTGGGAAAACGAAAGGCCCCACTGCCTCTAGTGAATGAATAATCTAAGTTTAATAACTGTGCTGTGTCCCTGCTTATGTGTCACAGAACGTGAGGGTAGCAGAGTTATTATAACTCTGGCAGAGCAGGTATTTTTTTTCCCAATTAAGGAAAGCAAATGGCGAAGCCAGCAGTAAAGCGTAGCTGGGTGCGTATGATTTAGCAATGTTTTTCACGCAGCTCACACGTGTCCACAGGCGTTAGGACGGACAGAGGCTGGACAAATAGATTTGTTTTCACTTGTTTTTCCACCAAAAGGCAGCACTGCGTATATTCAATGAACATGAGAAGTTTAATAACTGTGCTGTGTCCCTGCTAATGTGTCACAGAACGTGAGGGTAGCAGAGTTATTATAACTCTGGCAGAGCAGGTATTTTTTTTCCCAATTAAGGAAAGCAAATGGCGAAGCCAGCAGTAAAGCGTAGCTGGGTGCGTATGATTTAGCAATGTTTTTCACGCAGCTCACACGTGTCCACAGGCGTTAGGACGGACAGAGGCTGGACAAATAGATTTGTTTTCAGTTTTTTCCCACCAAAAGGCAGCACTGCGTATATTCAATGAACATGAGAAGTGTAATAACTGTGCTGTGTCCCTGCTTATGTGTCACAGAACGTGAGGGTAGCAGAGTTATTATAACTCTGGCAGAGCAGGTATTTTTTTTCCCAATTAAGGAAAGCAAATGGCGAAGCCAGCAGTAAAGCGTAGCTGGGTGCGTATGATTTAGCACTGTTTTTCACGCAGCTCACACGTGTCCACAGGCGTTAGGACGGACAGAGGCTGGACAAATAGATTTGTTTTCAGTTTTTTCCCACCAAAAGGCAGCACTGCGTATATTCAATGAACATCAGAAGTGTAATAACTGTGCTGTGTCCCTGCTTATGTGTCACAGAACGTGAGGGTAGCAGAGTTATTATAACTCTGGCAGAGCAGGTATTTTTTTTCCCAATTAAGGAAAGCAAATGGCGAAGCCAGCAGTAAAGCGTAGCTGGGTGCGTATGATTTAGCAATGTTTTTCACGCAGCTCACACGTGTCCACAGGCGTTAGGACGGACAGAGGCTGGACAAATAGATTTGTTTTCAGTTTTTTCCCACCAAAAGGCAGCACTGCGTATATTCAATGAACATGAGAAGTGTAATAACTGTGCTGTGTCCCTGCTTATGTGTCACAGAACGTGAGGGTAGCAGAGTTATTATAACTCTGGCAGAGCAGGTATTTTTTTTCCCAATTAAGGAAAGCAAATGGCGAAGCCAGCAGTAAAGCGTAGCTGGGTGCGTATGATTTAGCAATGTTTTTCACGCAGCTCACACGTGTCCACAGGCGTTAGGACGGACAGAGGCTGGACAAATAGATTTGTTTTCAGTTTTTTCCCACCAAAAGGCAGCACTGCGTATATTCAATGAACATGAGAAGTGTAATAACTGTGCTGTGTCCCTGCTTATGTGTCACAGAACGTGAGGGTAGCAGAGTTATTATAACTCTGGCAGAGCAGGTATTTTTTTTCCCAATTAAGGAAAGCAAATGGCGAAGCCAGCAGTAAAGCGTAGCTGGGTGCGTATGATTTAGCAATGTTTTTCACGCAGCTCAAACGTGTCCACCGCCCGTAAGGACGGACAGAGGCTGGACAAATAGATTTGTTTCCACTTGTTTTTCCACCAAAAGGCAGCACTGCGTATATTCTATGAATAATAACTGTGTTGTGGCCCTGCCTATACAATTCTTTCCCTGCAGTATCAATGGAGGGTGGAATGCTCTGCAGAGGCGATTTTGAGAAGCCCAAAAAAAATGCAGCACAGCTAACAGCAGCCTGGACAGTACTGCACACGGATAAATATGGCCCTAGAAAGGACCGTTGAGGTTCTTGAAGGCTACACGCACTCCTAACACTCTCCCTGCCTATGCAGCACTTCTGTCCCTAATGCCAGGTGCAACGCTCTGCAGAGCCGATTTTGAGAAGAAAAAAATTCCACTGCTAACAGCAGCCAACACACAGCTATCAGTGGCCCTAATAAGGACCTTTGGGGGGTCTTGAAGCCTACACTAACTACCAATTCTTTCCCTACAGCAGCTCCGGTATAAACAGCACTGTCCCTCATCTAACTCACACCGCATCTGAGGCGAGCCGCGGGAGGGGCCGACTTTTATATTAGGCGAACACCTGATCTCGCCAGCCACTCACAGCAGGGGGGTGGTATAGGGCTTAAACGTTGCAGGGGGAAGTTGTAATGCCTTCCCTGTCTTTCAATTGGCCAGAAAAGCGCGCTAACGTCTCAGGGAAGGAAGTGAAAGTAACCAGAACACCGCATGGTGTTCGTTACGAATAACGAACATCCCGAACACCCTAATATTCGCACGAATATCAAGCTCGGACGAACGCGTTCGCTCATCTCTAATCGGGAACCTTTATGCCGCTATAGATAGATCACTCCAAAGGCTGATTAAAGGGGTTGTCTCGAGGCAAGGGTGGAATTTTTTTATTGCCCAGTCCCCCATCTTAAGCATACATTACTATGCACACGTGTAAATGGGGTTTAAAGCAGGTTTCTACTCACAGTTCTTGTGTTTCAGCAACTTATAAAACGTTTCCCAAAGATGTCCGCCGATTCTTTTCCCAAGGTGCACCGCGGGTTTCTCCCATGGTGCACCGCGCTTGCTGTAGTCCGACGTGCGCGCTCCCGAGACGCTACCAGCTGTGTCTCCCTGACAACCAGACGCCCCGCAGCCGCCGACCAGACCCACCGCGGCCGCCGACCGGACCCCACAGCCACCGACCGGGCCTTGGGATTGAACGCGACCGACCACGGCACACGCTCTTGGGCCACAGTCACCCACCGCCAGGCAGCAGGTAACCGGCGCTAGGCCCCGGCTCCCCCGCGCTAGGCCCCGGGGCCCAGCGGCAGTCCCCTGACAACAGACGAAGGCTCCGGGGCCACAGCGGTAGGCTACGGGGCCCAGCGGTAGGCTCCGGGGCCCAGTGCTAGGCTCCGGGGCTCAGGCCAGTTAGTCACACATCACCCCCGACCCATCACTTACCTGGGCGGCTGGGCGGCAGGGGGGCTGGGCGGCTTCTCAGCACGGCTGGGCGGCTTCTCGGCACGGCTGGGCGGCTTCTCGGCACGGCTGGGCGGCTCAAGTTTCTGCACCTTCCTCTAAGAGAGGATGGTAGCAGAATGGCCACTCCAGCGCGCTCCCGAGAAGTTACAGCTCGTCTGCGCATGCGCAGAAGAGCTGTAGCGGCGAGCACGCTGAAGCGGCTCGTGCTCAGAGCAGAAGAATGGACTGCGCAAGCGCGTCTAAAAAAGCAAGCCGCCAGCGAAATTAGACGGAGCCATGGAGATGGGGACGCTAGCAACGGAGCAGGTAAGTGAGTAACTTCTGTATGGCTCATATTTAATGCACGATGTACATTACAAAGTTCATTAATATGGCAATACAGAAGTGTATAACCCCACTTGCTGCCGCGATACAACCCCTTTAAGTATTTTCAAACTAGAGCCAAAATTAAATTTCAAAGTTCTTAATAAATGTCCATAGAGATAGAAGACAATCCCCCTCTACTAGGTTCAGGTTCTTATTGCCAGTGCAAGTTCAGACACTCTACAGCTTTTTCAATTGTCAGGTTAGAACTTAAAGCCCATTTACACCAGCTGATGATCACTAAAAAAAATTGCTAATCAGCGATTGTTTTAGCGATAATTGGTGCGTGTAAAGGTGCGTCCATCATGCACTTTTTGGGCATGCTGGCTGATCGTTAAATTCAGTCCAACCTAAAAATCGTTATTCACTCTTATCAGAAGTCTTCATTTGCACACCTAATTGGTATTTAAGTAGATGAGTAGCTACCTAATACTTTATGAAAAATGATCACTCAAGGCTGTCACTCAAACTGTCGTTTGAGCGATCATTTGCTGGTGTAAATGAGCCCTTAAGGAGTAGCAATAACCATTGACTTGAGACTTTTGCTCAAGGTAAGTATAACAATTACATTCCCAGACACAGTGGGTCACCTACTTTCAGCTCATAAACTTAGCTTATAGGGCTAAAAGTAGGTGACAGAGCCCCTCTAAAGTACGTGTGTGTATCTGTGTATATGTGTATGTATGTATGTATGTATGTATGTATATATAATGCATTGTGCGACAGTAAATTATGAAATTAAAGGTAATGTAAGTGTTACCCAAGTCTGTAAATTTAGAGGAAATATCTAATCTAAGGAGAGCAATGGAACTGGGAATGGCCATGTTGAAATGTTAATAGAGTGGATGCAGTGGTTAAGATGGGCAAGGGAAGAAGTTAGGTAATTTTAGGCTTAAAGAAGTTTCCAAGGTTAGAAAAACATGGTTGCTTTCTTCCAAACACAGCACTACTCTTGTCCATAGGGTTGTGTGTGGTATTGCAGCTCAGCTCCATTGAAGTGAATGGGAGCTGAGCTACAATGCTAGACAAAACCCACAGACAAGGGTGGCGTTGCATTGAGAAGAAAGCAGCCATGTTTTTCTAACCCTAGAAAACTTCTTTAAGTTTAATGATAAGGCCTTTAGAGGAGTCCCGTATATGATGAGTCTCAGTACCAAAGTTTAAAAGGGTGACTATCAGCTGGTTGTAGCATCAGGAGCAGAATATTTCCGATGCACTTGCCCTAAAGAAATTTTTTTTAATAGCATAGTTATAACAATGTGCGCGGGTAAGTACTTGGGGGCAGACAAGCATTTACATATGTACAGGATAAAAAAAAGTTGTCCATTAGGGTTAGCGATTTTATCAGACAACATCTTTTGGTTCCTGTTTTGGCTGAATCCCCAAGCCTGTAAGGACTGTTACATTGGGTCAGGTATGTGCGGTTAAGGGTAAAGGTCACATAATTAAAATGGAAAGAATTAGATGGTGTGATGCGTATAAACTGTAGGGACTTTTTTTCCCACTTGGTGGATGAATAGGAACATTTGTATTCATTATACTGATGTGTGTTTTTATGTATAAGTATTCAGTGGTTATTAATAGTTTTTTTTTTAAATAAACGTACCCGCTGTAGCCTTTTACCACTTACCCCTGTGTGTGTGATTTATTGTTTGGATGGGAAAGAGATGAGTTGGGTGGTGGCTCTCAGCCAAGTAAAGGTCTTCTATATACATTAAGTATTCTTTGTAGACAAGCAAAGAGCATTTTGTGTAGGTCTTTCTAATGATCCATTAAACAGTCTGTAAATTAGTGATTATGCTCCGTGAAATAGAAGTGTTAACTGAAGGTTCTCTCTACCAAATAATGATATATTGATTCATTTTAAGTTATGTTAGTAAATCCAACAGGTCTTCAGTTTTATTTCTCAGTGAGAAGTTGAGTTCAAATTCGTAGAATAGTTTTTATGAATCTCTAGTAAAGAAAAAAAAGCTAGAAGATGTACTGGAGAGGGAACTCAATGAGTCTCTGCATATTTGCATTTCTAAGATGATGCAGGAGAGGCTTTTTGGACCCTTTCCCCCCCAAATTATCATTGAGTAAAGCTACAGTCTGCATAAGGGACTAGAGGGCATGAGTTAATTGCCAGGGTCCCCAGAAGAGCAGATGAGGTGTCTCAACTTCTTAATAAGTTAATATTGAGTGCAGAAACCTGTTCCTAAGTCCACTGGGAAATCATATATACCAATACCAGACAAGGAGGGCCAACTAACCTCAAAGCCCTGTAGTGATGAGAAAAGGGCAAAATGGTAAGTGGAAGGTGCCACTGGAAGCCACAGTTCCAATCCTGCAGGTGTACGGGTCGTGTGTTGTTGACCTTGGAGACAACATCATCACTTGCCAGCCTCCTGAACAACCAAGCAACCCTCTTCAGGGTTCAGCACTTCTTGCTTTGAACGGAGTGGAGCCTAGGGAAGGTAGCCTAGCCAAAGGCCGTTTCTACCTCTTAGTTGGACATCTATGGTCAGTGAGAACCTGCCTCTAAAGGTGTCCTAAGACTGATACTTGCATGCTGGAAGATTAGAACCATGGTCAATTCATCTGACAGCAGCCGTCCAAAGTGCTGCTCAGCTTTGGTTGCCTCTGAACTCTTGAGGCTGAATATTAACATCACAGCTCTCAGTGAGACCCACTTCTCAGGGGAAGGCAACCTTGAAGAACATGGTGTAAGATTTACCATTTACTGGTCAGGCAAACCAGAAATTGAGATCTGCATCTCTGGTGTTAGCTTTATTGTCAAAAACTACATTGCTTTCAAGCTTTCAGTCCTACCAACCAGCCACTCCGACTGCATCATCTCTCTGTGCTCCCACTCCAAAATAGTCAGCATCCCACAATCTTCAGTGTGTATGTTCCAACCCTTCAAGCAGATCCTGCAGAAAAGGACAAGTTCTACACTGACCTGAGCAATCTAACACACAAAACATCTATAAGTGACAGAATCATCATCCTTGGTGATTTTCACGCTGGAGTTGGCAGAGATTCAATAACCAGGGAAGGGGCGCTTGGAAATTACAAGGAAAATGGGTGTCTCTTGTTGGAGTTTTGCATAGACCGCTGAGATGTAGTCATTATCACCTTATATAAGAATAAAGGGATAAAGTCGTATTGCTCCGAATATTCAGGGATAATGCTGTTTTCCATAAGAGGAAAAATTCCTGCAAGGGTTCTCCTGAATAGATTGGTCCTCACTATCACTGAAAAAATCCTCCCAGAAAGCCAGAGTGGCTTCAGAGCTAACAGAAGTACCACTGACATGGTATTTGTTCTTAGACAGCTTCAAGAACAATGTAGGGAACAAAACAAAGGATTGTACGTGACTTTTGTCAACCTCACTAAAGCATTTGACACCATTAGTAGGAAAGACCTGTGGCAAATTTTGGCACAACTGGGATGCTTTTCAAAATTTCTCAACATGATCATCCAACTGCATGAAAATCAGTGTGGTAAACTCAGATACAACATTGAACTCTCAGACCTTTTTCCAATACACAATGGTGTAAAGCAAGGCTGTGTCCTTGCACCAACCCTCTTCACGATCTTCTTCAGTATCATGCTTCAGAAAGCCACAGCAGATCTGGATGATCAGAATGGTGTTAACATTTGATACCACACTAATGGTAACCTGTGTTACGAAGTGAGAATAAAAGCCCATAATAAAGACAATGGAACAACTCATCCAAGAGCTACTTTTTGCTGATGATGCTGCAATTTTGTCCCATTCGGAGGTAGCGCTGCAACATACAATAGTCTGCTTCGCAGAAGCTGTCAGCCTCTTTGGGATGGAGATTAGTTTGAAGAAAACTGAAGTTCTCAATCAGTCCGCAACTTAGGAAGACCACCGTTCTCACCAGATCACCATTGGTGAGTCAGAACTGAAGGTTGTCAGCAGTTCAGCTCCCTGGGGTGTATCATCTACTCAGATGCCAAGATTGATAAAGACATGGAGGCAGAAGAAGAAGAATGGGTGGCGTAAACCTGTGCAATAGATAAGGCTCACTGAGGTTTGGGGGTCATAGTCACATGGTGAATGTAGAATGGGTAGAGGTGCTGCCAGCCAATTAAACGCTTCCACAGAGTGAGCGTGAGTAGGATTGGGGAATATAAACAAAAACCCTGGCATTGAGGCACTACTTTCAGAAATTTGCCAGAAAATAAAATCCAACTGCTCTTTAATTCATATAATCCCATTTTTCTTTATTGGTGAATTAAACAACCAGCAACAAAACTGCATTTCAGAGTGACAGACCCCTTCATTAGGCTGGGGTTAATACTAAAGTAAAAGATAGGAAGAAATTGGATGGTGGGAAATCGAAATAGAGAGGGAATAAAAAGATGGGGGAGATATAGAAAAGTGCATTTGAATTTTTTGACAAGATAAAATACAATATACCATAAAAAAATTTAGGTCAAAATATTAAAAAGTAATATATAAAAATAATACAATTGAAAAAAGAAGGGCTACAAGCAAGTAACATCAGCACTCTAGAAAATATTAACGAATATCATATATAAAATTTTATAACATTTTGCTTATGACATTTATTCATATTTTTTATGAAATCCAAAGCGGGCATACGCACTCATTAAATATGAAATCAAAATTAAATTAAATGGAATGGCATAAAATAATTACTGTATATACTCGAGTATAAGCCTAGTTTTTCAGCACAGTTTTTTGTGCAGAAAAAGCCCCCCTCGGCTTATACTCGAGTCAGGGAGGGCTTAAAAAAAACCTCCATACTCACCTCCCAGCCGGCGTCTGTGTCTCTGGCGGTGGTGCGGCAGGCTGCCTTAATTCTCTCCGCTGTCATCCCCCGCCGTACCCTTTGCTCGGCTCTGTCATCCCCCGCCGTCAGCGCTGTGTAAGTAAGAGCTGTGATTGGATCGAGCGCCGGCCAATCACAGCCGGTGCTCGATCATTCACAGCCAATCCAGCTGCTTTAGAATTCTCCCTGCTTGGCTTTCAAATCCCCTACCGTCAGTGCTCTGTAAGTAAGCTCTGTTATCAAATCGAGCACCAGCTGTGATTGGCTGGCTCTCAATCCAATCACAGTGCTTACTTACACAGCACTAACAGAGAGGACGGCGCGGGGATGACAGCAGGGAGGATTCAAGCAGCTTCTCGCACAGACGCCAGCTGGGAGGTGTGTATGAAGGTTTTTTTTACCAAGTATATACTCGAGTATAGCTCGGCTTATACTCGAGTCAATAAGTTTTCCCAGTTTTTTTGTGGGGAAACTTATTCTCTCGGCTCATACTCGGGTCGGCTAATACTCGAGTATATACGGTAATTTGACATCATATGAAAAGAAAAATTACCAAATGCATAGTTAGATGGACTGATATAAAAATTGATCATACTCATAATGTTGGATGTGTGTCCAGTGGATTGCTTACCAGTTACGAACCAGAGCTGAGTGTGGTCCTAACTGCTGGGCTGTGATGGCAAAGGAGCATGAGGCACAGAGAATAGGTAATAAGCCGAGAAGGAAAATGTCTGGCTTGTAGAGGGAGGATGGCAGGCAAGGATAGAATGTAGGGCTACTGAAGGAAGTGAAATGGCAAGTGGCTTTTAGTTGGGGATATATGGAGTGTCAGGTTGAGTGTAAGGTATTGGAAGTAGGCGGGAGGGGCAAGATGGGGACTACAGGAGGGACCAATGGTGGTAAAGCAAAAAGGGGGACACAGCCAGGGTGGATTGCAAGACACGAACATGAACGTGAATGCTGGTCAGTAGAACAGAGAAGTGGAATGTAAGTGCTATTTGAATTTTTTGAGAGACAAAATGAACAAAAAAAGCATTTTTGGTCAGTTTTTTGCTTTTTTATAGTGCTTGCTGTGTTGTGTGTGTGTGTTCAATTTATTGTATGGGTTGTTACAGATTTGACTATACCAAACATGGGCTTTTTAATTAAAAAAATAAATAAAGGAGAAAGTGCGCCACCAAATTTTTTCTTATTTTTTTTATTACTTTTATATTTTTTCCACATTTTTTATGTCCCTGCAGGGGACTTGAACGTGCAGTGCTACAATTTTACTGATAATACATTGCAGTACTTTTATACTGCAATGCATTATTGCTTCTCATAGCAGTCACAGGCCATGGCAAACCCAGTCACCATTGTCTGATTGCCATTGTAACTCATCAGTTTCCAGCAATTACATGGTGGAGGGCCAATAACATCTCAGAAGTAGCACCCTTCCTCTTCCTCTTTACAGGGATGCAGCTATCTGCCCTCTTGTATCAGTCAGTATATGGCCGTTTTCAGTGATTGTTTAATTTTATGTTTTCCTTTCTGTGATACATTTATATTGGTGTAGGGACTCATAAGATACGCGGAGCCTTGACAATCGGCTTGTGAGCTCAGGTTTTTGGCCAAAATCCAACTTATACCTCACATTTATTACGTATTATTAACATGCACTCTGGCTTTTAAATGCCGGGGGAGCCCAGGGTGGCAGTACCAATGTGGTCCACTTTTTGAGGTGCAGGGCAACCCACTGACTATTATGGTGTCATTAATAGGTTGCCAGTCTGCATGGTGGACTACATGTATCAGAAGGTCTGGCACTTTGTATCTGCTCTGAGTAGGAGTGTACACCAAGCAGCCACCCCCCTCTATATTAAGAGGCTGTGTGAGTGGCTGTCTCATCGGTGTCCAGCACAGGTATAATTGGCTCCCTCATTTAGCAGTTTAGCCGCCTGCATGTTGAGGGGATGCAGCTATCTGCCCTCTTGTATCAGTAAGTATCTGGCCATTTTCAGTGATTGATTGGCAGCTTGTGAACCTGTACCATCCATAGAATGTAAGTTTACATCCATTTGCAGGAACCCCTTACCAGCTAGAATGTACATTTATGTCTTGGGGCAGGAGGGGGTTAAAATTACCCCCACCAGAGAAACACACAATGCACTTCCACAAGCATCCCACAGCCCCCCCCCCCCCCCCCATGCACTTTTCAACTGTTCTCCCAGCTCAAATGCCTCGAGACATGCTCTCCATGAGCTGCATCTTCTTCAGAGATTGCTGGAAACAGGTCTCCTCATGGTCTGCTAGTCAGCTGACCTTCTGACAACAGACCATTCTAGACTCTCCCCAGCTGGACAGTGTCTGAAGCCGCCAGAAAATGTGAAACAGAAGTGAGTATGCTCTTTGTTTTTGACAGCTGACAACGGGTAGGAAACCGAGTGACCGGGAGAGGGGAACCTAAACCCAGTTGCCTCCCAGGATATTCAGGTGACGTGGCAGCTCTGATATTGGCATAGTTCAAGTTAAGCTATGAAGGATCATTGACCTCCTGGTCTTATAGATGGCATTTTCATGACCTTTTGCAAAAGAGTATTTTTTTTATTGAAATATCTTATAATTTGCTGACCTTACTGGAACATCTTAATTGGCTTCAACTATGGAGCGTTTTGCCGATATTAGACATAGATAGTGTTTATGGGGTCACATTGTCTAGACAATTCTATCTTCATATGAATATTTCATTTTCATATTCTAAGGATTTTCAAGGATTGCAGAAAAAGATTCAAACAAATACACCGACCTTACAAAATCCCAGTATACCCTATAAATACCAGGTCACTCAGTGATACAGACCTCAGAGGTGACTTCTACGTTGTCATTAATAGACTGATCTGTGCATACTAGGCCTGAGTGCTTGAGAACCCATGAGAACGCTTTTATGTAATTAAATCAGGAACATATAATAAAACGATGTTGAATTAATTGGACTGGGTCGCCCACATAATTAAAAGCATAATGGGGAATGTGATTAGATCATGGATTTTGTTGAAAGCCCAGCATGACTTTTACTCTGACACTTTAAATAGTTTCAGCAAGTGGCTCACGGACTTTGATGTATGGTATCCTCTATCATCTATTATCAGACAGCAGTGATTTTTCAGAACAAGTTTTAAAGAACTCAATTTCTTTGAGATGTCCTTTAAGAAACTTTTGCACACTCTTCAGTGCCCTTGGCAATTTTGTGCACTGTACTGTAGAAACACAACTCATCAATATTTCTTTAAAAGCTATCTAAGTAGAAGTGGGTTTGTGATGTCATAAGTGGCTTAGATTTTGATTTCCACACATAACCTTTGATGTTCGTTATATTTTACTTTGGTACATATTAGTAAGAAAAAGTTCCTGTGAGCCTAAATGACTTTCAGTGATTTTACCAGTCAATGAAAGACATTAAAGGGGTTCTGTCATTAAAAAAGAAAAGTTCTATACTTATCTATTCCTCCCCCATCAGTCTACTTACCAGATCTTCACCTCCCCTATTTTCTCCTGTCTCCTGCAGTCCGGGGGGGGGGGGGGGGTCACTTCACCTCCAGCTGCCTGATTCCTCTCCTTCCTGTGAGGTTACGTAAATTTGGTTGGCAGTCTTTTGCCTGCCAACCAATGAATGTTACGTCACAGCTCACAGGTCAGCAGGGGGACTGCCTATCTTCTTCAGAGATTGTTCAAGAGAGGTATCTCTGAAATAGATTACAATTCCTTCCTAGGCAGTGAAGCTACAGCACAGGGATGTGACCTTCCCTGACCCAGCCGGAAGGAATTTGAGATATGCAGCCCTCACAACAAGCTGGGCCCAGCCTGCAGTGAGCTGACCTGGGGTACTGGAGAAGCTCAACCAGGAGAAGATGTGATAAGGAGACAGACAGGGAAGGAATAGGTAAGTTTAGATTTTTTTTTTTTAAATGACAAAACCCCTTTAACATATTGGTCAGTTTCTAACATGATCACTGTAGCGCTACATTTGCTGCTATCAGATACAACTTTAATTTTCCTTGGAAGTAAAGAAATATTATCTCTAAAACTGCTGCTCAAAGTTTACATTCTTGTTTAGCAAGTGCATGAAAAGAGTCCATTTCTTTTTAGACTTTTTGAAATATATTCCTGAAGGCAGTAACAGCCCCTCAACATTTGTGATAAATTATTCTATATTTTGTTTAAAGGGAACCTGTCATCAACTGTAACCCCTTGAGGACACGGCCTATTTTAACCATAAGCATGCAACAATTTTTTGGGGCTTTCATCTCCCCATTTCAAAAGCCGTAACTTTTGTATTTTTCCATCATCATGGCTTATTTTTAGTTTGGTATCATTTTGGGGTACATATAATGTATTGTATTTTATTAATTTTTTTGGAGGGCAGGGAGAGAAAACATATCAAATTCGCCATAGTTTTTTTTACAGCATTAATCATGCAGTATAAATGATACATTTTTCTGCAGGCGGATATGATTATAACTAGAGTTGAGCGAACATACTCTGCCGAGCTTGATGCTCGTTCGAGCATTAGCGTACTCGATGGTGCTCGTTACTCGAACGAGCATCAAGCCGTGTTCGACCCTGCCCCAGTTTTTGGCTCCTCCCCGCTGTGACGTGCCTGTTTTGGCCCCTTTAGGGAAAAAAAAAGCTCGGCACCCGGCGTCCCACATACAAAAATGCTCGACTCTCCCATTGTAGTCAATGGGCTTCATTACTCGAGTAGAGCTCTCGAATTTTACGAAAAGCTCGACTCGAATAACGCGGACTCAAGCATTTTGGGTGCTCGCTCATCTCATAATTATGACGCTTCCAAAAGAATTTTTTAGGTTTTTCCAATTTTGCAAAATAAAACCTTTTTTTGGAAAGTTTCATTTTTTCCATTACTGCATTCAAAGTCCCATACCTTTTAAATTTTCCATGGAGGGAGCTCTGCTAAGGCTTTCGTGTTACAGGCTGTAGTTTTTATTGGTATCATTTTGAGGTACAAACGGCTTTTTTTGTTATCCTTTGCTTGGGCCTTGTATAGTGGTATTATTGGGGATATCGGTCTTTGTATACTGATTTGTATTCAGAAACACTATGGTAAGATTATATCGACACTATTTAGTGATAATCGTAGTGGTCATGGTGTAAGAGTAAGGCCTCGGCCACACTGGCGATTTTCCGTGCGATCTGCGCATGCGCATGCGATGTGCGATTTTATAAAACCATTGCTTCGCTATGGTATCGGACACATGAGCGCTTTTTATGCGCTCGTCCGATAAATTATAGAACAGAAATCGCAGATCGCACCTATCTGCGATCTGCGATTCCTGTTCTCTTCTCTATATGCGCTCAATGGGGCCGGCGGCAGCAGTGCCGACCCCATTGAGAACATATACTAGACAAATCATTCTCCTCTGCCAAAGCTGTAACAGCTGTGGCAGAGAAGAATGATGTTTGCCCATTGAATTCAATGGAGCCGGCAATACAGCCGGCTGCATTGAAAGCAATGGGCTGCCAGCGATCGCACAATTAATTTTCGGGATTTTTCAGAACAAGTTTTAAAGAACTCAATTTCTTTGAGATGTCCTTTAAGAAACTTTTGCACACTCTTCAGTGCCCTTGGCAATTTTGTGCACTGTACTGTAGAAACACAACTCATCAATATTTCTTTAAAAGCTATCTAAGTAGAAGTGGGTTTGTGATGTCATAAGTGGCTTAGATTTTGATTTCCACACATAACCTTTGATGTTCGTTGTATTTTACTTTGGTACATATTAGTAAGAAAAAGTTCCTGTGAGCCTAAATGACTTTCAGTGATTTTACCAGTCAATGAAAGACATTAAAGGGGTTCTGTCATTAAAAAAGAAAAATTCTATACTTATCTATTCCTCCCCCATCAGTCTACTTACCAGATCTTCACCTCCCCTATTTTCTCCTGTCTCCTGCAGTCCGGGGGGGGGGGGGGTCACTTCACCTCCAGCTGCCTGATTCCTCTCCTTCCTGTGAGGTTACGTAAATTTGGTTGGCAGTCTTTTGCCTGCCAAACAATGAATGTTACGTCACAGCTCACAGGTCAGCAGGGGGACTGCCTATCTTCTTCAGAGATTGTTCAAGAGAGGTATCTCTGAAATAGATTACAATTCCTTCCTAGGCAGTGAAGCTACAGCACAGGGATGTGACCTTCCCTGACCCAGCTGGAAGGAATTTGAGATATGCAGCCCTCACAACAAGCTGGGCCCAGCCTGCAGTGAGCTGACCTGGGGTACTGGAGAAGCTCAACCAGGAGAAGATGTGATAAGGAGACAGACAGGGAAGGAATAGGTAAGTTTAGATTTTTAATTTTTTTTTAAATGACAAAACCCCTTTAACATATTGGTCAGTTTCTAACATGATCACTGTAGCGCTACATTTGCTGCTATCAGATACAACTTTAATTTTCCTTGGAAGTAAATAAATATCTCTAAAACTGCTGCTCAAAGTTTACATTCTTGTTTAGCAATCATGAATTCATGAATGGGTGAGTGAGTGCTGCCTCTGATTGGCTCAGCTCAGGGACCAATCAGGGGCAGCTCTCAGCTGAATGACAGCTCTCTAGCAATGTCCTTGTCTCATCCACGTTGACTTTTTTCCACTCTTAGTCAAACCCTTCTAGTACAACTTTTTCCTGTGAAGAACATATTCTAAACACTTTTATTCAGGCTACCATGGGCAATGATGTTGACAGTTTCTAGATTTAAAATGTGAACACCAGTCTGCTAGATCTAACCTTACACACTGTGATACTGTAGGCAATCTCATCCTGTTTGTATAAAATCAGACTAATACATACTGTTACAATTTGGGGATTACTCACACTCAGATCGCCATTTTTTCCACATAAGATGGGTAGCAACACTCCCAGAACAGGAGATTCCATTTAAAAACTGCATTCACCAGTCTTTTATTACTTCACTTCAGCAGACCAAAGCAATTTTCACACTGTATTATAGACTTTTTACAGTGCATGACATTAAATAAACACCTGGCCGTCTGGCCTCAAACTATACATTAGCACCACCCTCACTATAAAGCCTAGTGCCACAGAATATTAATATGAACAGTCCTCTCCCCTCATCTTGTCAGCATAAGGGGTCTCATTCCCTACCATGCTCCTTGGCTCCATATCTCTCTCTCAGGTAGTCAGGAAAGTGAGCTCAGAGCTAAGCCCAAGCCAAGCTAAACCTTGTCTGAAACACACTCTTCTCTTTCTTTACCTCCTGTTTTTTCAGGTGTCTCTTAATTAAATAACTAAGAACCCCAGTTAGGTTGTGCTCCTGGAAGCTGTAGTTCTATGGGAGCACACTGCCACAGGTGTGGGATGTTTAAGCTTGCTGGGTGTAGAGTTCTCCAGCCAGCCAATCACCACCAGTCTGCTGAATATAAATACCAGCCCCTCTGGCTAGAGGGTGTTGCTTTCCTCAGTTGCCCCACAATACCCTTGTGTTTGCATCCATGCAGGTTTCTGTAGGTGTGAACAGCGACATGTTTTGTGTGTCTGTGCAGGTGGACGGACATGTGGTGCGAACAGTCCTGTTCAGGGTGTATTCGTGTGAACATCGACATGTTCTGTGTGTCTGTGCAGGTGGACGGACTTGAGGTCAACAGCCCTGTTCCATGTGGTATGCATTCCATTGTGTGTTGGTATGGACTGTGTCCTGTTATGCTTAGATTGTTTTCCATCTAGGGCAAGGCAGGTCCTTAGGTTACAAAGTGGGGCCATCCCTATTGGGACGATCGCCTTGCTTGCAGACAGGATTCTTGGGGTAAGTTGTCTTGTGAGAGTAGGGACCCATGAGACAACAAGGACCCTTGTCGAGGGCAATAGGAAGTGGAATAGGAACGCAGGGCAGGCTAAACAGGTCCTGATAGTGGGAGACTCAATTATTAGGGGACAGACAGGACAATCTGCCGCAAAGACCGGGATCAGTGAAGTGTGTTTTGTTTTACTGGTGCTCCAAAGTAATATTTTCTGAATTACTAACTGTACCACATGCCACAACAGAAAGGCAGCGGGAGATTAGGGAAGAAAACATGTGTCTCAAGAGTTGGTATAGGAAGTAGGGGTTTGAGTTTGGGTTCCTGGAGAACTGGGCCGACTTTGCTGTTGACTACAGGTTCTACCGTAGGGAAGGGCTGCATCTAAATAGGGAGGGTATAGCCATGCACATTTAGTTCTATGGGGACCAAACTAGAGTAATAATGCTGCCAGAAAATTCTCATTTCTGTACACTGAAAACCAATATACTGGGCTGAAAAAAAAACATGAGTTGTAACCATTTTAAAAGGATTTAATATTATAAGTGCTAAACTAAATAATCTTACGGAACTGACGTGATCTTTTTACAAGATAATGCACTCATATATTTGACCTTGCTTTTGACTTGTCCCACGTCGGTCTCTTTCTGGAATGTTTAGAATAAAGTCCTGAAGTTTTGATGGTTGGACATGAAGGATTAGCTATGTTCACTGCGCAGGCAATAGACATCCTATTACAGTTTGAAATTAGAAACACAGTTATTTAGATTGAAATCTATGTTGCAGGACAGTTTTATTACATCCCCCAGCTGGAGAGTTCATTTCTTTGAACGCATCATGACAGAAAGTGTCCAGTTATTCTGTCTTTGCTGAATTTACTTGACTACCGTATATACCTTCTGGTTAATTTCTCTCTCCTGCACAACAGCTGGATGTCTGGAGGCCGTTAACTACCTACAGATCATTGGGATTTAATGACTCCAAATCTATTAATCCTTACAATTTTTGTAAAATAATGCACCAGGCTGCTTAGACCATCTTTAATATATAGTGGCTTATATACCCTCATTGCCCTCGTATATATCTAATGATATAGATATTTTCTACCAGACATATAAGAAAGCAGTGCAGCATCCCATAGGGTGACCTTGGACACATGGCATATGCTGAGGAGCTGGGAGGGCAAGATGCTGGCTTATCATGGCGGCACTTACCAGGCTCTCTCCCAGAGGGACGCACACAGCCAAGGCTAGGTCAGCGCTGGGCCTCTTCCGGACACCGCTGGCATGGGGATGCCCAATAAATGGGAGAACAGGTGCTGAGGTTGTCACGGGTGACGCCATCGTTCTGGTACCCACCAGCATGAACATCAGCGGGGAAATAATTAAGCCACAGACAATGAGAGAACACCAGGACCCCGGGAACTGTCAGGACCTGGAATAACTTTACTTAATATAACTTCAGCAGTACACAAGGCACAGATTACAGATTGGAGAAGGGCAGGAATTAGATAAACTAGAGTACCTCCACACAGCAGACCCATACCTCAGTATGCCTGTGTGTGACTAAATAAAGACACGTACCTCTACTCAGCAGGACCCAGACTTCAGAACGCTGGAGTGTGAACAAGGAAAGTAGAGTACCTCCACCTGGCAGTCCCAGACTACAGGGCGCTCAGGTGTGAAACAATTATGAATGAGTACCTCTGCACTAGGCCTTGGAAGAATGCGCTCACTTACTGCTCACTCTCTCTCTTTTGGGGGCTTCACTCTCTCTTCATCATGGGAACACACACTCGGTGGAACCTCTCCACCTCTTCCATCTTCAACACATGAGGGCTGAAGGTGCTCCCATGTGCCTCTGTGCTTTACTCTCTGTGATGGAACTCAAGATGGAAGCCAAGATGGAACTGCTTTCCTGCTCTCAAGCACTCACGTTTATAGCCTCACTCATACCACGTGACAGGATAGAAATTGATATATTTACAGACAGTCAGCTCATACTTTGCAGACATTAACCTCATTTGCTGCAGCTGTACAATACACATAGCAGAATGACAAGACCATTTTGCACAGAGCATCTACATAAGACATACATGTATGACATTATGGAGGCGGCCAGGAAAGCATGTACTGAAAATCACTAATCAAAATTCTATTATAGAAAAAATGCTAACTAAAAAATACAAAACATGATTTTGGTATTGAAGCATTTCGGCTATGAACTGTTATTTATCACATATGGTGAGCACTGTAAAAAAAAAAAAAGAAAATGCAAAAATCACTGATATTGGCCTTACAAAAAGTGAAAAAAGAAGCAATTAAAAGTTGTATGACTCAAAAATGGTAAAACTGCAAACTTCAATTCATCCTGTAAAAATCAAGGCTTCATACAGCTCTGTAGGTGGAAAGATAAAGTTATGACTTAATGAATACGGCAATGCAAATAAGGTTTTTTTTTATGCTCTTATTGTCCCAAAGTAGTGAAATCTAGAAAAAACTATATAAATTTGCTATCAGTTACACCACATAGTCAACAGCATAAGAAAAAATAAAAACAATGTCAGGGTTGCGTTTTTTTCCGACACTTCAGCTCCCAAAACACACAATAAAAAAAAATTATCAAAAGTCACATGCACCCCAAAATAGTACCAAAGAACACGTCAACTTATCCCACAAAAAGCAAGGCCTCAAGCATGTCCACAGATGGACAAAAAAATAGTTATGGGTCTCTGAATATGGCGATGCAAGAAAATGATGAGAGTGATCCTTCCAGGCCACCATACATGGCAGACCTGGATGCCAATGGGAAGCAGGAAAGAGCCCCTCCCTCTTCAAACCCTTTAGATGCCTTTGTCAGCATTGCCAGCAGCACCTAAAAGATTAAATCACCGGGATCGGAGCTGACCTCCATCCTAGTGGTTGCAGCGGGACCGCTTTTGTAAGTGACAGCTGCAATCCCGCTTTGGTTACTGGGGAATAAGTGTCTGATCCCCCTGCTAATGAGAGCCATACATGTATGGCATGATACAGGAACTACTGGGCGCCGGGGGTGAGCTGGGTGTTGCAGACGGGATTGGGGGGGGAGAGAGAGCTCCCCCCTGTTCCCCACTGCTACCCCCTGCTCCACCACGCCTCCCCCCCACCCCCGGCGCCCCCCGAATCTTTTCGTCCGAGTAGTCAGTTACTCGGAAAAAGCGGTGCTCGAGTGCAAAAACACCCGAACCAAGTATGCTCGCTCATCTCTATTTATTTTTTAAAAGATTTCAATGTGATTTTTTTTTTTTTTCCATAAAAGCCATCCTTTCAAAATGTTTCTTACCTGCTTTTGTTGGTATGTTTGCTGATATTTTCGAAACTGACTATACACAAAATGTCTGAAAATAAGCTGGAATGCCAAACAACTGATATTTTCCTTTTGCAAAAGCCCTTGAACTATGTAATAAAAGATTAAAATACTTTTAGCAGTACAACTTTACATGAAAACCTTCATAGATTTAAGGATTTCCATTTAAAAATTAATACAATATTTTTCAAATCTGTCCTGCCGTATATCGTATCTTCAGTAAAAGAGAAACAATATTACTTTACTAATAACTACAGTTTTAAAAATACTTTTTTCTTAATAAAAAAAATGAGTTATAATGATGATCCCTGAAAACATTATCATCGCGTAAGCAAAGCTACTTTTTATCTAAGGGAATATCAGGCCAGAAATAAAAAGGCAGGCAAGCAGAGTAGATTCACTGGGGCTTATTTACTAATAATGTCAAAAAGGGTACTGGTGCATCTTGTCTCCATCAGAAGAAAGGGTGGAGACATGGGTTGACTGAGTGGAGTTGTAGTGACCACTAACAGCTGGCGATTGGCTAGCTTAACGGCAGCTGAACACTAAGTCTGCGGATGACAGCGCTCGTGGGACAGGGAAAAGCAGAGCGAACCCAGCTTCTGCAGCAGCGGAGAGCAAACTCAGCTTTAGCGTTAGCACAGGAGATATTGCAGCGGAAATGGCTGGCCGGCGGGGAGAGTGACAGCGGGGGACCACAGCGCAGATGAACCGGCACTCAGCTACATTGACAGTGGTGCCAGCTTGAGCACCGACCTCTCAATCTATCCAGTGATGTGACAGCGGCACCGGAGATAGGTGGGCTGTGGGGAGACTTACTGCACCAGAGGCAGGATGGAAAGAAGGGAGAGCAGCTGGGAAAATGACACAAGCCGGCAGGGGAGATGATGTGAGAACACCGGCGAGAGTGACAGGAGGTGGGAGGTGAGATGCTGCTACATGGGCGGCTACTCTGACAGCGGCCAGAACCTGACATGCTCTGGAACCTGGGGACCTTAGATGCTGACAGTCGGGAGAGGCGGAATGTGACATGCTGTGTGTGGGGAGCAGCCAATACACTCTTGTGGGTGTGACCTGTCCCTCCACTGTAACTCCACCAGGCCAACCCATGTCTCCACCCTTTCTTCCAGTGGAGACAAGATGCACCAGTACCGTCAAAAAGTTAGACAGTGCAAACTTTCAATAACCAATCTTAAAATGTGCCAAAGTTACCACAGGCACTCTGCCGAATGATATATCTGACGAATATTAGGACGGTCTAGTCTAAGTTTAGAGCACCTATTAGTTGGCTTAGTTTACACCAAAAATAGCAGCAACATTTTGGCCTAATTTTCCAAAATTTGTCACAATTTAGGCCATGCCCCTTTTTTGGACAAAAAATGTATGAAAGTGTCTAAAAAGAAATCGTAAATGTGGTGCAAAGCATGTAAGAAAACCAGAAACCTGTCATGCTTTGAATAGTAAATCTGCCTCACTGTTCTCACACCCTAGCACAGCTCAGGGTCCGCCAGTTACCTTAGTATGCACTTTACTAGTTAAAGTTTAAAGCGTTTGTACTAGAGATGAGCGTACTCGGTTCAGGTGTTTTTGCATTCGAGGCACCGCTTTTTCCGAGTAACTGACTACTCGGACGAAAAGATTCGGGGGGCGCCGGGGGTGTGCGGGGGGTTGCAGAGGGGAGATGGGGGGGAGAGAGAGAGAGCTTCCCCATGTTCCCCACTGCTACCCCCCACTCCACCACGCCGCCCCTCGGCGCCCCCCGAATTTTTTCGTCCGAGTAAGTCAGTTACTCGGAAAAAGCAGTGCTCGAGAGCAAAAACACCCGAACTGAGTACGCTTGCTCATCTCTAGTTTGTACAGAGTTACGAAAGCATCTCTACTTTCTTACAAAAGCAGCATCATACCTGTTAACTATTTGTGTGGGATATTGCAGCTCAGTTTCATTCACTTCAGTGGACCTGATCTACAATACCAGATGCAACCCGTAGACAGGTGTAGTGCTGTTTCTGAAAAAAGCAGCTATGTTTTCCTAATCCAGTACAATCCCTTTAGGTGCAGAACCTGTAAGGTTTTGTATTATTCAGACAATTGTCCTTTTAAAGGTAGCCTCTTCATCAGTCAGCTAGTATTGCCAAGGGTGAATCCTAGGTAGACTACAACTATCTATGTTGTAGTAGAGCATAGGGTTGCCTCCCACACTCCACAAACATACCAATTAGGGTGCTTTCACACAGGACAGAATATTACATAACAACGTTGCAGTATATGTCACTGCATTATATAGCACACACCAGTGCAATGCAAGGACATCACTGCACCCATCTGTACTGTACGACTGACTGACTGGAGCACAAAGACGGACACTTATGGGGAGCTGTTAATTTCTATGTCACTATCTGTTTGGCAGTATTACTTTTGGGGTAACTATAGTTTTGACCATTATTTCTGAAGCACAATATTTGAAGAGACTTTACTACACAGCAGGTACAATAATATGTGTTCCTGGGGCCGCAGCAAGCACAACAATGTGAGAAGCAGCAGAATTGTACTGTAAAAGGTATAGTAGAGTGGGAATATTGTATAGAGGATGGGGATACAGTAGGTGGGGAGCGTGCTGGAAAAGCAAGGAGTTAAAGTTGTCTGGGCAGCAAACTCTTCAGCGATGAGTCATGGCTGAGAGAAGTCATTGTGGTGGCCTGGATCCGGTGAAAAGAAAGGGGAAGAAAAAAACCTCCAATCAGAGAAGACATCACCAGTGAGTCACTGGATTTAATTGTACTGTGTTCACTTATATGGTTTGTAGCGTTCCTGTGTAAAATAATATCTACCAGTATATACTCACTGTTTAATGGTAATATTGGTCTTTACATACTGTTTTTTATTAAGTAACAGAATGGTGGTGTTATTCTGAAATATGTAGCGTTGATATGTGGTCATAATGTGGTGTTACTTTATTATTTGACCCTTGTATAGTGGTATTTAAAATATATAATAGCAGGCAGAGGCGTAACTTGAAGCTTCTGGGCCCCAATGCAAAAGCTGTAATAGGGCCCCTGACTATAAAGCTTTATTCATACTACTAGGCTTACTATATGGAGATGAGAGGCCTTATGGGCCCCCTAAGGCTCCTGGGCCCGGGTGCAACCGCATCCCCTGCATCCTCTATAGTTACGCCCATGATAGCAGGGTTGTGTTGGTCTTAAAACAGATGGGATTATGTTGTTCTGAGGTATTATTGCAAATTTATTGGAAATCAGAGTCTGTCCTAATTAATAATTTACATGTTGCATGAAAACACAACATAGAAAAGTACAGTTTGTTTCACAATTTTTGTGGCACAACTCGTATGAAGTAGTATGACATCCTATGCTATGGATTTTAGAAAATGCACAAAGAAGTGGTGTTAAAATCATTACTGTTGGCTCACAACGTATTATGTGGACAGCTGAAGTACTGCATAATGGATGCTGGAAGGAACAGTTCTATATCTGTATAACTCATTCATAAACAGCATGTGAGAAATTATTACAGCAAGCCAAAAAATGGAATGAGTGACATTGAAAAATCAGGCGCACATATGTCAAGCTAATTTTAATGGAATTAATATGTGACCTTACTCATAAGGACAAAGATTAGGGAGGATAGCGAGAACCAGAACTCTAGCATTTTGTATTCCATTAATCTGATGTGACTACAACTGACTTTAATCAAGATGTATTTTAGTGGGTTCACCTGAACCCAACGGAAGGCGCAAGACATTGCTGGAGGACTTGTTCTGTAAGAGAAGGAAACACCAGAATTATCCAAGTGCCTCAGATACGGTTTGATAATCTCGACCCCAGGGGCGTAGCTAAAGGCCCCTGAGCCCGGGTGCAAGACATTCACCTTGCATTCCCCTCCGTACTATTCTTCATGGTTGATGGCTGTCGTCCACCCAAAACGTTCTGCTGCATTGCTGGGTTGCTTAGGTGGCCAATGATACAGCAGTAACAGTGAGGGACATTGTTATAGTTTTAAAAGATTAAGGGCACAAGCTCTGAAACACGCGCCTCACTCCCCACCAAAAGAGAAGAAACATCAATCCTACAGGAAATATCTGTTAAAAAACTGATCACAGGGGAAGCCTTCTTTGATCAGCATTTTCCATTTTTTGGTTTTCTTCTTTCTGACTGTTATGAGATCTTACAGCCACCACTTAGATCTGCATGCCATCTCTATCCAGCCACTAGCAACTTCTCCCAACACACTAATAGTTCCCCTCTCTGCTGCCTCCCACAGTTAGGCCTCGGTCACACAGGCGTTTTTTGCCGCGACTTGCGGATCACATGACGGATGCGCATAGGCAAATCGCGTGACCGAGGCCGAAAAATCGCCCGAAAAATCTGCTCCTAGCTGTGTTTCCTTTGAAACGGGCCAGAGCAGGGAAGCGCTGTCCAGCCCATTGAATTCAATGGAGCCAGCAATACAGCCGGCTCCATTGAAAGCAATGGGCTGCGGGTGATCTCAGGATGAATTTTCGGGAAGGGCTTAAAAATATAAGCCCTTCCCTGAAAATCATCCAAAAATGTGTAAAAAGTAAAAAAAAATATATACTCACCTTGTCCCTGCAGACGGAGTTCAGCCGCGGCTGGCCGGCAGTTCTCCTGAACTGCTCTGAGTAGTATTCAGAAGCCGGGGATTTAAAATCCCTGCCTGCTGAATGGGCTGCCTCTGATTGGTCACAGCCCTCACCAATCAGAGGCAGCTCTCACTCACCCATTCATGAATTCATGAATGGGTGAGTGAGTGCTGCCTCTGATTGGCTCAGCGCAGGGACCAATCAGGGGCAGCTCTCAGCTATTGAATGACCCAAGTTTTTCAGTACATAAAGTGGTACCCATGAAAAACAATTCATTCAGAAAAAAGATCAATCCTTCAGATAGCTATATCGACAAAGATTAAAAAAGATGATTTTTAGGAAAGTAGGGAGAAAAACACAAAAATGAAAAAACAAAAATGGCTAGGACCCCAAGGGGTTAAACCAGGGGCGTAACTATAGAGGATGCAGGGGATGTGGCCCTTAGGGGCCTATAAGGCCTCTACTCTCCATATAGGGAGCCCAGTACTATGAATAAAGCATTATAGTTGGGGGCCCTGTTACAGGTTTTGCACTGGGGCCCAGGAGCTTCAAGCTACGCCACTGGGTTAAACACAGAATGTGAACAATGTATGGCTGGTTGCGGCTGGGAAAATCCATAGATACATAATAAGAGTTTTAGCATATAGAAAGAGTTTTGCAGCACAAGAAAAGACCTCACACAGCACTTAAGGCTTCATCAAGTCTTAGGGTACATTCTCATGGGTTCAATGATTATTCAATCTCAGACTATCGGTCCAAGATAAAGATCGCCCATGTGAATAAACACATTGAAAGCAATATGCTCTTTTCATCTACGATATCTGACTGTATTGCTATCGGTCTGTGAAAATCGCCGCAAGTGAATACACCCTTAGGCCTTAGTCAGACGGGCGTTTTTTTGCGCGATTTGCGCATGCGAATGCGTCCGGCGATTTTTTTTAAACCATTGCTTTGCAATGGTATCGGACACATGAGCGCTTTTTATGCGCTCGTCCGATAAATTATAGAACAGAAATCGCAGATCGCACCTATCCGCGATCTGCAATTCCTGTTCTCTTCTCTATATGCGCTCAATGGGGCCGGCGGCAGCAGCACCGACCCCATTGAGAACATATAGAAGACAAATCATTCTTCTCTGCCACAGCTGTTGCAGCTGTGGCAGAGAAAAACGATGTTTGCCCATTGAATTCAATGGAGCCGGCAATACAGCCGACTCCATTGAAAGCAATGGGCTGCCGGCACGCGCAGGATGAATTGTCGGGAAGGGCTTAAATATATAAGCCCTTCCCTGCAATTCATCCAGAAAAGTGTTAAAATAAAAAATATATATATACTGACCTGCTCCCGGCAGCCGGAGTTCCGTGCGGCCGGCCTGCAGTGGGTGTGAAGGGGGTGTGAGTCAGACCTGCCCCCTGATTGGCTCAGCGCTCCCGACAATTCATCCCACACTCGCCCGCAGCGCATTGCTTTCAATGGAGTCGGCTGTATTGTTTCTAATGAAACGCGGCTAGGAGCAGATTTTCGGGCGATTTTCGGGCACCGGTCACGCGATTTGCGGATGCGCATCCGTCATGCGATCCGCAAATCGCGTGAAAAAACGCCCGTCTGACTAAGGCCTCAGGAGCTCCATTTGGAGGTTTTGTTAATGATTTCTGTTTCAATCACGGACAAAATAGTGCAACAAGAAACGCTATTTTATCCAGGAAAATGCTGGATAGCCAGACAGAAACCAAACAGACCCCATTATAGTTGATGAGGTCTACTAGGCACCATTCAGTTCCGTCATAAGATGGATCTGCCACTGGATTCCGTTCTCCTTCTGACACAATGGAGCAGAAAATAGAACCTAGAAAGCTAATTTGAAATAAACACATATGCACATAAATATGCACACATAGCTGGTGACACACCAGCATATTTTGGCCATGTTTGTGCATCGGTAGTCAGGATGTCCTTGTCTGACCGCAGTTCCCTGACTCAACTCCGAACATCATAAATTACTGAGATGCTAGAAGGTTGAGTTAGGAGACCTGCAGTCAAACTGGCAGGCACGTCCTTATTATGGACACACAAATGTGGCCAAAATACACTGGTGTGCCAACAGCAATAGATAGGCATTTTTTATCTATCTATATAAAGACGAAAGCCCTCACTGACTGACTGACTGACTCGCCACTAATTCTCCAACTTCCCGATGTCGTAGAACTTGAAATTTGGCACGAGCATTGATTATGTCATAAATAGGAAAAGATAATGGGTCCCAACTCGATTATTCAATTCTAGCTCAAAAAAATTAGCGTCCAAATTTTACGTATGGAATCAAATTCTTTCACTTCCTGATGTCATGTTATATAAAGGAAACTTCGCATGGTTACCTCCACATGGTGTTTCCAGGGTAACGCAAAGAACCATGCATATTTTTTTCCTCGGTATCTCTAAAGTAACCACGACTTCATAAGATTTTCCGTGTGAACACCAGATAAACACTAGTACCAAATTAATTCGGGCGAAGCCGGGTATATCAGCTAGTATACATATAATAACTCCTGGAGGTCCTCTTACAAGCAAATTAAGACGATAAAGTGTTAATGGGCATTAACGGCTATTAACATTTTATGCAAATAGATCACTAAATCTTTCAGTCGTTTGAAAGATTATCTTTGCGTGTAAGAGGGCCTTAAGTTTATGTGCAGCTGTGTGTCTGTTGACCATGTGACTTCTGGATAAGCATAGCCCAGCTCCTCCCCCTGGTGACGCTGCTTCAAGAAGCAGAGCAGGAAAAGAAAGGAGCCGCACATAGACTTAGTGAAGGAATGACTCTGAGTTCTGGTGGACAAACGTGCAGGAGGGCCAGCAGAATGATGGTCGCCTTCCATATATATACTTTCGTGGATGTTGCAGGACCACTTTTACGTGGCCCACCTTGTAAATGCTATGGTGATCGTGAGTGTGAAGCATAGTGTGTAGTGGTACATTAGACATACATATGAAGGTAGAGTTGTTTTAATAACAATACGCATCCCATCAGGCTACGACCTTGATATATCAGATTACGTACCACTATACACTATGCCTCATCATCACCCATCATCACCATAGTATCTACAGAGTTTATGGAAAGCAGTCCGTTACCACACTCTTATGAAAGTAGCCTAGGGGTGCGTTCCCACATGCAGATTTTTTCGTGGATATCAATGTCTCGTAGTAGGTGGTAAGTGACACAGAGTTCAGGATATGAGGCAGACCCTGGACATACAAACAAATAGATTTTTATTACAACTTATAACAGCAGGGAAATATGCTTATGCAAAGATAATGGAACAGTAGATATCCATTATGTAAACTCTAATGTTTAATATTACATGCCTGACTATCTCAAACTAATAATCATAACACTTAGAATACATGTTAAGTAATTTATAGTTGGTGTACATATTTACAATGGAGTATCCAGTGTAACAGGAAATTAACGTTTCTGTAAACAGCACTAACTCAAGAATGGCGGCTTACCGCACCCAGTCTGTATTTAACAAATGAGTCATTTGAGAAGCTTGTACACAACAGGAGAACAGATAAGTTTTTCTTGAAACAAAGTTCCAGAAAAGATCTGGCTGAACAGCATGGTATGTCTAAGTTTCTACCTAGCAGGCCTACTGAAAGGAGATGTCCCGCGCCGAAACGGGTTTTTTTTTTTTTTAAACCCCCCCCCCGTTCGGCGCGAGACAACCCCGATGCAGGGGTTAAAAAAACCACCCGCACAGCGCTTACCTGAATCCCGGCGGTCCGGCGTCTTCATACTCACCTGCTGAAGATGGCCGCCGGGATCCTCTGTCTTCATGGACCGCAGGGCTTCTGTGCGGTCCATTGCCGATTCCAGCCTCCTGATTGGCTGGAATCGGCACGTGACGGGGCGGAGCTACACGGAGCCCCATAGAGAAGAGGAGAAGACCCGGACTGCGCAAGCGCGGCTAATTTGGCCATCGGAGGGCGAAAATTAGTCGGCACCATGGAGACGAGGACGCCAGCAACGGAGCAGGTAAGTATAAAACTTTTTATAACTTCTGTATGGCTCATAATTAATGCACAATGTACATTACAAAGTGCATTATTATGGCCATACAGAAGTGTATAGACCCACTTGCTGCCTCGGGACATCTCCTTTAATATCTATCTCTAGTGATTTGTGTCTGCACTAGTTTTATTATTGAGGTCGCCTCTCACTTACGACCTCTGGCATCCTCTGTACTGTTCTGATGGCGTTTAGACTACCAAAGTCTGATGGCAGTCTCCCATCAAACTTCCACGTGGGATAGTTTTAAATTCCACCGAAGGCCTTCTGACAGGTGTGGGAACTCTCAGTCTTGTGGGCAGTAGGAAGTTGTCTGTGGCACTTTATGAAGTTGCAGTATCTCCTTACAGAATTAGAGCAACATCAGCAGCCCTTTGTTCTTCTGCTTTTCTCTGTACGTTTCACAAGCGCTGAATAAGGATGCACTGCTTCCTTCAGTGCCCTCTCCCCTCAGGCAGTTGCACCAAGTCCTCCGCTGCTCTCTCCATTGTGTTCCTCACACAGATCCCATGCTATCTGTGAACTTCCTCTTCCTCAGACCCTGAATGTCATGTGACCCCCCGAAAATAGGTAATAAAGGTCACTGCAAAGCCTGCATTTGTCAATAATGGCCAGTAGATGGGACCACAGAATTGCATATATAAACCATACATGAGTTAAATTATTTTGTTTGGTTGCATTAAGACCTGTAAAAAATCATTCTTGCAGAATCAATCAATCACAAATTAACATAAACAGATCATAACAACATAATACCCCTCTACACATACAGATCTGTAGCAGATTTCACCACTTCAATTTTAATTCAAGTGAAATTGTGAAATCTTTTAGACAGCTTCCATAACAGTGACCCACCTTGTACAACAAATTTCATGCCTCACATCATCTACATCCACATAAGCTGCGTGAAGCTACCTCTCTCAATCACATACAAAAGCCTACATGATAAATTAAAATGCACACTTTTTCATCAATCATCTGCTGAGGCTCCACAACAACGATTTCACAAAGTAGCAAAATCTTGATTTAACAAAATCCAAACTTAAAGGGGTTGTCCCGCGCCGAAACGTTTTTGTTTTTTTTTCAATAGGCCCCCCGTTCAGCGCGAGACAAACCCGATGCATGTTTTAAAAAAAAAAAACGGATAGTACTTACCCGAATCCCCGCGCTCCGGTGACTTCTTACTTACCTTGCTAAGATGGCCGCCAGGATCTTCACCCACGGTGGACCGCAGGTCTTCTCCCATGGTGCACCGTGGGCTCTGTGCATTCCATTGCCGATTCCAGCGTCCTGATTGGCTGGAATCGGCACACGTGACGGGGCAGAGCTACGAGGAGCCGCTCTCCGGCATGAGCGGACCCATTCAGAAGGGAGAAGACCGGACTGCGCAAGCGCGTCTAATCGGGCGATTAGACGCTGAAATTAGACGGCTCCATGGAGACGAGGACGCTAGCAACGGAACAGGTAAGTGAATAACTTCTGTATGGCTCATAATTAATGCACAATGTACATTACAAAGTGCATTAATATGGCCATACAGAAGTGTATACCCCCACTTGCTTTCGCGGGACAACCCCTTTAAAGACGTTTTCCAGGACTTAGAAAAAAAAGTTAAAAGCGCTTACAATCAATAAAAATTAAAAACTTATCTATCCCAGCCATGGTGCCCGCCACACAGAGCCCAGAAGAAGCAGCAGGCGGTCATATGTCATTCATTATGCATGTGACCGCTCAGCCAATCTCAGGCTTCAGCGGCCATAGAAGAATCACCACTGAAACCTATTAGTGACTGAGTAGTCACATGCACAATGAATGGCATGTGATCACCAGCCACTTGTTTCAGATTCCAAACAGCGAGCACTGTGGCTGCGGCATTAGACAGGGAGTGGCTGAAATAGGTGAGTATTCAATTTTTAATGATTTAAAATTTTTAAGTCCTGTGGAATCATGGCACGTCCTTGAATTCAGGGACCATAAACTTTCACTCCCTTATCAGTGTCTACCTAAAAATGTTTGTGTACCTGTTGCAGCATTCCCGGCCTGACGCCTTCCCAACAGTAATTCAGGGACCATAAAACTTTCACTTCCTTATCAGTGCCTAGTTAATCCATGTCTGTGCCTTGTCATAAGTATATATGTCATAAATGTGTATAAATATTCATGTCTTTTCAGATTTATTCCATTTAAATCTGAAGAAGAACCCGAGAGGTTCGCAAGCTCGCTATAACATCATGTATTTTTGTTAGCTATTAAAAGGTATTATATCTACGTGATTACGTGGTTTCTCTTGCTGGGAACAATCACATTTGACCCAAGACTTTGTGATGCACTCAAACTACGACATCTTGATGTTGCCTATTTCACAGACATATTTGACAAACTCAATGAGGTCGACACAAAGCTACAAGGACACAAAATGAATTTCATTAAGACTAAAGGTATAATCTCTTCCTTCATTGCCAAACTGGACCTCCATACCAATAATCTGAGTCGACGCAAGCTCTGTCAGTTTCCGAGTCCTCAAGAAATTGCACGTGAAGATGGAGACAAACTTCAAGGTGAAGACTTAGGCATTTTTTGCTCACAGCTCATACAAGCCAAAGAAGATATGCAAACTAGGTTTCATGATCTATGTACCCTTGAAATATCAATGTGGGTACTCAATCCATTTTCAGCAGACACAGGAGAATTTCATCCCAGGTTACTAAAGCAGTTGATTGACTTGAAGCATGATAGCGAAGCCCAAGCACCTTTCCAACAATGTGGCTATGAATGTTTTTGAAGGGAAAGTGAAGAATTCCTATCCTATCCTGTGGCAGGAAGTTAAGTTGCTCGTGTTAGCTTTTCGATCTACGTACTTAAAGGAGAGGGGCTTCAGTGCGGTTCAGCAGCTCCTGACAAAAGTGAGAAACAAACTACATATGTGTAAGGGGCGACTTGAGACTGCGGTTGACGAAGATAGAACCAGATTTTGTGAAATTGGCGTCCGCTAATCAGGTCCAAGGCAGCCATTAATGACACAAATATTGATTGTGGCAAATATTTTAATTATTATTAGTCGAATTTCATTATTCTTGCATTTTAATTCTTGCATCCTTAATTTAATCCATTAACCCCTTAGTGACCAAGCCTGTTTGCGCCTTAATGACCAGGCCAAATTTTGCAAATCTGACATGTGTCACTTTAACATGGAAAAACACCAGAAAGGTTTTGCATATCCAAGCGATTCTGACATTGTTTTTTCGCCACATGTTGTACTTCATTTAGGCGGAAAAAATAGACCGATAGAATTTGTGTTTATTTATTAAAAGTGCCAAAATTGGGAAAATTTTGAAAAAATCGTCATTTTTTCACATTTCCAACTGCAATATCTTAAGTATGTGCAAACATAATATAGAAATTTTTGCTAAGATTTATATTTCCACCCATTTACTTTATTTTGGGTGCACATTGGAAAAACTTTCGTTTTTTTTTTTAACCATTTAGGAGATGTACAAATTTAACATTACTTTTTAGCATTTTGAGAAACACTTTGTTTTCCTACACCAAGCCAAGATTGGAAAGGCTCATGAGTGTCAGAATAATAGATACCCCCACAAATGACCCCATTTTAAAAACTACACCCCTTAGTGTATTCACTGAGGGGTGTTATGAGTATTTTGACCCCACAGTTTATTTTCAAGAATTAATTCAATTTAGAGGAGAAAAAGTAAAATTTCATATTTTTGCAATTCTATCATTTTAAAGACATATTTTTTTCCTATAGTTTACATGAAAATGAGGATTTACACTGCAAAAAGGATACCCCTGTTTCTCCTGTGTTCAGAAATATACCCATTGTGGCCCTAATATTATATCTGAGTCCACAACGGGGCCAAAACCATAGAAAACTGCAACAAATGACCCCATTTTGAAAACTAGACCCCTTAAGGAATTTATCTAGGGGTGTACTACATATTTTGACCGCACAGTTTTTGAATGAATTTAAGCCAAGCAAAAGGAAAAAATTAGGATTTTCATTTTTTTGGCAATTCTGTCATTTTAAAAACAGCTTTTTTTGTACAGCACACATATGAATGAAGACTTGCACCCAAAAATGGATACCCCTGTTTGTCCCGTGTTCAGAGACATAACCATTGTGGCCCTAATCTTATGTCTGGATGCACAACAGGGCCTAAAATGAAAGGAGTAGTCAGTGGCTTTCAGAACATAGATTTTGCTTGAAGTCCTTTTAGGCCCCATTGCCCACTTGTAGAGTTCTTGAGCGTCCAAAACCTTAGAGAACTCCCACAAATGACCCCATTTTGAAAACTAGACTCCTTAACGAATTTATCTAGGGGTGTACTGTGTATTTTAACCCTACAATTTTTGAATAGATCTAAGCAAAGCAGTAAGAAAAAATTACGATTTTTATTTTCTCGGCTATTGCATCAATTTAAAAACAGGGTTTTTTGTACAGCACACATATAAATGAAGACTTTCACCCCAAAATGGATACCCCTGTTTGTCCCGTGTTCAGAAACATATCCATTGTGGCCCTAATAGACTTACAGGACACATGGCTAGGCCTACAATGAAAGGAATACCCGTTGGATTTCAGGGTACAACTGAATAAATTACAGGCCCCATTGCCCACTTATTGAGCCATTGAGTGGCCAAAACTATAAAGAACCCCCACAAATGACCCCATTTTGAAAACTAGACCCCTTAACAAATTTATCTAGGGGTGTACTGCATATTTTGACCCCACAGTATTTGAATGAATCTAAGCAAAGGAGAAGGAAAAAGTTACGATTTTCAATTTTTTGGGCAATTTTTTACATTTAAAAACAGTTTTTTTGTACAGTGTACATAGAAATGAAGACCTTCACCCCAAAATGGATACCCGCATTTGTGCCGTGTTCAGAAACATACCCATTGTGACCCTAATTTACTTACAGGACCCATGGCAAGGCCTATAAAGGAGGGAACACCCGTTGGATTTCAGGGCACAACTGAATAAATACCAGGCCCCATTGTTCATTTGTACGGAATAAAAATTGACTCCCTAAACATTCCCCCCCCCCCCACACACACACACTCCGCACCCTTTTTGGCGTTCGCAAATCTTAGATAAAAGTAATAATGTGAACTGTGTGGTATTTCCGAAGACAGGGGTAATTACGGAGGCTAGTTGGAATGGGCCCATGGGGCAATAAAACCGGTATCCCCCCTCCTCTCATGCTTTTTGGGGGTCATTTCTTGACCTCAGTAGCGGGTATGGGGTGTAAAAAGTGGCGTTCCATGAGTCTCCGTAAGCTTGATGAGGTGCTGCGGTCTCACATAGAAGGCGCTCAACAAGCTGCTCCTGGAACTGCAGGAAGGCGAGCGTTCCCGTGGCTTCTTGTAAAATACATATCACAGGTAGCGGTCTGAATAGCGCCGGGCTCACGCAGTCGTAGGCAGAATCTGCTTGCGGAGGCTCGCAGCGGATCCCATCTGTGAGCCCGGCTGTGACCCTGCGTACGGCCACGTAATGTACTGCGCATAACTACGTACTTACACAGGCGGTCATGCGCAATACCTTTTTTTTGCTTGTATTTCCCGCACCATCGCTTAGCGATGACCCGGGTACCCGCAGCCCGTATACAAGGTAGTTGCGTATGGGCTGTGGGTATATCCGTGACCATGGAGCACAATGGGCTCTATGTTGCAGATATCCGCGGTAAAATAGAACCTGCTGTGTTCTCTTTTCTGCGAGCGGATTACACAATTCCGACCCGCTAATGTGAGCGGAATTGTGTAATCCAATGCGATTGATCTGCGTATTACCGCGAATCAGACGCATGCGGAATCCGTAATTCCTATCCGGTCATGTGAGACCGGCCTAAGGTAGATCGCTACCTTTTTATCACGTGACCGGTGACCGCTCAACGAGGCCACCCGTCACTGCTCCAGGTTCTCGGCAACCGTTGGCAAGGAGATTTTAAGTTTACTGGGCTCCCCGACTTCTGCGCATGTGTCCGGTGTTTTGCCGGCGGTCGCATGTGCAGAATCCGGGTAAGTTCACGGATGAGGATCGCGTCAGGGTGCAAATATGGAGGCCTCCGGTAAAAAGTTTCATCTCCTCTCACCGATCGCATCTGTGAGGGGAGATGAAACTTCAATATTTTTTTTTTACTTTTACGTGATCGCCATTATCCATTGTATAACGGCGAACACGTGACCAGGAACCGCTCACCGCGGCCCCCCGTGAAATCTCCAGGCTCTTGGCTCAGTTTTGTAGCCAGGAGCAGGGAGATTTTCAATTATCCTGGCAATCCACAGCCTTTGCGCATGCGTCCGCATTTTGGCGACGGGCGTGTGCGCAGAAGCTGGAGTAAGGTCCGCGGATAAATCTGGGGGCCTTATGTGCGTACTTTCATCCTCCCTTTTTTAACTTTTTAAAACTTTTTAAACTTTTTTTTTTTTTACTTTTTCACACTTTTTTTTAAACTTTACATGACAGTGATCATGTCCCTGGTGACATCCCTCTGCTCTTGGCTACACATGGCAGCCAGGAGCAAAGGGATTTTGAATTTCCCGGGGCTCGAGCCCCTCTGTGCACGTGTCCGATGTCAATCATCGGGCGCGCATGCGAAGAGGGGGACTTTGGGTCCCGGACCATCGGGACATCGGGGAGGACTTAGGTGAGTATTTTCACCTCCCCTCTTGGATCCGATCCATGAGGGGAGGTAAAACTAGCACTTTTTTTTTACTTTTTAAACTTTTTCGCGATCGCCGCTATCCAATGGATAGCGGCGATCGCGGGCCCGAGGACCGCTCACCGCGGTCCCTGGTAACACCTCCTGGTTCCCGGCTACCTTCAGGAGCCGGGAGCCAGAAGGTTTTGAATTTGCCGGGGGCTCCCGGGCTTCTGCGCATGCGCCTGATGTTATCATCTGGCGCGCATGCGCAGAAGGCCGCCGGCGGGTCAGGGAGGACCAGATCTCTGGGGGACACCGCCGACAAGCCAGGTAAGAATTTTCAGCTGCTCTGATGGATCCGATCCAACAGGGCAGCTGAATATCTCTCTTTTTTCACTGCTTTATTTACTTTTTTGCGATCGGCACTATCCATTGGATAGCGCCGATCGCAATGCCGGGGGGGGGTCCCCGCAGCCCAGGATGACAGCTCCATGCTGTCGGCTACCTGCGGGCACCGACAGCATGGAGCTGTCACGTCCAGAGCCCACGTGGCTTTAGTCTCTGCAGGAAGCATGTTTTTACGTCCTCAGAGAATAAAGCCCACTTGGGCAGGACGTAAAAACACTATGGCCCGGTCGTTAAGGGGTTAAGGATTAAGGTTTATCTTGCATTTTCCTTATACGTTGTACGTTCTTATCGAATGATAATTTAAAATGGTATTATTGTTTGCTTCCCAAAAAAACTATCTTCTGCAATAAAACCTATTGATTATTGTATTCACAATTAACCTGTTAAATATTTCGTACCTACAATGTAGCAGCTAAAATTCAGCTGACTAGAATACGTTTTTGGTAATTTTCAGAGACACGTTTTCACAATTAACACTAATCTGTTAAACACTATCAAACTTTCTCAAAAAAGTATTCGGTATTTTAATTTGTACTTTTAACTTTGTAAATAAGGTAAACTTTGACTGGGTTTAAACTAGTAAGGCTTGGGGGGTGCGGACCACCATCGCAATACCTAAGGGGGGCGCTGGGCTGAAAAAAGGTTGAGAACCACTGAAGTAAAGGACCTCTTTCTGAAATATTGACTAGACTATGTGAAATTTGGATTTATAAGGACCTTTCACTATTTCTGAGTCACAATGTTGTCCCTATGGAGCTTGAATTTTGCATTGGTTAAAATATGCGTATCTTTACTTCAAAACCACAAGATTCAACTCTGAATTGGAAAAGCTTTGTGCTGCATAACTAGGGATGTATTGCAGAATAGTTGTTGCACATTTCTAACATACAGGACATATAATTCCACAATTAAAGTCTGCGGACAAAATGCAAGAAATTCTACAAGACATTCCGCAGAACGTGTGCCTCCTTATAAACACAGTAAAATCCGTACTAATTGACAAAATTCACATCCTGTGGACAATTCCATCACATGTGAAAGGTTCCTTGTGGAATATTTCTGCAAAAGGGAACCTAAAAACACACCTAAAGACATAGCTTAATGTGCTGCTGCAGATTTCTGCTCCATTACCTGCATAGATGCATGCAGATTTTGGTGCAGAATTTTCAGCATCTTGCAGAAATATTATATACATATTAAAGGTCCCTAAAGCAAAAAGTTTTTGTTAAAGATGCACTGGCTTACAGAAATGTTGCTATCTCCCTAGAAAAATGTGACTCACAGAAAAGGAAGCCAAATACGCACCATGATAAAGTGCAGGGCAGGCTCAATCACCATATACTCTAGTAGCATGCAGAAAGCCAGATTGCAATATGCAAGAGCTAAATGTTCATGTGCTGACTAATGGGCAGCCACCCAACTCAACCCAAAATTGGGGGAGGGGTGACTGCAGACTACATAGTCTGCACATATGAACTGATACCAAGGCTGCCAGCCATAGATAAGCGTTTCACACCATACAGGAATGCAACCCCTACTGGCAAAGCAGTGGGTAGCCCTGTGCCCCCACAGTGCTTCACACTGGCATGACATCCTGGGCTCCCCCAGAATGTATAGCACACTGCATGCAAAAATAAAAACACACTGATAAACGCAGGTTTTAGTTAGCATTTTGGTCAAAATACATAAGCTGGCGGGCCGCAGCAAGGCCACCAGGTGTCCGTCAGAACCTACGCTATCTCACTTGTAACCAGATTAAATTCACAGAGGTGAGAGAAAAAATGTACAAAGACTTAACTCACAGAAAAGGAAGCCAAATAGGCACCATGATAAATTGCTTGGTATCAGTTCATGAACACATGAACATTTAGCTCCCTCATATTGCAATCTGGCTTTCTGTATGCTACTAGGGTATATGGTCATTGGGCCTGCCCTGCAGTGTCAGGTGATGCAAATTTGGCTTCTTTTTCTGTGTTATGTTTTTGTACATTTTTTTCTCCCTTGAAAAATGTATTACTCTGGCTGCCCAGATTAATATTAACTTCAGGAAGAGGAGTTATGGGGTGCAAGAGGTCTACTATGGTCCTCAACGGCACTTTAGTGATTTCTACAGTTATTTACTTTAAAAAAATGATCCGAGGAACACACGCAAGTGGTGTATATCAGTTCTTAAATACGAAGAAACTTTACTTGCAGTTACTGAACTTTATGTCTGTCCTGCATAGACAAATTACATTTCATGAGAAAGGTCTGGAAAAGCTGGAAAACACCAAGGCATATGCTAGGTAGGAGAAATATCCCTGGGTGTTGTGTTCTTTTCCAAACCTCCAAAAGTAATCTTTTCAGTCATGGTTTATTTAAGGTTATTGTGTTTGACTTTAAGGTCTTCTGGGAATCTAGCACAACAAGCAACCTTATAAACCAAGGTACCAAATACTGACCAAGCATCTGGTTATCTCCTCTGTAACTGAGGATGACCTTTCTGATACCCTTTAATTTTCAACAGAAACTTTGACCAAACATTTGAGAATTCTGCAGATTTCCTTAGGTCCTTGAACTCTAACCTGTTGGGTTTTACTTGTGGCAACACACACCAAATGATTGATTAGATAATGAGAGATAGTATCAAATGAAGTTCTGTCTGTTGCCAGATGTGCAGTATTTGCATTCAGTTGTGCCTGTTCAGTCTGTCAGGACTACCTATAGAACGTGCCTGTCTTAGAACCCTTTCCTCCATTGTCTCAATATATCATGAACCAGGGGCGTACCTAAAGGCTAAGGGGCCCGGGTGCAAAAGTTCAGCTGGGCCCCCCCCCCCCCTCCATCTGTACCCGTACCTATACCTAAACCGTGCTAATTTACAAACATGATGCAGCCCCTTGGCATAAGCCTTCTCATTATGACTCCTTTCCTTGACTACGTTAAAACCTGTTGGTAATGTCTTTGGCTGCTTTCACATGGCCGCAAAAATTGCGCGAGATTTGTGTGTTGCAAGACGTACAAATTGCACATGAATATGACCCCATTCTTTTGAATACGGTCATATACAAGAGCGATTTTTTTTTTGTTTGTTTTTTCTCTGCATTGCACGAGAATATGATGATGTGATGCAAGCTGGTTATAACATAACAACCCCTTACATCCGTGGGGACGGCACACGTTGGCGGGTGTGATATGGGGCATAGTTTCACGGCCTGATATCAGACTCACTCGTGTGAAATTAGCCTAAGACCGGCTGCACACGGCTGGATCTGCATTCTGGAATATGGAGCGGGCGTCTGCCTACGGATTCCGCAGCATGTACCGCCCCCAGCATGCTCTGGAAAAGCGTTTTTTCCTCTACACGAGCGGAAATCAATTGCGGTTTTCCGCTCACAGAGGAAAAATCACGGCATGCTGTATTTTAGTGCAGATTCTGCCCGGGCGGCCTCCGTTGAGCTCAATGCAAGCCGTGCGATCCGTTGCCCTGACATTGCGGAAAAGTCGCAGGCACCCGCGTCATCTCCTAGCGACGGTGCTGGAAAGTCAGTGATTAAAAGAAAAAAAAAACTACTGTATACCAGCTGCACATATTTAATTATATACAGGAGATACACAGGTTAAACCAGCATGGTACATATCACTATATACAGGATGTATATCCCCCTGTATATAGTGGTATGTCCCATGCTCGTGTAACCTGTGTATCTCCTGTATATAATTATATATATACAGGAGAGGTATAACTTATACCAGCTGCACATATATAATTATATACAGGAGATACACAGGTTACACCATCATGGGACATATCACTATACACAGGATGTATTTCCCCCTGTATATAGTGGTATGTCCCATGATGGTGTAACCTGTGTATCTACTGTATATAATTATATATATATATACAGCTGGTATAACTTATACCAGCCATACATATATAATTACAATTCCTTCTCTACTCACCTCTGCAGCAGTCTCTGGGCCTGCCTGTAATGGAAAGTCCCCCCTCTTTTGATCACATGACCAGGCTGATCACATAACCAGAGCCTGGTCATGTGATCTGCAGCCACAGGTCCTACCTCAGGTCCTGTGCATCCAGCGCTCCGGAGGTGAGTAGAGCCGCACCAGCCCCCCCCCCCTGGTAATCGCTGGTCGGCAGAGACTGATAGACTGCAGCTGTGACCATTCACAGCTGCAGCCTATCAGTGGGAGGGCCGCGCCGTGGGAGTCTGCAGCCTGTAATTGGCTGCCGACTCCAGTTGTAACAGCCCTCCCCTCTGCTCTTGCCGACCTGCGGCACTGCCTCCCGTCTCTCTCCTCTCCTCTCCCTCCTCTCCTCTCCCTCCTCCCTTCTCAGCCATCATGCGGCCGATGGCGCCGGTCCCCTGGGCCCCCTCAGCTCAAGGGCCGGGTCACGGTTGCGACCCCTGATCCTCCCCACCATACGCCAGTGTCATGAACCAAAGGTTCATATATAAAGTAACCTTCCAGGCTCCCCCTTCCTAAAGCCATTCCTCTTAGTATATTTGTAGCTATTAGCAAATAATCTCACTGGAGGTTCAGTAGACTGTACTTTATAATCATTCTATCCTTGCTGTAATGGAAATCCGCTCTCCATGCATTGACTTCCTGGTGAGCCTGTGATAGACTTGTGTTATACACAGCAGCCCTGGTCAGGACGTAGAACTGCAGCGGGGAGGGAGGATGGAGCAGCCTGAACTAATTATAAGACAGGAGGTGTTTTGGCGTTTTCTCATGTAAAGTAGCATAAAGAATGAAAAGAAAAACAATCGGTATTGCCACATCTGTAACAATCCAAACTGTTAAAATATGTAATCTAACTAGAAAACAAAATAAGCATTATATGCATCCCAAAATGGTTCCAGTTTAATTACGTCTCATGCTGCAGAAAATAACCCGTCACAGTGCCATAGATGGAAATATAAAAAAAATATGCATCCGTCTCAGAATATAGCGACACAAACATTTTTTTCCCCTTTTTCAAAAAGGTTTTTATTTTATAAAATAGCAAAAACTATATAATTTGGTAACATGATAATTGCACTGATCTGTAGAATAGATTTAAAGCTACACAAAGAATGCTGTAAAAATAAGACAAGATATAACAATCCCACAAAATTGTGCAATTGTTGTTTTTTCCATTCCATAGCCCAAAAGGAACGTAAAAACTTTCTCGGTGCATTATATAGTACATTGGTAGGAATTGTGCCATTAAAAATTATTACTCGTCCCATTTAAAAAGAAGCTCTCATACAGTTATTCTGATGGATCTATAAAAGAAGTTATGGCTCTTGGAAGGTGGGAATGAAAATATGAAAAAGTCGCTGCCAAAACTGGCTACAGTGTCACGGTGTTAACATAACTGTAGCTAATTTGTATCTAATCTATCCCGAGTTGCAAACAAACTTTCCATTAAAGTCACATGTTTATGAGGCATGGCTGAAATTGTCATTGCAGATGATGCATTGTGATATTTCGACGGTGCACAGACTCTTTAGAGTGAGTATATCTTTATAGTATCTTCACTAAAGTATCTTTATAGTAAGTAGAAGTACATTACTACAGCTACTTACTACACAACTACAGCTACTAGTAACTATAGCATTCAGACAAGAGGCTGGTGGTGCGCAGAATCCTTACAGAAAGTATAAGTAGCTTACTACAGGTACTTATGCTGAGGTTAGGCCTCCAGAACAACTTTTATTATTGGGCAGCATTGAATTCAGCAAATGCCCCAGGAGCGGTGCTGTGCAGAATCTCTATACTTATTATATATAAAGACTGTGCACCGCCGCTCCCAGAGCCTTCTCTGACCTGAATGCTGCCCAATGATAAAAGTTGTTCTGGAGGCCTAACCTTACTGCTTTAGTAAGTACCGTAGCTGTAGTAAGATGCCTATGCTTATTATATAAGTATAAGTAGTATCTATGGATAGGTTTTTAGCAGCTCAGTTTCCAAGTAAGCCACTAAAAACCTATCTATAGCCCCAAGAGGTTTCCCGATTTTAATGTTGGCCCCTACCTACTGCCAGGTTGTGCAGGCCTGGTCTTTACTATATCTTGCAGTCAGTTTATTACACGTAGTACAACTAAAACAAACGCAGCGCTTCAAGGGTCCAAAGGTCACAATGAAAGAAAAAGAAAAAAGCTCCTACGGACGGATTTACACGGGCGAACACGATAACTCGAGCAGAATAACTTGGCCTGATATCGCACTTGCCAAAGTGCATTTTTCATTCAAATACACCTCAAATCACTTCTGTGAAAATGCGATCCTGAGGCGTGTTTCAAATGCGTCAGAGGATTGCAAGTGTCTCTCATTGATTTCAATGGGAAACATCACACTCATCAGGCTTGCGAGTGCCTTTAAAAGTCTGATTGAAAACAAAGGGCAAGGTGTTCCAAGGGAACACCAAAAGATAGAACATGCTGCAATGCCTTTTTCCTCACAGCATCACTTATGTGAATAGCTCCATTCCAAAAAATGGAGCTCATATTTGTGCGAGTTTTGTGCGTTTCACAACGCAAAAAACTTGCACAAGTTTCTCGCCTGTGAGAATGTAGCCTTACAGGAAATTACTCACTTAGTGTGAACAGCCTATCCTATGCAGGGATGGCTTTCACACCTTGGTCCAGGTTCGTGTTGAAATTATATTGCTTGCTGTTGGCAGGATCCCCTTGTCTATCCAGAAATGGAGAGCATTTGTGGAAAAATTAAGTGCAGTATAAGCAGAGTCAATAAAAAAGTCCCAGCACTCCAGAGGTTCCGCAAACAACATTAAATAAGTATAAAAACACCAAATGATGTTCACACTTATGTTCTGGGAGGGGGTTCTAAGAAGTAGGTGGTACAGCTGCTTTGCTAAATCGGGGGCCTGAAACGTGTCAGGAGGCGACAGTGAGCTAGTGAGAAGCCATTTATGGCCTGGGAAATGACAGCTGCTGTGTGGGAAGGAACCTACAGTACCAGTATTCTATGCAGGCTGTGTCCAGGTTGATAATGGCTGAAATATACTGTTAATAGTGCCGTACAGTCTGCTTGGGCTGTGGCAATAGTCAGCCTGATATGGGAGCAAACATTACTATTCTCAAACCCGAGGGAAGCTGTAGTTGTTTCCTGAGTGGCACTGGGTAGGATCCCTGTTAGGTGACCCAGTGAGATGGCTTATGTAGGGAAGCCCTACAGGTCTGACATGTCCTGATGGTGCAGTTTTGGACTAGACCGCCTCTTGTTGACTTGACGATGTAAGGCATGCTGTAGTAGGAGCCTGTGAGGAGGAATTCGGGGCCAAGTGTGAAAGCTGTCCTACTGTCTGTCAGAATGAGTCTGAGTGAAGTGAGGCCTGACATGATTGTGGAGTGGCATGTAGTGGTCGAACCAGGGGCATAACTTGAAGCTTCTGGGCCCCAGTGCAAAATCTGTAACAGGGACCCCAACTATAATGCTTTTTTCATAGTACTGGGCTCCCAATATGGAGACAAGAGGCCTTATGGGCCCCTCAAGGCTCCTGGGCCCGGGTGCAACCGCATCCCCTGCACCCCCTATAGTTACGCCCCTGGGTCGAACCCTTGAGACGCAGGGCATTATGTCAGACTGGGATGGAACCCTTCAAATGCCAGGAACTGTGGTCGTGAGTCGAGGCCATTGAGAGTAGGGTGCAATGGAGAGAGAGATTTATGCTTGACACATGGTAGGTGCAGAGAGGTTGGTGAAAGGTTGTGTAAAATTACCATCTGGGTATGCTCTATGTGGCGTAACAGAGACCAGTGGAAAAAAGTTAAACTGTTTAAAATGTACAGGAAATTGTGCCACCTTATATGTCCTAGAGTCTCTACAATTATTGTACCTCTTAGGATGCGTTCACACATAGCGGATTTGGTGCGGATTTTCCGGTGTGGAAAATCTGTGTTAAATTCCACATCACGATCTGCACCATTGGTGTGGATTTTGATACGGATCCGCAGAAGACTTCACCCCTTCTGCTGCGGATCCGCATCATAATCTGTAGCACAAATTAAGCTGGGGATTTTGGTGTGGATCCACACCAAAATCTTCCATGTGTCAACGCACCCTTAAAGTGACAGAACCAATAGGCTTTGTGTATCATTGCACTTGCAGTTGTGTTTCGCAAACTTGGACCGATACCCTACCCCATGTTACAATTCTGCTTAAATCTCACTATTAGAGATGAGCGAGCATACTTGCTAAGGACAATTACTCGATCGAGCATTGTCCTTAACGAGTATCTCCCCACTCGGAAGAAAAGATTCAGCTGCCGGCGCGGGTGACAGGTGAGTTGCGGCCATGAGCAGGGGGTAGCAGGATGGGGGAGAGGGACAGAGCGATCTCCCCTCCGTTCCTCCCCGCTCTCCCCCGCCGCTCCCTGCCTGCCGCCGGCAGCCGAATCTTTGCTCCCGAGCGGGCAGGTACTCGCTAAGGGCAATGCTCGATCGAACAATTGCCCTTAGCGAGTATGCTCGCTCATCTCTACTCAGTATTTGTAGGAAAAAGCATATATTTACTTGAAAACACATTTTACGTATTTAACCAGTCTATTCTGAAACTAATTTAGATCATACATAATCTGGTAAAACTCTATTAAATCCATTACTCTTAACTGACATTTTCTTTGGATAAACAGAAGGAACCACATTTCACTTGATACTTAGATAACCAAAGTTCATTGTAAGTTAGTAATTCCATAATATCATCTTGTCACAGGTTTAATTAAAGCTACACATTTATTGCAACTGCAAGAAATGTGTAATTCAGATTCTGCAGTCATTTACACTGGCAATTATACATTACAAATGAGTGGAACGCCGTTCACATTAATGTCAGGATGTTCCGCAGTATTTTTAATGTAATAAAATACTGATTAAATTTATAATAAAGTGCACTCCTGCTGCTGAAACAACCCCCACCAGTGAGCCATAACTTATTTAATAAATGCAGGCCTCCAGATAAGGCATCCTTTATTGTTTCATTTTCCCACATCACACTAATTCACGGCTCTGTATCATAGCATGAACTGCTGTTCTAATTACAGATTATATGTTACGAGATTTAGTTATGTTGTTTGGGATGAACGCAAGAACATGGAATGCAGGTTTTTGCCTTACATTGCAAAATTGCAAGAAAAAGTAAGTGAACCCTTTGAATCACCCGGAGCTCTGTATTGATTAGGAATAGAGATGAGCGAGTAGTGCCTTATGCGAGTACCTGCCGGCTCGTCTCTAAAGATTGGGGTGCCAGCGGGGGAGAGCGGTGAGTTGCGGGAGTGAGCAGGGGGGAGCGGGGGGAGAGAGTGAGAGAGAGATCTCCCCCTCGTTCCTCCCCGCTCTCCCCCACCGCTCTCCGCCGGCACCCGAATCATTAGAGATGAGCGGGCAGGTACTCGCATAAGGCACTACTCGCTCGAGTAGTTTGCCTTAACAAGTACGCTCGCTCATCTCTAATTAGGAATAAAATGTGGTCTGCTGTTTGCATTAATGTACCATATAATGAACTGAAAAACTTTTAAAAAAATTCTAAGTGGACTGAGATGGAAAAAAAAAACTAAATTCCACAATCTTTGGAGGGATCTTGTTTCTACAGTGTACACACTGCAGAGAAATGACATGGTAACTTTATTCCATGGGTCAGTGGGATTACTACAATACCAAATTTATGTAGTTATTTTTTTTTTGCTGTACTATTTTTAAAATATTTTTGGAAAAAAATAAAATTATTTTGTGCCACCATCTTCTGAAAGCCATAACTTGTGTTGTGCGATTGCTTATTTTCTGCGGGACGTCATGTCGTTTCTTTTGGTAGTATTTTGGCGTACATACGACTTTTTCATTGTTATTTATTACATTTTTTTCTTGGACACAGGGGGAACAAAAAAAAAAACACAATTCCTGTGTATTTTTTTTTCTGATGGCGTTCACTTTGCAGAGTACATAATGGATTACTTTAATAGATTCGATTTTTCTGGAAGCAGTGATACCAAATATGTTTTGGATGTTTATTTAATTTTTTATTATAAATAAGGCAAAGGGGTTTTTTTTGTTTTTTTTTAAACAATTTCTTTTTATTGAAATAATGGTATAACAATGCCGGATATAAGGACATGCATATTAGCCACGCAGGGCCGGTTTGAGAATAACCATTCAGTTACAGACATCAGAATAAATATAATGCTTCTGTCATTTATAGCATACTTCCGGCCAGGTAAGGGTTTTTTTTTAACTTTTATTTATTTAATATTTAAATTTAATATAAAATTTAATTTTTTAAAATATTTATTAAAACTTTTAAAAACTGATTTTTACATTTATTTTTACTCCCTGTAGGGCACAAGAGCTTACAATGTTTGATCACTCCTGCAGTATGATTTAATACCATAGTATTACATTGTACCGTGATCTCACAGGCAATTTATCAAGCCAAGCCAAAGGCATGGCTTGATAGGCAATCTGCAATGGCAACCCTGAGGACTTTCGGAAAGGCTGACATAACAACTGAACAGCACCTCGTGATCTGATCATAGGGGGCTGTTTGGGACCGGTGAACACTGATCAGGACACTCAAATCCTGCTGTCAGAATTGGTGCGGCATTTAAAGGGTTAATAGCTGATCAGAGCTGTTGCGGCTAGTGTCGGCTGTAAGAAACCCTCGATCCCTCTCCTTGCAAACCTCTAATATTCATGATGTAAATATACGTCTTGGGGCATTAAGGGGTTATTAACCTGTAGCCCTGCATTTAGCAGCAGTTTCCTCCAAAAAATGTTTTATGTAGCTGCAAATAAAGTTTTCACAACATTGAGGAGGAATTTTGGACCATTCCTCTCTGAAAATGTCATTTAGTTCATCAATATTTCTGGAATGCCTTGCATGCACTACCCTTTTCAGGTCCACAGTATTTCTTTAGGGTTAAAATCAGGATTCTGAGTTGGCCAATCCAAAATACAAATCATTCTTACCATTTTTTAGGTGTTTTAGGGTACTTTTACATGGGACAATTATGATCCAAAGAAATCACTCAAACAAGCAGTAGTTGTGCCTTGTAAAAGCGGGACCCAACCGGATACTCATTAGTGGCTAGTCACGTTATTTCAGCTCACTAAAAAGAAGCAACTAGTGAGCAACTTCTCACTCAGAATAAACAGTTATTCGTCTTTGAACGACTGCCCGTTTACAGTGAATTGAGACCGGTGACCAGAAGCCATCTATGGTGTGCTCCGTCTCCATTCAATGAACGACTATTATTCCTGTGTGAAAGCACAAGAGTGGTAGTTGTTGCAACAATTGTCGGTGCTTCTGCACCCAGCTGGCGTCCCATTTAAAAGTTCCCTTACGTGTGAGCTTTGGTTGGAAGTTATGGACTGCTGCCCTTACATTCTCCTGTATAATAATGTGATAAGCCTTAGAATTCATTGTTCCCACCATGATCACAAGGCGTCCAGACCCTGGGGCAGGAAAAGAGCTTTGAGCCCCGATGCTCTCTCCACCATGCTTCAAGGTTGGACTCAGGTTTTTGTTAGGGTGTGCAGAGTTCTTTTTCCTCCAACATAGCATTGTGAATATATGCTAAAAAGTTCCACTTTTGTCTCATCTGTCCATAGAACATTTTCCCAAAAGTAATGTGGAACATCCAGAAGGTCTTAGGCAAACTTGCAACTGTGCAAGATGCGGTTAGGCATTGTGAAATGATATGACAGCAAACAAGCAGATGCAACAAAACGAAAACATTTGCTTTTGTACAATGTTGTATAAGTTGACAATCCACAGGAGGGTGCAATTTCTTTAAATGTTGCAAACAGTGTACAATCCCTAGCACCCACTTTGATACAGTCCGTAAGACCCCATGAGCTTATTGCCCACAAGGCTTGTGTCTCTCAATACATTTGTGGCTCTTACATCGGTACATTCTTTAGACTGTTGTATGAAATGCTGGACTAAGTAAATATTGTTCATACACTTAGATTAAGCATTTCAATTGAAGGTGGCATCAGTATGGGGGGGGGGGTGAAATATTTAAAAATGGTACAAAAATGGAGCCTTTCTAAATACCTTGCCATTTGAACAATAGATGAAATAAGTAAGGAAAGAGACTGTGAGTTAGAGTGTGGGCAGCATAATTAATAGAACAGCTATGCTTGCATCATTTGGACGAAATGGACAATTTGGAAAGCTTATCAATAGTAAGCTACCTCTGTCTCATACACACAATTAATTCACTTGGAAATAAATAGACAGAGCACAGAAAAAAAAGAGAGAATTTGATACTATATTTAATGAGTAGTGATTAACCCCCTTCCGTCATTGATATGGCTATATATATCCTGACTGTATATAGAAGTCTGCAGCTTATGCTGTGTATGGGGCGGGTTCACCGTAGGGATGGGCTGCATCTCAGAGGGGAGGAGAGTACAGCTGTGTTTGGGGAGAAGATGGCTTCGAGGTTCGGAGTGTTTAACCCCTTAGTGACCAGCCCATTGCCTTTTTACATCCAGGCCTGCTGGGCTTAATTCCCAGAGGGCGTAAAAACATGCTTCCTCTGGGAATGACAGCCCTGCAGGCTCTGGACGTGACAGCTCCAATCTGCTGGTTACCGGAGGTAGCTGACAGCATAGAGCTGTCATCCCAGGTCGCGGGACCCCACTCCCGTTTATGCGATTGCCGGTATCCACCGGATACCGGCGATTGCGTAAAGTCAATGGACAGTAAAAAAAAAAACCTCCACGATTCCCGGCATCTTCCTAGTCCTCACCGGACCTGCTGCCAGCGTCTGCGCATGCACGCCAGACGCCTTACATCACGTGCATGCGCAGAGGGCCGGGAAATGTAAAAACTCCCTGCTCCCGGCTAATATGAGTAGCCAAGAGCAGGGAGCTGTCACCGGGAGCCGCTGTATGCGGTTTGTGTTTTGACTAATCATAGAAGTCTGACCAATAAGCTTGATGGACTGCAAGTAATAATTCTGACGAAAGCTATGACATATGGGAATAACTGAAAGCTGGTTAAACTTAAGCTATGATTGTGCAGTTAACGTACAGGGTTACAGTCTGGTCAGAAGGGATCATAAAAACTGGGAAGGGGGAGGCATTTGTGTTTACATAAAGTTCACACTAAGTGAAGATGTATGTGAGGAAAATTAACATGTGAAGTATCTATGGATAGAATTACATGAAGGGAAAAACAATAATAAAATCCTTATAGGGGTTTTCTATAGGCCACCAAATATAACAGAATCCACAGCAAACCTATTGCTAGGACAAATGGATGAGACGGCAATTCACAATGAGGTAATTATTATGGGGGACTTTAACTATCAGGGTATAAACTGGGAAACTAAAAGCTGTGGATCTCATAAAGGAAACACATTTCTGTCAATAACTAAACATAATTACCTTTCCGAATTTGCTCAGGACTCGACTAGAGGGATGGCCATTTTGTACTTAATATTAATCAACAGACCTGACAGAATAACAGAGGTGCAAGTTAGGGGGGCACCTGGGAAATATTGACCATAATGTAAAACATTTCCCCTGGCCTTTAACGGGGTGTTGTTGCAGCCATTCTGAGGCCTGCACCTTGCTTGCAAGCCAGACCAGGTTTTGGGTCTGCCCTTGCTTCTCCTGGAGCTGAGGGGTGTGGTAGCTGCAGGAGTGATGTCAGTCAGCACCTGGTGCTGACTAGCTCAGCTCCTATTTAAACTGTGCTAGCATTGACCCCTATGCTGGTCAATGCTTCAGTTGCCGCTGGACAGCGACGGAGGAACAAATCCTGGCTGGAGCTCCTCTATTCCAGCTAAGTCCTTTTCTGCTTTATTTGGTTATTTGTTTTCCCTTTCTTTGGTGCTAGGGCTCCCGGGTAGGGACTTGTCAGTGGCCCAGGCACGAGTGCGGGCTCGCACCTATCGGAGTGATCGGCCCGCTGAGTAGGCAGGGCCCCCTCCCGGGTTAGGGGTTTATAGGGAGAGAACTCCCCTTAGTTTTATGTTTCTTTGCACAGTTGTGCCTTTTTCTTTGTTTTGGAGGTTGCACTCCTAGTGGGACGCAACAGGTGTTTTGTCCAGGGGTTAAAAATAAATTAAATTTCATGAAGTCAAAGTTTGATCAGCTTAGAAATGCCCTTATAATTTCTTGAATGGGACAATGTCCTACAAAATAAGACTACAGACAATTTTATAGGCATTCTAAATACTTACTTTGAGCAGTTTATACCTTACAGGACTAAAATGGTTAGGAAAAGGAGAAAATCAATACGCATAAATAAAGATGTAAAGGGGGCAATAAACAACAACAAAAAAAAGCATTTAAACGACTAAAAAGAAGGTATAAGGAAAAAAATAAATTATATAAAAAGCAAATAAAAGCAGCAGAGTTGGAGACAGAGAGACTAATTTCCAAACCGAGTAAAACTAACCCTAAACTGTTCTTCAATTATATAAATAGTCAAAAGATTAAAACGGAAAGTGTTGTCTTTTAAAACTAAGTGAGGAAACAGGAGAAAGCAAATCTGTTAAATAGATTTTTTTCCCAGTGTATTCACAGAGGAAAATGAAATGTCAGGTGAAATGCAGAGTGATAAAGTAAACTCATTAAATGTCCCTACTCTAACCCAGGAAAAAGTGCAGAGCCATCTTAAAAAGATTAAAATTAACGGGTCCCAATGGCATTCTAAGGAAATTATGTAATGTGATAGATAGACTATTGTTTTTCTTATTTAAGTGACTGGGACTGTTCCACTGGATTTTCGCAAATATAGTTCCAATATTCAAAAAAGGGTCAAAAAGTGAATCTGGAAACTATAGACCGGTGAGTCTAACTATTATTATTGGTAAAATGTTTGAAGAGTTTTTAATACAATAAAGATGTCAGGGAGGCGTTACCTGTACTGGCTTGGAGCTATATATTCTCCATATAATTGCTCTAATTATGAATTAGAGTACTGAGATAGATGAGTAAATAAATAAATCAATTGAACTCACCCGGTGTCTGGCGAGCACCCCTGTGTAGAGGTCTCACCAGCACCTCCACATCCTCGTCGGCTTTAAAGTAATCTGGCGTGTCCTTGCGGCTGCTGGGCTCCTGTGTCCTGCTGGCTAGCAGGACCCACTTGAAGAAACTTCGTATAAGGACTCCGTAAAAAGAAAAGGCCCGCGCTCTTTGGGACCTCAACACCAGAGTCAGGCTATGGACACCACTAATTTCAAAGCTTTATTCTAAAAAATCCTCTGTGCAAAGCGTTTCATCGTTATACACAACGACTTTATCAAGCCATGTAAAGAGGATTATGAGAAATAATTGGTCATTACTACAGGAAGACCCATTTTTGCAAAAGATTATACCAGAAAGACCACTATGTACCTTTCGGAGGAACAAGACCCTCAAAAATATGCTGGCACCCTCATGCCCGAAGAAAGAGAAGAAAAACAAACAGAATCAGGAGAAAAGACAGAAAGGACCAAAAGGTATTTATAGGTGCGGAGACAAAAAATGTAAATGCTGTGAAAATATATCTAATGGAAGAACAGAAATCGAAGTAAAAGAAGGAAAACCTATAGAGATTAACCAACGACTAACATGTAAAACAGAAGCAGTAGTATATATGCTGGAATGTCCCTGTCATCTTAGATACGTCGGGAGAACAATTAATGCATTAAGAGATCGCATGAATAAACATCGTAGTAACATCAAAAACGGTTTCCTAAAACACAGCGTTTCGAGACACTTTACAAATAAACACAATAGAGACTATACCACCCTGAGAATTACCCCATTAGAATACATAATCTCCAAATCAGTACAGGATCTTAGGCAAAAAGAAATGTACTGGATTTTTAGACTCAATACACTCACACCAAACGGCTTGAACGAGGTACTGGAAAAAATCTGAGACACCTTACTAATTTCAATTCTTTTATTGCAGTCATCTATTTTTAAACATGACTGGTATGTATTTATTTTATTGTATATATGTATATACCTGTACACTAGTAATTTATACAATTTTACGTTTCACCATATATAAGATTTTTTAATTGTATTATAGGGAAACCAACTTAAGTAATCTATGTATAATATTATCCATATAAATGTATGAATACATAGAAATAGACATGTACGTAACAAATTGGGGGCATAACTATATAGTATTAACAGTCACCTTATTAATTGCTCATTTGTACATCAGGATGGACTATAATATGAAACAAGCCCCACTCATGGGTAGAATTAGTAGATGTTGAGCGTAACAAATTGTATAGATGATATGTGAAAAAATATCTGAAAAATATTTTATTTAAGTTTTTATACATATACGTGTAAAAGTTCTCCCTGTTTAAACGGCAGTATCCCATTTCTAAACATCCTCTTCCGGACGTCAAACTAGGTTCCATTATTTCCCCATTTTTTCCAATTATGCACTCATGACATAACACATAGATTTATATTTATATTTATTTTTATTTTTATTGATATATTTATATATTTATTTTTTACTTGTTTATATATATACCCTATACCAACCATTCATATTAAATTCATCTATAAGTTGAGCCCGACAGGACACGTAGGGCCAATTAATTTTAAGTATTTAACTCTATATGAAGTGAACTATATAATATACCTAGATCACTAAAAACAACCATTGGTATGGAGTTAGGGTCTATATATAATTTTTTTTAAAAACTAGGGTCATCATTTTTTTTTATAAATCAGTGCTATTAAAAAACTTTCGATTGATAAAGTAATAATATTATAAATAATTAGAAATAATCCTGGTTTATTCATGTATATACACATTAGGATCGCGTAAAAGCGCTTTAATAATAATAACAAACGGCCAGAGTCATTTATCCTGGTCGTCTAACAGATATACAGCATAGTACGAGTCATGAAGGACTTGACACACTATTCGTACGTAGTTAACGCAAACAACGTTTACACCTGGTTGTCAGGGATACCACAGATACGCATCGCGGCAAACATTAGGATAAAGTCTACACATTATTCGTACGTAGCTAACGCAAGTAGCGTAAATACCGGACATACCTTGATTGACAGTTCAGGAACCAATAACTGCGCAGATGAAACAATTAGGACATGTAGCTCCACCCAGACCTTACACGCGTCACCCACCCGGAAGAACTATACTGCTATTTGATCCCGGCATGGCGCCTTGCATCTGACAGACGCCTAGGACGCCAACCCCCACTATCACCGCAACGAATGGGATGCTGCTGACGAAAAGTGAGTTTTCTATATATATAGTGAATGTGTAATGCTAGAGTTATTGTGCTTGATAAAGTCGTTGTGTATAACGATGAAACGCGTTGCACAGAGGATTTTTTAGAATAAAGCTTTGAAATTAGTGGTGTCCATAGCCTGACTCTGGTGTTCAGGTCCCAAAGAGCGCGGGCCTTTTCTTTTTACGGAGTCCTTATATGAAGAGTTTTTAAGGGATGTTATCCTGGAGTACCTCAAGGAAAATAGAAAATGGATCTGGGTAAGTTGGGGGCTTGGAAAAAAGTGTAAAATGAAGTTTAACACTGATTACCTTCTACGAGGAGATAAGTTCTTGACTGAATTGAGGAGAGTGATTGGTTTTTGTATATCCTGATGTTTCCAAAGCATTTGATACTGTGCCACATAAAAGGTTGGTAGATATAATGATATAATGAGAATGCCTGGTCTGGGTGAGAATGTGTGTAAGTGGGTAAGTAACTGCCTCAGTGATAGAAAGTAGAGGGTGGCTATTAATGGTATATAATTTGATTTGGTCACTATTACTAGTGGGGTACCACAGGGGTCAGTATTGGGCTCTATTACTTTTTATTATGTTTATTAACGGGCTCGTAGAGGGATTCTACAGTAAAATATCCATATTAGCAGATGATACAAAACTATGAAAAGTAATTAACACAAAAGAGGACAGAACACGGTTGCAAATGCATCTGGATAAGTTGGAAGCTTGAAAAAAAGTATCAAATGAGGTTTAACACTGATAAATAAAAGGTTATGCATGTGGACAAATACATGTCACGGTTAAATGCCAAGTGGGAAAACACTGGGTTAGACTGACACAGGAAAGGACTCAGATGTTGTACTTTACTGTAAACTTTACTGTAACAAACAGTGTCAGGCAAGTGCTGCAAAGGCAAATAGGGGTGCATCAATAGAGGTATAGGGGCACATGACGAGAACATTGTTCTTCCTCCTTACAAATCATTGGTCAGACCACACATGGAATATTGTGTACAGTTTGGGGTACTGATACTCAAGAAGGACATATCAGAGCTTGAGCGGGTTTAAAGACGTGCAACTAAAATAATACAATTTGTGACATTGCTTTTAGAACAAGCACCACACCTACTGTCTTTCTTTGCACACTTTTTAATCTAGGAGACCCTATATGGGCCTTCTTTTATTTTCAGTTACACCTCTGTGCTACGATTGGGAGGAGTACAGTGTTCTCCCGATGTGGGACTGTCTTCCCATGCAATTTGGCCAGCTTTGGTTGTATTGGGGACTTTCTGGAGGGAAAATGATTTTTACTCCTATTGACTTTATGGGGAGTCGGAATCAGCTGTCCCAATTCACAATGATTTTGGTGAAATCGAGACGATCCTGACATGAACCAATTATTCCACTGATCACACATCACTAGCTATACGTCACCCATCTATGCCTTAATCTTATAATGCAGATACTCTATTATAATATCTTCATATGTTCATTGCCAAGTTTGTTACGTATAAAGCAGCACTGATGAAAAAGGAAAATATGACCATCAGTTCTGCTAAAATTCAGATGTTTTGCTATTCTGGGATTACAGAGCGTACAGAAGCTTCCATATCATTTAGAAGCAGCATATAGTGCATTCATTAAGATTTATGTTTTAGCTTAAACATTTGGTAGAGTATCACTGTCAATGCTAAATATGACTTTTTGTGAAGTGGGAAAAATAGAATTTTAGAACTGTGAAGCAGAAAATTGAGTGCTTTGTTTTTTACTCAATGTTTTAACACCAAAATAATTTTCCCTTTCACCATCCCACTAAGATTCGAACTGGAGACTTTGACAACATTATTATATATAGATATCACAAAGAGATGGGAAGCAGATCATAGAATGGTAGAGTTGGAAGGGACCTCCAGGGTCAATGGGTCCAGATAATCTGTTGCAATTGTGACTGAAGGTATACAATTTTTTAGAGTAGCTAATAAATCCTGTGAACTCGTGTGAGATCTGTTTTGTCAAAAATGATTAACTATATGAGCTTCTGAAATAATGTCTGTTGAAGTGGCAGTGATAAATCTAAAGATTAACAGTTCTTTAACAGAATATCACAAAAAGCTATTGGAGCATATTGTGGAAATTTAAGGCAAATTCCTGTTTCCTACTAAATAATTGTTTCCAAAGCAGCAACTCAACAGCCAATGGTTAGTAGTAGAAGACATGATGGGTGGGTGATCGTCAGTCTTAGCAGTCAGGAAGAGGAAAATAGCCATCAGGGTGCTTTTCTGTATGGTGAATTAATGCTATTGATTTTATAGCATGTTATTAAAGGGGGTCATAGTGTTGCTCTCCAGTTTCCTGGTAATCTTTCTTTCCTCTTTAGATTTAGTTGCTTTTATCTATTCTGATTCCTGGTGAGCTTTTGGTGACTACTACGTATCAGCCAATCTGATTGGCTGATATTTACAAGAATACCTGCAATTGGAGGTGCAGCGGCCAGGGTCAAATCTTTGGTGAGGGAGGCAGCGGGTAGCAAAATAGTGGGTCAAGATGATTCTGCCGTCTTCTCTCATCACATCCCAAAACGCGGTCTGTCACGGCAGTATGCAAGGGTAAAAGCTAGCAGCTCCAACAGCAGAGAAATGATAACTTAACTGTTCACGTGATGCCAGTGCCCCTTTTTCAATAATGAGGCCACAAAACCAAATAAAGACTCCACAGTCAAAGTGTAGTTTTAAAACCGCAGGCATGGGATGTTTACTGGATGTTTCCAACTTTGATTTTCCAAATGCATTACTGCAACAGTCTTAAAGGGGTTGTCCCGCGGCAGCAAGTGGGTCTATACACTTCTGTATGGCCATATTAATGCACTTTGTAATGTACATTGTGCATTAATTATGAGCCATACAGAAGTTATAAAAAGTTTTTCACTTACCTGCTCCGTTGCTGGCGTCCTCGTCTCCATGGTTGCCGTCTAATTTTCGCCGTCTAATGGCCAAATTAGACGCGCTTGCGCAGTCCGGGTCTTCTTATCTTCTCAATGGGGCTCCGTGTAGCTCCGCCTCGTCACGTGCCGATTCCAGCCAATCAGGAGGCTGGAATCGGCAATGGACCGCACAGAAGCCCTGCGGTCCACGGAGGGAGAAGGTGCCGGCGGCCATCTTCACCGGGTAAGTAAGAAGTCACCGGAGCGCGGGGATTCAGGTAAGCGCTGTCCGGTGATCTTTTTTAACCCCTGCATCGGGGTTGTCTCGCGCCGAACGGGGGGGGGGGGGTTGAAAAAAAAAAAAAACCGTTTCGGCGCGGGACAACCCCTTTAAGTACAATACTACTGACACTTTTTTTTTCCACCACCATCCGACACACTTGCGTTAGGCAAACACTTTAAAAAGCAGGTATTTACAGCTTCAAGGTACTGACTAAGGCCGGGCTCACACGAGCGTAATATTACTGTGTGTTCTATTTTGCAACATATTACGCGTGAGAGGGCCCATTGTTCTCATATTGGCAGCGTGAAGACATGCCGTTGCAAATGAATGGTGCAGGCAATATAAGCAAAAAAAAAAACTGATGGACTGCACATGACAGCGTGCGTGAGATACACAGTCATGAGGCATACGTGGCAATAGGCCGAATCACTGGCTGCTCTTTACGCTTGCGGCCATGTGAGCTCTCACTTATATATATATGGTTTAAGATATGAGCTGGATATTGTAAACACTGTAAATATTACCACTTTAATATAAAACATATTTATCACACTGGACATTTTTACTATCAATGAAGCATGTAGTTTCACCATTTTACTGAATTATAAAACAACTGAAGACATTTTAAGCGTTCCATTTCCTATTGCAAAGACCTCTCAAAAGATTAGGGATACTTGTAAGAACTGGAATTTAAAGAGAAGTTTATATAACAAGCCAAAAATAATAAATCTGAAAATGGACCTGGTCACAAAAGTTCTGTGAGACTTACTTATTGATGGGTTTAGTTGATATTAAAGTGTAGCTCCACTATAGAGATACATTTCAGTTAATTTGGAATGGTTGTTTAAACAGTTATTCTATACATTGGCAATAGCAAAAACCTAGGTGTCATAGCTATGGCAAAGAAGTGATCTTTCTTCTGCAAACAAATATAGTAATATAGTGTGTGTTAACATTTTCTTCCAAGAATGGTGATTAAAGACCTTGCTGCTACAGAAAAGATAATGTATGTACTAACACATTCAAGCAAACCGCTCAGTAAAGATGAAGTCTCTAATTTACTGTATAAATTTCAACCTCTATAGACATGGGTTAACACTTTGCAATCCAATTTTGGATTCAGGGTTTCCTAGGGGGCTTTCTCTTTCTGCCATTATACAATGGCGCCATCTGCTGGCTAGAGCCAGTACTGCAGTATGTGACATGCTGGAGAGGCCTGCGACAACAGAGCAGCCTGTAATATACAGTAAGAATACCCTACCGGACATCTTCCGACATTGGAGCTGTACAGCCTTCAATCAGAATGTCTTCAGACGTCAGACAGTGGATTGGAAAGGGTTAAGGTTCTCCTCTGACTGAGCCTGGATGTCTGTCTTCTCTACTAACAATAAACAATTTTTAGGTCTAAAATCCTGTGCTAATAAATTTTATAATATATCCTTTTAGGAGTTGAAGCTCTGATTTTGTGACATAGAGATACAGATTCCATACATAGACACAAAGTTAAATGAAAAAAATCTGCCTGCCTGCAGTCACCACAAGAGGGAGCTTAGAAGTTTACTTTATACAGTGGTATCTCAGGATGTGAGCGCCTAAGCTTGCGAGTTTTTTATTTCTGAGCAGGCTCTTTCTTAAATGTTTGCTCTGATTTACAAGCAAAAACTTGGGTTATGAGCCGGCTTGCAAGTCAAAAAGCTTGCAAGCTGAAGCTCAGCGGGGGCCTATACTCACCTGTCGCCAGCGTTTCGCCCTCGCGATGGTCTGCGGCGCTGCTGCAAGCTGTTACCTCCTCCTCCACGCCGACAAGGCATTGCTTTCTAGACAATGCCATTGAATGGCTGTCATTGGTTAACCCAGCGCTGGCTTTCATTGGTTGACGTGGCGCTGAGTTAACCAATAAGATCATTAGCTTGCTGGAGGCAGGGCAATCAAGCCCCGCATTCAGATAGCAATGCTTTGTCGGCGTGGAGGAGGATGAGACAGCCTGCAGCAGCGCCGCAGATCATAGCGGAACGCCGGCGGTGGGTGAGTATTGATTTTTTTTTTATTGAAAGCCAGAGCATATAGCGATGCATCATATAAAAGGTACATTAAACATATACGCCAACACATCTATTCATCCTCTGTTTTAGTGACAATAGCTCCTTTTCATAATAAACATTTTTAACAGAACAATTGTCGTCCCTTTTATTCTTTTTTTGATATCTATCTGCGTCTGGCGTGAACCAGACAAGCTAAGTAAAGGTTAATTGGAAAGGGCTTATCCAAAGTAAACCCGGATTTCACGATGATTAAACCCCAGTTATGGGATGATGTCTAGTAATACCATGTAAAACATGTTAAATAATAAAAAGAGAAAGATAAAAAGGCATGGGCTTAGAAAGAAGGAGAATAAAAAAAAATACGTAGGACATAGGGAGAGTATAGAAGATGAGAGCGGAAAGTATGGTGTATAGAGATGAGCGAACGTACTCGTCCGAGCTTGATACTTGTTCGAGTATTAGCGTGTTCGAGATGCTCGTTAGTAGAGGCGAGCACCACGCGATGTTCGAGTTACTTTCACTTTCATCTCTGAGACGTTAGCGCGCTTTTCTGGCCAATAGAAAGACAGGGAAGGCATTACAACTTCCCCCTGCGACGTTCAAGCCCTATACCACCCCCCTGCAGTGAGTGGCTGGCGAGATCAGGTGTCACCCGAGTACAAAAATCGGCCCCTCCCGCGGCTCGCCACAGATGCATTCTGACAGAGATCAGGGAAAGTGTTGCTGGTGCCGGAGCTGCTATAGGGAGAGCGTTAGGAGTGATTTTAGGCTTCAAGAACCCCAACGGTCCTTCTTAGGGCCACATCTGACCGTGTGCAGTACTGTTGAGGCTGCTTTTAGCAGTGTTGCACAATTATTTTTTTTTGTATATTGGCAGTGCAGAGCATTGCGTCCGCAGTCTGCAGTCATTGTACAGAGTATAGGGCCAGTACTGGTGAGGCAGGGAAAGAGATATTCAGGCTATATAGGCAGTGGGCTTTTTCCAAAAAATTGGGGAAAAATACTATATTTGGGCTGCCTGTGACCGTCTTCAGTTTACTGCGTGTCTGCTGGGGGTTGTAGTCCTAATTAATACGCAGCTAAGCGTTACAGCAGGCTTGCGCAAAATTGTTTCCTGGATCTGCTGTCTCTGTTACATCAGCGCCGTCATCCCGCCAGAGGGAAACAGTATACATAATATTATACGCTGCCTACAGTATCTATCTGCTGAGTGTAGTAGTCCTAATTAATACGCAGCTAAGCGTTACAGCAGCCTTGCGCAACATTGTTTCCTGAATCTGCTGTCTCTGTTACATCAGCGCCGTCATCCCACCAGAGGGAAACAGTATACATAATATTATACGCTGCCTACAGTATCTATCTGCTGGGGGTAGTAATCCTAATTAATACGCAGCTAAGCGTTACAGCAGGCTTGCGCAAAATTGTTTCCTGGATCTGCTGTCTCTGTTACATCAGCGCTATCATCCCGCCAGAGGAAAACAGTATACATAATATTATACGCTACCTACAGTATCTATCTGCTGGGGGTAGTAGTCCTAATTATTACGCAGCTAAGCGTTTCAGCAGCCTTGCGTAAAATTGTTTCCTGGATCTGCTGTCTCTGTTACATCAGCGCCGTCATCCCGCCAGAGGGAAACAGTATACATAATATTATACGCTGCCTACAGTATCTATCTGCTGGGGGTAGTAGTCCTAATTAATACGCAGCTAAGCGTTACAGCAGCCTTGCGCAAAATTGTTTCCTGGATCTGCTGTCTCTGTTACATCAGCGCCGTCATCCCGCCAGAGGGAAACAGTATACATAATATTATACGCTGCCTACAGTATCTATCTGCTGGGGGTAGTAGTCCTAATTAATACGCAGCTAAGCGTTACAGCAGCCTTGCGCAAAATTGTTTCCTGGCTCTGCTGTGCGTTCCGTAAGGGAAGTCAGCCTCCAACCACAGGCCAATAAGCGTCACATTTAATTACAGCGTTCTGTTTCTGCACTACTGGTAATACAGCATGCTGAGGGGTAGGGGTAGGCCTAGAGGACGTGGACGCGGGCGAGGACGCGGAGGCCCAAGTCAGGGTGTGGGCACAGGCCAAGCTCCTGATCCAGGTGTATCGCAGCCGAATGCTGCGGGATTAGGAGAGAGGCACGTTTCTGGCGTCCCCACATTCATCTAACAATTAATGGGTCCACGCGGTAGACCTTTATTAGAAAATGAGCAGTGTGAGCAGGTCCTGTCGTGGATGGCAGAAAGTGCATCCAGCAATCTATCGACCACCCAGAATTCTGCCCCGTCCACAGCTGCAACTCTGAATCCTCTGGCTGCTGCTCCTTCTTCCTCCCAGCCTCCTCACTCCATTACAATGACACATTCTGAGGAGCAGGCAGACTCCCAGGAACTGTTCCCGGGCCCCTGCCCAGAATGGCCAGCAATGGTTCCTCTCCCACCGGAGGAGTTAGTTGTGACTGATGCCCAACCTTTGGAAAGTTCCCGGGGTCCGGGGCATGAGGCTGGGGACTTCCGGCAACTGTCTCAAGAGAGTGGGTGAGGAGGACGATGACGATGAGACACAGTTGTCTATCACTCAGGTAGTAGTAATTGGAGTAAGTCCGAGGGAGGAGCGCACAGAGAATTCGGAGGAAGAGCAGCAGGACGATGAGGTGACTGACCCCACCTGGTTTGCTACGCCTACTGAGGACAGGTCTTCAGAGGGGGAGGAAAGTGCAGCAGCAGGGCAGGTTGGAAGAGGCAGTGCGGTGGCCAGGGGTAGAGGCAGGACCAGACCGAATAATCCACCAACTGTTTCCCAAAGCGCCCCCTCGCGCCATGCCACCCTGCAGAGGCCGAGGTGCTCAAAGGTCTGGCAGTTTTTCACTGAGAGTGCAGACGACCGACGAACAGTGGTGTGCAACCTTTGTCGCGCCAAGATCAGCCGGGGAGCCACCACCACCAGCCTCCCCACCACCTGCGCAGACATATGATGGCCAAGCACCCCACAAGGTGGGACGAAGGCCGTTCACCGCCTCCGGTTTGCACCGCTGCCTCTCCCCCTGTGCCCCAACCTGCCACTGAGATCCAACCCCCCTCTCAGGACACAGGCACTACCGTCTCCCGGCCTGCACCCACACCCTCACCTCCGCTGTGCTCGGCCCCATCCACCAATGTCTCTCAGCGCACCGTCCAGCCATCGCTAGCGCAAGTGTTGGAGCGCAAGCGCAAGTACGCCGCCACGCACCCACACGCTCAAGCGTTAAACGTGCACATAGCCAAATTTATCAGCCTGGAGATGCTGCTGTATAGGGTTGTGGAAACGGAGGCTTTCAAAGGTATGATGGCGGCCGCGGCCCCGCGCTACTCAGTTCCCAGTCGCCACTACTTTTCCTGATGTGCCGTCCAAGCCCTGCACGACCACGTCTCCCGCAACATTGTACGCGCCCTCACCAACGCGGTTACTGCCAAGGTCCACTTAACAACGTACACGTGGACAAGCACAGGCGGGCAGGGCCACTATATCTCCCTGACGGCACATTGGGTGAATTTAGTGGAGGCTGGGACAGAGTCAGAGCCTGGGACCGCTCATGTCCTACCCACCCCCAGAATTGCGGGCCCCAGCACGGTGGTGGTATCTGCGGCGGTGTATGCTTCCTCCACTAAACCACCCTCCTCCTCCTCCTCCTACGCAACCTCTGTCTCGCAATCAAGATGTGTCAGCAGCAGCACGTCGCCAGCAGTCGGTGTCACGTGGCGTGGCAGCACAGCGGTGGGCAAGCGTCAGCAGGCCGTGCTGAAACTACTCAGCTTAGGAGAGAAGAGTCACACGGCCCACGAACTGCTGCAGGGTCTGACAGAGCAGACCGACCGCTGGCTTGCGCCGCTGAGCCTCCAACCGGGCATGGTCGTGTGTGACAACGGCCGTAACCTGGTGGCGGCTCTACAGCTCGGCAGCCTCACGCACATGCCATGCCTGGCCCACGTCTTTAATTTGGTGGTTCAGCACTTTCTGAAAAGCTACCCACGCTTGTCAGACCTGCTCGGAAAGGTGCGCCGGCTCTGCGCACATTTCCGCAAGTCCCACACGCACGCTGCCACCCTGCGCACCCTGCAACATCGGTTTCATCTGCCAGTGCACCGACTGCTGTGCGACGTGCCCACACGGTGGAACTCTACGCTCCACATGTTGGCCAGGCTATATGAGCAGCGTAGAGCTATAGTGGAATACCAACTCCAACATGGGCGGCGCAGTGGGAGTCAGCCTCCTCAATTCTTTACAGAAGAGTGGGCCTGGTTGGCAGACATCTGCCAGGTCCTTGGAAACTTTGAGGAGTCTACCCAGATGGTGAGCGGCGATGCTGCAATCATTAGCGTCACCATTCCTCTGCTATGCCTCTTGAGAAGTTCCCTGCAAAGCATAAAGGCAGACGCTTTGCGCTCGGAAACAGAGGCGGGGGAAGACAGTATGTCGCTGGATAGTCAGAGCACCCTCCTGTCTATATCTCAGCGCGTTGAGGAGGAGGAGGAGGAGGGGAAGGAGGATGAGGAGGAGGGTTAAGAGACAGCTTGGCCCACTGCTGAGGGTACCCATGCTATTTGCCTGTCATCCTTTCAGCATGTATGGCCTGAGGAGGAGGAGGATCCTGAAAGTGATCTTCCTAGTGAGGACAGCCATGTGTTGCGTACAGGTACCCTGGCACACATGGCTGACTTCATGTTAGGATGCCTTTCTCGTGACCCTCGCGTTACATGCATTCTGGCCACTACTGATTACTGGGTGTACACACTGCTCGACCCACGGTATAAGGAGAACCTTTCCACTCTCATACCCGAAGAGGAAAGGGGTTCGAGAGTGATGCTATACCACAGGACCCTGGCGGACAAACTGATGGTAAAATTCCCATCCGACAGCGCTAGTGGCCAAAGGCGCAGTTCCGAGGGCCAGGTAGCAGGGGAGGCGCGGAGATCAAGCAGCATGTACAGCACAGGCAGGGGAACACTCTCTAAGGCCTTTGACAGCTTTCTGGCTCCCCAGCAAGACTGTGTCACCGCTCCCCAGTCAAGGCTGAGTCGGCGGGAGCACTGTAAAAGGATGGTGAGGGAGTACGTAGCCGATCGCACGACCGTCCTCTGTGACGCCTCTGCCCCCTACAACTACTGGGTGTCGAAGCTGGACACGTGGCCTGAACTCGCGCTGTGTGCCCTGGAGGTGCTTGCTTGTCCTGCGGCTAGCATCTTGTCAGAGAGGGTGTTTAGTGCGGCTGGGAGAATCATCACAGATAAGCGTACCCGCCTGGCAACCGACAGTGCCGACAGGCTTACACTCATCAAGATGAACAAAGCCTGGATTTCCCCAGACTTCTCTTCTCCACCAGCGGACAGCAGCGTTACCTAAACAATACGTAGGATGCACCCGCGGATGGAAGCATTGTTCTCTATCACCATCAAAAACGGGGACCTTTTAGCTTCATCAATCTGTGTATAATATTCATCGTCCTCCTCCTGCTCCTCCTCCTGAAACCTGACGTAATTACGCCGAACGGGCAATTTTTCTTAGGCCCACAAGGCTCAGTCATATAATTTTTGTAAACAATTTTTATACGTTTCAATGCTCATTAAAGCGTTGAAACTTGCACCTGAACCAATTTTTATTTTAACTGGGCTGCCTCCAGGCCTAGTTACAAATTAGGCCACATTAACCAAAGCGATTAATGGGTTTCACCTGCCCTCTTGGTTGGGCATGGGCAATTTTTCTGACGTAAATTAGTACTGTTGGTACACCAATTTTTTGGCACCTACAGTGTAATCCAATTAATTTTTTGCCCATCTGCATTAAAGCTGACGTTACATCAGCTGTGATGGGCACTGCAATGGGATACATTTATGTACAGCCGGTGGGTTCCAGGAAGCCACCCATGCTGTGGGTCCACAGGGAGTTGTAACTGCATGTGTCCACTTCTAAAGAACCCCAGTCTGACTGGGGCATGCAGTGTGGGCCGAAGCCCACCTGCATTAAACATGACATTACCTCAGCTGTGATGGGCAATGCAATGGGATATATTTATGTACCGCCGGTGGCTTCCTGGCACCCACCCATGCTGTCGGTCCACACGGAGTTGTAACTGCATATGTCCACTTCTAAAGAACCCCAGTCTGACTGGGGCATGCAGTGTGGGCCGAAGCCCACCTGCATTTAATCGGACGTTACCTCAGCTGTGATGGGCACTGCAATGGGATACATTTATGTACAGCCGGTGGGTTCCAGGGAGCCACCCATGCTGTGGGTGCACACGGAATTCCCATTGCGGAGTTGTACCTGCCTGTGACTATTTATAAAAAAACGCGGTCTGACTGGGGCATGCAGACACCTTGACAGAATGAATAGTGTGTGGCACATAGGTTTCCCATTGCTATGCCCACGTGTGCAGCTCCTGATGGCGGTGGCACAGGATTATATTTCTCATTGCTTCTGTACAGCATTGTGGGCTATCCCCCCGCCCCTTTTAAAGAGGGTCGCTGCCTAGCCGTGCCAACCCTCTGCAGTGTGTGCCTGCGGTTCCTCCTCATGGCAGACGCACTTATAAATAGACATGAGGGTGGTGTGGCTATGAGGCCAGTGTGTGGCATGAGTGCAGCTGAAGGCTGCGCAGGGATACTTTGGTGTGCGCTGTGGACACTGCGTCGTGCGGGGGGGGGGGGGGGGTTGGGCAGCATGTAACCCAGGAGAAGTGGCAGCGGAGTGTCATGCAGGCAGTGATTGTGCTTTGTTGGAGGTAGTGTGGTGCTTAGCTAAGGTATGCATTGCTAATGAGGGCTTTTCAGAAGTAAAAGTTGTTGGGAGGGTGGGGGCCACTCTTGCCACTATTGTGGCTTAATAGTGGGACCTGGGAACTTGAGATGCAGCCCAACATGTAGCCCCTCGCCTGCCCTATCCGTTGCTGTGTCGTTCCCATCACTTTCTTGAATTTCCCAGATTTTCACAAACGAAAACCTTAGCGAGCATCGGCGATATACAAAAATGCTCGAGTCGCTCATTGACTTCAATGGGGTTCGTTACTCGAAACGAACCCTCGAGCATCGCGAAAATTTCGTCCCGAGTAACGAGCACCCGAGCATTTTGGTGCTCGCTCATCTCTAATGGTGTACCCATCGGAGGCTTCTCAGAGTCCCTGACCGCCAATAGCGTCTCGAGAATTGATTATTTATTGAAAACACTAAAAACCTGAGCTGATAATAATTGGATAGTACTGAGGATCCCCTCTACATATGGTTGCTAATAATACATACTGTATATAGCTATCCATAATATTTATCAACTAGAGGAGAGGAAACCTTAAAAAAAACTAATAGGGATAATTAGGGCAACAGCGAGCCATAAGAAGAATAAAATATCCTCAAACCGCAATAATACCCAGCATTGTGTTACCTCTAGTACCCCCACACCTACTTTATATATTTGTGTAAAAGTGCCAGCGCTGGCTGTTCTCTATATGACGTCAGCCTACCATCAAGGGTGGGCATCTGTTTTGTTTATTTGTCTTCTGCTTTGGTTTACTCCACTATATGTTCCTGATGAGATAACTAGGAATTAGAGTTATTAAAATGCCTTGAACTGCTATGGGAGTGGGTATCAGTTGTTTGTATAAAGGATCTTTAATCAGAATCTGCATGTAGGAGGTAATTAAATATTCTGATAGATCTCTTTGTAAGAGTTGGGGTACTAGAGGTAACCTGATGCTGGGTATTATTGGGGGTTTAAGGGTCATTTATTCATTTTATGGTTCTCTATCGCCCTAATTATCCCTAGCAGTTTTTTAAGGGTATCTCTCCAACAGTTGATGCATATTAATGATTGCTATATATGTATTATTAGCAAGCATATATAGAGGGGATCCTAAGCATCATCAGCTTATGTTTTGTGTCCTCAGCAGTGACCTTCTATAGCCAGCAATTGGCTGCAGCATTCCAAGGGTGCCTCTCACCTTTCCAAGGTATTAGTATGGCACATTTAACAGCGTACTCAAGGCTCTCCCATAGATGTTAGGCCCGGCTCACATGAGCATGTCGGTGCAGTGTATGGGGAGGGGTGTCATCTCTCCTTAAGGAGAGCACCCAGAAGGGTTGTGAAGATACATAGGAGGTAAATAAGGAGACGTATAAGGCCATGCATGCTCCTCTGGGTAATATTTGCAAATAAGGAAGATGGAACAATACCTCTGCAGTGCCACCAAATGGATGAAAGCATTCCTTCAAATCAATGAATGACTTTTTAAACAATTCTTTAAAACAATGATTGGGAATAGGAAATCAAGCCAGAAAACCATACACAGACAGCTGTTTCAGGGTGTTTGCCCCTGAGCAGTATGCAGTAGGTTTCTGGCTCGGCTGGTAAGAGGCCTATGACATGGGTCGGGGAGGCCTCCCACAGGAGGAGTGTTGTCTCTCCTTACTGAGAGCACCCAGTAGGTGTGTGGAGACACCTAGATGAGTGAGGAGACTTATAAGGCCATTGTATTCTACGTGCAGGTCTTGCGTGTGTAATACGTTTTACCAATCTGCAATAGGCGGCCATGTTGACGCTCACACGCCTTGTGCAAAATACGCACCAGAAAAATTGCAGTGGTGAAAAAAGGAAGGGGGTGGAACTACTCTGATGAGGATCTGGTGTGGAGAAGAGCTGAGTGTAGATTCCAGTGGGTGATGTCTTTTAGTAATAAGTGAAAAAAGTTGCGTATGTTTCTAGTCCTGCTGCTGCCAGATCAGTGACTGTGCAACCTGTTGGGGTTGGCCAGTATAGAAGTTTAGAAGGAAAGGCGAAAAACCACTGATGTAATGGCGCGACCTATTCGAACAGACGTACAAAATATTTGCTGGCTTCTATTTTAAGAAAATAAATTTTCCCTCAAAACCTTAAATCCTACGTACGTCTGTCTGAATAGGTCGCGCCATTACATCCTTTACATCCTTTCCTTCTCCACCAAAAAAAAATCGCAGCATGTCCTATCTTGGCACGTATCACATGAGCATACACACCAAGATAATACATGGCAATGAGCGGCATGCAGTCAATACGCAATGTCATTGTGTACTGACTGGGTGCCGTATGCTTATATCTTGCAGCCTGCACACTGAAAGATACGCTCGTGTGAGCCCAGCCTTACTAAGATAATTGAGCCTATTAATAATATTTAACGTATATACTCGAGTATTAGCCGACCCAAGTATAAGCCGAGTCAATAAGTTTTACCACAAAAAACTGGTAAAACTTATTGACTCGAGTATAAGCCTAGCTATACTCGAGTATATACTGGGTAAAGAAAAAATGCAATAATTACCTCCCAGCCAGCGTCTGTGTCCCTGGCATGATGGTCTCCCCAGTGATGCGGCAAGCTGCTTGAGAATTCTCCCCGCTGTCATCTCCCTGCTCAGCTTTGAATTCTCCCGCCATCAGCGCTGTGTAAGTAAGTGCTGTGATTGGATCGAGCGCCAGCCAATTACAGCCGGCGTTTGATAAACCAATCACAGCCATTCAGTGATGTCATCCACTGAATGACTGAATGATCGAGCGCCGGATGGGATTGGCTGGCGCTTGATCCAATCACAGCGCTTACCTACACAGCACTGATAGCGGGGGAATTTAAAGCTGAGCAGAGAGATGACAGCGGGGAGAATTCTCAAGCAGCTTGCCGCACCACCGGGGAGACATTCGCGCCGGGGATACAGGCGCAGGCTGGGAGGTAAGTATTGTGGGTTTTTTGTTGTTTTTTTCACCTCACTTGAGTATAAGCCAAGGGGGACTTTTTCAGCATAAAAAAATGTGCTGAAAAATTAGGCTTATACTCGAGTATATATGGTAATTATTATCATTTGCATTTTGTAATAGGGTTAGTATTGTAAAGATTTATGTACCATGTTATTTAGCTTTTGCTTTTCATTTCTAAATGTCTTAAAGCATTTTAACGAATTTCTTGGAGTACATATCACACAAAATGTCATACTAGTAATGGTTTCAGATTTATTTTCCTCTAAGCTACCAGTAAATATATGTGCTGATACATTTTCAATCAGGTCAACAGTGTCTTAATAAAAAATTCAACAACATATAAAGACGTCAGCAGCACCACATATATAATACACCTAAGCCGGTGTGGGAGTACTCGCCGTGCACGCCTTGATCCGGATCCGGACACCGTAGATCCCAAGCTTGACAAAGGTCACGGTGCATGAGGCCGAAACGTCGCTGCTGAATATGCTACATTTTTATTAAATAAAAGTTTGGAGGTTTTTTATGACCTGAGTTCTGCCTGATTGAAAAAAAGATCCCAGCATGCTGCCTTTCCCATTCATATATTTAATAAAAAATTCAGTCCAGAGTGCTTAGGAATACTGATATATAAAGTATCATTGGAGAATTGTAACTGCATTTAACATATATCACTGGGAATTGAATATATCCCTGTTCAATATGTTTAATCCCTTAACGCCACAGGACGTAGGTTTATGTCAAAACTAACCGACTGATTAGAGCTATTTACAATGAAAGCTCTTTCTCCAACCATCTCAGTGTTATTGGTGGTTGGAAAGAGGGATCTGGAGAGAGATCTGAGTAGTGTATCCATCGAGTGTATCCAACAATCTAAAAAAAAAATGTTCCTGCTGTGTTGCCATTCATAGTCACCCATCATGTTGTTAGTCAGCATAGTGTCAGTGTATCTGTCAGTGTAAAAAACAAACCACAAAAAACAAAAGTTCCTGCTGTGTTCCTGACCACATTCCAGTGATCCCCCATTGTCCTGTTGTTACCCACCCAATAAAAACATTTTGCTGTGCTTTTTGAGGTGCATTATAAATTTATATATCTTTAGTATGGCCCAAATGAGGTTTTACTGCAGAGGAGGCTTACGCATATATTGCGTTTGAGTCAGACTCGGCTAGTGAGGAAGAACCCACTTTACTAGCATTATCGTCTACATCATCAAGTGAGTCTGAACCCCCTGTACTCCTGAGAAGGTGTCCAAGAACTGCCCCTTCAGAGGACCCCGATTCTACTAATGCTCAGTGGATTACCCCCAAAAATTTCAGATCCCAGATCCCTGACTTTACTGGGAACTCAGGGATACAATTATTACAGTAGGGATCAGAGGGGTGGACTTTTTAAAGTTTTTATTTGGATAATCTAATTGTCTATGTTTTTACCTAAACCAATTTACATGCTCAGAATTCATAGAAACCCCAAAGTCCGGTTTTCCAAAACCCCACAAATGGACCCTTGTGGATGCATCAGAAATAGCTAAATTTTGGGACTTTGCATTATGTATGGGCATAATAAGGAAACTCAGTATTGGGGCTTACAGGGGAACAGATATTTTATACTACACCCTAATGTTTTACATAGTTATTCTTCTTTCACATGAGCGCATATCGGCCGGCCGTTTTCACAGCTGGCCGATATACGCTACGTTGGGAGTAAAAAATCTGGTGAACGGGCGCAGAAATCAAACGTTTGTGCACCCATTCATATGGCCTGGTGAGGCCAGCGCAAATGTGCCGAGCTCATCAGGCCAGCGCCCATTTTCCCTCCCCATCGCAGGCTCACCTCTCATTCCACCCTGCTTGTTCTGCGCAATGGGAGGGGGCGGGGTGGGGGCAGAGCTAAGCGGCGGTCCACCCCGCCTCCTCCCATTGGTGGCTAGGGGCAAGGGGTGGGGAGAGGACAGGCGCTTAGCTCCACACACATCCCACCCCTTTTCCGCAGCCAGCAATGGGAGGAGGTAATCCGGGCAGGCGCTTAGCTCTTTTGAATACTTTGAGGGGTGCAGCTTTTAAAATGGGGTGATTCATGGGGGTTTTCTGATATATAGGTTTTCAAAATCGATGTCAGGACTGAAATGCTCTTTACAAAAAATCAGATTTTGAAATTTGCTATTAAATATGAAAAATTATTGCTAAACTTATATCTTTTGTGGAGTCCTAAAAAAAAAAAAATAACGCTAAAAAATTATTGCAGTTTAACGTGGGCCTATGGTTAATGTTAATTCTGAACTATTTCGTGGTTTTTAACTATGTCTTACAAAGCGAAAACCTCATTTTGAAAATTGCAAATTTTACCAAATTTTAGTCATTTCTTTTCTCAATAAAGTAAAAATGTAGTTATGAAAATTTACCACTAATATACACTTCAATATGTCATGAAAAAAAACTATCCCAGAGCACGTCAATAAGTAAAACCATTCAAAAGCTATTAACCCACATAAAGTGGAAGATTTTAAAAGTAAGGCTTAGTCTTTAGGCCCAAAATAGGCCATGTCCTTAAGGGGTTAAACTGTAATTACACATCACAGATTCCTAGAGCTCAGGGTCATAGCACATCCCCAAACCACTTGATCAAACATTCTTTTAAATTGTCATCCCTGGCATAGGGCTTTCATTGACTTTAGTACTCTTGATTTCCATGTTCCTGTTTCAGGCATGCACATTAAAGTACCAATGGAATCCAATAACAGATATCACTGTTCTGAGTGTAAGTAAATCAAATGCTTTTTTTTTTTTTGCTTAGAACAGCTTTGTTTCTTACATTTTTCTTCAGCTTTGATTTTAGTTTCTACATTTAGCAATGAGTCGCACTCCTGCATCTCTCAGAATTTGCAATACTGCATGGACTTTGTTAGGCTTTGTTCACATCTGCGTTATTAAGTTAGTTTTTCTGTTCTGTCATAGGAACACAAAAATAAAAATAAAACAGCATAGAATTTAAACCACTTTACAAGAAAATAAAAAATTCCAAAACCAATGTTCAAGGTATGCATTCAAGTTCAGGCTCTGTTCATATTAGCATCAGGCTTCTATCGCTAGTTTAACCCCTTGAGTGGCGGGTTTCTTACCACCATTTCGTACCCACCAGGGCAGGTTTTTTAAATCATTTAATTTAAACTAATTTTGCAGTCGCGTTCCAAGAGCCATAACTTTTTCATTTTTCCATTGACACGGCCACGTGAGGGCTTGTTTTTTGCGGGACAAGTTGTACTTTTAGATGGCATCATTTTTGAGTATATATAATGTACTATAACTTGCATAACTTTTGTAAAATAATTTGTTGGGAGATTTGGGGGGAAAAAAGAAATTCTGCCATTTGCTTTTTTAGATTTTATTTTTACGGCGTTCAGCGTGCAGAATAAATAGTGTGATAACATTATTCTCTGAGTCACATGATTCAGGCGATAGCAAGTTTATACAGTTTTTATGTTTTGATATTTTTGTACATTTAAAATGTTTTTTTTCCCTAAAGTTTGCTTTTGTGTCGCCCCATTCCAAGAGCCATATTATTATTTTTTCCCATTGCCAGAGCTCTAGAAGGCCTTAGTTTTTTGCAGGATGAACTCCAGTCTTCATTTATCTATTTTTTAGAAACATATAAAATTTTGATCGCTTTTTATTCCATTTTTACTAGGGGCAAGATTAACAAAATCTGTAATTCTGGCATGTTTTTTATTTTTCACTGCATTCTCTGAGCAGTATAAATAATATGTTAAAGTAATTCTACAGGCCAGTACAATTATGCCAATACCAAATTTTAATAGTCTTTTTCTTTTTCGCGACTATTTCACAGTTTAAATAAATAAAAAAGTTTAAATCACCCTCATTTTGCATATCTATAATAAAAAAATCTAAATCATAAAAGAAAAATACATGTTTGGTATCGTCGCGTCCATAAATGTCCGATCTATCAAAGTAGTGCATTATTTACCCTGCAGTGTAAACATAGTCCGAAAAAAAAAAAAAAGAACGCCAGAAATGCACTTTTTCAGTCATCCAGTCTCCAAGAAAAAAATGCAATAAAAAGCGATCAAAAAGTCGTATGTATTCTGAATTAGTACTAACGTAAACTACAGGACATCCTGCAAAAAATGAGCCCTTGCTCAACTATGTCGACAGAAAAATAAAGTTATTCTGCGCAGAAAATGCAGCAGAAAATAATGTAAAAAAAATGAAATGTCTTTGAAAAAAAATACAAGTACTAAGGCAAAAAAAAAACTATACAAGTTTAGTATCGTAGTAATCGTACTCACCCATAGAATAAAGTTATCATGTCATTTTTGTTGCAGTTTGTGCGCCGTAGAAACAAAACGCACTGAAAGATGGTGGAATGTCATTTTTTTTTTCATTTTACTCCACTTACAATTTTGTAAAAGTTTTTCAGTACATTATATGGTACTTTAATTAGCACCATTGAAAAATACAACTCGTTCCGCAAAAAACAAGCCATCATACAGCGACTTCGATGGATAAATAAAGGAGTTATGATTTTTTTAAACGAGGAGAGAGTAAAAAGAAAAGGGGAAAAAAAGGGCCGCGTCATTAAGGGGTCATCACGACAAAGTAAAGGAAGAAAAGTGTTTTTATTTTTTTACTTTTTTTAAAACTTAAAAAAAATGTTTGTCCCTTTGGGGGACTTCCACAGAGACCCATCAGGACCCCCAGATCTCATTCTGGGGGTCCAATGGTGACAGCCTTTCACATGCTGCAGTCGCATAGACCGTGGCATGTAAAGGGTTAACACAGCAGAGATCGGAGGTTTTCTCCATTCTCTGCTGCATAAGAGCTGGTGCTAAGCTATCCTCTGACAGAGGGAGCCCCCTCCCTCTGTCAGCCCTTTACATGCTGTGGTCGTATAGACCACGACATGTAAAGGGTTAACATAGCAGAGATCGGTGGTTTTCTCCCATCTATGCTGTAAGAACTGGTGCCTGGCTATCCTCTGTGGCAGAGAGAGCTGGTGCTTGGCTGTCAGAGACCATCGGCTGGCTTCTGACAAGCCGATGGTCTGCATGGCAACCTGTAAACAAAGCAGTGCAGGAGTTTGAAAATAAGAGCGGGAGATTGCCGGCAGATCGGTAATATCTTCCTGCTTCTATTTTCAAAGTCCTGCACTGTTCTGTGTGGGACTGTGCAGGCAGAGCACGCTGCCATAGCTTATGGCAATGTGCTCTGGAGCTCCCATAGTGAAACATAGACCAGAAATCTTCCGGGCTATATCGCTATGGACAGTGGAGCTCGTCCCAGAAAATTTCCAGGCGTGCCACTCAAGGGGTTAAATGGATCTGCTTTTAACTGATCAAAGTGATGAGTTGCGGAATAAGTTGGCGCTATACAAATAAAGATTATTATTATTATTATGAGTATAATAGTGGATATCATTATTATGTGTTTTCCCAATAACAAACATGTCATGTCTTTGCAATCATTGTGTGAAATCATGCTAATTGTGTTGCAGATTCATTACAGATTTTTTCTAGGAGTGGAGAAAATTTTGCAACTTTCCTATTCATTGGAAAGGGGTTTGCAGAAGTCCATACGTAAGCAGAAGAAGCAATAACATTGAAATTTATGGAATGATTATTGATATGCAATTAATCTGCTGCTTGTAAACATGCGCTAATGTACTGCACAGCTGTAGCAAGCTTAAAGGGGTTGTCCCGTGCCAAAACGGGTTGTTTTTTTTTTCAACAGCCCCCCCGTTCGGCGCGAGACAACCCGATGCAGGGACTTTAAAAAGAAAAACGCACAGCGCTTACCTGAATCCCCGCGCTCCGGTGACTTCTTACTTACCCGGTGAAGATGGCCGCCGGGATCTTCTCCCTCGGTGGACCGCAGGGCTTCTGTGCGGTCCATTGCCGATTCCAGCCTCCTGATTGACTGGAATCGGCACGTGACGGGGCGGAGCTACACGGAGCCGCTCTCCTGCACGAGCGGCTCCATTGAGAAAAGAAGAAGACCGGACTGCACAAGCGCGTCTAATCCGGCGATTAGACGCTGAAAATTAGACGGCACCATGGAGACGAGGACGCTAGCAACGGAACAGGTAAGTGAATAATTTCTGATAACTTCTGTATGGCTCATAATTAATGCACAATGTACATTACAAAGTGCATTAATATGGCCATACAGAAGTGTATAGACCCACTTGCTTTCGCGGGACAACCCCTTTAAGGCTGCCTGCAGATGGCCGGGTCAGATCCGGCTGCGGGCACTCACCTCCTTCCCCGGCTCCGGCTCTTTGATGTGCCAGCTGCCGGGCAGCCGGCGCATGTGCAGACCGGAGCCGGCGGCCGGGGAGTGAGATTTCTGTGCGGGGCATAGAGCATGCTGCGATTTGTTTGCCGCGTGAGATTTCACGCGGCCAAATCGCAGCCGTCTGCCTAGGATTGCGTTTGTTAATGCAATCCTATGGCAGCTTCCACGTGCGGAAATTCTGCGGGAAATCCCGACGCAGAATTTCCTCCCGTCTGCAGGTGGCCTAACATGACTCTTATTGCGTTATGATAACTTTCTGTGCCACGGTATATTTGCCCTCATAATTGCTTTACAATGGCTTTTGTTGTGTTAAGATAGAATAACAATTGCTTTTAACTGCTTTACGATAAGATAACTTGCTGCAGAAAATTATCCTAGTCAATTGAAATCTGGCTACATCTGTATGTATCAACACTGGTCTTGTCACTTGTAGCAGCCGACTGTACAGTGTTTATTTAACCATAATTTAAGAAACTGAACAACTAAGCAAAGTAGTTTTACACAGTTTTGATAAATGATACAGCCCATGTGGTCCATCCAATCTACCCTTATATTATTTACTTTTTATTTCTCTCTTAGGATAGATACATGCTTATCCCAGGCAGCTTGAATAAAATTGTTGATTTTTGAATTATATCTGCTTGGAAGTTTGTTCCAAGCATTTACAACTCTGTCAGTAAATTAATATTTTATGACATTGCTTCTGATCTTCCCCCAACTAATCAAAGATTGTGTCTCCTTGTTCTTGTCTTTAGCTTTCTAGTAACAATCACTGAAAACTGCCATAAACTTATTGACTAAGGAGTGCATATAGCTGCATCCTCTCACCATGCAGGTAGCTGGCTACCAAATGAGGGAGCTAATTGCACCTGTGAGGGACACCGATGAGACAGCCACTCACACAGCCTCTTAATATAGAGGGGGGTAGCTGCTTGGTGTATACTCCCACACAGAGTGGATACAAAGTGGCAGACCTTCTGATACATGTAGTGCACCATGCTTTCTAGTAAAATCCCTTCCCTCCTGAACCATATTTATATCAACATATTTAATGTTTTTGATCATGCCCCCCTTACCTTTCTTTCCTTTGGGCTATACAAATTAAGTTATTTAAGGCTTTCCTGATTTTTTTTTGTTTTTAAGAACTTCCACCATTTTTGTAGCCAGTCTTTGGACTCTTTCTGTAGGCGAGGTCTCCAGAACTGAACACAGTATTCCAGATGTGGTCTACTTAGAGCTCTATACAGGGGGATCAGTGGGTCTGGGTGTGTGTATATATATATATATATATATATATATATATATATATATATATATACTGGTATCTCCTTTGTCTGGTTTTGGCCAGTCTGGTTGGTTTGTGTATGTGTCATGTCTCTCTCCAGCTTGCTGTGTGAGTAGTGTCTCGTCATCTTGCTTTGCAGCTTGTTGTGTATTCTGAACTGCGTCTTGTGCTGCCTGAGCTTGTTTCTTGCTAGGGTAGGGACCGCAAGACACAAGAAGTCTTGTAGCGGTCGTGCGACTTAAGTTTATTGGCCAATGCACGAACTGATACCTCGTTTTTATATTCAGATTTATCATCTGCTTTAGCGTGCGAGGTTGTGTGGCAAGTGTGTTTGTGCATGTGGTTTGTCTGTACTTGTCCTGGTTCCATGTACCAATTATCCTGTGAGAGCCAGGGCAGAGGTTCCAGCGTGGGGCCGCCTTTATTGAGGCGATCGCTTCACTTGTTAGGTAGGGCCTCACCATCTTCCCTTCAGCACAGGGTCAGTTTCACCTTCCGTATCTTGTGTGCCAGTTCTGTCATTTTCCCCAGTCTGTCAGTATGTCAGTTGTTCCACTTCCCTAACCCTTGGTCACATTCGTGTGGGGTTGGTGCTTATTTACCCACACAAACGTAACAATAGCTTTCTAGGATATTTGTTGAGGGCTTTACTACTGCAGAAAACCAGCAGCAGTCATGCAAAGTGTAAATGTACCCTTATATCTGGTTGTCAGTTGTGCAGCAATAGGGATCACAAAGGTTGCAATTGCAGCCGGGCCTGTAAACCTTGGGGGGGGGGCCTCAAAATTCCCCCGCACCACAATAAGATCTATAGATCCCCCTGCTCCCAATCTCTCACACTGCAGTTACTTTCTAAAATTCATCCTCACAAAGGCAGGCACAAGTATATGCAGAAAAGGCAAGCATACCCCGTGCTTCTCACTGTACAACACAGCTCAGCACCTCCTCCAAGTTCCATAGCTTATTGTACTGAAAGGAACCCGGGGGGGCTAAGCTGTGTTATACAGTTAGAAGCACTGTGTTGCATACCTGTGTAAGGAGAAATTTCAAAATGTAACTGCAGTGTGAGAGATTGGGAGCAGGAGCAGGTGGGCAGCATGAGCAGTAGGAGAACGTTTAGAGCACAGAGGGCACAACAGTGGCAATATTAGTGGCCTTTTCTTTGCTACTATGGCCCGGCCACTATTAGGGTTTAAGAGCACAGAAGGGATCACAGTTAGTGTATGAGGGCACAGGGGCAACTATTAGAATATGAGAGAACTGAAGGAACCACTATTAGAACATGGGGGTACAGAAGGTGTTGCTATTAGAATATGGGGGCACAAAGGGATCACCATTAAAACACAGGGGCACGGTGGGACCACTATTACAATATGTGAGTATGGAGGGACTACTATTAGAATATGGGGGCACAGAGGATCCAATCTTGGTTTGTAGGGACACAGAGCATTATTACTTTGTCCGGGTGGGGTACAAAGGAGAATAGTTACAGTGCTGGGTTTAAAAATGGGGCACTATTGCCATGAAGGCATAGTGCCAGGATGGAGAGAGTGTGCATGTGCAGAGACAAGTTGTAGCTGGAAGTCTTTATGGAAGTCTTGGCTCAGCTAGAGAAGAAAACCAAACTATGAGTACTAATTAAATAAGACTTAGGGTGCATTTACACTGCAAAGATGAGCGCTCAAAAGATGGCTTTTGAGCGATAATTTTGCATAAACTACTACTTAGCACTAATGCCTATTAGTACCAATAGCAGTGTGTGAGCCACAGAGAGTTGTAATCAGGAAACAGACCTCCCACTGTTTCCTGATTACTTTCGCTTTGATCTGCCCTTGGGGCTGACAGCTGAGAAGAGCTGATACAAAGTTATCAGCTGTAATCAGCTCTCCATGGGCAGAACAAAGTGTGCAGTCCTGGTTATCTGCTGTTCTGCTGAATGATGGTTTTCAAGCAGAACTGAAAACCGTCGTTCAGCAGAAAACTGAAAGATGGGCACATTGAGACACAACGATTATCGCTCAAAATTTGCTCAAAAGCCATCTTTTGAGCGAATTTCGGCGATAATCATTGTATTTACATGGCCTTTATCTAGTGACTTTACTCTATCTTTTGCATCAGCCAAGCAAGACCACAAATAACAGCTATACAATGTACTCTTTTATCCTACCATTTCCCTATGTTCTTCGTAATTTAAAGTGGTAATTCCACCGGGAAGTGTCCCAGCTGAAAATAAAAAATGCTGAGACTTCTATGTAGAGACCATCAACCAGCAGGCTTCCTGTTACTGACAGATCCAGTTCTCTTTAGTAATGGTGAATCTGTGCTATGTGTATGTCTGTTCGTAGGGCCAACCAAGATGAACTGCTAAACTTACTATACATTGTGGACTACATGAAATGCTGAGCATTGTAGTACACATATCTGACACTTGATGGAGTTTTTAAAGTGTATATAAAAGAATTTAACATGAATTTTCAAGGGCACAGATGGGACCAGAAGGAGAATGAAAAAAAAAACCTGAAAAGAACAATCAAGAAAACTGTAAGAACCTCATTCATTTTGGCATGATATGCAAAGACGACACATTTTTTCGTAAGTAGAGATTCACTGTGATTCAATTATAGTTTGTTTCTGGTTTCTAAGCAGAAGAAGCTGTGCAGTATATCTCTGTCACAAGGTGGTTAGAACAGCACAAAGGACTGAATGCTGGACACATTTGTAAATTATCAGACTGTAAAGCACAAACAGCATAGCTATAGGCTTCTGCCTGCTACAGTACATTGATTAATTAATCCAGAGGAAATGATATGCCTTTGAGCTTACAGTGTTTGACTAATGACAACATCCTGGTAGTACAAGAACAGAAGCCTTCACTGCAAAGATCTTTACGTTTGCATAGAACTATAAAAGAAATGGTACTATTGATGTGCATAGTACAAAAAAAAGTATCCCAGATCAATAGAACCGAAACCTGAACTCACTAATTCTTCTTTATTACAAATAATTTCCTGGGAGGCCTCAAGAGACTCAGAGATCATAAACATATCAATGCCCCATACGTAGACCCAGTACAGCGGAGCATGAAGTCACTACAGGTCCATCGTACACACCCAGGGGCACACTGTCAACTATTGATGACAAATCCTGAGAATAGTTCATCAGTAGTAAGGCTTCATGTACACGGGCGGATTTGATTTGCGGCACACGCGCGGGAGATCTGCAAATCAAGCCGCCCATAGGGAGACATGGGCGCCTGAAAAGCAGCTAAAAGCATGTGAATGTGATTTTTTCCCGGCGTGCAGATCGCACTCACGGGAAGAAATCACAACATGCTCTATTTTCCTGCGGATCCTGCAGGGATGGCTTCCATTGAAGTCAATGGAAGTTGTCCGATCCGCGGCACACCCACAGCTATCACTGAGGACGTGCTGCAGATATGAGGGAAAGCAGGAGATTAAAAAAGAAAAGCACTGCGCCTGCACCGGGCGTGTCGGACAGTGTGCCCAGATGCATCCCCCGTGCTGAAGGAAGAAGATCCGGCCGTGACAGAGGAGACCCATGCTGGATCCAGAGAGGTAGGAACCTGTCTTTTTAATCCCATGTCTGCCTGCAAGGGCAGATTCCGCTGCGGGATTCAGCAGCAGAATCCGTGCGTGCCCATGTGCATGAGGCCTAAGAGTCACGGACAACCCATTTAAATGCTGTGAATGACTGGAAATAATTATTACTGTTTTCTGTTAGATAGTAGTTACTGCAAGAGCAACAGTAGAATACAGATACAATTCAGACAGTCTGCATACTGAACATGAATCAACAGTCTGATGCAGTAGCAAAAAAGGCAAACACAATTCTAGAATGTATTAGGAGAAACATAATATCTAAAACATGTTAGGTAATTATCCCCCTCTACTCTTCCTTCACCAGACTTTATCTGGAATACTGTGTCCAGTTCTGGGCACCCCACTTTAAAAAAAGACATATACAAACTGGAGCAAGTTCAGAGAAGAGTTACCAAAATGGTGAGTGGTCTGCTAATCATGTTCTATGATGAACAATTAAAGGATCTGGGAATGTTTAGCTTGCAAAAAAGAAGGCTGAGAGGAGCCTTAATAGTGGTCTACAAGTACCTGAATGGCTGTCACAGTGCAGAGGGATCAGCCCTATTCTCATTTGTGCAAGGAAAGACTAGAAGCAATGGGATGAAACTGAAAGGGAGGAGACACAGATTGGATATTAGAAAAAATCTTCTGACAATGAGGGTGATCAATGAGTGGAACAGGTTACCACGGGAGGTGGGGAGTTCTCCTTCAATGGATTTCTACTAATATCCATAAAAAAAACTACAATCCACCAGCCAATTGATTACAGGTTACGTATTTTGAACAATACTGTAGGACAAAATGTAATAATCCTGAAACTTAAAAACATTACTAAGACAGTTCACATCTACAGCAGAGGCTCAGATTCTATCAAATTTGACATAAAGTATAGTGGTGTATATACCATGCTTTTTTTTTCAAAATACGGAAAACCTCAGTAAAACCCAATGGATTTCATTATATGTCATTGGGGTTTGTCGTTATCTCCTGCAGAGCAGTGAGTAGAACGTGAGAAAATTGATGTTTTTTCACAGTGGCTATATCAAAAAATGCTTGTAAAAACCAAAATCATGGTCCTAAACATAGTTCTAATTAACTGCTATTGGTGTGTATGTTGATATTTAGGTGTGCTAGCAATATGTCTGTTAACTCATAGACCTAAAAAGGTATTCCAGGCACAAAATGGAAATTCTGCAAATGCTAAAATCTAGGAGTGACAGCTAAGTAGCGGAAACCTGTACCTTTAATCTGCTGCTCTGGACCTTCTTCATCCCATAGAGCCGCCAACCTGCCGCTGTGTTTACGTGCATCAATTCCCCAGTAAATACAACAGCAGACCGTTACTTGCAACTTCCAGCATGCATAGGGCTTGTTTACCAGCCAGCGCTGTAGCTTTATTAACAGGTCCTGCAACTTACTAGCACCAACCTCCCTCTCACTCGAAGTGCCAGGAAAAGTTTGCTAAGGCAGAAAGACAGAACCTTCTGGCGCTCTGAACTGCACATGAGCAATACGGCACAGTGCTTCCACTCCTGACCTCCCATCATGCACTGCTCACAGGAAGTTAGAGGCTATGGACAGAGGAGGGAGTAGCAAACACATACAAGATGTCAAAGAAAGTGGAGATATTTTTCAGGCGAAGGGTTACATGACATAGATAGAAAATTAAGAACATAGCTAGACCAGGTACAGGGAACCTGTTACGTGTGGTTTCTGGATCCACTGTGTCTTCCTGCCAACTGGAACCACCCGGCAGAAAAGACAGCTGACACCAAGGTGAAGACAGCACAGAATGTGGAAACTCGATATAATAACGAGAATGGGCCTTACCATGGACTCAGGTGGATGAGATGTCTCTGTCCTATAGATATTCCTGAAGGTGGAGAGGTCCAGGCCGCCTTTCCTGATGCTAACTCCTAGACGTCCCTACCTACCTGGTGAGGATGGGAATCCAGGGTCATATGCACCGAGCCACGCCGATATGCAGGAGTGAACATAAACTGGAAACTGGAGGCAGTCCTGAGCAGAGATCACAGATACAGAGAATGGACAGACAAACAAAACCCAGCAGAAAGCACACAGAAAGCTGGGAACACAACAAGACACTGTGTGAACTGGTTTAGGATGTACAACAAACTGAATACGGACTAGAAGGCTGCACCAGCAGCTTGCATGCAGTCAAACAGAAAATGACAACAACACCAAGCATTGTGGGTGAGGTCTGGAGGGTTTAAATAGGAAGTTGATTACAAATCCCCACAGGCTGTGCAGAGGAGCTAGCCACAGTAACCCTGTGAGTGCTGGAAGACACGGAAGCAGACTCAGGAGACAGGATGGCGCCTCGGTCTGCAGGACCTAACAGAACCTATTACAAAATGACTTACTGTGATGATGTATATTATAGCCTTTTGTATTCTCCCAACGCTGCTGTCTTGCTGGCTCCCCGGTCCTGCTGGTCCTCACCTCTAGATGCAGGGAGCCAACAATGACATCCCTGACAAAAGGGCTATGCGACCGCTGCAGCTGGTGAATAGCTGCAGTGTTTATGTGAACAAGTGTTGGGTCATCATCACTCCAGAAGTGAAGTTGAGCTGGGACCAGCAGCCATGGGAGAGCGTGGAAAGGTGAATAAGTATTCTGTGAATTTACTGCTGCAAACCAAGCAAGCTTTTTTGTAACACTATATCCCCAGATAACCCATTTAAGGAAAACAGCTTGGGAGGCCCAAGTTATGGAGGGGTACTGTGGTAGTCATTACTGTAGAAACATTACCTCTGTTATAGGGCAACGTGGCTGGCTAAGTGTTTTGTGGAATCTAAAATAGATATGCTACCAGAGAGGGAGCTAAATATGTCCAGGTTACAAATTCTGCAGAGGTGAGTCATTGTCAAAACAAAGTTTGTTGAAGTGAATGGGGCTAAACTGCCATAACATGCACAGCTGCATGTACAGATGGGAGCCACTGTTTTTGGATAATTCATGAAGAATTCACTACGCTCTAGGGATCGATCCCCTTCATTCTGCAGATCATGTGATTCTATGGCTTAGACCCCCCATCACAGAGTAAACATTGCTGGCTCATTTTCAGGGCCCTTTTACATGGGATGAGTTGTCGGGTGCAGATGCCTGACAGGTTATCCCAGCAATAATCATTTGTGAGCTTTTACACAGGAATGATCACCGCTAGTGAATGGAGGCGGAGCTGGCCGTGGATCCGGCCCACCTGCCTCCATTCAGAGTGAACAGGCAGTTGCTCATAAATGAAGAACTGCCTCTTTACACGGGCCAATCCATTGTTTAGTTTTATGCATGCAGAAACTGAAGGACAAATGAGAAGCAAACAAATTCTCATCTGTCATTCAGCCAGGGCATGCATTTACACTGAACAATAATCATTCAGATTCCCGCTGGATGTGAGAATCTGAACAATTTATTGGTCCCTGTAAAAGGGCGCTAAGGCTACCAACATGTTAGTCCTGGAAAACCTTTTTAATATTTTAAATATTCTTTATACTGTTTATACTTTATACTACATTCAATGTTCAGAAGTAACCAACATGACCTGCCGCACTACAGAACTTACGGCCAATTTACATGGAGCGATGATCGCTGAAAAATCGCTCAAAAGCGATCATTTGAGCGATCATCGTTGCGTCTAAACGCGCGGCCATCATGCACTTTTCGTGCACTGCTAGTTGATCATTAAATTCAAGCCAGCCTAAAAATCATTGTGCAGTCTTATCAGGACCGAACACTGAGTTCTTTGCAGGTAGTGCTGATAGCATTGTTTCAGCTATTTAACCTGTCGGAGAACAAAGGAGCTGAATACAGATAAGAGCCCTGGGGCTATTAACTGCTTTCAGCTAAAGGCTTAATTTGCACACTAAATAGCTATTAAGTAGCTGAGTAGCTTCTTAATAATTTATGAAAAATGATTACTTAAAGCTGTCACTCACACTGTTGTTTGAGCGTTTTTTGAGCGATCATCACTCCGTGTAAATGGGCCTTTAGTTTACTGACTTAAATGATGCTCAAGGAATGGAACAAATAACTGGTATTAGGAATAATACAAGTATAATTCAACTGGTAAACTTAATTTACAAATAACAGTTTCAAAACCTTATCTTTGACACTGAACATTTGCCAGGAAAATAATAGCTTTATGTCAAGTGGAATCAGAGCTCATGTTTTTCTCTAAGTTAATCAGTGGAAATTTGTCCTAGACAAATGATTATTTCACGCTAACACCATTACCATATACAAAATACTTCTTTTATGCATAAACATTCCAGTTATTTATGTGTATATTAACTTTTATGCTTCTCCACAATGCAATTATACTAGGTAAATATGTCACATTTTGCCCTAATAGACAAATGGCTGCTAAAAAAAAAAAACAATTGCAATTTATATGGAAAATATGTAAAGTAGCTTAATGAAGTTGCTGTGAGGCTTGCAAGACACTTTCATTTCCTTTCACACAAAATACTAATACACTTAATATTTTCCTATGAAATATAAAATACCATGCTGATGCTTCTTAACAAGGTGTACCATGTAGTGCATAGCAGGTCTTCTCACAAAACCACGGGATATAAATCTGGACAAGATAAATGTGCTTCCAATTACAGCAAGTTCTCATTTAATTAATGTATGCTTATTAATCATTAGAGTTCCACACATTGGGTAGACTTTGACACTTTGAATGTATTAACCCTTTCCAATCCAATTTTGGATTCACGGTTTCCTAAAAGGTTTTCTCTTTTTGCTGTTATACAACAGTGCCATCTGCTGGATAAAGCCAGTGTGCGTGCACCAGAGAGGCTCAGACAGCAGAGTGGCTGGCAATAGACGGTAAGAATACCCTGTCGGACACCTTCTGACACTGGAGCTGTACAAGCTTCAATCAGAATGTAGGAAGACATCAGACAGTGGATTGGAAAGGGTTAAATGTTAATCTTAAGGGTATGTTCACATGGCAGAATTCACCATGGGAAAATTCCACATGAATTCCACCTCTAAAATCTACGTCAAAATCTTCGTCTTTGTATGAACATATCCTAAAAATGCGGCATCTAAATCAGCTCGAAAGTAAAGGCATTACAAATTTCTATGTATTGGACAAAGTTTGAATTGGAAATTACGTCTGCACAAAAATTCATTTGGTTTGCGAGCATTTCATTTGAGGAATTATTAAAAAATATTACAAACATCTCAGTTGTTGTAAAAGTAAAAAAAAACAAAACAGAAAGATAAGTACAGAAAACTGTGCAGCAGGTAGGGTCAAGAGCTTCTACAGAGCCTACCTGCTGCTATATGTATATAGCTTTCTTACAGTAGATGGTGACACAAAAAACAGCTATTTAATATTTCATATTCAGGGTTAATCGACTTGAGTCTATCATTAAAATCCCTTCTTCTTTAATATACTATGAACACAAAATTTCATATGGTTATTTCACAACAGATAAACTCTCTGTGCAACCCAAGTTCAACTGCAAGTCAACAAATAAGTGAATGAATACATAACATTTATTGTGCTTCTCGTACATTTTCAAGTAAATGCAAGGATTAAAGTTAAAATAAAAATGTTCCTCTACATTCAGTTACTCAAAAAAGTTAATGAAAATTACTCTATTAAGTTTAGCAATTCGAAACTCTTAAAATAAAGTTGCTTCACTTCACTTTCATACTCTAAAAAGCTAAAATAAAAATGCTTCACTTTGCCCAGCTAATCCACAAAACTAAACAAAAATGTAAAACTAATAAAGCTGTACTTAGCCCATCTTCTCCAAAATGTTTAACCAAAAATATTCTACTATGTTCAGCTACTCCGAAGGCCTCATGCCCACGGCCGGGTCGGATTCCGACTGCGAGATTCACGCAGCGGGATGTGACCCGTGCCCCCACATTGACCTTCCGCTTACCTGTCCGGCGTCTTCTCTCTCCACTCTGCGATGTGCCGGCTAGCACACAGCCGTGCAGTGCAGAACCTGGCGCGTCAACGGTGATGTTTCTGTGCGAGCCTCTGCGAAGACCGCACAGAAATAGGACATTCCGCGATTTTAATATTACGCGAGTTTTCACGCAGTCAAATCGCGGCTGTCATCATAGGATTCCATAAACTAATGCAATCCTATGGCAGCGTGCAACGGCGGAAATTCCTCATGGAATCTCACCATGGAATTTCCATCCAGATTAAACTAAAAAGTATCCACTTCACTACATTTCTCCAAACAGCAAAAGCAGCATTTTGAATGACCTGTTAAATAGCAGCAAAGGTTAACATGACTTTTACCACATTATGATAACTATCTGAGCCACATATTGGTTACCCTCTCAGTTACTTTACAAATACTTTTGTTGTGTAATATAAGAGAACAATAGCTTTTTAATGGTTTTACCCTCTCCAATCCACTGTCTTATGTCAAAAGACATTCCGATTGAAGGCTATACAGCTCCGATGTCAGAATATGTCCGGAAGGGCATTCTTATTGTATATTACTGGCCGCTCTGTTGTCAGGGCCTCTCCAGCATGCCCCATACTGCAGTACTGGCTCTAGCCAGCAGATGGCGCCATTGTATAATGGCAGAAAGAGAAAGCTCCCTAGGAAACCCTCAATCCAAAATTGGATTGCAAAGGGTTAAAGAGTAACTGCACTTTTAAATGTACAGAATAGGCAATTCTAAGCATTTTTGTAATAGCTTTTACTAGCTTTTTCTGTACATTTTTTCTTCACAACCTCTCTTTAATTATGCAGCTAGGTGAAGATGGGGCTGAGAAATTAGTTTTCAGCTAGCTACTGTAACTTCATAACTCATGAGGGCGCTGCAGTTGTTCCTGTACTGCTCTCTATAATTCAGGCACAGCTATTTCTCTATAACAGTTTATTGATAAATGTTTGTTTTAATATTTTATTAATTTATAACCTTACTTTGCCCTCCTGTGCCTTACTACTCTGTGCCCCCCACACTGTTGCCATTCCTCTCTGGCAACTCTGTCCCCAGCGCAGTGCAGAAGAAGCCATTCTATGCTGCAGATGGCTTCTCCCCTTCACAGTGCCGCTGCTCACCGGACCCAATGCACTGGCATTGTCTCAGTGCTTCCGGTGTACAGTAAAGTGTGTTACAACCCGATGTCCTGAGCCCCCGACAGTAAATGGGGTACGGTGGAGAATGTGAAGGGAAGAAGCCATATAGAGCATAGTACCAGGGACAGAGCTGGGGTGGGGGCAAAGCAGCAGATGACAGAAGGACAAAGCATGGTTAAACATTAATAAAATCTAAAACAAACATTTATTAATAAACTTTTGTATAGAAAAAAACTGTGTCCTGTGCCTGCATTATAGAGAAGAGTGCAGGCACAGCTGCAGTGCCCTCTTCAGTTATGCAGTAATAGAAGATGAAATTCTCAGCCCCGTCTTCACTCAGCTGCATAGCTGAAGAGGTGTTTTGTACAAAAAATGTACAAAACAGGCTAATAAATCCTATTGCAAAAATGCATTGAATCGCCCATTCTGTACATCAAAAATAAAGTGAAGATACTCTTTAAGATAAGATAACATTATTACATTAATTTGATACAACTGTGTAAACATGTACAGAAAAGGACAATGTGACCTCAAAAAATGCTTAATGAAGAATGCTCAATAATGAGGCCTCGGTCAGACAAGCGATTGTTTTTGCGAGCCTATGTGTGCAAAAGAAATTGGTTTTCATTGGTTTCCTATGCATGTGTTCAGATGTCGTCCATTTTTTAGAGGCGCAAAATACTCGCACCTGCAAAAGATAGGACATGCATGCCTAGAATGCACGCCGGTAAGGTCTGTGCTGCACGTAAAGACTTTGCGAGATGTCTGATAATCCCCGTGGGGAGTCCCCTCACCACAGAACACTGTGACAGCACTTTAACAGTCATCTCGTAAAGTCTTTACGTGCAGCACAGACCTGATCTTGGTCTCTACTCCAGTTTAAGAGTATGGCTCTTTTTAGCCTTAGGCCTCCTTTAGACTAACGTTTTCTCACAGCTATTAGTTGCGAGAAAACTTCTCCCAAAAATCGCTACCATGTAAAGCATTGGGTTTCAATGCATCCATTTTCATGGGCGATTTTCTCTCGCAGCTAAAAAACGACTGAAAATCACCAAGTCGCCAGCGATTTTCAGCCATGATTTTTCCTCACAGCGTCAAAATACAGGCCATGTCCTTTTTTTTGACGGAAATTGCAGGGAGCTCCAATAAATTGCTTTTAGAGCTGAAAAAAGGGAGGGGGAGGGAGTTCACCTGCTCCGGTGCATTTTGCAGAAGACAGCTGGCTTCTATTTAGCTATTAAAGCTAAATAGAAGCCATTCTGCTGTCCCCCGCTGCACAGTCCATTCACACGTGACGCTCGTGTGAAGGAGGCCCGAAGGACGGAGCCTTTTTTTTATCATCCCATACAAAAATGTATACGTTTTTCCTCCATCGACATAGGAGCATGAGGGCTACTTTTTGTAAGAAGGAGTTGTAATTTTCAACGCTACCATTTTGGGATATATATAACTTATTGATTAGCTGCTGTTGACCTTTTCTATGAGGTAATGGAAAAATCATCCTTTCTGCCTTTTTTTTATATTTATGCCATACACTGTCGATCATAAATAATGTGGTGTTATTATTCTGTGGCTCAGTACAATTATACCAATACCAAATTTATAGTGTATTTTATGTTTAACTACTATTGGATTTTCATAGAATTATTTTTTTGTGTTGTTGCAGGATGAACTGTAGTTTTCATTATTATCATTTTAGGGTAGATATATCTTTTATGATCACTTTTTGTTCCATTTTTTAGGAGGCAGTATGAACAAAGGCCACAATCTTGTGATTTCAAAGCCACCCAGTACTAGTGGCTTTATTGGAGGCCCTTGATGCATATGGTCATAATCACAAGGTCATTTATATGGCCTTCCATGCATGACCGGACGTTCCCCATACTGATGGAGCATAAGGCTTTAAAGAAGTGTTCCAAACTGCTGCCAATTTCTAACTGAGGATACTCAAAGGATGCAAACCAGAAGTGTCATTCACTGTTAATATTCCCTCTTATAGCGATGTATATCATGGGAAATAACTTAGAGTACCGTCTTTATCAAACAGTACACTTATTCTGAAGCTTGAATACAAAAAACTTTTAAAGTGCAAAAAGTAAAGTCTGGAGTGCTCTTCCCTTTTCATGGTTCTAGGCGATACAGACATCTAGGCCAGGGGTGGGCAATTAATTTTCCCATGGGGCCACATGAGAAATTGGAATGGTTTTAGAGGGCCAGACCAAAAGTCCTGACACTTACCAATGACGAGCGTGGAACGATTGTCCTGGCACTCCCCAAGGTCCGCAACGAGCATCCTGGCACTCAGAAGTTACAGTGGCATCACTTACTCAGCATCGGGAAGCAGTGAAACTACAAACTCCGAAGCCTTGTCCATTTTGTTAACTTATGTGCTGTTTAATAAAGTTATTCAAGCCTACGTCATTGGTAGAGGTGCTTGAATAAGTAAGGCCTGAATAACTATTAGCACAGCACAGAAGTGAACAAAATGGACAAGGCTTCGGAGTGCATAGTTTCGCTGCTTCCCGTTGCTGACACCGGACTCATTGGTGAGTCACCAGGACACTCTTTGCGGGCCGGTCCGAGCTATTCAGCGGGCCGGATGTGGCCCGCGGGCCGTGCTTTGCCCAGGTCTGATCTAGGCAGTATGAGCCAGGAACTGACACCGAGCAAATCCAGTTTCCAATAGTGCAAACACAAATTAAACTAAATCTCAAATCACAGATTTAAGAGAAAACATACTTTAGTTCCAAACATACATACGCAAGCTCCCACACTTGCTTTTTCTGTTTGCTTAGAAAGCTCTTAGCTGCAGTGACTACTGCAATGAATCCACCGTTTGGAAGAATATTGTGGTCTTTCAACCATTGATGCATCTGCTAACCTGAGATACATGTGTACAGTAAAGAAAACACAGAACACTACTGTCTCTCTCTCTCTATCTCTATCTCCTTGAGTATTCAATTCTAAGGGCAAAAGTAAGTGACCCCCTATGTAATGTAAATAGTAACACACATCTGTACTGCACAACGTGAAATTCGACACGAGTATTCTTTAGGTTGTAAATAGGAAAAGTAAAGGGGTCACAACTTGGTTATTCAATTCTAATTGCAAAAGTAAGTTACCTCCTATGTAATGTAACTAATAACACACATCTAAACGGCACAAACATGAGATTTGCCACGAACATTCTTTAGGTCCTAAATAAAAAAAAGTAAAGGGGTCGCAATTTCAATATTTAATTCTAAGTGTGAAGAACTGCAAAAATCCGCAATAGATGAGAGAGTTCTTTTCTCAGAAACCATAAAACTTACGAGAAATGATTTGTATACTGAAGAGAATCAACCTCACCTATATGTGTATATACTGAGGAGAATCTACCTCACCTCTGTGTGTATATACTGAGGAGAATCAACCTCACCTATATGTGTATATACTGAAGAGAATCTACCTCACCTCTATGTGTATATACTGAGGAGAGTCTATCTCACCTCTATGTCTATATACTGAAGAGAATCTACCTCACCTATATGTGTATATACTGAGGAGAATCTACCTCATCTCTATGTGTATATACTGAAGAGAATCTACCTCACCTATATGTGTATATACTGAGGAGAATCTACCTCACCTATATGTGTATATACTGAGGAGAATCTAACTGACTTCTATGTGTATATACTGAGGAGAATCTAATGCTTCGCTATGTGCATATACTGAGGAGAATCTAACTGACCTCTATGTGTATATACTTAGGAGAATCTAATGCTCTGCTATGTGCATATACTGAGGAGAATCTAACTGACCTCTATGTGTATATACTGAGGAGAATCTAATGCTCCGCTATGTGCATATACTGAGGAGAATCTAACTGACCTCTATGTGCATATACTGAGGAGAATCTAACTGACCTCTATGTGAATATACTGAGAAGAATCTAACTGACCTCTATGTGTATATACTAAGGAGAATCTAACTGACCTCTATGTGTATATACTGAGGAGAATCTAATGCTTCGCTATGTGCATATACTGAGGAGAATCTAACTGACCTCTATGTGTATATACTTAGGAGAATCTAATGCTCTGCTATGTGCATATACTGAGGAGAATCTAACTGACCTCTATGTGTATATACTGAGGAGAATCTAATGCTCCGCTATGTGCATATACTGAGGAGAATCTAACTGACCTCTATGTGCATATACTGAGGAGAATCTAACTGACCTCTATGTGAATATACTGAGAAGAATCTAACTGACCTCTATGTGTATATACTAAGGAGAATCTAACTGACCTCTATGTGTATATACTGAGGAGAATCTACCTCACCTCTATTTGTATATACTGAGGAGAATCTACCTCACCTCTATGTGTATATACTGAGGAGAGTCTAACTGACCTCTATGTGTATATACTGAGGAGAATCTATCTCACCTCTATGTCTATATACTGAAGAGAATCTACCTCACCTATATGTGTATATACTGAGGAGAATCTACCTCATCTCTATATGTATATACTGAAGAGAATCTACCTCACCTATATGTGTATATACTGAGGAGAATCTAACTGACTTCTATGTGTATATACTGAGGAGAATCTAATGCTTCGATATGTGCATATACTGAGGAGAATCTAACTGACCTCTATGTGTATATACTTAGGAGAATCTAATGCTCTGCTATGTGCATATACTGAGGAGAATCTAACTGACCTCTATGTGTATATACTGAGGAGAATCTAATGCTCCGCTATGTCTATATACTGAGGAGAATCTAACTGACCTCTATGTGCATATACTGAGGAGAATCTAACTGACCTCTTTGTGTATATACTGAGAATCTAACTGACCTCTATGTGAATATACTGAGAAGAATCTAACTGACCTCTATGTGTATATACTAAGGAGAATCTAACTGACCTCTATGTGTATATACAGAGGAGAATCTACCTCACCTCTATGTGTATATTCTGAGGAGAATCTAACTGACCTCTATGTGTATATACTGTGGAGAATATAACTGACCTCTGTGTGTATATACTGAAAGGCTGTAAAGTACATAAGGAAGCGGCCATGGACTGCAGGGATGGAACATGCCTTTAAGGCCAAGAAGGGGCTGCAACCTCCAATCTGGGGGTAAATTTGAATAAAAAAGTGCATTACCTTTAAGGGTAAAAAGTGTGGAGAGTGGGATGGGTGACACATTCTGCAGAGGGACATCAGTACATGCAGTCTGAGAAGAATCAAACGCTCCTCTAAATGTGTACATATTTTATTCCTCGGATCCTCTGAAGTAACCATGATTTCATAAAATTTTCTGTGCAAACAACAAGTAAACACCTGTACCAAGTTAACTCGGGCAAAACTAGGTATATCCACTAGTTACATATAACTCATACTTGTCATTGCTGTTTCAGTCTGCATAGTATACTGGTTAATGGAAGACATGTATGATATAATAATACAGAAATAAATAATTTACTACAAAAGTAACATTATAAATCTTAAAATGGTCTTCCAAGACTACACTAATAATGACTTATCCTAGGATAGGTCATCAGTTGCTGATCAGTAGGGGTCCACTGCTCACATTCTTTGTGGCAGCAGCATTCCAGATAGCATCACTGTCATTTCAGTCCATACCAGGTTCATTGTAGAGTGGCTGTGACTGGTATTGCAGATCAGTCCTATACACTTGAATGGGACTGAGCTGCTCTTATATCATGTGACTGATGAACATGACATCATATGTCTGATAATACTTGATGGTGTTCACCTGAGTGCCATAGCCTCTTGAATTAGCTGATCGGTGAGGATCTGGAGTGGTGGACCCTGACGGGCAGCTATTGATGACTTATCCTGAGGATAGGTCATCAATAATATAGTCCTTGAAAACCCCTGTAATGTTTTGTAATGCTCGGCTATGAACTGCATATGTGCTCCAAATAAACTATTGTGCAGATAAAACTTATTGATGCTTCAGCTCACACCTGAATTTGCAGGATTTGAACTTAATGTGATGCACATTTTCTGTTTTTTATATGAGATTCGTTTTTGTGAGCCATGACTGATGATCCATTGCATAGTTTGAAATGCCTTGTGCATTCTCTGCACATAAACATGAATCTTAGATTTAATTTTACTCACCAAGGATACATTATTATTTCATTATGTACCTTCTTTTCTAAAGAGCTATGACCTCGAGCAGTTAGTGCTTTTATGTGTTTGTACCTTTGTTCCTGTGCTCATTGTGTACTTTAAATGGTGTAGCAGCTGGGCATACATTGGGGACATTTTATATGCATATACATAATATGCGTGTTTATACTGCAGATTTGTATGCGAAATACATTTGTTTCATTTTATCTCTTTATAATTGTTTCAATACAGTTACAAATTAATCGATGGTCCCAGTTTTAGAATTTCACAAATTACAATCAATGTTTCATTATATGTAAACAATCATAGAATATTTAGTGTTAAGATTATAACATATGAACAACTTTCTCAATGTTCCTTGCTGTATTTAGCTGCAAGAATTATTTGAATATATGATGAAAGAGATCCTCATCACTTCCACAGAAAGAGGGTGTCGGTTGCTATGTTCCAGGAGACCCATTTTAAGGCAGACTGTGTTCTCACTTGTCGCTCCAAGTACCATCCCACCTGGTTTCATGGCCCTCACCCCTCCAAGAAAGCCAGAGGTGTCTCAATTGCACTCCACAAGGGGTTCAGGCACCAGGTGCTAGACTCCAAAACGGATCCAGATGGGCGTTATATTTTCCTGAAAGTAGACGCTGCCGGTATTATATTAACTCTGGCTAATGTTTATCTCCCCAATCAGGAACAGGTTCCATGCGCCTCCAGGATACTGAAGGCATTGGCTGAGTTCGCAGATGGCTCCAAAATTATTAGGTGGGATCTGAACCAGGTGCTGAATCCGGGGCTCGACACGTCTTCAGGTAGGACCTTCCTCTCCCGATCAGCACTACACTAACTCAAAAAAATCTTAAATGCCCTGCACCTAGTAGACTTATGGAGGATCCTTCACCCGGGGGTCAGGGACTACACATTCCATTCCTCTGTACACAACTCATACACCAGTATAGATCTGCTCCTGGTCTCGCAGCGCCTACTAGACTGCTCCACAAGGAGCAACTTTATTTGGTCTGACCATGCACAGTTTTTGGTGGGTCCGCCAAGTGGAGTGGCCGTCCAAGGGGCTTCTCCTGGAGACTCAATGATAACATGCCCAGGGACACCCTATGCGTAGCAGACATCAAAAATGCGGTCATGGAGTTCACCGAAGTGCACCAATCCGATGTCCCAGGGGCTCCCACCTAGTGGGAATCATTAAAATGCATCATCAGAAGCATTCTAATTGCACATGGAGCTGGGCTTAAAAAAGAAAATGCGTTGAGGCTGCGTAAGCTTGTCCTAAACTTGCAGAATAAAGAAGCTTCTAACAAAAGATTTCAAAAAGACACGCTTAAGGCGGAGATCTCGAACCTGCATCAGCAGATCTTAGCAATCCTAGATCAAAGGTCCCCAGCTACAGGGACAGGTTGCGCAGAGGTGCCTTTGTATATGGAGACAAATGTAGGAGCTGGCTAGCTAGGGAGCTGCATCCAAGAATGACCCTCTCCCATATCCCAAAAATTCACTCGAGTCGGCAGGGCCTGGTCCATTCCACCTCAGACATTCTAGAAGAATTCAGGAGATACTATTCCAAACTCTACAATATTGAAGGGTCCGCACAGCTGGGCTCTCGGAGCACAGCAGAGGAGACAGAGGCCTATCTCGCCTATGCACCTAAAAGAATGACATCTGTGGAGGCGGAGGGCCTAAAGGCAGACTTCTCTTCTCTGGAGCTCTCGGAGCTGATTAAAAACCTAAAAGTGGGTAAGAGCCCAGGGCCGGATGGCTTTCCAGCCAGGTTCTATAAGGTGTTCCGGGTAGCGGTCTCACCACTGGCCCTCAGGGCCTTTAATGCAGTAGGCTGGGGGTGCCCCTTTCTGGCTCAGGCCCTGCTGGCACACATCACAGTTATCCCCAAACCGGGAAAGGACACCTCGGTATGTGGCAACTATAGACCAATATCCCTCCTCAACATAGACATAAAACGTTTTGAAAAACTGATCGCCACACGTCTCCAAGACACAATCCCGCACCTGATCCATAGTGAGCAAGTGGGTTTCGTCTCAAGCAGAGAAGCTAGGGACAACACTATTAGGTCCCTGTCACTGATTACTAGAGCTAAGCTCGCAAATAGTCCCCTCTGTCTCCTTGCGGTAGACGCTGAAAAGGCGTTCGACAGGGTCAGTTGGAATTTCCTCTCTGCCACCCTGGACAAGATAGGGGTTGGCCCAAGAATGAAGGAGTGCATCCTGTTCTTATATCATAACCCCTCCGCCAGGATAAGAATCAATGGAACCCTGTCGGACACCTTTTAAATAAAGAATGTCACTAGGCAGGGGTGCCCTTTATTCCAGTTCCTATATGTCCTAACAATGGAAGCACTGGCAAATGCGATTTGATGCAACGACTCTATCACAAGTCTCCGCATAGGGAAGACGGAGCACAAAATAGAGCTTTTTGCAGACGATCTCCTACTTTATCTGTCCAACCCACGCATCGGACTACCGGTGATCTTACAGGAGTTCCAACACTTTGGCAGAGTAAGCAATTACAAATTCAATATTCAAAAGTCAGAGGTGCTAAACGTGTCATAGCCACAGGCCGGGCTCCCAGCTAGAGAGTCAGTTCCCCTTCCGATGGAAACACTCCTCGATAAAATACCTTGGATCACAACTCCCAGCAGATGTCCCTCAGGCATTTAAACTAAATTATCTACAGTTTCTGGCAGACTTGGAGAGGGATCTGGGCAAATGGAAGACACTGCTCCTCTGGGAGTGTCAATGTTATCAAAATGGATTCCCTACCCAACTTCCTGTATTTATGCCATACGGTCGCACCAAAGCTCTAAAGCTCATACCTAAAACGATTGCGGTCCCTTATCACAGCATTTGTCTGAAGAGGGAGGAAGCCACGCGTACGTTTCTCACTCCTTACTAGAAGCAAGGAGAGGGGAGGCCGGGGGCTGCCCAATTTTGCCCTTTACTATAAAGCCAATATTGCAAACAGTATACTGGACTTATTCAAAAGAGAGAGCTCCAAACTATGGGTAGAAGCAGAGCATACCCTGGTCCCGGGGTCCTTAGGGGTTCGGCCTGGATACCATCTAGGCACATAAGCCAGATCCCTAACATTTCACCATTCCTGGGTCAACTACATAAAACCTGGGGAGAGTTTGCGCCGGCCAGTGGTCTGGTGTCGGAGCCTGAGCCCTTTATCTCCCCTGGTGTCTAACCCGCAATTTGAGGCCTCCATGCAAGTTTCTTTCATTCTGGAGCTGTCGCCTTCCCCATTGCCTCATATATGGAACGTGGTGCCGAGCTCTGGCTTAAGGCCCCTTGTGGAGATCACAGGGGGAGGAAGACATAGACCAAGCTCATGGTTACAATATTTCCAACTTAGAGTTTTCGGGGGGTCCCTAGTCCCTCGGGTGAATCTCACTGGTCCCCTCACACCATTCTAGCAAATTTGTATGTCCACGTCCTCGCAGAGACATTTGATATCCACCCTCTATAGATTGATGCTGAATCGGGAGATGGAGGTCCAAATGCCACCATACATGGAGGCGTGGGAGAAGGAACTTTCGGTGGGAGGACTGGGAAAGAGCCTGGATCCTTTGCCATAAAATTTCACCTGCTTGCAAGGCACAGGATCTAAATTTCAAAATCCTATTCTGGTGGTATAGAACACCAGATCAATTACATAAAATTTTTCCCCAGACCTCCCCTGTTTGCTGGAGATGTAACAGAGACAGGGGGAACATGTCCCACATTTGGTGGAGCTACCCTGCAGTAGCTGCGTTGTGGAAGGAGACGATGGAAGTTTACAATTATAACGACAGGACACGAGTGAAACTGATGATAGAGATGGCCCTACTCTCAGTCCTCCCGGGTTCGATCAAAAAAGCTAAAAGTGGAATCCTGAGATTCTTCATTCTTGCTGCCAGAAGAATCGTCCCTGGACTCTGGAAGTCCTCTGCTCCTCCATCTATAGCACTGTGGGTGGAGGAGCTAAATGACCTTATGCACTTTGATGAGCAGAGGGTGGGAGAGAGTGGCGCTCATGAGAAGCTATACAGTACATGGCAGTACTGGATCTCTTTCCGGTCCACAGAGAAATTTAGGACTTGGGTAGAGTCTAATTGGCTGTGAGGTTTGACTCGGACTTGCGCGAGAACAGCTGGAATGGGTCGCCACTCTCTCCTGGGACCTCCCCGTCACCCTGACTACCCTTATGATCTGCGAACTGTCCTCCTTGTGTTACTGTTTCTCCTGGTAATGGCCTTTGTCTTTATCTAAATATTTATTTGTTTTACTATCAGTCTACGTCTTTTTGTTTCTATTGGTTTGTGGTTTTCGGTATAGCCGATGGAGATATTCCATGAGCTCATGGGACCTAAGTTAATTTTCCTTGCAATATAACTGAGTTCATGTGCTTAATAGAGATGAGCGAGCGTACTCGTCCGAGCCTGATGCTCGTTCGAGTATTAGGGTGTTCGAGATGCTCGTTATTCGAGACGAGCACCACGCGGTGCTCGACTCCATTACATTTCCTTCCCTGAGAAATGTGCGCGCTTTTCTGGCCAATAGAAGCACAGGGAAGGCATTACAACTTCCTCCTGTGACATTCCAGCCCTATCCCACCCCCCTGCAGTGAGTGGCTGGGGAGATCAGATGACACCCGAGTATTTAAATCTGCCCCGCCCGCGGCTCGCCACAGATGCATGCTGACAGAGATCAGGGAAAGTGCTGCTGATGGTGTTGCTGCTATAGGGAGTGTTAGGTGTTATTTCAGTCTTCAAGAACCCCAACGGTCCTTCTTAGGGCCACATCTGACCATGTGCAGTACTGTTGAGGCTGCTTTTAGCAGTGTTGCACAAATTTATTTTTTTGTGTATATCGGGCGTGCAGACCATAGAGTCCTCAGTGAGCAGTCATTTTACTCAGTATAGGGGCAGAACTGGTGAGGCAGAGACAGTGGTACAGGGAAAGAGGTATACTGGCTATATAGGCAGTGGGCTTTTTCAAAAAAATTGGGAAAAATACTATATTTGGGCTGCCTGTGACCGTCTTCAGTTTACTGTGTGTCTGCTGGGGGTAGTAGTCGCTAATTAATACCCAGCTAAGCGTTACAGCAGGCTTGCGCATAATTGCTCTGCTGTGCCCGTTACATAACCGCCGTCATCCCGCCAGAGGGAAACAGTATGCATAATATACGGTCTGGTCTGTCTGGTTTTTCACCTCACCATTTAAAAAAATAGAAGCAAAATACTTAAGGCCTACCACTGGCCTTTGGCCACTTGACTGGTTCTGCGCTGTGAATTCCACTAGCTCAGTCATACGCACCTAGGTCTCACTACAGGCTTGCGCATAATTGTTTCCTGGCTCTGCTGTGCGTTCCGTAAGCGAAGTAAGCCTCCAACCACAGGCCAATAAGCGGCACATTTAATTACAGCGTTCTGTTTCTGCTCTACTCGTAATACACCATGCTGAGGGGTAGGGTTAGGCCTACAGGACGTGGACGGGGACGAGGACGCGGAGGCCCAAGTCAGGGTGTGGGCACAGGCCGAGCTCCTGGTCCAGGTGTATCGCAGCCGACTGCTGAGGGATTAGGAGAGAGGCAAGTTTCTGGGGTCCCCAGATCCATCTCACAATTAATGGGTCCACGCGGTAGACCTTTATTAGAAACTGAGCAGTGTGAGCAGGTCCTGTCGTGGATGGCCGAAAGTGCATCCAGCAATCTATCGACCACCCAGTCTTCTATGCCGTCCACAGCTGCAACTCTGAATCCTCTGGCTGCTGCTCCTCCTTCCTCCCAGCCTCCTCACTCCATGAAAATGACACATTCTGAGGAGCAGGCAGACTCCCAGGAACTGTTCCCGGGACCCTGCCCAGATTGGGCAGCAATGGTTCCTCTCCCACCGGAGGAGTTTGTCGTGACCGATGCCCAACCTTTGGAAAGTTTCCGGGGTCCGGGGCATGAGGCTGGGGACTTCCGGCAACTGTCTCAAGAGCTTTCAGTGGGTGAGGAGGACGATGCCGATGAGACACAGTTGTCTATCAGTGAGGTAGTAGTAAGGGCAGTAAGTCCGAGGGAGGAGCGCACAGAGGATTCGGAGGAAGAGCAGCAGGACGATGAGGTGACTGACCCCACCTGGTTTGCTAAGCCTACTGAGGACAGGTCTTCAGAGGGGGAGGCTAGTGCAGCAGCAGGGCAGGTTTGGAGAGGCAGTGCGGTGGCCAAGGGTAGAGGCAGGGCCAGACCGAATAATCCACCAACTGTTTCCCAAAGCACCCCCTCGCGCCATGCCACCCTGCAAAGGCCGAGGTGCTCAAAGGTCTGGCAGTTTTTCACTGAGAGTGCAGACGACCGACGAACTGTGGTGTGCAAGGTTTGTCGCGCCAAGATCAGCTGGGGAGCCACCACCACCAGCATGCGCAGGCATATGATGGCCAAGCACCCCACAAGGTGGGACGAAGGCCGTTCACCGCCTCCGGTTTGCACCACTGCCTCTCCCCCTGTGCCCCAACCTGCCACTGAGATCCAACCCTCCTCTCAGGACACAGGCACGACCGTCTCCCGGCCTGCACACACACACGCTCACCTCCGCTGTCCTCGGCCCCATCCAGCAATGTCTCTCAGCGCAGCGTCCAGCCGTCACTAGCACCACTGTTTGAGCGCAAGCGCAAGTACGCCGCTATGCACCCGCATGCTCAAGCGTTAAACGTGCACATAGCCAAATTGATCAGCCTGGAGATGCTGCCGTATAGGCTTGTGGAAACGGAGGCTTTCAAAAACATGATGGCGGCGGCGGCCCCGCGCTACTCGGTTCCCAGTCGCCACTACTTTTCCCGATGTGCCGTCCCAGCCCTGCACGATTACGTCTCCCGCAACATTGTACGCGCCCTCACCAACGCGGTTACTGCCAAGGTCCACTTAACAACAGACACGTGGACAAGCACAGGCGGGCAGGGCCAATATATCTCCCTGACGGCACATTGGGTGAATTTAGTGGAGGCTGGGACCGAGTCAGAGCCTGGGACCGCTCACGTCCTACCCACCCCCAGAATTGCGGGCCCCAGCTCGGTGGTGGTATCTGCGGCGGTGTATGCTTCCTCCACTAAACCACCCTCCTCCTCCTCCTACGCAACCTCTGTCTTGCAATCAAGATGTGTCAGCAGAAGCACGTCGCCAGCAGTCGGTGTCACGTGGCGTGGCAGCACAGCGGTGGCCAAGCGTCAGCAGGCCGTGCTGAAACTACTCAGCTAAGGAGAGAAGAGGCACACGGCCCACGAACTGCTGCAGGGTCTGACAGAGCAGACCGACTGCTGGCTTTCGCCGCTGAGCCTCCAACTGGGCATGGTCGTGGACAGCGGCCGTAACCTGGTGGCGGCTCTGCAGCTCGGCAGCCTCACGCACGTGCCATGCCTGGCCCATGTCTTTAATTTGGTGGTTCAGCGCTTTCTGAAAAGCTACCCACGCTTGTCAGACCTGCTCAGAAAGGTGCGCCGGGTCAGCGCACATTTCCGCAAGTCCAACACGGACGCTGCCACCCTGCGGACCCTGCAACATCGGTTTAATCTGCCAGTGCACCGACTGCTGTGCGATGTGCCCACACGGTGGAACTCTACGCTACACATGTTGTCCCGGCTGTATGAGCAGCGTAGAGCTATAGTGGAATACCAACTCCAACATGGGTGGCGTAGTGGGAGTCAGCCTCCTCAATTCTTTACAGAAGAGTGGGCCTGGTTGGCAGACATCTGCCAGGTCCTTGGAAACTTTGAGGAGTCTACCCAGATGGTGAGTGGCGATGCTGCAATCATTAGCACCACCATTCCTCAGCTATGCCTCTTGAGAAGTTCCCTGCAAAGCATAAAGGCAGATGCTTTGCGCTCGGAAACGGAGGTGGGGGAAGACAGTATGTCGCTGGATAGTCAGAGTACCCTGATGTCTATATCTCAGCGCGTTGAGGAGGAGCAGGAGGAGGGGGAGGAGCATGAGGAGGAGGGGGAAGAGACAGCTTGGCCCACTGCTGAGGGTACCCATGCTGCTTGCCTGTCATACTTTCAGCGTGTATGGCCTGAGGAGGAGGAGGAGGATCCTGAAAGTGATCTTCCTAGTGAGGACAGCCATGTGTTGCGTACAGGTACCCTGGCACACATGGCTGACTTCATGTTAGGATGCCTTTCTCGTGACCCTCGCGTTATACGCATTCTGGCCACTACAGATTACTGGGTGTACACACTGCTTGACCCACGGTATAAGGAGAACCTTTCCACTCTCATACCCGAAGAGGAAAGGGGTTCGAGAGTGATGCTATACCACAGGACCCTGGCGGACAAACTGATGGTAAAATTCCCATCCGACAGCGCTAGTGGCCGAAGGCGCAGTTCCAAGGGCCAGGTAGCAGGGGAGGCACGGAGATCAGGCAGCATGTACAGCGCAGGCAGGGGAACACTCTCCAAGGCCTTTGGATGGTGAGGGAGTACGTAGCTGATTGCACGACCGTCCTCCGTGACGCCTCTGCTCCCTACAACTACTGGGTGTCGAAGCTGGACACGTGGCCTGAACTCACGCTGTATGCCCTGGAGGTGCTTGCTTGTCCTGCGGCTAGCGTCTTGTCAGAGAGGGTGTTTAGTGCGGCTGGGGGAATCATCACAGAAAAGCGTTCTCTATCACCATAAAAAACGTGGACCTTTTAGCTTCATCAATCTGTGTATTATATTCATCCTCCTCCTCCTGCTCCTCCTCCTGAAACCTCACGTAATCACGCTGAACGGGCAATTTTTCTTAGGCCCACAAGGCTCAGTCATATTACTTTTGTAAACAATGTTTATACGTTTCAATTCTCATTAAAGCGTTGAAACTTGCACCTGAACCAATTTTTATTTTAACTGGGCTGCCTCCAGGCCTAGTTACAAATTAAGCCACAGTAACCAAAGCGATTAATAGGTTTCACCTGCCCTCTTGGTTGGGCATGGGCAATTTTTCTGAGGTACATTAGTACTGTTGGTACACCAATTTTTTGGGGCCCTCGCCTACAGTGTAATCCTAGTAATTTTTATGGGCTTCGCCTGTACTCATGGTACAGCAAGGTGTGTGGGGTTGGCCCACACTTTTGCTACATAAATGTAACTTCCGCCTTGTCTATACTGCAACTACTGAAATGTGAAAGAGACTGTTATCTCCCTAAACTGCTGCAACGGGAATGTTACTGTGGCCTGTCTTGACTGCTACTATTACTGAAATGGAACTAAGACTGTGCTCCCCCTATACTGCTGCTTCGGAATTGTTACTGGGGCCTGTCTTGACTGCTACTACTACTGAAATGGAACTAATACTGTGCTCCCCCTATACTGCTGCTAGTGATATGTTACTGGGGCCTGTCCCTAATGCTACCGCTGAAATGTTACTAATTCTGGGCTCTGCCTATACCGCAGCTAATGCTATGTCACTGGGGTGTGGAAACGGAGGCTTCCCAAAGACATGATGGCAGCGAGGCCATTTCCCACCAACGCGGTTACTGTTAAGGTGCATATAACCACGGACACGTGGAGAGAACACGTAGTACCTCAAAAACATCCCCCTCCTCCTCCAACAATGAAAACATTCTTGGCAAATACCTTTGCATCGGTCCGTCTGGTGGCAGTCCAAGAATTTCACCTTTAACAACACAACAAGAGAGCCCTCCCACCATCCCCACTCAATCCTGGCCACATTCCGAAAACCAAATAAATAAAACCGCGCTACTAGGTCCGCAGTCGCCACCACATTCCCACCAACGCGGTTACTGTTAAGGTACATATTACCAGTCTGACTGGGGCATGCACTGTGGGCCGAAGCCCACCTGTATTGTATCTGACGTTAGCTCTGCTGAGCAGGGCATTGCAATGGGATACATTTATGTACCGCCGATGGGTTCCAGGGAGCCACCCATGCTGTGGGTCCAAATGGACTTCACATTACGGATTTGTACCTGCCAGGGTCTATGTATTAAAAACCCCGGTCAGACTGGGGCATGCAGTGTGGGCCGAAGCCCACCTGCATTTAATCTGACGTTACCTCAGCTGTGCTGGGCGATGCAATGGGATTTATTTATGTAATGCCGGTGGCTTCCTGGGACCCACCCATGCTGTCGGTCCACACGGAGTTGTACCTGCCTGTGTCTACTTATAAAGAACCCCAGTCTGACTGGGGCTTGCAGTGTGGGCCGAAGCCCACCTGTATTTAATCTGACGTTAGCTCTGCTGTCCAGGGCACTGCAATGGGATTTGTTTATGTACCGCCGGTGGGTTCCAGGGAGCCACCCATGCTTTGGGTCCACAGGGACTTCACATTAGGGATTTGTACCTGCCTGTGTCTACTTATAAAGAACCCCAGTCTGACTGGAGCATGCAGTGTGGGCCGAAGCCCATCTGTATTTAATCTGACGTTAGCTCTACTATCCAGGTCACTGCATTGGGACAAACTACAGGAGCAATACAGCGCTAATGAGACGTGCACAGCTACGCTAGCATTGGAGTCCGCTGTAGGCACGCGATTGCTGAGGGTGCTGTATCACCCCGTTATTTGTAGAAGCTAAGCTCGCTGGAGCAGGACCCTCACCCCTACTGTTTCCATCAACTGATTACTTCATGTTACCATGGTCTTGTTTTTATTTCCCCTGCCTTGTAAGCGCTGCGGAATATGTTGGCTCTATATAAATAAAGATGATTATTATTAATTACTGCTTAATAACCTGTCTTTGTTTAGTTGTACATAGGGGACTTAGTCCATTTGTGCCTGTGCTACCGTAGGATGATCAGGAAATATATATATCTTCCAAACATGTGAACAAGGTAAGCAAAACTTATTCAGAGGACTCTTTGAGTACATTTCCAGCATGGATTAATAGTGGATATTATGTCAGCTGTTGTATTTGAAGATATTGACAATGAAAAATAAGCCTATGGCAATTTAACGGCCCATTCCTGTATCCCCCCCCCCCCTTACAAGTTAAATGGATGGCCTCCATTTATATCTAATCATAAAAATATGATACATACTTCTATGGTTCCTACCGGTTTAAGTGCATTGTTGACTCGCGTCTATACTTTTGAAGCACCTTTTATTCTCTATTAGTTTTCAGATACTTAGAGATCTTTGTCATTAATCCGAGCCCTGAAGACCATCAGAAATAGACTCGCAGGAGTTTGTAGTTTTTGACTTGTTTTATTAAAGCTAACATGTCTTGGGTGTTCTCATTTGCTATGTCAGCACACTACCATTTATCTAGCATCGATTTATATTGTCCCTCGCTCACTCCGGCACAAAGCAATGTAGCGAGAGATATCTAGGGAAGAGTAACCTATTTTATATAAGGAACTACAACTCATTCTTTTAGGAAAGAACATACTTCGAGGTGATAACACAAAGAATTGTTATCACTGTGATTCAGCAGAAAATATACCAGGCACAGCTAAATTTCTTACAAATAAATAACCAAAGATACTGTTGAAGTCAAGAACTGTTCTCTTGGTGCTGATGAACTTAAAGGGAGCCTATTGTATACTTTATGCTGTTCCCCACTTAGGGCAGCATATAGTGGTGAGAGATATGCTGATATCACTAGTCTAAAACTTATTGGGTAATATGCTGTGGGTCTCAACCCTTTCCAATCCACTGTCTGACGTCTAAAGACATTCTGATTGAAGGCTGTAGAGCTCTGATGTCGGAGGACGTCCGGCAGGGTATTCTTACTGTAGATTACTGGTCGCTCAGTTGTCGGGGGCCTCTCCAGCATGTCACATACTGCAGTACTGGCTCTAGCCAGCAGATGGCGCCATTGTATAATGGCAGAAAGAGAAAGCCCCCTAGAAAACCCTGAATCCAAAATTGGATTGCAAAGGGTTAAGAACATACAGATTGTTTCCACATCTTCCAGCAATTTTGGGTTTAATGCTTAGACAAGTTAAAAGAAGAACTTATACTGTACTTCTATTCTTCTCTGGATCAAAGTCCAGTTGTATAGTTGCAAGAAAAAGGAAGCGAATCTGAGAAATCACCTGGATATCTTCATTAATTACAGGTAAAATGTGGAATTGGAACTTTTTTTGACAATAAGCTCTAGCAGAGGTCATTGACACAGAGGTTCACTTACTTTTTATCTCTCCACTCTGGCTGTAGCAGTTTTCTCAATTTGCTCAGTAAGGGCTATTAGAACCAATGGATTCCTATTGGAACGTTCAGATGAAGAAATTCTAGACGTGGAAAAAAAATCTGAACGTTCCCATAAGAAACCATTGGTTGTAATAGCCGAGTTTTTTACACGTGATTTTTGCGCACGTAGGTCCCCGTGTGAAAGAGACCTAAAAGACATGAGCAGTACAACTGCTTGTGTGTTATTAGTTTAGTTAGATTCTGTTTGTCTTTGATTGTGACTTAGATAACAATCTAACAAAATTTTAAGGTCTATTTAGATTAACTGATTTATCATTTGAATGAGCGAACCATGAAAAAGTTTCTCTCGTGCCGACCGTTTATACAGGCAGATACATTGTTGGCTTTTTTAAACGAGAAATCGTTCAGTCGTTCACATTCGCTGTATAAGTGAATAAGAATGACTGAACGATCAATATTTAAACTGAATGATAAGTGAATGAACCAACGATAATTTTTATGCCTGCATAAAATGAACAGCGAAAGAAAAGTGAATGATTATCGTCCGGCATTCAGTTGTTGGCTGCGTTTACACTAAAATTTTCGTTCACTTTGAAAGAGTGATTTGAAAGAAAATTGTTCCGTGGAAAGGGCCCTTTTTTGTAAATGTAGAAATCCAGGTAATTCTAAATGGTTTACGTAGAGTTTTTGGAAATTGTAGCTTAAAAAAAAACAAAAACTACATTCAACTGCATAGTGAGAAGAAGGCTTTACAGTCAACATATATAGAATATTCCTTAAATGATTAGTTCCCAGCACTCCTTTGAGCAAAAAATCCTTTTTTTTAACACTAAGTAATTTCTATTAAAAGCATTTTTCAGTAGAAAACTATTCGCTGCTCAGGGCCCGCACCAGTCAGCTGATTAGAAGGAGCTGTGGACGGTCGGAACTGTCAAAACACTTGCTATTTCATGGCGGCTCAGTTTGGTAGTGCAGCTCTCTCCCACTGAAATTAAAGCATCTCCGCCGACCTGTTATTGGTGACCTATCCTGGGAAAAGATCACCCATAGTTTTATTGTGGAAGACCCCTTGTGTCAGTGGTCAAACCTGGGACGGCCTGGGCTCCAGATGGTTTCTCTCCCAAATGAGCTATCCAGCTTGCTGGACAAGCTCCTCTACTGATCATAGCATTGTCCTGGCTCTTGATCTGGTTCCTGCCTCTCTGTCCTGGCCCTGCCCTGCTGCTAATTAGAACATCCTATAGAAGCTGGCCCTGTCACTCCCTCATTGCAAGATTGTTGCACTCCACAGCCCTTGATCTAGCTCCTCACCTCTTTCTCCACTACAAGTGAATTGAAGACTTCCTGCTAATGACTCCTGGCTTCCCTCCCAACAACGCTATTTGCCTCATCCTTTTGTACTGCATACCGGACCAACTGTTGCTGACTTCTGGCTTTCCATCGGACTATGTTACCTGACTCATCCTTCTGTACTGCATACGGAGACCACCCGTTGCTGACTCCTGGCTTATGCCTGATTTATCTCTCCAGATCTGCATGGCTACTTCACCCGTAGCTCCTACCCAGTGCTGGTAAGACGCTGCACCTTGGATGGAAATTTCTGGCAGCATACTTTTTTAAGCAAAGCTCAATTAAAATAGTATTATAGCCTTACATGAATCTTGGATTTGTTTGTAATACTGGTAAATTTTATTAAGTGTTGTCTTTACAAACAAGGATGCACAAAAGAAGGGTGCCCACTGCTGCAATACAGTACCTTGCACATGTATAACTTGATCATATCTTGTTTTTAAATTGCTTTCTAAAGGTAAAGTGGAAAAAAGTCTTTATTTCTATATTTATTTCTATAGTCTTTCTATAATTGTGTGAGAGCATTCACCTTCTCTGCTTCTCCCCCTCCTGAATTAAGACTAAGTGAACAAATGATTTATCACATAGGCTATCTCTGGCTGCGAGGTAGCCACAAACCTTTTCTATTGCTTTGGCATGAAATGAAACCAAGCAGGAGTTCCAGAAATAAATATTAAATATATACATCAGTGTCAATACAATGCTTCTAGCTAATACATTTGGGTAGCAGTTAGTAAACAAGATCTGAACATCAACACCAAATAAAAGTGTATAAATCAATCTATCTTGCTGAAAAGCAAAACAGATCAAAGCAAAGTACTAGTGAATAAAACTATGAGGCCATATTTACACAGGCCGCTTCTTCACACAAGTTCCATCCGATAGAGTCACATGAGTTCCATTTTCGATTTGAAATCCATATTCAGAAAAAAAATCGACCTGTTAACTCTTGACATGATTTCTGCGTGGAATCCATGTGGAAACAGCCTCGGGTAGTCACACATGCATCCGCCACATTTACTGGGGTTAAACCCACATGCAGATCCTTATGATAATTCTCAGAACTCGGAGTTCTGCCTCTAATTACAGTGTCAGATGCACATCATATGCTATGCAAAGGACGTTTTATTCTCCAACGTATAGGTAATTGATTTTTTATCCTCCTTTTTTAAGTGCTTAGCTGACTTAGCCATCGGCTCCATCTCTCCCACTTTGGGATTGCAAGACCTTTGCTTCTTTTATGCACCTACAGTTATGTTATTTCTTATTGCCACTGTCTCCTTCTTCATCTCTCCTCCTCTCTTTCTAATTCTTTCTCTGATCTTCTTCTCTCAGTGCCGCTTGAAGATGGCGTGACTATAATAACCTCTCCGCATTTGTTTCTATTTTCAAAAATGGCATCCTTAACATTTAAAGGGATTCTGACACAAATAATGTTTTTATGCTTTAGCAGCCATTGTTCCCTGGTCTGCCTAATGGACACAGGGAACCCATGGTTTAATGGCTGCTAAAGCATAAAAAGATAATACTTACCTGTTCTTCTGTTGTTGTTGACATCGGGGGGGTCATCCTCTTCTGTCTGCACGAGCCGCGCCGCTCCGGGATCGCGCGCATGCGCAGTGGAGAGGTGCCCTCTGACAGGAGTCAGGACGGGCTGCGTCTCCACTGCGCATGCGCAGCACTCCGGAGTTCAGCAGGACGGACGGGCCGCCCACAGCAAGCACTGCTTGTGACGTGCTTGCTGTGGGCGGTCTGTCCGTTCACCTCGGAAGTGCCTGATGGACGGACCAGAGCAGGAAGTGGTCTTTTTGACCGCTCCTGCTCTGCTTTAAAGGCACAGAAGAAGATGCCGGCTGGAGGGGACATGCCTGGCGATCGGGCCAGGCCAGGCAAGGTCAGTACAATTTTTTTTTTTTTATGTCAGAACCCCTTTAACATGTACAATGTTAGAGGCCTCCATAAACCTGAGAAGTGAATTAAAATTTTATATAGACTTCATTAACATATAATCGTGATAGCCATGTTTCAGGAAAATCACTTTGTGGCTTCTGAAGTTCCTAGATGCAATACAAAATACTACTTGGTACCATGCTCCACATCCAAACCACAAAGCCTGTGGAGTCTAAATAGCGTTCCATAAATCTTTTAACCCTACGTTAATAGATTCCCATACAGACCCCGAGGGGCACTACATCTTTTAGAAAATTACTGTATCTGGTTCAGTATATACAATTGCTAACCTTTATTTCTCCAACCAGGACCAGATCTCTTTTGGCACCAGAGTTCCCAAGAATCTTGCTCACTTCACAGACAGCTCTAATATAATTTTGGGCAGTGAATTTTTTAATCTCATCTTTGACCCACTCTTAAACACATCGACTGGCCAATCCTCCATCTCCCATTCGGTGATTCTTAGATAGAATTAGACCCTGAAGTGGGTATTACATCCCAATACCAAAGACTTCCACTCATTAGCCCACTATAGCTATAGCAGGTTTGATATCTCTTGATATCCCACAACCTTCTAGATGAAGACCCTGTGTGCTCCATGGATTCCTTTTTGTGGTCCGACCACACGCCAGTGTATGAGGCTAGATTTGATGTTTAAACGACAACTTATTGAAGGGCACAGTATGTATGGCGAACCTTAAAAAAGCTATTCATAACTTTATAGCTGACCACCAATCTACTCCTACCCCTGCTCCTATACAATGGGATATGTTAAAAAGCGTTATTAGAGATATACTCATTTCTCATGACACAAGATTGAAGAAAGATAGATCTTCAAGTTATTTCAAGCATTGGGAGCAAAAAAAGGCATTGAATAAGGCGCAATCTTCTAATATCCTATCAAAAAATTATGCCTTAGACCCAAACTGCATGTGCGGTATTATGAATATGGTGACAAATGCGGTCAATGGTTGGCTAGGGCATTACATCCCTGCCTGTCTCAATCTAAGATTCTCTCCATCAATTCTCCCACCAGGAGAATCAACTCTTATTACTCTAAATTATATAATCTTCCAGATACAACTGATTCATCCTGTTTGACGCTGCAGCAAGACATCGAAAAATACTTGGAGCTCAATTTTCCTTCCGGGATCTATTCCAGCTGAGAAAGCACCTACTTTAGATCAAGACTTCTCAACTAGTGAATTAGCCCTGGTTATGCAGGAACTAAAGGTGGGGAAAAGTCCAGGACCTGATGGTTTTACTCCCAGGTTCTATAATCTTTATGGGGATTTAATTCCTGACTCTCTACTTCAGGCATTTATTGCTATTTCGCGGGCTGCCCCTTTTCCACCCAAGCTCTCCAAGCACATATTACAATTCTTCTCAAACCAAGGAAGAGTCCTTCAGTCTGCAGCATATTTTGTTCCATCTGTCTAATTAATATTGACATTAAACTATTCTCTAAAATGATTACTTACAGACTATGCCCCTATATTCCGCTTCTGATACATAGGGAACAAGTTGGGTTTGTTCCGGGATGAGAGGCCTCAGACAATACCATCAAAACCCTATCAATAATTTCTAGAGCCAATTGGCCTGGTGCCCCCATGCCTCCTATCCTGTCTAGAGATGCACATTAAAGATGTGTATACTCCCATGAATATTACACCTTTAACATTCTATTCCCTAGTAAATGTAAGCATTACCTTGAGAAATTTCGGAAAATGGTTATTCGGGTTGTTTGGAGGAATTTCACACCTCACCTCAGCTACAGATTTCTGACGCGGTCTAAAATTCAGGGGGGCACAGGCTTGCCCAATCTTGATTTATATCATAAGTCGACTATCTTTAACTGTATTCTGGGTCTTTTACACCATTCAATGACCAAATTGTCGGTGGCAATAGAACAGGCTCTGAACCCTGTCCTGGTTTTGGGGGTGTTCTGGATTTCTCAAAAGGGTGTTCTCAAAAGCTCAACTGGGAAGGGTTGGGGGTCATGCCTCTTCTGCTTACTTTGCTGAGGTTTTGGTGAGGGTTTGCTAGACAGGGTTATGTGGTTTCTGTCTCAGGCCCCCTAACCCCTCATTCTCAATTCTTATCGACAATGACACATACCTCCTTGTTATTTTTGCCAGACACTGCTTCCCCAAGTGAGGGATGTCATGGGGCTTGCGCTTGTAGGTGTTGCGGCAGTTCTGAGATCCCTTGTTTTCTAAATAACCTTCTAAATAACCTAATTTTGTATGTGGTTCTCTATCTTCTGGCTCTAGTGGGAGTGGTATTAGGTCAGACATGCTTGGCCCCGCCTGTGGGTAATTTGTCAGGTCTCTTTCGCCTGGCCTGGTGCTTAGCTTAGAACTGTTTAATCTCAGCTTTTCCCTGGCTTTGGGTGAAGTCAAAGCTTGGAGCTGGATGACCTGTTTGCCTGAGTCTTCTCAAAGCTAAGTACGGTGGTTATTATATTTTCATCTAGTTTGCTGTGGTTATCTCCTATCCCACGAAGGGTCAGCTAATGGCTGAGGTATGTGCCTAAGTAGTTCACCCTTCTCAGGCCGGGTTACCTGTGTATAGGCAGATCCCTTCCCTGGGTTAGGTTATTTAGGAACAGTGCTTTCCTTATTGCTGTTGTCTGTATTGTTTACCACTGTTTGGTGTGCATTTGTGTGATTATTTCAAGTTACAGATCCAGCGTTTCCTGTTTGGACATAACAGTTGGGTTGCGGACTCTATTAGATTTAGGGGATTTACTCAGAATCTTGGCTGCAATACTTTCAGCTATGAAGTTATATTAACTCTCTCAAACCTATATTCAATCTGACCTTTGGGCTTACCTCCTTTGAGAAACTGTGCCTTTCTACAGAGGCCCTAACCCATGTGTAATCCATCTCTTGATCTCAGGTCCAGATTGCCCGTTGCAATCAATTTTTGGATATAATTCTGCAATTAAAGTCTGTGGAAAGAATGTAAGAAATTACGCAAGGCATTTTGCAGAATGCATTCCGCAGTTAAAAATGTAACAAAATCTGCACTAATTTACAAAATCTGCATTTGCGCTGCATCCTGCAGACAATTCAATCCTGTGCGAAAGGTCCCTGATAAGTGGAGAAAGAAGCATTTTTCTCTAACAACATATATTACAAAGTTTCTTAAATTCCGTTGCACTATGGATCCATGCCAAGATGGTCGAAAATGCATTGCCTGTTTGAAGAACAGAAACACAAAGTCTACCCTACATTTTTTTTGTCATACAGAGACATTACAAAGGACTATTTTGTATTTACTATCAAGAATAAACATGAAATCTAAGAATGTATATGAGGAAAGCTTTCTTTACAATCACTCATCCCTATACTGATATAAACATGAGCAAATGCAGTACAAATCCATTTTACAGCATTCTCCATCAAGTATCCAGAATCCCCTAATAAACAATACAAAATATGCATTTTCCATAGAATGATACTTTTTAGCTCTTCTTTTAATTACTTCTTCTTGGCACCTCATGAGAGTTATATTTTCTTTTATGATGTCCTACCTAGGGAATTAATTAAAAACTATGCTGAGTAAAATTTGCAGTAAGTATATCAATGCTGTTTAGCTGTATTCTAGCAAAGAGGCAGGATGGCGCTGTACACCCTGTAGCGATATGGTTGCCTGTCAAGTCCCGCAATTCTTCCTTTTATGTATCCAAAAACCCTACTAAACAACTTGCCTGAACATCCTCCTCACAGCTGTATCTTTAAGATCATGCCAGACACTTCAGAGTAAATAGCACATTTCTCTATAAACGTGTACACAAACAAATTTCATATATCGGCAAATATTCAGCAATGTTTAAGTCTGTTTTTGACAGCATGGCCTACCAGAAGTACTGTTTATGCATTTTTATCAAATCTCATGGAACACATATTGGAGATAGCTGTCAAGTATTATTGTCCTTGTTGTTCAGAGACTTCTCCTGCATACAATAAGAACTGAACAACACATTTTCTTTCAGTCATTCCTTGTGACTAGAGCGTTGTATGTAATATTGTCAGTTATTTACAGAATAGCAGATATTTAATCATGATTTCAGTGTCATAGTATGGCTATGTAGTAGCATACAGTTAGATTTATTGAATCTGCTTCATGCCATATATCTTAAGGAACTTGTGGCTAGATACCAATGGCAAATACTTGTTACAGATTAATATATACATGTGTATAGTGTAATATTTTACACTATTAGAGTTGCATACGTAGCAATTCTCTATTAAACTTTATCTACACAAAGACAATATGTGCACAAAGGCAGAATACACTGCAAAATTCCATGAAAGAAACACATCTGGACTTCATTAGGCTAAATAGCCTTTTAAATCAGGGTGTGGTAGTATCCCGTGCGTAAAACATCCTGCACTGCGTGCACAAAAAGTAAGGTAAAATGCTCCCATACTTGTACAAATCTACCTCATTCATAGCCCTAATGCATTGCGCTGAAGCATGTACAATTGTGCATACACTCGTGTGAAGGCACCTTAAAGCCCCATTTACACACAACGATTATCGCTCAAAATTCGTTCAAATAATGGCTTTTGAGAAATAATCGTTGTGTGTGAATGCTTTCATTTTTCACTCTTCGACTGAACGAGGATTTTTAGGTGAGCTTAAAATCCATGGTTCAGCCGGAGAGAGATAGTAGGGACTGTATGTGTTCTCCACGGGAGCAGCTGATTACATTGTATGCAGCTGACAGCCCACAGCAGCCCTCGTGAAGACAATGCAGCTGAGTACAAAGTCCAAACTGAGAAGGTACAGGCTCATAACATGGAAGAATCTGTCTCAAAATGGACACTAGATACAAAATGGAGCATTATAAGATGTGAATAGGCTTGTGTGTAGTAGAACAATAATACAAAGCAGAGATAAGCTCAGGGCAGGAGGTACGGTACAGTGTCTAATGATTTGTTTCTGTTTTTCCGAGAAACCATATCTAGACCCCTGATGTGCAGCTGTTATCAGTAAAAGTTCCCCCACGCCTCCAGGTTGGACAAAGAACTGACTTTGCTAATAAGACACTACGACCGTCTAAATCACAAGGGAGGACCAGACCATGCCAGATAAACAGATATTTTGCAGGACATTTCATAGACTCTCACGCTATGCGATTGCCGAACAATGCATGATTCATAATCTCTGTCTAACCCAATGAGATTAACGCTGTGACTAATCAACCATTCCTTTCCTGTATAAAAAAAACTATACAAGGTGAATAAACGCTCAGTACGGCGCGCCTCCCTCCAGAGAGAGCCACTTGTTACCTGCCGTGGTTTCTCTCTACGTATCTGAGGAAACTGACAACTGTCTCAGTGTTTAGTTCTTGGTTTCTGGGATGCATCCAGATACGGTTCTAATTTGGACCTCAAGACCTAAAAAGGTTATGTGACCGGGCAGCGATCCTTAACACAGACCACATGCTGGAATTTGCAAACAGCTGCTGGAGGCTCATGTACACACAAATGAAGGTAATAAACTGTTAATGGACATTAGTGTCTATTAGCAGTTTATGCAAAACGATCGCTAAAACTGTCAATCTTTCAATCGTTTGAAAGATTGCCTTTGCGTGTAAATGGGCCTTAAGGCTTCATTCAGATCTATGTTAAAGATTTCCATTGTTTTTTCCATGTTTAAAATGGAGTCCATTGGGCTTCTATCATGATGACACACATTTTCCCAGACAAAATAATACAGCATGCTGTGCTATTCTTTCCAGGATTTTTAATGTATCTGCATTGAAGTCTTCAATGCAGATATAAAGACAGCCTATCCTCTTTGTTAGGCTATACAACAACCAAAACGGGGAAAGTTTGCTATATTACAGAACAAAATGTAGAGTGCAGGCAAGTCAATGTAAAGACATAAAAATATATAAAAGTACAAGTTTGAAAGCATTGTTTAGCCCAATGCATATTAGAATATATTAACAGTCACATAAACAGATGTGTCATAAAGTAGAATACAAAAGTATCACAAAGACCATCATAAATGTAAACACTACATGCTTACAGCTGGATGGAGTAGTGTAAAAAAAAATGGACGTACTATCTTCCAAAGAGTTCTGGGATCAGAGGCGTAAGTATAGAGGATGCAGGGGATGCGGTTGCACCCGGGCCCAGGAGCCTTAGGGGGCCCATAGGGCCTCTCTTCTCCATATAAAGAACCCAGTACAATGAGTAAAGCATTATAGTTGGGGGCCCTGTTACAAGCTTTGCATCGGGGCCTGGGAGCTTCAAGTTACGCCTCTGTCTGGGATGATATATTCAACAGCACATTGAGTAGTACACTACTGTTCTTTTCAGTCTGCTGCATGTTAGTACACACAGGAGGAGCATACTCTGCAGAAGGACCTACTACTTATTATCAAAGGTTTTCTGTGAGGCAGCAAAACATTCACAAGTGGTGGTAATAACTAGAGATGAGCGAGCATACTCGGATAAGCACTACTCGCTCGAGTAATTGGCTTTATCCGAGTATCGCTGTGCTCCAGTCTGAAGATTCGGGTGCCGGCACGGAGCGGGGAGCTGCAGGGGAGAGCGGGGAGGAACGGAGGTAAGATCTTTCTCTCCCTCTCTCCCACCCGCTCTCCCCTGCTCCCCGCTGCGACTCACCTGTCAGCCGCAGCGGCACCCGAATCTTTAGTCCCGAGCACAGCGATACTCGGATAAAGCCAATTACTCGAGGGAGTAGTGCTTATCCGAGTACGCTCGCTCATCTCTAGTAATAACACAAGAGAAAGTCACCCCATTACTACATTGTAACATGCTTTGTTGTTTTGGTTTACAACATTGGAAAAGAATGTCAGTAAAAACTGAAAAATTTGCATTCAGAAAACTGAACAACTTATCGTCTAGTGTAAACAGTCGATCACTTATGAAGGACTGCCTGTTTACTGTGAATGGAGGCCGGAAGGCTGGAACCATTGTGTATGGCAATGGTACTATGTGTAAATTCAGAGTGTAATATACTTGCCCCCTTTTATGTTCGTATTAGACTGTTCAGGGGCAACTGGGTATGCACGGACTCTACATAAGAAAGCTGCCCCCTTACAAACTGCAAATCTGCAAATTCACACAAGGAGCAGGCACATCTATTCATTTATACATAGACTGATAAGCTTGGCATGTGAAATAGGAACCGGGACCATACCTACATAGGACAGCTGACTGCGAATGAACACAGGTAAGAGCACTTTTACTCACCATGATTTGATATGTTTTTCCAATGTCAGTCATCCGGTCCTCCCGATGATCCTCAGAACACAATACATGCCCAATTTCCACTTGCATATTCCTTATATCCACCACATGTCGCTTCATCTGAAACTCTCCTCCAACTATACACCATTTCAGTATAACCATTATCACTAAGCCATACTCTCTGTGTACTGTTAAACCTTTGTAATCTTTCAATGTCCAAACATCCCTCAGGAGTCACTCCAGCTCTTTTACAACATTCTTTGACATCCTTTCACAACGTCCTTGCCTTCCCTTTCTTCTACTATCTGTCTGTCTGTTTTCATCTGTGAATCTGATCGCTCATTTCCCTGTGAGTTCCCCATGACTCACAATGAGTCCTATTGTTTCACGACCTGGCATTTTAACACCCCACTAATATTGCCATGATCAAGAAGACTTTCAAGTGCTGGCACACTTATATACGGCTGGCAGACTGTATAGGTCTAGGTCAAGCCTCTTTAACACCCCACACAGAATCCTGATATTCCCTATGGGAAATGAGCAGTCAGATATCCCTTTCTCTGGTCTCGAACTACCTTTATCAACCGCCACAGGAAGAACAGACAGAATAGTAGACCCAAAATTATAAACAGTGTGATTTCACAATTAAGTTTCCATGTCATTCTAACTACTTTTCAATCCTACTTCCAATCCAGACCACCAAACAAGACTCATTCTTCTATTCAGAGAAAACCACTCAAGTTCTTTAACTCAGGCTTAAGAAGATGTATAATTCACCAGATGTGGGGATGATCACCTCAGGGAGGGACTGAAGTTAAATTATAAGAATAAGCTTTTTACCTTTTATGCAGCTGCGTATGGTCTGTCCGTCCTGGAGTAGAGGTCCTCATCTGGGTCCAGAGGAGGTACAGGTGATGTCAGAGTCCCTGTTCGGGCGCCAAATTTCTGTCAGCACAACTGTGCTGTTGGATACAATGTGGGTGCCAAATTGGGTATAATTGATACTAGCTCAGAGAATCAATACACGAAACACATGAGATGTGTTTACATGTTGATTCCCCCTATGTTCATTGTTCAGCAGTTAATATATTATTTCATGGAGAAACGCCCTACAGTGGGCCAATCACAAGAATAGCAAGCTTTGTAATAACATACAACCAATTGTAACTTGTATTTGTATCGATCTATTAGCATATTTTAACCTATTAGCATATAAGCAATCATAACAAATGCTAACATTGACCCATGCACTTGCTGTTTGTCTGTTCTCAGCAAATATTTCAGCTCAAGACTCCCATGTCATCTGGCATTTGTTTATGGCTAGACCTTGTGAGATAGTGGCAGTGTCAAAGCTAATCTAAAGGGTACTAGGAGAAAGAATGTCTACCCACATATGTTTCTGCACATACTGCAAATGTCAACAGCAATAGTTTGCTGTGAGAATCATGTACTTTTCAAACATTCATGGCTATCACACTGACTGTGCACACAAAATGTGCATACAAGAGGGCCTCTTTACCCTTCAGCTGTATGCAAAGGGTGTAATTACAATGTGCCACATCATCCTAAGTGTGTATATGGGGGAGATTTCTATAGAACATCCTGCTTGCTTCCCAGTATGTTTTACATAAGCGCGTTTCTACCAAAATACAAAACAAAGCACATTAATACAAAATAGTTTCCTTCACAAGCCCTAAAGGTGACAGGTCATTACTACATACACATAGGCATATTAGTGCCTACTAGAGATGAGCGAGCATGCTCGGCTCGAGTAACTGCTTACTGGTCCGAGAGTGCTCGGGGGTCTGGCGGGCGGTGGGGGGTAGCGTGGGGGGGGAGTGAGAGAGATCTCTCCCCCCGCTAGACCCCGCCGTTCACCCCCACCGTCCAAGAGCACGCTCGGACCAGTAAGCAGTTACTCGAGAAGAGCGATGCTTGCTCGAGTAATTGCTGTATCTGAGCGTGCTCGCTCATCTCTAGTGCCTACACTAGTGCCTATGTCTATGTATACCTGCAAGAGGCACTTTCTTCTTCTTCTCATAATACTGTATGCCACAATTGTTTTTCCATACAGATTCTATTTGAATCTGTGAGGGAAAAAAATCCTTTTATGAGCCTCCATGCAAAACAGATCTGTCATACAGCAATAAGCATGAGACCTTATTCTTTCCATTAAACGCCAGACCTTATGCTTGCCATTAAAACAACAAACTTCTGGAAGAAAGGTTAAAGTGCTTCTTCACTTTGATCAAAATATTTCTCTAAAAGTTGTGCATGAACATTGAATAAGGTGACTCGGTGCTTAGGGAAGAGCTATGCTAGATTGGATAGCTGATTATACAGCCTATTATATCTCTGAGAACATTCTAATTTCCTTGGTAAAACACTGTTCCTTTTTGCATCTATAAATTGTAACCGGTCTACATAATGTCATTTTCGAAAGAACTTCACTGGGGCACTAGATTTTTCAAAAGCTTGCAGCATTCAGTACAGATGAGATACGAATAAGTCGCCAGCTGGAGTTGCTGCAAGATGAATAAAATGTATTTATTAGAGAATAATACATATGAACGGCACATATCAGGCATATAACGCAGAGTGACAAACCAGTTATAAAGCCTTCATGCTTTGACTTATAATATAGTGCTTTCTGGGGGTAGCAAGAAATTGCGTGACTAGTAATATAATGAAAACAATGAACACGCCAATATAAAGGCATAAGTCTTATTTAACAATGGCAAGCAAAATATGTGGAACGTGACTGATTTAGGATTGTTCAGAATGATGCCTTTAATACCATAAATCATTTAAAGCCTTTATTACGTTCAATAAAATGAGCTATTTTGAGAAAGTAAAGTAAGCAGAAACATGTTCCCAAGGTTACCTGCATATGTCCAAAATCTGAGTGCTAACATTATGTGTACAGTACAATGTGCTGTAGACTGCAATGTTGTGTATAGTGATTACTATAGCAGTGTGTTGGGCTGTTATGGAAGATGGAGCAGCACTTGTGTAGCACCACCAATCGGAAGGTAGCATTCCTGCAATTCAATATTAGATTTTATACAAGCCTTATAACAATGACTGGGAATTGAAAACCAAGCCAGAATCCATACACAGACAACTGTTTCTGGGTTTTTGCTACGTGATGATGTCACCATCATTTGATCAATCACTTGGGTTCTGAGCTCCGCCCCTGATCATATGATGGTGATGTCATCACAGGTCCTAAAATATGCAGAGCCTGACAGCAGCCATGTGCTTACAGGACCTGTAATGATGTCATTATCATGTGATTAGGGGCGGAGCTCAGAGCCAGGGTGACTGATCACATGGCAGTGACATCATCACAGGTCCTGTAAGCACAGGCTGTTTCCTGGCTCTGCTGGTTTAGGACCAGTGACCAACTCCAATCCCTTTCACTATATTATATTAGTAAGTGGCGCATTGCGTCACCAGAAACACTTGTACTAGTAACATATATCACAATTAGCGGAAAAGCTCACCTAACAAGCAGACATAATAAAAAAAAGTGTGCTTTTTTTATTCATCTTGCTACATTTAGCAATATTTAGGCACACTTAGGGCGATTTCACATCTGTGTTGGAACCACCAGTTCGGAGGTTCCAGCACAGAGCCGGCTAGAAGCCTGGCAGCTGAGCGGAAAGCGAACAGACCCCATTATAGTCAATGGGGTCCATTCAGCACTCTTCAGTTACATCCTAAGATAGAGCTGTTCGGTCATGGGATTCCCATTTCCTGCTCTTATAGAGGAGCAGGAAAGAGGCACACCTTGTTTTTACATCTGCATTGGGGATTCCGCTTTCCTACTCAGGGAGCAGGAAAGGGGAATCCCCACAGTAGTCTCTGGATGGAACCGAACAGCGCCGGAAAGACTCCATCGACTATAATGGGGTCCGCCCACTTTCCGACTTTTGCATGGAAAAAAAAGGCTGCATGCATCACTTTTTCCAGTATTTTCAGCCTGATCTGTGATGGAAGCTCTGGAGGTTCAGAGGCAGATGTGGAACCAGCATTACTTACCTGTTTTATCTTCTAGCAGTTAAAATCTCATGTTTATAAACTATACTGTAGCTGAACCTTAGTGAATGATCAAATCTATGCTCTACTACAGCAGCACTAAAAAGCTGTAAAGTAGCAGATATTGAAGAAAGCAACCAGCACAGATGACCTCTTTCACACATTTTTGGAAAATGTTTTTTTTTAATGTATACAAACACATTCCTCAAGTACCCCGTAGTTATCTCAGTTATTTCTCTAAATCTAAATATTCTTCCTATTCCTTTTCTCTGATTTGCATTTCCAGTCATTTGTTCAGGGTTTTGTGTAACGATGTACCTCATGGGGCACTATTAAATCACAGTTTTTCATTAAAATAATTGGAAACCGGAACAATTTACTTTAATAGCAACTAGTGTTGATGTGAGCTGTCATGTGAGCACTACTATTTCAGGAGTGCCTTCTGCTTACATACCAATTAATCACAACAGGAAACTCCCATTTTTATGTGAGCTTCCATACATATCACATGAGGCTACTTTAGCATCTGAATACACAGACTACAGCAATAAATACGCAACACAACTTATTCTCGAATTTCACAGTACTTCTCACTATATTACGGCAGCAATTAAGTATTTTAGAGCAGAGGTTTAACTTGATGCTGCTGGGCCTAATCCAAAATCTATAACAGGATTCCTCAACTATAATGCTTTATTCATAGTACCGCTCTCCTTTTATGGGGAAGATAGACCTAGGTGCGACCTTCTGCACCCACTAAAGCTATGCCCCTGGTTTAGACTCACACTTCTGTTTAATTAAAGGGGTTTTCCAGTGAAATACTATTGATGACCTATCATCAGGATATAAGTTTTATAATGAATGCTATAACGTTATGCTACTTCCTTAAATGGGTTCTGTCATTAGAAAAAAAACCCAGTATTTACCCGTTCCTCCCCAGGCAGTCTTCGTACTGCATCCTTTCCCCATCGATCTTCTCCTGCCTGCTCCAATCACCCAGGTCGTGTCACCTCTAGCTGGCCAGATCCTGTTCTTCCCGTAATGTAGCGTCCATTCTCGGCATTCTACTTCCCGCAGGTCAGTGTACGCTACGTCACTAGTGACATAGCATTTACTGCCTACCAGAAGAATGGTGAATCCTACGCTGGGCTATTGCTGAGACTGTGCATGTGTGCTGTCTCTCCGCGAATGTTCATATACTATTGCTGCGAGACACTGCGCACGTGCAGTCTCGGCAATAGCCCGGAATAGGATTCAGCATTCCCTGCTAGGTAGTGAATGCTACGTCACTAGTGACGTAGTGTACACTAACATGCAGAAAGTAGAATGCCAAGAAAGGATGCTACATCACAGGAAGAAGAGGATCCAGCTGGCTGGAGGTGACGTGACCCACGGGACTGGAGGAGCTAGTGATGTAGTGTATATTGACCTGCAGGAAGGAGAATGCCGAAAATGTATTTAACGTCACAGGAAGAAGAGAATCTGGCTGGCTGGAGGTCATGTGACCAAGGGGACTACAGGAGGCAGGAGAAAAATAGGTAATTATTGTTTTGATTTTTTTATGACAAAAGCCCTTTAAATATTTTTTTCTAAATTGCTCACCAGTTTCAACATCTTAGCTCATGGCCAGGATAAAAGAATATCCAAATCATATTCAATTAACACAGAGACACAGCTCATCTGGACAACCCCTTTTTCTAAATTATAACCTACTAGCATTCATCTGAGTGCCACAGGTCTTGAAGCAAAAGTCTAAAGGTATTACATGGTCACACTGAGTACTTCAGTGCAGAAAACAATCTTAGCATCAAGTAAGAGGGGAAGCAGCACTCCTATTAGTCAAATGGAACCACTGCCACCACAATGATAAATGGCCTATAAAAGTGGGCATAGCTCATATTATCTTGAGCGATACCATGCCTATTACCAGAATTGCAATATGCACTCCTACTCAGGGTTTCATCAAGAGCGCAAGAAACAGAAAGCCAACCCCAAGCCGGTCCCAGTGGGGTGTCCATCCAACATAGAAGTGGGAAACAATCTTCTGGCTTACCTGATTTGCCTCCCCAATATTTCAGAGATTTGTAATTTTTGTCACTTCTCATATTGGATATGTTCTTAAATGTGTTCATCTTTATCACTGGTCATGGTACAAATGTGTTTTGGACTGGTCATTAAGTTTGTGGCACAAACAAAGCCCATGAAGCCATGAACCTTAATTTTTACCAAGGCATTGTGCAGGCTGGTGGTGGTTCCATACTGGTGTGCGGTGTGTTCTCATATCATTGGTTAGGTCCACCTAAACCCGTCATTTGTAGCCCTTCATGGAATCTTCACAATAATGGGATATTCCAGCAGTATAATGCACTGTCCTATCAGGCCCAAGTTGACAAGAACTGGTTGAAGGAGTATTCTGGAGATTTCCTGTGGATAATGTGGCCTGCATGCCCATGCAGCATGACCCCAATCAAGCATATATGGAATGGAGTGGAGAGGTCCATTCATACCAAAGATCCTGTATATACAAATACTACAGACCTGTGGTGGCTATCCAAACAACATGGCTCAATATAACTCCAGATGTCTTCAGTCCACTTGTGGAATCAATGCCATGTCGAGTTAATGCACTTTATTGGGTGAGATGAGGTCATACACGATATTAGCTCCTTTCCTAAGACTTTTGACATGCCAGTGTACTTTTCTTTGCAACAGGAAGCAAAGGTTTTTAAAGTTCTTTAAGGCTACATGCACATGTCGCAAAATTTCCATAACAATGATTTTGGGATGGATTTGCTACGAATTGCACCCCCTCATTTAAAGAGGTGAAATCCATGGTGAAAATCCACTGCTTAAACTGACAGGATCTGGATTTTAAATCCACATTGCAGCTTAATTTATGCCGTCGATTATTCTGCAGCGTGCAGATGAGAGTTCTAGAAAACTCATCCACATTGCTTGTACTGTAAAATACTTCAGATTTTTCACAGCGAATTCGTTTGCAGAAAATCTGCAGCTGTTACGCAATGTGTGAACATACCCAAAAAGAATATGTAAAGAAGGCCTTAGAATTTAACTGGGCAGATAATACCATGTTTCCCCGAAAATAAGACCTATCCTGAAAATAAGCCCTACCCTGATTTTTCAGAGAGGCTTAAAATATAAGAACTTCCCCGATAAAATAAGCCCTAGATGCATCACATAAAAAAAGGAAAAGCCTTGTTAGCCTTGGTCCAGGTCCCTTCTGTTGCTCTCTTGAGCTCTGACCCACTTATTGCAGTCCTCGGCAGCCTGAGAAGATCAATGCCACAATTCATAAGCCTGCCTCCACCATGCGATGGCTGCGATTGGTCCTTCAACCACTACTCAGCCAATCAATGCAGCACTTGATGAACCAATCACAGGCATTGCACTGGTTCATCGAGTGCTGCATTAATTTGGCTGAGCAGCGCTCGAGAACCAATCAGAGCCATCGCTTTCTGGAGGTGGGATTTATGAATACTGTAACCAGAAAGTGCTCTTCTATGGGTGGCCGAGGACTGCAAGAAGGGCATCAGAGCTCCGGAGAGCAGAGGGAAGGAACTGGACCGAGCCTGCTAAATAAGTAAAGTAAGACATGCCCAGAAAATAATGCCTAGCGCCTCTTTTGGAGCAAAAATTAATGTAAGACAGGGTCTTATTTTCGGGGGAAACACGGTAGATTTGTCCAAATAATGTATACATTACTTATCCTGTAATTTTCTATGTAAACCGCAGCAAAAAAACAAAAGTACTAAATTTGGCATATACCAAACCTGTATGTCACTGAACTGCTAGAAATATTGGTCTCCAATCTTGCACAAAATATTGTAGACAATTCACTAAAGTATTGTGCTATATATTATACTTTTTTTTCCGATCATTTACAATAATTTATATTAAAGTCAGTTATGCCCTATGCTGTCTCCTAGATACGAACCTATTGATGAAACATGTGGAGTACCTGTCTTGACAAGGAGGACTCCACCGGGAAGCTAGACCCTAATTGCCCCATTAGTCCTTTATGTCAAGGAAAACGAGGGAGAGGGGGAAGAAAGAAAGGGCTTTAGAAATGTAGATACCCACACACAACATCCAAAATATCACCAATGGTACCGGAAAACCCAAAACAATTCTCAAAAGAATGTTTGGCATATTTAATGGGTGACACTATAGTGGACAGTGCTGATCAGGCTCCATTGACTCTCCATCTGGCTTCCGGCATGTAGGCAGAAATTTCCCTGAAAGAAATAGTGCAGCTTGCTGCATTATTTCATCTAGAATTTCATGCCAGATTTGTGCCTGTGAACTACTTGAAGTATTAAATCAGAGAAGATTTATCCTAGATAATTAAAGTGTGCCTATGTTCAACCAAGTTTGCAAAGCAGAAGAGCCTCTAAATTGGGTCCATGGAAACCAGGTTTTGAAAAAATAGGAAAGGTATTGTGGTCTGCTGTCACTATATCCTCCATACACATGATTTGGTGGAATACGGCCACCTACTGGACTCTGGTAGGACATTTATGGGATCTTTGTAGCCTAGGAATTGCCAGTTTTGTGCTCATAAGTAAATTGCGTAACTAAGCCTCTCTTAGGCCCGGTTTATACAAGCATATTATGGCAGCATTTCTGCATCTATAACATGGTCGTGTGTCCTAACCCAAACTCTTAGCATCATAGGAAACTACAAGAATGACTGGTTGGGTCAGGAAACTCCATTGTCAGACACACTTGTAATATGGACGGGGGAATGCAGCCGTAAAACTCTCCTTAAAAGGAAAGATTGGATACTGAGTCATGAACAACAAGGGCTCGTTCAGACAACTGTATTTGTGCACATATTTGCGCATGCAAATTTGCAAGTGTAATACGTAAAGAATATACCCACTGATTTCAATGGGTTCATACTCATTTCTGTATTTGCGTGTCCATCTTGCATGTTTGGAAACAAATAGGACCTGCCTTATTTTCCTGCACATTTGCACACCAAGGGAGGTGCACAAATGCGCACTCAATATGTATGCAAATGCGCAATATGCTGCACAATTCCATGACAAAAAGAACATATCTGGACCTCATTAGGCTAAATAGGCGGGGAAAGGGGGACGTTGCATGCATATGTGAATCGGCCCTGTGTGGGCAAAAAATATAGTACTATGCACGCGGCTACAAACGGACCTAGATAAACTGGGGGCTTGGGCAGAAAAATGGCAAATGAAGTTCAGTATTGAAAAATGTAAGCTTATGCACATGGGCAGGAGGAACGGATGTCACCAATATTCGATTAATGGGGTACTGCTAGGGAAAAGTGATATGGAAAAGGACCTGGGGGTACTAGTGGATAGTAGACTAAACTGGAGTAACCAATGCCAGTCAGCTGCTGTAAAGGCAAATAAAGTCTTGGGGTGCATTAAAAGAGGTATAGGGGCGAAGGACGAGAACATTATCCTTCCATTATATAAGGCACTTGTCAGGCCTCACATGGAATACTGCACACAATTCTGGTCACCGGTGCTCAGGAAAGATGCTGCAGTACTGGAGGGGGTTCAAAGAAGGGCAACTAAACTGATACATGGAATGACGGGACTGGAATAACCAGAGAGGCTATCCAAATTGGGATTATTTAGTCTACGAAAAAGACGGCTAAGGGGTGATCAAATAACTATGTATAAATACATGAGGGGACAATACAAGGATCACTCGCCGGATCTGTTTATACCCACGACTGTGACGGTAACGAGAGGGCATCTGCTACATTTAGAGGAAAGCAGGTTTCATCACCAACATAGAAAAGGGTTCTTTACGGAAAGAGCAGTTAGACTGTGGAACTCTCTGCCGGAGGAAGTGGTGATGGCAAAATCCATAGAGGAGTTTAAAAGGGGACTTGATGTCTTTCTGGAGAGGAAGGACATTATAGGATATAAATCTTAGGATAATTGTTAATCCGGGTATATAGGCAGGTAGGAACTATTAGGGGTTGATCCAGGGAACAGTCTGATTGCCATTAGGGAGTCGGGAAGGAATTTTTTCCCCAAAAGGGCTAATTGGCTTCTGCTCTTGGGGTTTTTTGCCTTCCTCTGGATCAACACAGGAGGATAGAAGGCTGGACTAGATGGACATTGTCTTCATTCGGCCTAACAAACTATGTTACTATGTGTGCAAACCTACCTCATCAACCTCGTTCCTTGCGCAAATACATTGCGCTGAAGCTTGTGCAATTGCGCATACGGTTGTCTAAAGCCACCATAAAGCAAGTTCTGGTGTGTTTTCCAAAAAGATTCTCCCTGTCTATGTAACACTTTATTTATGGCCTCCACTTTATTTCTCTGCCAGTTCAGGATTTCAGGAATTTACAAACTATTTCTAAAGGAGGTTGTTCAGGACTTAAAGAAATTAAGTGGTAAAATAAGGAAATGCAATAAAATAAGAAAAAAAATTTGCACATCTGTTAAATCCCCTGCTGCTCAGGTACCGCCGCTCCCGGGGGCCTTGCCAATCGTTGTTTAATTTGCTGCTGTAGTGATGTCCCATTCATATCTGTTATTACTGCAGGCGATCACTGGCCTCAGCAGTAATGCTAACATATACAGCACAAGATCATTAAGACCAGTGATTGGCTGCAACAAAGTAAACAGAGAACAGCAGGGATCACCAGAGCAGCAGCGTTGAAATGGTGGAGATTTAAGAGGAGAGAAATGGTTTTTTTTTAATAAATATTTAATCACATTTTCTCCTATTAGCCTAACTTCTTCTTAACTCCGGACAACTTCTTTAGTTATCTAATCTCAGCGAATTCATCTTTTCTTTTAAAATATTTAACAGCACAAAACTTTTCGATTTACATAATGTCAAACTTAGTAAGTTGCCTATTGAACATTCCGAGCCAAAGAAATAAATTGCTTTAAGTGCATGTCAATGAATGTATGCATTATGTAGCTATCCCCCAGGAATATATAAGTGAGCTATTGTTACCTTGGTTAGCTATTCCTTTCTATCTGAAACTTTTGGCCTCTTTTTCCTCAGATGGTCATGTGATCTCAATTTTGACCAGCACAGATCTACCTGGGGGTATGAATTCATTTTCTAGTCATATTCTCAGTTTGTGCGAGGCTGTTGCATGAATCTTACCACAGAAACTGCATAGAGGGGGACACACAGCTCCTGTCACACAGTTATAATAGAGGCGATCACTGCTCATCCTTCTGAGTGTATACTTATGTTCTGTATCTTATTTAGGTAAATAGAGAAGCTAATGAGAATTAAACTACCCCCCACAACCCAGCAGGCAGTAGTGTTATAGCCTTTAGCTAATCTTGTGCTGATGCATCATGGGATTAAGGTGAGAGAGAAAGTAAAAAATCTCACCCTCAAAATGGTGCCTGCTAAGCATCAAACAGATGGCTGCACTACATAGACGTGGCTACAATACACAGAGATGACCTCCAGAGTGTGGTTGGCAATTAGATGAGAGGCTCCACAATGGAAAAATGTGTTTTATCACTTTAATAAATTGTATAATGAATGCTATAAAGTTATGCTACTTCCTTAAAAGGGTTTTGTCATTAGAAAAAAAACAATACTTACCTACTCCTCTCCAGGCAGTCTTCATACCGCATCCTCTCCCCGCCGATCTTCTTCTGGCTCCTCCAATCCCCCGAGTCATGCCACCTACAGCTGGCCAGTTCCTCTTCTAACTGCAATGTAGCATCCATTCTTGGCATTCTACTTTCCGCAGGTCAGTGTAGGCTACATCACTAGTGACGTAGCATTCACTACTTACCAGGGAATGCCAAATCCTATACCGGGCTATTGCAGAGACTGTGCATGTACACTGTCTCTCCGCAAATGTTCATATACTAATGCTGCTAGACAATGCACATGTGCAGTCTCGGCAATAGCCCGAAATAGGATTCAGCATTCCCTGCTAGGCAGCAAATGCTACATGCTACATCACTAGCTAGAATGCCAAGAAAGGATGCAACATCACAGGTAGAAGAGAAACCAGACGGCTGGAGGTGATGTTACCCGCGGGACTGGAGGAGCTAGTGATGTAGTGTATATTGACCTGCAGGAAGGAGACTGCCAAGAACGTACGTAACGTCACAGGAAGAAGAGGATTAAGTAATAGAAACTTGTTTGAAAAAGACCGTGGAGGTCGAAACGTAGCTATTGTCTCACACGTTATAGGAGAATAAAGAGTCTGCTCACTTGCACCTATTCTGCCGAGTTTCTATGACTTAATCTCCACTGGAATATTCTGAGATCTTGGTTTTGGATCCTTTTGCTCGGCTTTGCACGGTTGACTGCCTGACCCAGAGTGGGTGATTGTGTGGTGTTGCAGGTGCACTCTTGTTGGACAGGAAGAAGAGGATCAGGCTGGCTGGAGGTTATGTGGCCAAGGGAACTACAGGAGGCAGGAGAAGAATAGGTAAGCATTGGGTTTTTTTCTAATGACAAAATCCCTTTAAATATTTTTTTCTCAATTGCTCACCAATTTCAACATTTTAGCTCATGGCCAGGATAAAAGAATATCCAAATCATATTCAATTAACACAGAGACACGGCTCATCTAGACAACCCCTTTTTCTAAATTATGACTTACTAGCATTCAGCTGAGCGCCACAGGTCTTGAATCTGAAGTCTGCTGGTAAAGCTGTGGACATCTGCATATTTGTTTTGCAGTGGTTGCGGCAGGGAAAGTCAGGTATTACATGGTTGTTATTGGATTACATCGGTACCGATCTGATGACCTCGTTGCCAGGTGCCAAATTGGTAGATATGGAAGCCCATGATGAGAAGATTTGCTAGCAATTATCTATCAATAGCATGAAATCACTCCATGTTATGTCAAGACACTTCTCCATGAGAACTCAATGAATTCTCCTTTATTATCAACATTACCAACTCTTATACAGAAAGAAGAAGGCAGATTCAAGAGTTACTTGGTACAAAGATTAGTGTTACATAGGTGACAAAGCTTATTGATCATAAGACTTATTGACATCTACCAAATATTCTCAAAGCTCTTAAGGCCCGTCTCAGACATAAAAATACTTAAGTCAGGATATTGCTGTTGCATTAGACAATATTTCTGCTATTGCTGTGTGTCTTCTCTGTTAACATAGCTTAGCCTTATTTAATTTGTCTGTTGACTTCTTATCTTAAAATCCTAGTTCCCGGCACTACAAAGCATAGGTTTTAGTCTTCTATTTAAGGGCCAACAGTCCAATACAAGGTAAGAAACATACACTTATTGCATTCTGAAACTTAATACTATACATATCATGACATGGTCATACTGAGTACTTCAGTGCAGAAAACAATCTTAGCATCATGTAAGAGGGTTAGAGTCTCAGATCCAGGCAGCACTCCTATTGGTGAAATGGAACCACCGCCACCACAATGATAAATGGCCTATGAAAGTGGTTATAACTCATATTATCTGAGAAAGCCAACCCCAAGCCGGTCCCAGTGGGGTGTCCATCCAACATGCAAGTGGGAAACAATCTTCTGGCTTACCTGATTTGCCACTCCATTATTTCAGAGATTTGTAATTTTTGCCACTTCCCATCTTGGATATATTCTTAAATGTGTTCATCTTTATTACTGGTTTCTTATGTTTGTGGCTTTCATGAAATCTTTTTTTCTGGTTTTACTAAAGCATTTTAGCACCCAAAAAAGTTTTTTTGTGTTCTGTGATTAGCCTGTCTTTTATATCACTACAATTATGTTAACTTTCCATGGAGACAGGGAGGCCTCTGAAATCTGAATATCACCTTTTCTGCATTGACTCACCAATTTTTATCTAGGACGACTGTCATGTGAATTTCAGCACAATTGCTGCACTTTATATTGTTCAAATATATTTTATTAGGTTTTTAATAAGCAAAGTCATGACATCATTTGGACTTGATTTTTCTATATGCCCACAATATCTACTACAACAATAGCGTATTTCAACGTCAATTGTTGCATTTTAAACGGGCTTCACATTTCTGTCTAAACATAAACATCACGCACACAAATTTTGAAGATAGCTTTATTTAATAAAAAAAAGGGGGGGGGGATATGGTATAGGTTTATATTTGGGCCAAAGTATGTAATATCTCTATACCATTTATAGGTTTTTGGGTTTAATTAATAAAGCAACTATATAAAATGCGAATACAGATAGTCCCCGACTTGCGAACATTCGACTTACGAATTTCGCTAGATACGAACTATCTGTGCTGCACAGATAATGCTATGGCATTATATCATACTGTGCAGGGACCGGACAGGCTTCTATCAAGCCTGATAGAAGCCTGTCCGGTCAGATCGCGGTTGCTAGGCAGCCGGGGACCTCCTGAAAGGCCCTAGGGCTGTCTATGCAGAGCGCCTAGCAAGCCGCGCGCTTGATGGGCACTCTGCATAGGCAGCCCTGGGGCCTTTCAGGAGGTCCCCGGCTGCCTAGCAACCACACAGCGTCCCGCGATCTCATCGTGGGACGCTGTACGGGCCCCCTGAACGTCGGGTGCAGGCTGTTTCTTACAGCGGGCACCCGGCGGCAGCAGTTCTGACGAGCCGCGCCGCTCGTCAGAACTGTTAACACTCTAAATACCGCTGTCAGAGCGGTATTTAAAGTGTTAACAGTTCCGACAAGCGTCGCGGCTCGTTGGAACTGCTGCCGCTGGGTGCCCGCTGTAAGAACAGCCGGCACCCGACGTTGTATGGAGCGGGATCCACCCGCGATCCCGCTCCATACTACCATTTGTTCGACTTGCGAACAAAACGGACTTGCGAACGGGCTCCCGGAACGGAACCTGTTCGCAAGTCGGGGAGCACCTGTACCTTGGTCAAAATATATTAGCTTGCAACCCATGTCAAGGGTCCTCACTGTCTTGCAAGTCCCTAACTACAAAAAAACCCTGTTTAAGGAAAAAAAATACAGGTAAGGTTAGAAAAAATGTATGTTTTTTGGAGAGACCTACTCATCGGCCTTCTCAACCACAGTCAATCTGCCACAAAACTGCTCCTTTAGGGGTCAGAAAGTAGTCTGCATTGATGTTTCTGACTCGGAGAGCAGATGATGCCGGTCTGACATATTGGGTGAGATAGTTGCAAGTTAATCCTAATCTGCATTCCCACCCGTGTTGATTGCTCGCAAAAATTATGCAGAACGGCTTAAACTCTAATTACGGCACACACATTCCTGGGATCCATCCTAAGTGTGCTCTGGAACACTCTCCACTTGCTGCTGAGGATGCCAAAAGAGCACTCAATAAAAAGTTTGGCCGTGTGAGCCTGTAAATAAAAATATATCTCTTGGCATTCAACCATCTGTGTGCAAAGGGATGCAGAACGTGGGTGGTTAGGCCAAAGCTTTCATTCACCACAATAATGAATAGGGATTGTGGACCTGAAGAGCCAGGGAGGATGCATGGTTCTGGGAAGGACATGGTTGGAAAGAAGTCATTAACTCATTCTGGAAGCCCTAAGAATGCAAGCATCCACATTGATCCCATAAGCCCCAGTATCCACAATTGTAAATAGATAGTTAGTATCAGCTAAGGCCAACAGCACTACCAAACAAAAACTGTTTATAATTGTAGTATCAGGACCCTGAGTGTGGCGGCTTCTTCACATAAATGTGTTTTCTATCCAGCACCCTTAGGCAGTTTGAAAACTGTGATGCAGCCTGAAAGCCATCAGTGATGTTAATCCAGTCTTGATGACAGGGCAGAGCCATCACTGACATCTTCAGATGCTGCTAAATGAATAATCGTAAAACTCCAAATCCCTGTTATCATAGAACTATCATAGAGTGAAGCAAATGAATTCCCGGTGGCAAGGAACCTGGAACACAAAGAAAAAAAATTAAGGAAAAATGCACCATATAAATGTATTACTCACTTGTGCACTAGGTGTAAATGCACATGATTAGGAATACTAATTAGAATACTATTGATGACCTATCATCAGGATAGGTCATCAATAGTCGATCGGCCGGGGTCCATCGCTCAGGACTCCGACCGATCAGCGCAACAAATGCACAGATGTCGGAGTGAAAGCACCTGCGTCGACCTCTGTGCAGTGGCTGGTGCCTGTAACTGCAGGCACAGCTCTCATTGAAATCAATAGGAGCCGTGCCTGCAGTTACAAGCGCCGGACACTATAAGGGGGTCGGCGCAGAGGCGTCTGCTCTGACCTCTGTATATAAGTAGTGGGCGGCGCTTGTAACTGCAGGCACGGCTCTTATTGAAATCAACGGAAGCCGTGCCTGCAGTTACAGGTGCTGGCTAGTACACAGAGGTTGTCGCAGAGGCTTCTGCTCCGATCTCTGTTTATTTGAGGCGCTGACAGCATACACCTGCTCAGCTGATCGGTCAGGGTCCTGAGCGACGAACCCTAACCAATCAACTATTGATGACCTATCACTGGAAAACCCCTTTAAATGTATATAGAAGGCTGAATTAATTAGCATGTTTACTTTAGCTATATGCTGATACATGATAATTTAACATGTTGATTATAAATATGTTGAGAACTATGTCGAACAATTGATTATAGGGAATTTGAAGTTGTTATCTCAATAGTATAGTCCGACGTATACATATGTATATTTTGTTTTATATGTCCTTTCTTTTTTGTTACTCTTGTTATGCTTGAAAAAATTTTCAATAAAAAGAGACGTGATTTTAAAAAATGCTAGGCGCTACCACAATAAGCTACAATGGAGAGAGCGGCATGCATAGTCTCCTCATCTCTGGAATGATGATTGGGGAGATCGGGACCACTATTTTTTCCCAGTAGATAAAAATGTAACCTGTGCCTTTCAGATATTTATTCAACAACTAAATGAGCCCCAGGGGAGCCTAGCACAAATAGTATCACACACAGAGTAGCCTATCAGGCAAAAGAGATTAAATTGTCCCCAGACGCCACTGAGTATCACAGGCTCTGACGTTTCCTCCCACAGTCTGCGCTCCATGTACGGGAAGTGCAGTAATGCGGATGCCAGGGGGAAGTACAAATGGTCAGAGCCTGTGATACTCAGGGCGCCAAGACCACTGCTACGCAGGGAAGGTAAAATCCCACCAGAGGTACTGGGGGCACTATTACCAATGGGGGCCACTATTACCACTAGGGGCACTATTACCACTGAAGGCCACTATTGCTATTGGAGGCCACTATTACTGCTGAGGGCACTGAGAGGGGGCATGATTACTACAGGAATACTGAGAGAGGACATGATTATTATTGGGGCCACTGCAGCTATCCATGTCCACATGAAACTAAACCCTCCACTTCTTTAAACCACTAGGGAACTTTTAATCAGTATGAAATATTTTTATCCTATATTCTATTGTCTAAACCTGAGTGCATCTTATAGTCAGCTGCATCTTATAGTTCAAAAAATATGGCATGTACTCTATATTTTTCATTTGGTATTTCTCAATAAACTTTGGAGCAATTTTCTTCTGCTGTTCTTTACATTATGAAGACAGTAAAGCATGGTGGTGTAAAAATCATGATATGGGGATGTTTCTCATACCTGGTGTTAGGCCTATTTATTACATATCAGGGATCATGGATCAGTTATCAGGTAGAGATGAGCGAGCGTGCTCGTTTAAGCCTGCTACTCAAGCGAGTAGCAGTCTTTTTGAGTAACTGTGTACTCACCGGACCAGCATGCAGAGGGGCGGGGGGGAGCGGGAGGAGAGTGAGAGAGATCTCTCCCCCCCCCCCCCCCGCTCGAGTAGCACGCTCGCTGATCTCTATTATCAATGCGACAATGATCTAAAACACACCAGTAAGGCTTGCTTCACATGGGCAATAAAATCATGCAAGATTTGTGCATTGTGAGATCAAGAGATGTATTACAAATCATGTAATACTCATGAGCGATGTTTTCTCACATGGCACTGCGATGCTATGCAGGAAACAAATTGCGTGTGGCATGTTCTATCTTTCTGCGTGCTCTTGCATCGCCGGCCCTATTGAAAGCAATGGCAGAAACACCGTGATCCTCTGCTGCGGCTGTGACATCCGTAAGGGAGGATCCCTGCATCCATGGGGATTTGACATGGATGGCAAACGCGATATGGCGGTGGGATTTGCGGCCCCATACCGCGCTCACCCGTGTGAAGTTAGCCTAAATGAACAACTTCTTGGTTACAGACATACAGGATTGAGGTAATGAAGTGTCAAGCCCGATTCCCTGACCTCATTTCCATAGAGAACCTGTGAGTGACATTAAAAAAATGCAGTTTATGAGGCAAAACCCAAAAATTGGAAAGTAGTATGATCTTCCTGGACTGGAATATACCTGTTTAGAGGTACCAGAAGTTGGTAGACTCCATGCAACACAGATGTCAAGCAGTTCTCAGAAACAATGGTTACGCACTAAGTATTAGTTTAGTAATTCAAAGTAAAGTGAAATCGTAAACATTTTTTCTGTTTATACATTACATTTTTGTGTTTTTACAGAAAAATGCTGGAACTGCTATTTTTTTTTTTTTTTGAACAGCCAAAAATTATTTTTCTGTAAAGAATTAATACAAACTGGACACATTGTGTTATTATTTCGATTTGGAATAGAATGAGTATTATGTTCGGTGCATTTACATTTATGGAAATTAAAATTATTCTAATGAGTTTGCGCTTTATTTGCTTTTCCAAACACACTGCTATTTTTTTGAAAAACGACTGTATGCATGGCATATACCTATTAAAGCGCGACTACGTATTTGCTGGCAGCTGCTGCTGGCGCTTCTGTTTTGCAGATAATTGCTGGGCTGATGCTTGCGTAATGCAGTATTTAGGATTAAACAAAAAATATAACTAAATGGGTGTGCATTCACTTTAGGTGTTTACATTAAATTTATAATAATCCATAAACCAAGTTTTTGATAATAATCCACAAAGACATGCTTTTACAGTGGCTATTAATGGCCTCCCCTTACATGAGCGTATGCATATTTGTGCAAGCCCGAGCATTTGCAGAATGAACGATGCCTTTTGCATGTGCATTGGCGTATTATACTATACTTTTTGTGCCCGCAAGGATTGTATATTCTTTGTGCAGCAAATAAAGACACACCAGTTGAAATGGCTAATTAGTCCAATGAGTTCCACGCGTGCTCTTTTTCATGTGCAATTACGCAGTATTTCACGCATCTCCTAACATATTTTGCATGCATTTGCGTTTCTCCATTGACTTCTATGGGGACTTCAAAAGTCACAGAACACCCTAAAACTCTAAATATTATTAAATACAATTAAAACTGGGGTTTGTAACCAAAAAGAATACAAAAAACATGTAGCATATTGTGGAGACACTATGAGGTCGGGCAACTTAATCATAGTTGTGTAAGAAGTACGCCCTCACACGGTATCAAGGGTAGGCCATTCAGACAATACAGGTCTTCAGACAATACAGACCTCCGGGGATAGAAGGAGAGTCTATAAGAATTTTTTTGTGGCACAAAAGTACCCTTAAGAGTCCTCACAAAGGGAGGGAAAAAGAAAAAAAATATCAATGGGGTCCAGATATACAGTAACCTTTAATAGCGTTAGTGGAAAAATATAATAAACTGGAGTCTGGTTTCGACCAATCCCAAGAGCAAGGGCAGCCCACAGATATAACGTAGAGGTCAGTGGAGGTCAATTCTAATCAAAGAATGCCCAACATGAACTCCGATTAGCTGTCATTGTGCTTATATGGTCTTTTGCCTTAAAGTGCCAATCTTGTGTGGTGGTGTATAGGGATACAAAACGGAGATATATATCCCCATATCCCCATAACCACATTTAAGAAGAGCACAGCATTATTAGCCCAAATGGGTGAAGTGTAGCAAAGCAGCACACAGTTGGTATAATTGTGCTTATTGATTTCCTTTTGTTCAATTCACACAAAAGGAAATCAAAAAGCTGCCCAGTCAAAGAGACGTCCAACGCATTTCTCTGGCGATCCGCAGCCAGATCATCAGGGGCAAGATAGTAAAAATGGAAAAGAATAGTGAAAAAATGAGACTGCAAAACCAGTTGCAGTATGGTTAAAGCATCTCCACTCACAGAAAAAATATATGATATGAATTGGAGCGAAGGTGAAAGGGTTAACAGGAGCTGACTGATTCAATGAGAAACCAGACGCCAGAGCCCAAACAAAAATTCCCATCCAACCTAAATATATACTGTTGACTTGCCCTGCATGACTACCCCTATAGAGAGTTAAGCGATATTTAGCCATCCCTATGAGATATCCCTAGATTAGAGGTGCCGGAGGCAAAGGAAAAGAATAAAATAACAAAAGCCACCAGTCAGAGATGTAGACTTGTGGCAGCAGATAGCAGTTACTGAGCCAGTATATATAGCACTATAACCCCGCCCATCAGTAGAGGGGCTTGGCCCTCCCAGCCAATGGTGTGGCACTATATGCGGAAAGTTTCACCCACTTTTTAAAAGTTATTCAGGAAAAAATATCTAAACCGTAAAAAAAGAACAAAAAAAAAAAAACTATGGTGAATACTGACTTTTCTCTATGTTCATACTGCAAAACTAAATAAGGCTAGGTCATTGAAGAGTTAAAAACGAGGAAGAGAAGTAATAAGAGAAATGGTTACCGTCATCTACTGCTAACAGGTGAAATGTATGCTCTGAGCCAAAAACAGGCTCAGATCCTGTCACATATAATCGGGAAAGCCATTTTCAATGTTATTTGAATCAACTAGGAAAACTACCAAAGACGCAGTGAGTGAGGTGCTGCTGTAGGACAGTAAAAGCTGTCCAAAGCCATCAAACCAACGGGGAGACTATGCTGCAATGAGGATCCATGTGTCTCCAGCTGACAATAAGGGTTATGTAGACACTACTTTCTAATTGTGATCTATTTTTATTGCTAAAAACCATGCCGTTATAATGAGTGGTTACTTGTCTTCTTCTTGCTAGCTGCGGCAGAGAAGCTATGATTATCCGGATATTTGTCATCGTACCCACAATAATATAATAACACTGCTGTTCAAATGGAATATTTGTCTCAAAATCCAAGGCATTTTCTGCACAGAACAAATGAGCTAGAAACTTACATATAGAGAACTTTTAGGGGACTTAGACACGAGACGGAATTGTCCGCAGGATGTAGACTTTGTTGCATTTTGAACTGCGGAATGCGTTCTATGGAACGGGGTGCAGAGTTTCTTGAGTTTTTTTCTGCAGACTTCAATTGCAGAATTATATCTCCTGCATGTAAGAAATTTGCAACAACAATTCTGTAAAATCATCTTAAATTATTCCAATTCTGTAAAATCATCTTAAATGATTCCAATTCTGTAAAATCATCTTAAGCAGTCACTGTATTCTATAGTGGACAGTAAGTGCAGATTGCAGAGACAAACTGTGGTTGAAGAAAACATTTTGCAGCACTGGACCTGGAGAACAAGCATAGAGCCAATTTTTTTTAGCAAACACTTGGGGAGCCTTCACACTTGCGATAGAATCACGCGATTTGCACGCGTTGCGAGAATAAATTAAAAGCACAGAATTATGAAACTCATGATTTTCAATGGTTTTCTTCTCATTTGCGATGTTTTCACTAATGCAATGTTGTATGAAAAAAAAATTGCTGCATGTCTTATCTTCTGTGTTTTGCTTTTTTTAATCTCCCATGATCCCCTATGGAGCCTAATCTTTATTGCATCACAAAGCATGAACTTGCGATTCCCGTGCGCTGCGTTTTCAACATTAGAAAGTCCTATTGATTTTCGGGCTAAAAAAAAAAACACGCAAGAAAATTGCAAGCCGCAATGATGTTCTTGTGAAAACAGCAGCACGGATGCTCTAGAATCGCAGGAAAAGAGATGCGATTTGGCCGCAATTTTCTCGGAGCAAAATTGTGATCGCCAGTGCAAAGGAGCCCTCAGAATTAACACGAACAGATGAGGAAGGGTATGTTTACATCACATTTCATTTGTATGTCTAGCATATACTGTACACCAGGCTTAACCATTGACTTCTATGGACTGTTTGAATATCAAAGAAGCGCCATCTTGGCATACATATTGTATTGGAAAGCACAGTTGATTACGCTTCCAATACAAGAGCATCCATCTGCCAAAAAAGCTATACTGTGTGGTATATGTATTTATAAAAAAAATGGATGCAGAAATATGCAGCTGTTTGGCAATATGTCAGGGGTATAGAATGTATATAGTAAAAACAGAGCTCAACATAAACTATTTTATTCATGCCTATGTATGGTACATATATAGTACACTCGGAAAATCCACAATGCACCTAGGTGTGGTACCCTCCAGAAGTTTGGAAACACCCCATTTTTCAAACAGCAAATCACTAGTTAGAAAAAGCTCTGAGAAGCTTTCCCCCCCAAATGGAAAAGAATCCTGACCGAAAAATGGGAGAATCGATCCACGGTGTGCCCTCCTGGGAAGGGTAATAATGGGCCAGAATTTCCTCCATTTGTATACAATGTAACTGTGGATTTGTGGAGTTCAAATACTTAGAGATGGTTTTGTAACCTTTTCCAGACGGATGAGCATCAACTCCTCTTCTGAGGTCCTCAGAAATCTCCTGTGTGTGCCACGATACATGACCTGGGTATAATTGAGCTGTTCCTGCTGTAGCCCCCACCGAGTAATGCCTCCATCAATTCAATTCTAATAGTCTAATTAACAATAGATTCTCCTTGATTTTGGATAAATTAGACACAGCAACCATTTATTACAAACATATATTTACATAAAATAAACCTTTTACCCCAGGAAAGAGGAAGGTCCTTGGAGCCCCATAGAATTCTGTCGCCTCACCAACCAGGGAAATATACCGTAATGCCTCCCACCGCACACCAGCTGACTCAGAAGACCCAATATCGCCACTTGAATCCAGTCGCTTACCTCCTGACTCAGAGACCCAATATTGCCACTTGCATCCAATCACCTACCTCCCGACTCAGAGACCCACTAGCCATTCCAAGGCTAGACACTCCCACCATCTCTGCAGGGACTTCTGAGATGGCGACAGACCCGCTATAATCATTAATCAATAAAGGGGGAAGTTGGCTATCTAGCCCCTGCCTCCCCCCCACTCCAATTTTCTCCAACCGCTGCCATGACAATGCACACCATCCTTCTTTAACTGCTCTAGCAGGAAAAAAAACTCATCATCTTCCAATAGGGCACGTTGGTGGGAATTCTACACTGTCTTGCTGGGCATCCTGTCTTCTCCAACTGACAAACTACTCTTTGCTGTGGCTCCTCCTTCTCCCCCCTCCTTTTTGTTAACCCCTTCACTCCCCGTTAACCCTGTCATGGGCTGCCTCCTCCTACAACCTTGCAGGCCTCGGCTCCGGCCCTACTTTTTCAGAAATGTGTTGTGAAGCTCAGACTTTGATAGATCCTTGTTCTTTAAATAAAACAGGTCGCCACTCACATCTGATTGTCATCCTATTGATTGAAGACACCTGACTCTAATTTCACTTTCAAATTATTTGCTTATCCAAATGGTTCACATATTTTTGCCACTCACGGTCATGATAGTGCATCATTTTTGTCAATAAATAAATGTCCAAATCTAATACTTTTGACTCATTTATTTGATTTGGTTCTCTTTTATCTACTTTTAGGACTTTTAAACAGCAATATGGAAAATTCTGAAGGGTTCTTAAACTTTCAAGCACCACTGTGTAACTTTTCATTATGTAATAAGTATGCTTCAGTTGCTAAAACTGGAATACCCATTTAATAATGTATAATAATACTCAAAATTATCACAAATACTTATTTCCTAAAGGGACCTTTCACACGGGGCAGAATATTGCAGCCCTGAACTCTGCACCAAAATTCGCACACTGCTACCTGCAGATTTTGATACAGAATTGCCGGCATGATTCCGCCATTTTCAATTCCGCACCAAAATCCGCACAATAGCAGTGTGGATTTTGATGATAAATATTGTATAGAACGGCATATTCCGCAACACTGTTGTGGAATACGCCTTCCTGTGTGAAAGGTCTCTAAGAGACATTTCACTTGGGACGGAATTACACTGCAGGTCGCAGCCAAATCTGCAACTCTAGAATTCCACACCAAAATGGTCTAAACTACAGATTTTAATGTGAAATTGCAGACAGGTTTTAAGTCATTTTCAATTCTGCAAAAAGATCTGCTAGTAGCCTCGGCTTTTGGTGCAGAATTTACCGCAACGTTGAGGTGCGTTGTGCGGCCTATACGGTCTCTTGTGAAAGGTTCCTTATAAATGAGGTCCACCTTTTAGGTGTGGTAGATGGCTGAGAGGTTCACCATTTTGTCTGTATTTTCTGTATTTTTATCAGCCGTGAAGATGCTATATTGTGTCTCTAATCTAATCCTCTGGGGGAAGGGAACATCACCCCCCCACCTACACAAGAATTGAAGGAGCAGTGCTTTGTGTCCATAAACTGGTCAAACCGGTTCTAACCAGCAGAGAACTTATCTAGGAATGTCTTTGTGTAAATGGACAGGAAATGGCTGGCTGGAGAGAAAACACAGGAAGTATTTCCTTTGGACAACAAGTCAAGAATGAATAGAGCATGCTCAAGGGAAGCTCCTCCCGGGTGAATGATCTCACAGCTACCTCACAAATACCTCCCTCTGAGAATGACCTATCAGCACACAAAATAATGTAACTGTATCCTAAATGACCTAACTTCCTGATTTGAAACCTTATATAAACTTTTACCCACCTAAATAATGACAGACTCTTTTGGGACACATGATGCAAGACGTGTGGCCTTTGAAAGGCTCTCCAGGCCTGTACATTATTCTTATCTAATATGGCACCCCCAGTATATCGAATAGCAAAAATTGCGCTAACATAGGTTAGCAAAAGTCTGACAATAAGACACAAGGAAAAAGTATACTATTTCTATTTTCATGTGCTTATTTTAGATTCTGACATGCAAAGATAAAAAGTACAAAGCGCTCTTCCTGTAAAGATAGGCTTGTGTCTCATTAAAAATGCACCAGTGGCTCAGATCCTAGAGCTGCCACTCTCATATTGCTTATTAAATGTATTTGATTCCTGTTGACATTATTTTGGTATGCAAGTGACTAAGCGGATATATTATGGCAAATATCTTCTAGATTTTGATTGTATTGAAGTGTTTATTCCCACCTAATATTTAGGAAGTTCCGCGCAGTTATTATGCTCGGACTGTATTTCGGACCCTAAAAACCTGGTACATAAAATAAAAACATTACATTATTTTTCTTCTCTTTTGAACTTGTAATTCTTCAATATTAACTATTGTTTTATACTTATTATTTCTATACTATCTATTATTATTATGATCAGTCAACTTTCGTATGTTCCTATACATTTTTTTTATAAAGGAATGCAGATGAAACCTCTGAGAATACTACTGTACAACACTGTTTTTATTGTTTCTCATCTGTCGTATCAACTCCTCAGTTGCATATTAGTTGTTATGGTGACCTCTGCTTTAAAGAGTCAACGGTCTGTAAGAAACATCATTACATATTGTGACAGTGTAGTTAGCAGAATGATCAGCAGAGGGCTCCAAAATGGTTATTCTGATAGACTAATGGGGGAGAACACCTGTGTGGGTGTGGCAGGAAGGAAAGAATAGCATTGATTCCTGCCACACTCAGAGGTCCCGAGTCTCCTCAAGGCTGGAGGACACTGCCCTCTCTGGGATGAGGGCATGTTAGATCTTGACAGGGAAAAACGCCCCTGAGATTACTCCCTGAATGGAATGGTATGGACATTGATTTGTTGCTGTGAAACATTGAGCTCATCACAGCAGACATGTACAGCAGGAACAGAACGTACAGTATGGACTTTTCCAGCCAGCAAGGGAAGCTCACAACAGCACACTCGTACAGCACAGCAGGGACAGGATAACAGCAGACTGTCTGCAGATCTACCTATAGATCTGGAGGTAGGAGACAACGGGGATGGCAGCAGGGGACAGGCCTCTTGACTTGCCTGCACACTTTACTATGGCTTACTATCGGGGGGTGCCTTATATTTGGGACTTCTGCAAATTTCAGGGGGTGCCTTATTTTCGGGGAAACACGGTAGTTAGCGGCCAGGCAGCCAGGTATTGTTTTGGCATGTGCACTGTGATACTTGTTACAGCAGTGTGAATACTGCTGAACTGCTGCAATAAAAGGCTGGTGAACCAAGTTTTTACTACTAAAACTATGGTGTAGAGGTGAATTCCTGATGTGTTGCCACTAGAGTTGAGCGAACATACTCTGCCGAGCTTGATGCTCGTTCGAGTATTAGCGTACTCGATAGTGCTCGTTACTCAAGCGAGCATCAAATCGTGTTCGACCCTGCCGCAGTTTTTGGCTCTTCCCCGCTGTGACGCGCCTGTTTTGGCCCCTCCCCGCCGCAGCATGTGTCTTTGGCAAATTTTTTGGCTGGCAGGAAGGGGAGAGATGGAGAGGGAGAAAAAAAATCATAATTCCTGTATTTATCCATCGACGTCGCTGTATGAAGGCTTGCTTTTTACGGGACTAGCTGTATTTTTCAATAGTACTATTAAAGTTCCATATAATGTACTGAAAAACCTTATGAAAAAATAAGTGGAGAGAAATGGAAAAAAAATGAAATTCCGCCATTGTCCGGTGCGTCTTGTTTCCATGGCGCACAACCTGCAACAAAAGTGATGTGTCAACCGTATTCTATTGGTCAGTACGATTACTACGATATCAAACATATAGTTTTTTTTTTGCTGTACTACTTGTATTTTTTTTCAAAGATATTTAATTTTTTTAAATTATTTTCTGCCGCCATCTTCTGTGTGCAATAGCTTTTTAATTTTTCCGTTGACATAGTTGTGCAAGGGCTCATTTTTTGCGGGACGTCCTGCAGTTTACGTTGGTACCATTTTGGGATATATCCGTCTTTTTGATCGCTTTTTATTGCATTTTTTCTTGGAGACAGGGTGAACAAAAAAGTGCATTTCTGGCATGCTTTATTGTTTTTTTTCTGACGACATTTATTGTGCGCGGTAAATAATGAATTACTTTGATAGACTGGACTTTTACGGACACAGAAATGCCAAATTTGTATTTTTGCTTTATTATTTAGATTTTTTTATTACAAAAATATAGCAAAAGGGTTTTTCATTAATTTTTAACTTTTAAAACTTTTTTTTCTAATAATTAGTAAAACTTTAATGGTCTTATTTTTACTTTTTTTAAGGGACAACAACTTGCGATGCTTCGATCGTTCCTGCAGTATAATGTAATGCCGTAGCACTACATCATACTGCTATCTGACAGGCAGTCTATCAAGCCACCCCACAGGGATGGCTTGATAGGCATTCTGCCATGACAGCCCTAGGGCCTTTCAGAACGCCCACGGCTGCCATGACACCCACACGGCTCCTTGCAATGAGAGGACCCCTGCGATGACAGCTCCCTGCCATATGGGACCCCCGAACATCGTTCGGGGGATTCAAATGTCACTGTCAGAATTGACAGCGGCATTTAAAATGTTAACAGCCTATGCGTGGTTCATCGCAACTTTTGCCGCTGGGTGTCAACTGTAGGAAACAGCCGGCACCCGGGATGTATGAAGGGAGGTCGCCCCGTGATCTCTCTTCATACATAGACCATCGATACAGGCTGTCAAAAGGCGTGTTGGCAGCCGTTAAGGGGTTAATGTTATGGTTTCAAAAATCCCAAGTCATTTTAATGCATTTTCAAGTTATTTTCGCCAACCATACTGCCTACATCAATGGTGTAATTCTACATCATAATGGCGGTAGCACCTGGTTGCTATGTAGCATTTAAAGATAAATGAGAATTGAAGTTTCAGCACTAGTACTGACTCAGCATGACTGTATATTTTATTATTAGTCATCAATGTGTGGTTGTAATTTAATAGTCAAATGAGATTCTATTGTACTGTATCCTATTCAGCACATGATAATCACATCTCATCTCATAGTTTCTGTCATTTATGGAATTATTCTGAACATCTGAAATGATTAAAAATATCTTTCGGAGCTGGAGTCTCATAAGAAGTTATGACTGTTTCAAAGAGAAATGTAGATTCTTGCCTTGCACTGGATGCATGTGAGCGGTCCCATTTTTCAGTGGGGGGACTTAGAGTAATAAACTGGGCATTGCAGGTATGGTTTTAGGTCTTGAGGTCCCTGTCTGGGTTTTGGAATGGCTGCGGAACAGAAAGCTTATCTGCAGACTTATAGAAAGGATGTAACCTTGTATTCGTAGAGTATTCTTTACTTGTTAATTCGTTGCTAGAGATGAGTGAACGTACTCGGTTCGGGTGTTTTTGCACTCGAGCACCGCTTTTTCCGAGTAACTGACTACTCGGACAAAAAGATTCGGGGAGCGCCGGGGGTGAGCAGGGGGTTGCAGAGGAGTGGGGGGGAGGGGAGAGAGAGCTCCCCCCTGTTCCCCACTGCTACCCCCCACTCCACCACGCCGCCCCCCGAATCTTTTCGTACGAGTAGTCAGTTACTCAGAAAAAGCGGTGCTCGAGTGCAAAAACACCCGAACCGAGTACGCTCGCTCATCTCTATTCGTTACCCCAAGAAAGTTGAGATAATTCTGAGCCGTACATAAAGGGTCCTTTTACATGGGCCGATAAATCATTCAGATTCCCATGATCCAGCAAGAATTTGAACTAGTATGGTTCAGTGTGAATGCATACACAGACTGAACGACAAACGATAATTATCGCTAATCATTCAGTTTATGCATAAAAACTAAGCGACAATTGACCTGTGTAAACAGGCAGTCATTCATCTATGAAAGACTGCCTGTTTACTGTGAATGGAAGTGGGCAGGCCATAATGATCACCAGTCCGCTCCGCCTCACAGAACAGGAACGATTATTGCTGCGACGACCTGGTGGGCATTTGCGGTACAGATTTTAAATCCACAGCACATCAATTGTTTGCTGTAGATTGTTACCATACATTTTATCCTTTGCTACCCAAAGTATGAAATCTGCAGCAAATCCACAGCATCTTAAAGGGGTTGTCCCGCGCCGAAACGGGTTTTTTTTTTTTTCAACCCCCCCCCCGTTCGGCGCGAGACAACCCCGATGCAGGGAGGTAAAGAAAGCTCACCGGAGCGCTTACCTGAATCCCCGCGCTCCGGTGACTTCTCTACTCACCGCTGAAGATGGCCTCTTCCTCCGTGGACCGCAGCTCTTCTGTGCGGTCCACTGCCGATTCCAGCCTCCTGATTGGCTGGAATCGGCACGTGACGGGGCGGAGCTACACGGAGCTACACGGAGCCCCATAGAAGACTGCAGAAGACCCGGACTGCGCAAGCGCGGCTAATTTGGCCATCGGAGGGCGAAAATTAGTCGGCACCATGGAGACGAGGACGCCAGCAACGGAACAGGTAAGTATAAAACTTTTTATAACTTCTGCATGGCTCATAATTAATGCACAATGTACATTACAAAGTGCATTATTATGGCCATGCAGAAGTGTACAGACCCACTTGCTGCCTCGGGACAACCCCTTTAACATGTAAATCCATTAGAAAAACAAATCATTTGATGTTTTTTTTTCTGTTGTAGATTCACAGAGGAATATTTGCTGCGGAACATTCGCAGTGCATCAGCCCCATGGAACCATATCCAAAGAGTGGGGGACCAGAAGTAAAGTGGTTGACCTTTTCTCCCATATGAGTACATCTTGAGATGAAATTCAGTCCTTTGGATTTCAATATGCAATTGTTACATGCATGACAACTGAAACTTCCCCTGGTCACATTAACTCCAGTGTCTGTCTCCCCTGCTGCCACCGGCGATTTCTCAGTAACGTGTGTGAGGGTTGGATGAGGGGGGGGGGGGGAGGGGGCTTGTTGGCCGGCAGCAGCGAGTAATGGACTTCACTTAAAAAACTGCGAAGGTGTATATAGACTTTAATGTCAACACTATTACTATGTTACTACAGCTTCTGTCTTCATTTTAACTGTTTGCTTCAAAACTTGCTACCAATTTCTGCCTTCAGTGCATTCTATCCCCACAAGCCCATCTCTTCTTCCCTCACCCATGTACAGCTTAAATGAACTATTTACAATGCATGTTAAACTCCACCTACCAAGTCCCACCCATACCTAAGCTACCTGATCTTTTCTTCAGACAGCCTATTGCTGAAGGACCTTGGCCTGGTCTGCAGTCTGGCTGTTGTCATGTCATCACTGTAGCCAATGTCTGGTCATCACTGAAAAATGCAGGAAAGGAGACTCCCTTTGCTCCCATATGCTAGTGTCCATTTGTTCGGCCCAGGCTTTGTTGTTCTTCGCAGCCATCTTCCACTGAGTTCTCTTACTTTCACAGCTGCTGCACCAGCCTTTCCTCTAGCGCTTTACTCACTGGCCCGCTATTACTGGGCCCCGATCTTCTAGGCCTCAATTGTCTGCTAGACCCAATCACTCTCTAGCCTCTTAGTTATTAGGCCATGATGGTCACTAGCTTGGCACATGCCAGGAACTTATCCCTGTAACGTAAGGAGCTGTAAGACCTGCTCACATGTACGGACCACGGACAGGATACAAATCCCCAACACACAGCAGGACTATAAGATCCCGGGGACAGTCACATGTTCCACGTCTGATGTTGTGTACCTGATCCTGTGCAGTAGATGTCCTGTTGGGGGCTTTATGTTGAAGAAACAGGACGAAAACTGAAAGCCAGGAGGAGATCTCATCGCCACACGATTAAACAAAGAAAAGACAGAATTACTTGTGGCTGACCATTTTTCTAGCCACGGACACAACGTAGAACATATAGATTATATAAAAAGGCAACTTCAAATCACAAAGCCAAAGAAGAATTTGGGAGTACAAATTTATAACCATCTTTCAACAAAGGCCTACATTTTTCAAGAGGATTCATGCATGACTGGGAAGTATGAGAAATCTATAGCACAGATAACACTGCTGGCCTGGTGACCCCCTAACACCAGTTCAGAGACCATAAAACTTTCACATCTTTATCAGTGGACTAATTACGTTTTTACTTCTCTACTCATCCTGTTCTGGTATTTTTTAAGTGCAAATTAATCACACCATTTCTGTGCCATTTCATATGTATATATAAATCCATGTTTCTTTAGATCCATTTCTATAAGCCTGAAGAAGAACCCTAAGGAGGTTTGAAAGCTCGCTATGACATCATGTATTTTTGTTAGCCATTGAAAGTATTATATCTACAAGATTACTTGGTTTCTCTTGTTAAGAACAATCACATTTTGCTCTACTGGCTTTAACACAATACCAAACTTTTTTCAGGATGTTTTTCCGCACACTTGCTCCTTTGTTTGGCCTCCACCACTTTAGCTGTCTCTATTGCTGTGCCACTACTCAAGGGCAAGATGGTCAGCACCTTTTATTGAGCACCTCCTCCTAGATGCTATCGATGGTTACGCACCAGCTGTGTCATCTATGGCTTCAGGGCTGATGATTCACTGATTGTGTCACCACCCTCATCATTAGAGTGCGCAGTGCTTACACCATGATGCTTGAGCAGCCATGTCACTGACAATGGGGCAGGACTTCATTCTGGTGTTCCGAGTACCTGAATGAACAGTGGTTGCCACTTGCCTCTTCGGTGGAGAAGCAGGGAGCTCCTCTACTACCTTACAGCTCTCAGAAATCACTGAACCATCTGCTGCCCCTCTCTATTCTCCTGCTTCTAACAGCAGAGGACATGTCTCCTAACCCTGGTCTACCTATTATTACTACCAACTTCAATGTCTTATCTGCTGCCTGCAAATCTGGTTAACATTCCTTGTATGACTTATTCTATCTCCTTTAAGAGTGCACTATGGACATCTCAGTCAGCGGACAGCAAACTCCCCACCATTCACGATTTCTACATTACAAAATCTTTCAACTTTCCGGTTCTCACAGAAACATGGATTCAACAGTCTGACACCGCTTCCCTTGCTGCTCTGGCCTCATGTCCACTAGGAAATTCGGGCCTGCAAGGATTTTCCATGCAGAATCCCGCAGTGGGTCCCTCCTTTCCCGCGGACATGAGGCCTGAAAATTTATTTTTCTTACCTGTCTGGAAGCAGCGGATCTTCCCTCCATCGCGGCCGGATCTTCTTTCTTAGGCCCGGCGGATGTACTCAGCATGCCGGAAGCGTGCCGCGCGCATGCGCCGTGCCCTTTTCTTTTTTAACTCCTGCACTCTTACGCCGAAGAGCAGAAATTCAGCTGCGGGTGTACCGTGGATACGGACGGTCCACAGGCTTCTATGGAAGCCTGCGGGAGACCCGCGGAAAGTGGAACATGCTGCGGGTGTTTTCCCGCACGTGCGATCCGCGCGGCAGGGAAAATTGACATCCGCAGTTATTTACTTACCTGAGGGTGTCCAATGCATCCCTATGGCCTCGGAAAATGCGTGCGGGGCACCTGCATGGATTTCCTAAGGCCTCATGTCCCCGGGGAAACTCAGGCCCGCCGCGGATTCTCCATGCAGAATCCAGCGGGTCCCTCCTTTCCAGCAGACATGAGGCCTAAAAAGAATTACTTACCTGTCCGGACGCTGCGGATCTTCCCTCCGCCGTGGCCGGATCTCCTTTCTGCAGCCCGGTGGATGTGCTCGGCACGCCGGCAGCGTGCTGCGGGCATGCGCTTTGCACTCTATTTTTTTTTTAAACTCCTGCTCCCCCACGCAGAAGAGCAGAAATTCAGCTCAGGGGGTTTCCCGCGGATCCGGACGGCTTCCATAGGCTTCAATAGAAGCCTGCAGGAGACCAGCACTAAAAGGGACCATGCTGCGGGTGATTTCCCGCACACGCAATCCACGCCTCAAGAGAAAATGACATCCGCAGGTATTTAACTACCTGCGGGTGTCCAATGCATCCCTATGGGGCGTGGATCACGTGTGCAGTTGATCTGCTCCGGATTCTAAATGTTATTTTAACCATGGACATGAGGCCTAATTCTATTTGTCCAGTGGACATGAGGCCTCTATCTTCTAGGGGCCTACACTTTTCCCGTTCCCCCAGACATGAGAACAAGTGTGGTGGAAAAGCAGCAGTTTTTCTTTTCCATAATGCACTTTCCAGGTTATCCTCCAAGTACCCTCACTCATATTCCCTTTTTTGAGGTTTACACCCTCAGATACTTCCATCTACTCTCCCTGTGAATGGCGGTTGTCTACAGTCTTTGCCAGTTCCTGGATCACTTTTCCGCCTGGTTTTCCTATTTTCTATCTTGCGAAATTCCAACCAGCATTTAACACTTTCATGGATAACCCAATCTCCCCATCTGCCTCTCAGTTTTTAGCATTAACCTTTCACAACTCAACTTAGACCTGTGTGGCGCAGAGTGCAGAGCTCTCACTCACAACCTAAGGGCTGTGAGTTCCATCCCCGCATGGTTCAAGGTTGACTCAGCCTTCCATCCTTCCGAGGTCAGTAACAAATAAATTACCTGAAAGCGCTGTGGAATAAGCTGGTGCTATACAAATAACAAGATTTACTGCTTCTTCCACACACATAGATAGCAATACACTTGACCAGTTCTTTTCAAACTAGTCATTCCTGCTCTTTGACCACAACCTTCTTCCCTTTTACTATCTAGCATTCTCATCCTTCTGAAAACACTCCTACCTATCACACGAAAATCTACAGGTCATTAACAGTAATTTATGGACTCTCTACAGTCATCATTGTCCCAAGTCTCTTTTGAGTTTCTTTATGTCAGGCAGCCCTGATCTGCCTGCCAGACATTATAAAGACACTCAAAAGTGCCATAGATAAAGCATCTCCACCTAGACTCCAACTCCTCCATCGGAAGGCCGCGGCAACCTGTTTACACACCTCCAGCTTGTTTCCTTCAGCAGTGCTCTAGGTGTGACGAACGCCTGTGGGGAAACGCACACTATCGTAGATTTCCTCCATACTCTGCCTTCCAATATGCCAAACAAGCCTATTTCACAACCATCTCCTCAATATCCTAAATTTTTTTAACTCCCTCTGTAGCCCTAAAATGCAGCCACCTCCGACCGCTCTCAGTGCTGAAGACCTTGACGCTTATTTCAAAGATAAAACTGGCAACATCCGGCAGGGAATTATCTCCTATTCCACACACACCCCGAATGTGTAGGACATAACCTTACGTCCTGTGTCGTTAAGGGGTTAAACACTTGTTTATGATTTTGTCCTGTTTTGCGACTGTGAAAATCATGGTGGTAAAACGGGACGAAACAAAACCGTTGATTTAAAAGTTTTCATTTTCAATTCTCACTCGTTAATTCCATGATAAAAGATGGCAGGACCCATCTTCAGGCTTTACCCCCTCCCCAAACTCGCACACAATAGAGCTTAGTTTGAATAGTCAAAAAAGAAACAACCCTGATTCATGCGCTAACACACTTAGTAGTGGCAGGCGTATTAGCGCATGCGCCCATCTGCTTGAGCCCCGATACAGTGAATGTGAAAGACCGAATGATTCTTATGTGAACGCACCAACGATGCATCTGCCTGTCTAAACAGGCTGTAGGAGCGCAAATGAGCTAGCCGTGACGTCACTCGCCCGGTCCAACGAGAATCAGCCAGACTAAAAGGACCCTTCCGGGTATGCTGACAGAAAGCTACCCAACGGCAGGTATAGTCAGCGCTCCGCGACAGACCGCCCTACTATCTGATATAGAAAACGCTAAATCTGTTCAGTTCTGGTCTGATTTGAGTGACATTTTGCGTGAGCGTTCTTCAGCAATCGGCGACCAATACTGGCGGAATTAAAAGTCGAAAACTCACCGACTTCTCCTGTAATTTTTGTTGCCAATAGCAACCAATCACAGCCCAGCTTTCCTTCCGCCAACAGTGTCCGCTGGTGGCAGTTATGTAGCAACTAATGACATAAGTGAACACTTCAGCTTCAAGAAATATTACTAAAGATGATTGTTTGATGTGCCAATTGCGCAGCGCGTCATAATCAAATTTGGACGAACGAATGATTTAGGACCACTGCAAAATGGCGCAGTAACATGAGTTATTATGTGGAAGAAGGCAAGAATTCTGAAAGCCCAATTTGCAATAACCAATTCCTGCACTCATAGCGTCGTGCAACAAGCGGGTAGATCCCCCAGTGACTAAGGGCTCTTTTACATGGGCTTGGTTTTAGCGTAGTATAGGCGCTCAAAAAAAAATTGTGTCTAAACTGCACTAAAAAAAAATGCGTGAATGGACAATTTTTCACATGCAGAAGACCCGAGCTTCTTGTACGTGAAAATCGCGGATTTGCTGGAACGTGTTGCTGAAAAAAGCACAGCTGCTCCACGAGGACAGAGAGATAAAGCCACACAGGGCGGGGCTACGGGGGTTTCCTGAAGGATCTGTCCATAGCAGGTAGAGAGAGTGGGCTACAGGCGATCCCCGGGGAATATCCCCATAGCACAGAGAGAGAGGGCTTCCCCCATAGCAGGAAGAGAGGGGTGGGGCTATAAAGTAGATCCCTCTAGCCCCACCCCCACAGAAGCCCTCTAACCCCCGACCTCCCCCCTCTCTCTCTCTCCCTGCAATGGGAACCTGATGCTGAGGAGGTGGAGGGAGCCTTCTACTGCTCCCCATTGCTGGGGAATTGCCTGCTGCTTACAGCGGGACATTTATAACTTGCAGCCCAGAAGCACATTGTAAATGTCCCACTGTAAACTCCTGCCAGTCCCCGTGGGGATTAAGAGAACCCCCGGGAACAAGAACGTAACCCTTATGGCTCCCCTCATCCTCATGGGGACTAACAGGAGTACAGCGGGACATTTACAATGTGCTTCCGGGTGTAGCGGCGCCGCTGCTGTTTGGCAGCCATCCTCCTAATGACTTGTAACCTCCTTTCCGGAGCGTCGGGTATGGCTACACTCCTGCTCCCATAGAAGTCTATGCAGAGTCCAGCGCAGCTTGCACCACAGATAGGGCAGATCCCATCTTTTCTGGCAGCACGGACCTCCGATGCGGCCATTGTAGCCGCATGTCCCCTCTTCTTACGGTGAAGGATTTTTACGCGTCTAAAATCCCTTCATCTGAGCGTTTCTATAGGAAACCATCGGTCCTATCAGGTGGGGATCTCCATGCGCCCGTGTGAAAGAGCCCTAATATAAAGCGGTAGGCGGCCAGGCGCTTAAAATGTAAGTCTTTGGACTGTAACGGACCGTCCCGGCTAATAAAGCGATAGCCGCCACCAGAATGTCCGATATGGGGTAACTTATAGCATATCCGATAACTAGACCAGCAGTTCATGTCCGATATGGGGTAATTTATAGCATATCCGATAACTAGACCAGCAGTGCATGTCCGATATGGGGTAACTTATAGCATATCCGATAACTAGACCAGCAGTGCATGTCCGATATGGGGTAACTTATAGCATATCCGATAACTAGACCAGCAGTTCATGTCCAATATGGGGTAACATAGCATATCCGATAACTAGACCAGCAGTTCATGTCCGATATGGGGTAATTTATAGCATATCCGATAACTAGACCAGCAGTTCATGTCCGATATGGGGTAATTTATAGCATATCCGATAACTAGACCAGCAGTTCATGTCCGATATGGGGTAATTTATAGCATATCCGATAACTAGACCAGCAGTGCATGTCCGATATGGGGTAATTTATAGCATATCCGATAACTAGACCAGCAGTTCATGTCCGATATGGGGTAATTTATAGCATATCCGATAACTAGACCAGCAGTGCATGTCCGATATGGGGTAATTTATAGCATATCCGATAACTAGACCAGCAGTGCATGTCCGATATGGGGTAATTTATAGCATATCCGATAACTAGACCAGCAGTGCATGTCCGATATGGGGTAACTTATAGCATATCCGATAACTAGACCAGCAGTTCATGTCCGATATGGGGTAATTTATAGCATATCCGATAACTAGACCAGCAGTGCATGTGGTAAGAAAACCCTGTGAACTCCCTCGGCCGCTCTGTGGAAGGGGCAAGAGGGAGAAAGGGCAAAAACTAGATACATTGCCACACACGTTCTATGGAACTAAGTGACATTTGACGTCCCCGACCCTGATGTGTGCAGCCCGCCTGCCAATGAGGGGGGCCGCCATCACCATGGAGGCTCCTCAGCACCTCCACCATAGGCGTGCAGCACCTCGGGTCCCGGCGCCCCGCACACCTATACCCCGCTGAGGGGAGTCCGCCATGTACCGGCCGGGGGAGCAGCCATCACCATGGAGGCTCCTCAGCACCTCCACCATAGGTGTGCAGCACTCAGCACCTCGGGTCCCGGCGCCCCGCACATGGGCGGCGCTTTGGGCGGGAGTCCTCCCCGCACCATGTACCAGGCTGGAGGGTGTGGAGCTCGCCACTTGCCTCAGCAGCTGCGGCGGGACAGCAGAGGAGGACGGGGCTCTTGCTGGTGAGTACAGCCTGTGCTGCCTATGGAGGGTCATGGGGCTGCAGCCTTCACTGTCACTTCCTCCATTAGCAGCTGTGTTGGAAGGGGCACAGAAGTTCTGGGGGGCAGATGTAGCAGAGCTGACTTTGTCACATGCAGAATTATCTGTCCAAGTGGATTTACATGCAAAACTACTGCATTCTGGTCCCCAACCAGCAGCCTCGGCGAGTTCAGCGACCAACTCAGCTCTGCTACATCGGTGCACGCACTAGCTGGTAATCTCTACTTCTACCATGGCTATACATCATCCGCTGGGGTCGTTAGTCATTACGTCTTATCCTTTATCCCCCGGCTAACGATGCTGGCGAAGGATCCTGGTCCTTGTGTGTGATGTCACGCTGCGAGCGTCCGCGATCATACGTCCTTGTGTGTGATGTCACGCTGCGAGCGTCCGCGATCATACGTCCTTGTGTGTGATGTCACGCTGCGTTTGCCAGCGATCATACGTCCTTGTGTGTGATGTCACGCTGCGAGCGTCCGCGATCATACGTCCTTGTGTGTGATGTCACGCGAGCGTCCGCGATCATACGTCCTTGTGTGTGATGTCACGCTGCGAGCGTCCGCGTTCATACGTCCTTGTGTGTGATGTCACGCTGCGAGCGTCAGCGATCATACGTCCTTGTGTGTGATGTCACGCTGCGAGCGTCCGCGATCATACGTCCTTGTGTGTGATGTCACGCTGCGTTTGCCAGCGATCATACGTCCTTGTGTGTGATGTCACGCTGCGAGCGTCCGCGATCATACGTCCTTGTGTGTGATGTCACGCTGCGAGCGTCCACGATCATACGTCCTTGTGTGTGATGTCACGCTGCGTTTGCCAGCGATCATACGTCCTTGTGTGTGATGTCACGCTGCGAGCGTCCGCGATCATACGTCCTTGTGTGTGATGTCACGCTGCGAGCGTCCGCGATCATACGTCCTTGTGTGTGATGTCACGCTGCGAGCGTCCGCGTTCATACGTCCTTGTGTGTGATGTCACGCTGCGAGCGTCAGCGATCATACGTCCTTGTGTGTGATGTCACGCTGCGAGCGTCCGCGATCATACGTCCTTGTGTGTGATGTCACGCTGCGTTTGCCAGCGATCATACGTCCTTGTGTGTGATGTCACGCTGCGAGCGTCCGCGATCATACGTCCTTGTGTGTGATGTCACGCTGCGAGCGTCCACGATCATACGTCCTTGTGTGTGATGTCACGCTGCGTTTGCCAGCGATCATACGTCCTTGTGTGTGATGTCACGCTGCGAGCGTCCGCGATCATACGTCCTTGTGTGTGATGTCACGCTGCGAGCGTCCGCGATCATACGTCCTTGTGTGTGATGTCACGCTGCGAGCGTCCGCGATCATACGTCCTTGTGTGTGATGTCACGCTGCGAGCGTCCGCGATCATACGTCCTTGTGTGTGATGTCACGCTGCGTTTGCCAGCGATCATACGTCCTTGTGTGTGATGTCACGCTGCGAGCGTCCGCGTTCATACGTCCTTGTGTGTGATGTCACGCTGCGAGCGTCCGCGTTCATACGTCCTTGTGTGTGATGTCACACTGCGAGCGTCCGCGTTCATACGTCCTTGTGTGTGATGTCACGCTGCGAGCGTCCGCGTTCATACGTCCTTGTGTGTGATGTCACGCTGCGACCGTCCGCGATCATACGTCCTTGTGTGTGATGTCACGCTGCGACCGTCCGCGATCATACGTCCTTGTGTGTGATGTCACGCTGCGAGCGTCCGCGTTCATACGTCCTTGTGTGTGATGTCACGCTGCGAGCGTCCGCGTTCATACGTCCTTGTGTGTGATGTCACGCTGCGACCGTCCGCGATCATACGTCCTTGTGTGTGATGTCACGCTGCGAGCGCCCGCGATCATACGTCCTTGTGTGTGATGTCACGCTGCGAGCGCCCGCGATCATACGTCCTTGTGTGTGATGTCACGCTGCGAGCGCCCGCGATCATACGTCCTTGTGTGTGATGTCACGCTGCGAGCGCCTGCGATCATACGTCCTTGTGTGTGATGTCACGCTGCGAGTGCCCGCGATCATACGTCCTTGTGTGTGATGTCACGCTGCGAGCGTCCGCGATCATACGTCCTTGTGTGTGATGTCACGCTGCGATCGTCCGCGTTCATACGTCCTTGTGTGTGATGTCACGCTGCGAGCGTCCGCGATCATACGTCCTTGTGTGTGATGTCACGCTGCGAGCGTCCGCGATCATACGTCCTTGTGTGTGATGTCACGCTGCGAGCGTCCGCGATCATACGTCCTTGTGTGTGATGTCACGCTGCGAGCGTCCGCGATCATACCTCCTTGTGTGTGATGTCACGCTGCGAGCGTCCACGATCATACGTCCTTGTCTGTGATGTCACGCTGCGAGCGTCCGCGATCATACGTCCTTGTCTGTGATGTCACGCTGCGAGCGTCCGCGATCATACGTCCTTGTCTGTGATGTCACGCTGCGACCGTCCGCGTTCATACGTCCTTGTGTGTGATGTCACGCTGCGACCGTCCGCGATCATACGTCCTTGTGTGTGATGTCACGCTGCGTTTGCCCGTGATCATACGTCCTTGTGTGTGATGTCACGCTACGTTCGCCTGCGATCATACGTCCTTGTGTGTGATGTCACGCTGCGACCGTCCGCGTTCATACGTCCTTGTGTGTGATGTCACGCTGCGACCGTCCGCGATCATACGTCCTTGTGTGTGATGTCACGCTGCGAGCGTCCGCGTTCATACGTCCTTGTCTGTGATGTCACGCTGCGAGCGTCCGCGTTCATACGTCCTTGTCTGTGATGTCACGCTGCGAGCGTCCGCGATCATACGTCCTTGTCTGTGATGTCACGCTGCGTTTGCCCGCGATCATACATCCTTGTGTGTGATGTCACGCTGCGTTTGCCCGCGCCGTGATCTACGTGAAGTTTATTTACTGACCTATTCAGATTTTATACGAGGCCGCAAATATGAAGCTTTTAATTAAAAGTGTAGTTGGTTGTATAACGTCACGCAGGTGAGGAGATGATTGGCGCAGATACATTCGTAGCCGCAGACTTCACTTATTACATGCCGGGTTTTTTTAAATTAATTTAAATACCCAATTATGTGAATTATTGCCCGGCAGGGATGCAGTCGTTAGCCTTCTGCAGGCTACGGTTTGGTAACGAGCTAATTACACCCGCCTTACTCTTGTTATGTGTGAGGGTTCTTTTACACGAAGCGATTTTATCGTTTCGCATGAACGCACGGCGACCGCTCAGTCAGATAAATCGCTCGCAAAGCGTTCAGTCGTTCACTATACCGGTGAATGGGAGCGGTGAAGCAATCGCTGTTTACACGAAAATCTGTGTAAACGAGCGAGCGATAAACGTTATTTTATACCTGCATAAAGAGAACGGCGAGCGAGAAGCGAAAAATTCTCATTCGCCGTTCAGTCGTTCCTGTGTTTACGTTGAAGGATTATTGTCCGAAGTCGAATGGTCCGGCGGTTTTGGGGGTTTTATTCATATACGATAATTGTTCCACATAAATGGCGCCCTAACGATATGGACGTTGGTGGGCAGACAAGGCGTTTTGTACCGTTTAGATGCGCAGTTGTGGTACCCTGCGTCGATCGGAAGGATGCTGCCCGTTCTGTACGGTATTTGCCCGGCAGCTTCACATGAACGTAATTGGACATTCGCACAGCGTGCAGTAAGTGCACTATGAAATTTCGTACTTGCTGCGTGCCGCCATTCGCCATATACTATCTTGGCTTGTAATACACGCCGAGATAGCACATGCAGCGCTCTCCATTGCGTGCGGAAATCACGCAGTATGTGTGCGTGATAACATAGCAGATTGGTACAGCGTATTACACGCACAAAACCCGTGTGCGTAATACACCGCCACCACGCGTCCGTGTAAAGGAGCCCTAAAAGGCACATTATTAGGGCTGCCTCATGCGAGCGCCAAAAAAGCCATCATAAATGCAACATTTTGTGACGTGAAGGAGTATATTTTGCGCACGTACCTGCACAAATAGTGCGCCGCTAGCTCACCTGGGCGGGCTATGTGCTGCGTTTTGCATACCTGTGCGTACATATGTGTGTATTGCGCCTCCGCCATTGACTTCTATGGAGCCCTTAGTTTTTTTACGGAATTTCTTGCGTTTTTAAAATTTTTTCTTTTGCAGACCTTAAGGATAGTTTCACATGGGCAATTGCGATATCGCCGCAAGAAAATCACGGTAAAAATCACGATTTTGTTCCTGAGATGTCTTGAGTGTCAGCGATGCCTTTTTTTTTGCAAAAACATGGCTGCCGCTTGCGTTTTCTCGCACTTTTTTCTCACAAGAAAGACAGTAGGACTTTCTAATTTTAAAAACCCATCACATGAAAATCACAAGTTCGTGCATTGCGATAAAACGAAGGCTCCATATGGAAAAGTGGGCGATTATAGAAAAAAACCCCAGAAAGATAGGACGTCCCACGATTAAATCTCGCAACATCGTAAATGTGAAGGAAACATTGAAAAGCATGGGTTTCACACCGTATGAAAATTGCGCAATTTTTATCGCCCCCTGTGTGAAATGGCCTAATCACGAAATTACATATCTGGTATATTAGAAATCCGTAATAACGGTTTCGCAAGACGTCCTTCGTTCTGCAGCAGAATGTAATCTTAAAGTTTTGAAGTAAAGACTTTCAGATTTTGACGGATGCAGAATTGACGCCCCGCAGGGATAACCTTGTGAGGCAGGAATGTCCGCGGGGACTAATATCGCCCCGTATGAAGGTCCCTAAGGCTGCGATGGCCCCGGCCAAACGCAGGCGGAGAAGCGCTGATTGCTACCGGCACCCGGACGTGTCACAGGGCTGGTACTGAGGAGGCCATGCGCCTCCCACAATCAGCGGGCTCTGCCATACTCCGCAGGCGCTCTGTGTACTTGATGGAAGTTTGCTCCAGCACCTCACTAACTTTTCTTGGCATTACAGTATTTAGCTACTTTCCCGTTGTCTCAGGAAGTCCTTGTAGAGCGAAGCCGATGATCGATATCTCCCATCGCGGAAACCATTTGTCATGGCACAAAAATGCTTATTTTGCAGGAAATCTCTGATCATGCCCTTTTCATTAGAGGTCTTCTGCCTAAACACAATCCGCGCACTCCTCTAAACCTGGGGTCCCACTGTGTTAAAACTCTCCATTGAGCTGTCCAGCAGGGGGTTTGTTTGATTACCGTTCCCAGGTATTCAAATAGAACCCCCTGCCAACGGAGAGCAGTGATGCCGTGCGGAGGGCCGTCTGTGCCACTAACAAGGCTGCTCTACATCCCATTATACGTACTATAGTGGTCCCTTGTCACTCTGACAGAACTCCTGGCTCTTGCACACTTGTGTTTTTTGGGTTTTTTTAACACAAATGTCAATGGGACTTTCTAACGTTAAAAACGCATCGCGCAAAAATCGCAAAGCACAAACTTGTGATTTTAGTGCGATTGTGTTTTTAACGTTAGAAAGTCCCATTGACATTCACATAAAAAAACGTGCAACAAAAACGGAAGTATGCAAGAGCCCTCAGGCCCCCTTCACACAGCCGTATGCGTTTTTTACATTTGCCTGTACGCGACGTAAAATTGTATGAATGAATCGCTGCGATCAAGTCCCGGTTCACATGGGCAGCTGCAACGTATCGGCACGGAAATCCCTCGATCGGCAGAAATCCTTGGAATGACTGCTTAAATAGAGCCGGCTGTCTTCTTTTCCCAGCGTTGGACGCAGCTAAACTCCCCCCCCCCTCCCTTTTTTTTTTAGCTGCCATAGAAATCTATAGGCGCTTCCAGCGTATCTCAGCTAAAAATATTTGACTTATATTTGGATGCAGCGTATAAAATCGGCGATGTGCTATTTTCGCCCGTACAATTTTTTTCTTCTTTAACGCGTCCGTAAACCGTCCATCTGAATGAATAGATCAGAATCCAATGCTTCTATTAGGGCGGCTTCACACGGGCGTATGTGTTTCTGCATGTGACTCAGCGCAACGCATTTGCGCTATGAATGAGTCTTTTGCTCGTGTATTGACATATTTTACTCTACGTTTTGCGCTTGCAAGGTGTGTTCAGTTTGCGCATCCCCATTGACTTCTATGAAGACCTTTGGTGTGTAAATGTGCAGGAAAATACAGCATGCTTTAATTTTTGCAGATAATGAAGATGCACGCTCGCTTAATGTATCAATGGGTTCTATTCCCTACATATTGCATACGTAAAGTTTACGTGCGCAAAAATCGTACGCAAATAGGCCTGTGTGAAGGAGCCCTTAGTTTACTTCCTAAGGGTATGTTCGCACATGACAGATTTGCTGCGGGTTCTCTGCAGCGGCGAATCCCACAGCAGCAAGTCCGCACCAAACGTCGCAGATCCTGGCATGGATTTTGGTGCTTATTCCGCGCAGATTTCACTGCTTCAATTTATAAGGGGTGGAATCCATGATGAAACCATAGCTGCTCATTTGGATGGAGGGCTAGGCTTTGACTAGGTCATTCCAAGATGCTTCTATGTTTCCCCCTAAACCCCTCCAGTGTGTCTTGAGCTGTATCTCTAGGGTCAGTCCTGCTGGAAGGTCAATCTTCGCTCCTTATCAGATCACTGGCAGTCTGTACAATCTACTTGCTGGACTTTACACATAACTGTAATGTTGCAATTCTTGATATCTTTTGGAACATCATAAAACCAATAAAAAACAAATCACTGGCAGATTGAAACAAGTTTGCCACAAGAATTGCCCAGTATTTAATGCCATACATCTAAAGTTCAGTCTTAGCCTGGTGTGACCTGAGGACCCTCTCCCATGAGTTTTGGCTCTCTGCAATATGCTGTTTGATGAACTCCAAATGTGTTTTCTTATATTGCCATTTTAAAGGGATGGTACCAAAGCTTATGAGTGGTGGAAGTCAGACCGCTAGGTCCATCACTGGCCCCGAAAATGGGGATCTCAATATTCCCTACATGAATGGAGAAGAGGACGCTCGTGGGTTGCTCCATTCATTTCAGTGACCGCACTGGAAGTTACCCAGTTTGAACTCGAGGCAATCTCCAGGGCTGCCATGAGAATGAATGGAGTGGCAGTGTTCATGCAAGTGCTGCGCTTCATTCATGCGGGAAGCATTCTTTCCATTTTGTTATCTTGGATTTAATGGCGCTCGATGGGAATGTGTGCCCTGATACAAGTCTGTGAGCGCCCGCCTAATAATTGGGCAGAGCAGTTATGAAGCTCTCTGTCTCTCTGATTGGGATTATGTGGTGATATAAATTTCTTGTCTGGCTTGGTTTCCTATTCCCAATCGTTGTTTTACAGACTTGTTAAAAAGTCATACACTGATTTGAAGGAATGCTGTCATCCGATAGGTGGCGCTGTAGAGGTATTGTTCCATCTTCCTTATTTGCATATTACCCAGAAGAGCATGGATGGCCATATAAGTCTCCTCACAAACTTTTCAGGTGTCTTCTCACACCCGTTCTAGATGCTCTCCTTTGGGAGAGACAATGCCATCCCCCGACCCACTTAACCCCCCCACCCCTCCCCCCCCGTGTTTCCACACACTTCTTAGGTACTCTCTAGAGATGAGCGAACGTACTCGTTTAGGGCGTTTTTGCAGTCGAGCACCGCTTTTTCCGAGTAACTGACTACTCGGATGAAAAGATTCGGGGGGTGGCGTGGTGGAGCGGGGGGTAGCTCTCTCTTTCGCTCACCCCCGGCGCCCCCCGAATCTTTTCGCCCGAGTAGTCGGTTACTCGGAAAAAGCGGTGCTTGAGTGCAAAAGCGCCCTAAAGGAGTACGTTCGCTCATCTCTAATACTCTCCTTAAGGAGAGACGACACCCCTCTTGACCCACATCACAGACCTCTCACCAGCCAAGCCAGAAACCTACTGCAAACTGATTAAGGGGCAAACACCCTGAAACAGCTGTCTGTGTATGGATTTCTGGCTCGGTTTCCTATTCCCAATCATTGTTTTACTGACTTGTTAAAAAGTTGTACATTGATTTGAAGAAATGCTGCCATCCAATAGGTGGCGCTGTGGAGGTATTGTTCCATCTTCCTTACTTGTATTCATTTCATATTGGCACACACAGAGTCAGACCTGCCACTTCCAGTTCCATTATGACCAAAAGTTATTACGTTCTCCGTTGCCGGTGACGTCCTAGGAGGGCGACGAGCCAATGAGCTGTTGCCTCATTAAAATAATTAGGCATGTCCTGCATTCTGTCAGTACATCGGTTTAAGTAGACAACGGCCTGTTGCCCCTCCTAGGACATCGCCAACAGTGGGAAAAATTAATAATCGCCGGATACCCCCTTTAACTAACTGCATCCCAGGTATGAAGCATTAAGCCTTGCATTGCCAGGGGTTTAAAATCTAATTGGATTGTTCTTGAGCAATAGAAATGCTGGAATTAACCCCCTTTACAGCCCTAGACCACCAGGTATACTGACATTAACTCCTTTATTACCCTAGACCACTGTGCTTCCTTATATTATCCGCCTCCCTGTCATTGATTACCAGATATACTGAAATTAACCCCTTCATTGCCCTAGGCCAACAGATATACTCACCTTAACCCCTTCATTACCCTGGATTGTCAGGTACAATATATGTTAATCTCCTCACTGATCTGGGCAACCAGGGATACAGACATTTCACTTGCTGAGACCTCTATAATACTTGCATTAAACCCTCCATTACCCTAGACCACCAGGGATGCAGCCAATAACCTTTAATGTGGCAGACCTGGACAGTGTTTAATATGGTTTGCATGGATGCTATTGTATGTTGCTGTGTTAATCCTTTATATTTGCTTTATAATTAAAGAGTACCTGCTTTTTTTTAAATGTAAAGGATAGGCGATTTCAAGGATTTTTGGAATAGGTCTTATCAGCCTATTCTGTACATTTTTCTTACAAAACCCATCATCGGCTAAGCAACGAGGTGAAGACGGGGCTGAGAAATCCATCTTCACCAGCTGTATAACAGTAGAGGGCGCTCCATCCAGATGTGTCTGCACTGTTCTATATAGAACAGCTGCAGACACTGTTCTATTCCCCCATTACAGTTTATTAATGTCACTATTGTATATAATTGTTAATAACCCCTGCTGTACACTAATATGTATTTGATGCAACTATGTATTCCTCCACTCAGATGGGACGGTGCCCAGATGCCTAACTGCACCGCTCATTAGGGGGGCACAACTCCAGCCCCCAACAGGTCATGTCTTCAGGATATCCTATAGTAAGAACACCTGGGGCAATGTCTGAGGCCCCGACAATAATTACATCAATACTGAGGAAATCCTGACAACATGACCTGTTGTGGTGACTGCAGAGGGAACACTGACAGACATCCGAGCCATCAAGCATAGCCGAGGGTCATAGTGGCTGTACAAAATAAGTAGCTTGCCCCCTTCCTAACCTACTAGCTACACTGCATTCAGACCGGGAGACAAGAGTTCCCACTGCCAGCACAGCGGTCCCCGCTGGACAGGAGGGGGGCAGCGGCTCCAGCCTGTCAATAACGCCAGCGGTGTCCCCTGGAGTCCCAGTGCAGGACGCTGATGGTTACAGGAGCCGACAGGCTGCTGCCCTCCTTTCTGGGAGACTGCAAGATAATGTCCATCTGCACCATTAGTAGCTGCTGCCACTCCCAGCACTGCCGGGACTCCCAGTTTCACTGCACTGACTTGGGGTTTTCACAGTGGGTTTTATTTAACTGCCCCCTTGAGAAAAATACTGCAAAAAAAAATACTATTAATTGACCTGCAGAGTAGATTTTAAATCCGTAGCAAGTCACTTTATACTTTGGATTTCCGCTGTGGATTTCACCCTTTGCGGTGCATGGGGTGACATCATTAGAAAAATGCTGTTTTTGCTATAGAAATTGACAAAATCCGCTGTGGAAAATGCATTTTATGTAGATTAGGCTTATCATTTTTTTTTTACAATCTCATATTCCTGTATACTAATTTGATGTACTTTTGCCTAAAAACAAAGAATTTGTCACTTCGATATTTTTTCAGAAAAGGTCCAAATCAAATTAGGATACAGAAATATGAGGTTGTAAAAAAAAAAAAAAAAAAGTTCTAACCGTAATGTAGATGTACCGTGACATTACCAACAGATCAGAGCATGAGGATAAAGCTAGGTATTCAGGGGTTAAACACATGGCCGTGTTTTTGTTATGTTTTGTGGCCATGAAAATTGCAGCTGCAAAACGGGACGAAACTATTGATTTTAGTGATTTCGTTTTGACTTGCGGGATTCTCTAGTTTTGTGCGAGAAAAGATTTTTTTTAACCCCCCCCAAGCAAGAGTACAAAATTTGAACGGTAAGAAATAGAGATGAGTGAGTATACTCGCTAAAGGCAATTGCTCGAGCGAGCATTGCCCTTAGCGAGTATCTCCCCGCTCGAGACTGCAGGTTCGGGTGCCGACAGCGGGCGGGGAGGAACGGAGGGGAGATCTCTTTCTCCCTCTCTCCCCCCGCTCCCTCCTGCTGACAGCCGCTACTCACCGCTCCCCCGCGCCGGCACCCGAACCTTCCGTCTCGAGCGGGCAGGTACTCGCTAAAGGCAATGCTCGCTCATCTCTAATAAGAAAGTATTTTGAGTGTTTCATGCACTAATATGCTCCATAGCGGTGAACATATTTGCACATGCACCCCTCTGAAGCCACCCTCACTTATACAAGGGCAGGTAAAGGGTGCTTTCACAGAAGCTGGATAGTTCCGCATTCTACACTAGAATCTGCCTGTATACATGCAAGGTATGGGGCCGATTAAGCTGCGGTTTTAAGTTCAAATTGCAGAAATATTCGTTTTATGTGAAAGCGCCCTAAAACGCCCACGCCCAGTAGCAGAAATGCTATAGGGACTTTTCACACAGGACGGAATTGTCCACAGGATTTTTGTCGGTTAGCGCAGATTTTGTTACGTTTTTAATTGCAGAATGTGTTCTGTGGAACGTCTTGGGGAATTTTTTTCATTTTTTTATTAATACTTTAACTGCGGAATTACATCTCCTGTACATTAGAAATCCGCAACAACAATTCTGCAAGATGTCTTTAATTCTGCAGCAGAAAGCTCTTCTACTGCGGAATTTAATCTTGCGGACTTTAGCAGGTGCGCAGTTCAAGCCCCATAGGGATAACATTGTGAAAAAAAGACAGATGTCTCTAATTTGGCTTTAAATAGCCATTCTATTTCACGTAGAGGGAGTAACGCACGCGTGCGAACTGGCAATTCGAGCGCAAAAATTACAGTACTATTCACTGGCACGCACGTTTCAGCCTGTTTAGGGCCATCTTCAAATCTAGTTTATGCGCAAAAACACTCTGTTGCGCCGAGCGTATTTGCGCATATGTTGGTCTGTAGAAGCCTTTAATTTGTGGTAGCCATGTGCTGTTTTGCTGCATGGCACACTACTGCTAGGAGTATATTCACACTGATAATCTGCTGTAGCTATGATTACTACAACGTTTCCCTGATAATAAGCCCTACCGTGATTTTTGGAGGGGGTTTGAAATATAAGCCCTCCCTCGAAAATGAGCCCTAGCTACACTACATTAAAAAAATACTCACCTAGCAGGTGGAGTTTGGGCCCCTTGCAATGGGCTGCAGCACTCCGGCAGGCATATATTCCTATTCCACCCCACCTCTACTTGAGCCAACCCAAATAACCAATCACTGTGAATCAGCCAACCCAAATAACCAATCGCCGTGAATCAGCCAACCCAAATAACCAATTGTCGTGAATCAGCCAACCCAAACAACCAATCAGGTTGCGAATGGTTTGGAGGTGGTGTGGAATTTAGTAATACGCCTCCGACAGGCTTCCGTGTAGACCTCAGCGTTGAGCAAGCATTCTCTTTTTGGTAATGGGCCTTGAATACCCTGCCTCCAGCAAGAGATTGCTGTGATTGGATCGCGAGCGCCGTGGCAATTGTGATCCAATCCTAGCAATCTCTTGCTGGAGGCGTGGTATTCAAGCCTCGTTACCAGGAAGAGAATGCTAGCTCAGCGCTGAGGACTACACGGAAGCCTGATGAAGCGTTGCAGCCCAGTGTGAGGGACCCAAACGTCACCTGCTAGTTTAATTATGAAGACACCCCCCAAAATTAAGATGCTGTGCCTGTTTCGGGGCAAAAAATTAATATAAAAGAGTGTCTTATTTTCGGGGAAACACGGTAGCTAGATTAACAGTTGAAAAAAATGTAAGTGAACCTTTTGGAATTTGCTGTATTTCTGTATCTGATTATTGAAGTCTCGATTATAGATAGACACAATCTAACCAAATTATGGGGGGATTTTCAACACCCTTTTTTCAAAAGCTATAACTTTTTATTTTTCTGTCGACTTGGCCATAAGAGGGCTTGTTCTTTGCAGGGTGAGTTGTAGTTTTTATCGCTACCATTTTTTGGGTACATGTAATTCATTATAACTTTTTTTTGTAGGGCAAGGAGAAAACACATCAATTCTCTCATTGCTTTTTGTTTTTTTTTTACATTTATTATGCTGCATAAATGACATGATCATTTTTCTGCGGCTTGTCACCACTACGACAATACCAAAATTATATCTAATTTTTTATTTTGTAAAAGTGAAAAAACCTTCTTTACATATACTTTAAATATATGTGGAGCTGTGGGAGGTCTTGTTTTTGTGTTACGACACAAAAAAATGGTACTGTTTTGGGGTACGTGGCTTTTTTGATCACTTTTATTGCATTTTTGGGAGGCAAAATTAACAAAAAAAAGTTAGTTTTTTTCTACAGCATTTGCCATGCAAAATAAATAGTATGTTCAAGTTATTGTACATGTCGTTATGGATGCAAAGGTACCAAACGTATATATTTTTTAAAAACAGAGAAAATGTTTTGAAGGTTTTTTTATTTGTTTTTTTCTATTACAGATTTTTTAAAGTTTCTTTTTCTACTATTTTTTTTTTTTATGCCCCTGTAGGGAACTTGAAACTGTAAACCTATCAACGCTGTGATAAACTGCAGTACTTGTGTACTGCAATTTATTATCGCTAATAATAGTGATTATAGGCCATGGCAGACCCGGCCCTCCATCCTGTATCCTGAGAACAGATTTTCAGTACTTTAAGGAATTAAATGCCCAGAAAATCTCTTTAAGGCTTCATTCCCACGAGCATATATTGGCCGCTGTTGTCACGGTCGGCTGATATACGCTACCATCTGGGGCGTAAAAGCTCGTGAACGAGCGCACAAATCTAAAGTTTGTGCGCCCATCCACACGGCATGGGCCCCGGCGCATATACATCAAGGCTGCCATGCCGTTGAGCCTTCCCCTTCCCTCCCCCTTGCCGACTCACCTCTTCTCTCCTGCCCCCTGGCTGATTGCAATGGGAGCTAAGCACCGCCCCATCCTGCCTCCTCCCATTGCTGGCTGTGGACAAGGGTAGGGAGCGGAGGCTTAGCTGCTAAACTCCCTCCCGCCTCCCCTCTTCGGCCACTGTCATTGACTCCCATAGGAGCCCATGCAGCGGCCAACATAATCCGGCCCAATAGTTCCAGGACTATCTTTTGGGCCCAACGTAAAAACGCCCGGCGTTATATTGGCCAGCTGGGCGCTTTAACGTCACGGAAATACATGGGTATGTGAGTTAGTTGGTCAGAAACTTGCAGGACAACTTGCTGAAACCTTAATATTCATGGACTGATCGCTAGCCCTGCCCACCTCAGCCAGTGATTGCACAGTAATAGGCAGACAGCTATCAATCAGTTGCTGGAGGAGTCACCTAGGCCTCATTCACATGGCGATTTTGCGCACCTAAGGTACACGCGCTTCAAAATCACCACTAATAGAACCAATGGTTTCCTATGGAAACATTCAGATGAACGATTTGCACCTACATTCCTAAAAATTGCACCTAAAAAGATAGGAATTCGGCGACTGAAATTCCCTGCTATGTGAAAAAATAGGTTTTGACTAGAGATGAGCGAGCGTACTCGGAAAAGCACTACTCGCTCGAGTAATTTGCTTTATCCGAGTATCGCTGTGCTCGTCCCTGAAGATTCGGGTGCCGGCACGGAGCGGGGAGCTGCAGGGGAAAGCGGGGAGGAACGGAGGTAAGATCTTTCTCTCCCTCTCTCCCGCCCGCTCTCCCCTGCTCCCCGCTGCGACTCACCTGTCAGCCGCAGCGGCATCCGAATCTTCAGGGACGAGCACAGCGATACTCGGATAAAGCAAATTACTCGAGCGAGTAGTGCTTTTCCGAGTACGCTCGCTCACCTCTAGTTTTGACCTATCTCTTGGCAGAAAATTGCGGAAGCCTCCATAGACTCTTATGAGAGGGAGGGTGTTTAGCTGTGTCCTACACTCGGAAAAGAAGACCGGTGCCTGTATTTAAGACATTAGAAGGATTTCTACTGACTGAGGAAATTCCGAACAGCAGCACATTTTTTTTTTGACCACACGCAGCACCTGCTCGTGTGAATGGGCGGTTTAAATGCCAATGAGACTCGGGACTTGATCACGGAAAATTGTCCATTCACACGATTTTCAACGGAGTTAGCTGTGATATATTTTTTTTGTGCTGCTAACTTCTGCTGTATTACGACACCAATGTGAACGAGCCCTTATACATATGCATAGCTTGTTGCAATCCATTATTAGCATTGGTCATTAAAGTTTTGACAACCAGTGACGTCAATTTTCTAGGCAGGAATTTTCTCCCAGGTCACACCCTGCCTGTATTCTATCTTTTAACTGCTTACATTTGCACAAGGAAAGTATAGAAGCAATGGGATGAAACTGAAAGGGAGGAGACACAGATTAGATATTAGACAGTGAGGGTGATCAATGAGTGGAACAGATTGCCACGGGAGGTGGTGAGTTTTCCTGCAATGGAAGTGTTCAAACAAAGGCTGGACAAATACCTGTCTGGGATGATTTAGTAAATCCTGCACTGAGCAGGGGGTTGGACCCGATGACCCTGGAGGTCCCTTCCAACTCTACCATTCTATTATTCTACACTTGAGTTAAAATACATATATGAGAGGCATACATATCAATAGAGAGAACTTATCATTTATTTTATTAAGCGGGGGATGGGGGGATTGAATAGTACAAAGACAAGATGGAGTATAAGAGAACATTATGGCTTCTCTCGCAACGTAATACTATGATATTACATCATACTGTATTACAGACATACCAATGGCACTTTTTATTAGGCAAACAATCGAGATAGCCGTGAGAACTATCAGAAGGCCCCAGACTGTGATGATGCCCAGATGGCATCCACGCAATCTTATTGCGGCGGGGCTATTCGGGACCTTTAACTGCCACTGGCAGAATTGACAGTGGCATTTAAACGGTAAACAGCCAAAATTTGATTTATCTCTGATCGCAGGTGTTGACTATCAAAGACAGCCGATACCTGCCGTGTATGGACTGGGCTTGTCTCCTGAGCCTGCTGCGCACACAGCATATGTTATGGACGTTGTGTAGGTAGGACTTATATAGCCATACGTGTGATGGTAAAGGATGGGTTCCCAGGTAGCAGCAGTGCCGTATCGCACCACTAAAACTGCGGCAAAGACTGCAAATGTTCACGTAACTGCTAATCTGGAAAATGTCCTGATAAGTACCTGGATGAAGCTGGAGAGAAGGTAGTGAAGATGTATAACCAAGAACATGAGCTATAATAGGAAATAAAGACAATTCCATTATAGAATCCATTCTCAGACATTAGTTTGCTTGTTGACAGTTTCCAGATAGCAGAATTTTTTTTCCCGCACAGCATAGAAGCAAAACAGCAAAAGTAATACAAGTATATCATAAGTGTAAGGCCATATTCACATGGCCGATAAATAGGAAGTTGTGCCAAAGATTCTTGGGCCAAACTTGTATCGCACAGGACAAGACGCCACATATTACAAGTCCTATTCTCACACAACGGTCTCACAAAAATAGGACTTCCATCAATTTTTCCGCCTCGCTCTATCGGCGCAAGAGGAAAAAAAAACACCCTTATAAATTAACCTATTAGAAATCACTGGTTATTCCAGCACTCGAGCTCTGTGCAATTGCACAGAACTCCCTCATTCTTCTTGCCTGTGTAGATAAGCCCTAAGGCTAGCTTCAGATTGCATTATGGAACCTGTCAATGGTTTCTGTCTAGGGGTCTCATCTGAAATGTCAAAAATGGCATTCAGATGGAATTCTTGATGCAAGCTAAATATTCAATAATTTATCCATGAGCTCCTTATGTAGAACTGTATCAAGGTTTTGCTGAAATCCATATAGACGTATTCCCAGCACCACGTGATCATCACCAGTATGGCTAAGATAAGTTAATTACTTATTACTGGTGATTTATTTTAAAACTTACTTTGAATCGTCAGTCTGCAATATGCAGTTGGAAGGAAAAACCCAAGATTGTAGGTCGAGATACCCCGCAGATATTGCAGAATGGGTGGACTAGCTGCAGGGGGGATTTACTGTTAACCGCTCTCTTCTATTCTAGACAAGCAGACTTTTATGGATCTGGCCTTACTTCTGAAACACAGGCTTCTAGTAAATGGCTGTTTCTGTTTGTTAGAGGGTAACTCCATATACCAGTCATCGGTGGCCCACAGAGCTTAAAAAGGGCTAAAAAATAAAGCCTGCATTCCAACAAGCCTCCAGTGCCCATTAATATTTAACAATTACCTGTTCTCGGAGAAGGACTGATACTTCACAGCCTCTGAGAGATTCTGGATGACTTTACATGCAACCAAAAGTTATCCTTTAATATTTAATCTGACTAAGCAACAGACTTGGGTGTGCCAAAAATGTATTCTTCCAGACTTCTTCCTAAAACCTTTTCATCTCATACTATACCTGTGCCAATAATATGACAGTAATTCGTGTAATACTTTGATTTTTTTTCAAGTATTTATTAAATGCTTCATGCATGCAGACTAGATAATGCTATTATATATAGATCCATTCACAGCCCCTTTGCTGTAGCAGTAACGAGTCAGACGCCTCTGGTTTGAGAGCGCATGCAGCAGGGCCAAAGCTGAAAGAGTTTACTGTACAGTGAAGTGCAAACTCAGCCTTGTCCATTAGGGCAGCTTAGAGTCTTTATGTTTGGTAATGAAGATCAGATTCCATGTGCATCCGTTCCACCTACTTGTCTCCTTGTATAAACACGGTAATTGCTATTCTTTTTCTGAGTCCGCTTCTGACTGTGGACCGTAATGCAAATCTATGAAGTGCCTTTCGCTACCTGAAAGGTTTTAAATGTATCATTTCCATGGGTAGATTGGCTACAAAACAAACTGAAATGCACTGAATATTGCTGTTTTACCCAGTTACGAGTAAAATGCTGGTGACACATTTTATATTCTCCACCCGCACGCTCGCACCTCCTCTCTCCCTGCATTACCCAGGAGGAGATGGCGACTGGTTATGTACTATGGGACATAACTCTCTGATGGATAAGAGGCTCCAACAGGAGCAGAGCATTTGCGCTGCATATTTCTCCGATAGGTGTTGCGTTTTTTGCACATGAGTGTGCATCTTTTACTATATTTTTGCACATGCAAATATGCAATGCAGGTGTGTGCAAAAAATACAGTAAAATATGCACATCCGTATGCACGAACATGCAAGCTAGTTCCTATTAATTTCAAAGGGCTATTAAATTTTATTAGTTTTAATATGTGCTATTTTCGTTCAGAATTCGCACAAAAATTTGTATTTTTTTCGTTGTGTTAGTGGCATTTAAAGGTCCAATTCTGACAGTGGCATTTAAAGGTCCCTTACGGCACCCCCGCGGTGAGAGCGGGGGAGCCGTGCAGGTGTCATGGCAGCCGGGGGCTTTCTGAAAAGGCCCCAGGGCTGCCTTGGGAGACTGCCTATCAAGCCATCCCCGTGGGGTGGCTTGATACGCTGCCTGTCAGAAGGCAGTATGACGTAATGCTATAGCATTACGTCATACTGCAGGCGCAATCAAAGCATCGCTGGTTGTGGTCCCCTGGGGGGACTTAAAAGTAAAGTTAAAAAAAGATAAATAAAGTTTTTTTAATTGCAATAAAAGTTTAAATCACCGCCCTTTGCCATATCTGTAATTAAAAAATCTAAATCATAAAATAAAGATACGTATTTGGTATTGCCACGTCCGTAAAAGTCCGATCTATCAAAGTAGCACATTATTTACCCCGCACGGTGAACACCGTCCAAAAAAAAAAAAAATAACACCAGAAATGCACTTTTTCAGTCACCCTGTCTCCTAGAAAAAACGCAATAAAAAGTGATCAAAAAGTCGTATGTATTTTGAATTAGTACTAATGGAAAATACAGGACATCCCCACCTCTGCGAACTATGTTGACGGAAAAATAAAAAAGTTATTGCGCACACAAGATGTCCGTAGAAAATAATTGAAAAAAATTAAATGTCTATGGAGAAAAAAAATAATATAGTAAAAAAAAAAAAAACTATACTAGTTTGGTATCGTAGTAATCGCACTGACCAATAGAATAAAGTTATCATGTTGTTTTTGTTGCAGCTTGTGCGCCGTAGAAATAAGACGCACTGAAAGATGGCGGAATGTAGTTGTTTTTGGTTTTTATTTTACTCCACTTGGAATTTTTAAAAAGTTTTTCAGTACATTATACGGTACTTTAAATAGTACAATTAAAAAATACAACTCGTCCCGCAAAAAACAAGCCTTCATACAGCGACGTCAATGGATAAATAAAGGAGCTACGATTTTTTTAAGGGGGGGAGGAAAAAACAAAAATGGGAAAAATAAAGGGGCTGCGTCATTAAGGGGTTAAAGCCAGCTGTGGAGTTGACTTCATCCTGTGGCGCCATTTCATCCCGTGTGAAAGGTCTCTAATACTAATCACATTTCATAAGTTCAAATGCTGAAATTAGTATTTTACCGGATCTGGCTGAATAGGAGAATCTTCTGAATATCGCCGGTTGTAATGAATCAGAACAATATTGCCTTATATTATTAAAGGATTTGGCTCCCATTTGTGTCAGAACAGTTTAATGGAACTCTACCTCCCCTGTTGTCTCCATTAGCTCATACCACAATCCGTCTCATTAATGATGTCGACACAAGACGTCTTAAAGATTAGCTGAGAAGCCTTAGATAAAATAGTCACATTCATTCCATTCAGAATGCAATTGGAGATAAAACGTAACAAATTAGTGGTGTGGGGGAACTTGAATTACAGTCTTGGAAGAAGAAGAAACTTTTGAAACAACCTAACAACTTGGTGTCCTGAAAGCTTACCTTTATTTGTAATCTAATCGCTTTGCTATGATAATTGTGGTAAAAACCATTAACCATGTACCTACGTCTTACAGGCATGTCTTGGCTCCATATTTGGTCTCTGTTTGGGGGCTGTAATATGGAGTTGCTATAAATCTAGGCATCTACTCACATGGTGTTTTTTTAAAAAAAGCAACATGACCTGTTTTTTTCAGCTTTTGCCTCCGTATTGCTATAATTGTCTATTGGGCAGATACAGGTCAGTATTTGCACAGAAGAAATTAAAAACAATAAGAAGGCAAATACTGATGGAACCGATGTAAAAAAAAATGCAAATACACACCAAGAACAGATAGAAAAGACAGCGCTCAAAAATTGCGGCGCTGGAAAGCACTGTCCAGCGCCGCAATTGAACGCATCTCTGCAAGGCCCCATTGATTTCAATGGGAGCGTTATATACCGATTAACGCGGCGTTCAAAATGCCGTGTGAATCACGGTAAAAAGCGCCTGTGTGAGAGAGGCCTAACAGTGTGCATATAAAAAGGTTCAGAACTACAGTGATCCCTCATCTATGGGGTGGGGTACGTTCCAGAGACCCCCGAGATACGTGAAAATCTGCGAAGTAGCAGCATTCTATTTACACAAATCAATCTGTCGGGGGAAACTGCCAAACAATCGCAAAAGCGAATGAATCCTGTACAGTTTACATGCAACAAGCGAACAGCATGCTACGATCAGTGAGCCAATCAGCACCCAGGATACAGAACACATTCCATCAGCCAATAATGTGCCGAGTACAATCTCGCATTAGTGGCTTACTGTATTTCCTGTATTACCACGAAATTCGGCAATATAGCGAAAAACTCAGTGAAAACAGAATTATATATGGTCTATCTAAAATGAAGCCGCAATCATTGAACCGCGATCTAGCGAGGGATCACTGTACTGTGTTTTACCGTTCTGACTTCCCTCCTTTGTGGACGCCTGTACACAGCTGGAGTATGCAGTATATAATATTGGGTGAGGACAACATGTTTTGGTAGATTTCCTCCAATCTGACACTAAACAGTGTAGAGCTCTTATTTTTTTTAACTGTTCTATAGAAACCCCAGAAAGCTGGTAAAAGCCATTCATGGGTTGTACCGTGAGACCAAATACATAATGATAAAGGATACTGGCATGATATTAGTGGCACGTTGTCAGCGGCATGAATTATTTGTGTGCTGACACAGCTGACCTACTTGTTGACTGGTGTTTGTGTTGACCTTGCTTTTTTCTCTGCATATACTTGTATACAGAACTATTAGACTGGTACATTTGTACCATACAGAAAGTACTTTAATAATTGTTTAAACTGCTAACCTAAAGGGTATGCTTGTAACCTACAGAGACCCTGTCACCATCTTTTTGCACCCCTCTCTGAGGATAGCATAAGTTAGTGCCGGTCACACTGATTGCGGTGATATGTCGGCTGTGGGGATCTGTGCAATAGGTTTGTGAGAAACTTGCCTTTTATCAGTAGAGGCACATTCACAGAGGACTTCAGGAAGTAGTCCTGGATAGTCATGAGCTGCAGGCTAGCTACACCCACACCACCCTCCAGCCAATGATTGATCACTGTGTGTAGTGGGAGGTGCTGATCATTGGCTGGAGGTGGGGTGGGTGTGGCTAGAATGCAGCTCATGAATATTCAGGACTAGTTCTGTGTCTGACTGCTACTAACAAAATTCTATTTTCTCCTAAACTACTGCACAGATCTACATAGCAGACATATTACTGTAATCAATATGACGGCACTACTTTATGGTACTCTTACTGGTCAATTAGGAGAGGCCACTTGCATGCAAAGAATGTTTTACTAATGTTTTCATTGCATGTAGGTTTACGTATAGTATTGCATAGTTTATGGCCTCTCTTTCCTACTGTTATATCTTTTGAGCTGATAAGGGAGATGGAACAATACCTCCACAGCGCCACCCATTAGAAGGCAGCAATCCTGCAAGTCAATGTTAGACTCTTTATACAAGCCTTGTAACAATGACTGGGAATTGAAAGCCAAGCCAGAATCCCATTGTGGCTCATTGCAATGCTGTTTCTAGGGTTGGAGTACATGGACATCATCCTGCATCCAAGAGCTTATGAATTTCAGTAGGTGACTTAAAGGGTCCAGCCTCAAGCCGCCATGGCAATCCATCGGCACCCCACAATCGCGTTTCATGCACCTTCTTCCATGACTGTAAGATGTTTATGCTATATAGTTTGGAAGTGGTCATAAATGTCCTAGTTGAGGCCGCCACAGCAAGCAGTCCCATGGACATACACTGTTGTCCCATTGTTATGGGTCTTTGAGAAAAGGGAAATGTAAAGAACTCACTTGTTTCCTCATTTAGCTATTGGATATAAGCCAGTGCGAGGTGCATGTCGCATTAATGAGACTAAAGGTGCTTTCTTGATCTAAGCCACATAGAGAGGGTATTAAAAGGTCAAACAGGAGCCTAATTAAGATAATAAGGCTGTTATTTGTGCTTAAAGCATGAAATGCAGAATGGGGTCTATTAATCCAATTTATTATGTGAGGAAGCAGCCAAGAAATAACTTCTCCCGTGCCTGTCACTATTGCAGAGGAAAAGTGCTGACACGGGCCTGGAAGTTAGCAGTGTTCACCTCTGAGCTATCGTACGATCCGCAAAGTATACGCTGTGCCACATCCATAGCATCATCTATTCCTGCAAGCATTTTCAGAACCTCCCTTAGGCTGCATTCCCACGAACGTATATCGGCTCGGTTTTCACGCCGAGCCGATATACGTCGCCCTCATGTGCGGGGGGGGGGGGGGGAGGATGGAAGAGCCAGGAGCAGGAACTGAGCTTCCGCCCCTTATCTGCCTCCTCTCCGCCCCTCTGCACTATTTGCAATGTGGAGAGGCGGAACGAAGGCGGGGCTAATTCTCGGACCTTGGCCCCACCCCCGTCCCACCTCTTTTCATTGCAAATAGTGCAGAGGGGCAGAGAGGGGGCGGGAGCTCAGAGCACTGCTCCTGGCTCTTCTATGCTCCCCCCCCCCCCCCCCTGCACATGAGGACGACGTATATCGGCTCTGCGTGAAAACCGAGCCAATATACGTTCGTGGGAATGCAACCTTAAGGCTGGGTTCTCACGGGACGTATTCCCAGCGGAAATCTGGTGGTTGTGCCGTAGCGAAAAACCGCAGGATAAGCGCATCCTCAAAACCTGCAGCACTTAGCCACGGGTTTTGGAGTGACCTCGCTGCATGCTTTTCCATTGCGGCTGGCTCTCACATAGAGAGGAGCGAGGCAGCAATGAAAAAAAAAAAAAAAAGAATTGACATGCTGCGTGCCAGGAATCCGTTCCGGCTAATGCTGGCTTTGCTGCGACGGATTGTCCGCTATGTGTGGACGAGATTTTTGACAAATCTCGCCCACAAGGCTGGCTAATCCCAAGATTAGCGCCCGCATACGGATTTGCCGCAGCAAAATTCCGCACAGAATTTCCGCGGCAAATCAGCCCTGTGTGAACCCAGTCTAAAGGGAACCTGTCACCTGCCTAAATCTCCCGCCACAAAAAGTTTAAGAAAAGTTATACAACACATTATATGTAACCAGAGTGGTGATACTAAAATACAGCTCATCACAAAAAACAAGCCCTCCTACGACTATGAGCTACGGCTCTTGCAATTCAATGATGAAAATCGCTCGGTCCTTAAGTCACAAAATGGGCTCGTCACTAAGGGACTAAAGTTGCTGCAATTCATCCTTGCCTTTGCCCGACGTGGGGCCTATTCACATCGCATTTCCCCTTGCGTACTGGGGTCCTATCTTGGTATATGTCCAGAATCCTGAAAACGTGATCAGAAAGGAACCCCTGGATGTAAGCTATCTCTGCCATTGTGCAAATCTGCTGAAAGTAACAACTCTCTATTTCTGCAGGTTTCCATTCACTTCTGAAATTCTGTGGCAGATTTTCTGCAACAAATTTGCAACATTTCTCAGCAATTCTAAGACTGGGGACTGGAATTGCATTCCTGCTTACTTACTAACCAGTTGTAGTAATTTTGGACAGTTTTGGTGCAATTCTATGCTAGAAACCCATAGAACATGATACTGGATACTTTTCAGACAGCATTCAGGGTGCAGTTGCCTGTAGCCACCAGCTGATGCTAGATGGCCATCATATTTTTTCCTGTACGGCTGCGGTTCCCTTTGTATTCGGTTTGTTTGCATCTAGCATACAGCTGTAGGCCAGTTTCACAGAAGTGTATTACGGACCCAACTACATAGCTACTGACCCAAACTCATCGCATCGCAGGTCTCTATGATGTTCTATGTTCAGGTCAGTAGACCTCCATCTGTATTACACTTGTGTGAAACTGCCTGAAGTCTGTGCACCGGCCTTACAAAAGAGGTAAGTACTAGAATTATTGTTCAGCTGCTGGTAAATAATAAATCCCATTCTGAAAGGAGACCAACTGTTCTTCTTTAGACAGGAGAACACTGTCAGGCTGCAGTTTGTGTTGGCAGAGACAGTATTGGACGCTTACTGGGAAAAGTTTCTTGGGATGTCACTATCTTTTGGCTACGGCTGCTTTCATATATAGTAAGACTTTAGAGGTTTTATTCTTTGTAGACAGGTTTAATAGAGCTAGCATCACATCTTACCTAAAGTTTGCTGAAGTGTATGAAACTTCCTTCATGTTTTGCTTCTAGACTGTTCTCTGCAAAAACGTGGCGCATTCACAGTACAATCATTAGAGTACCTTCACACACAGCAACTTTTGGGAAAAAAACACCATTTTTGTGGCAGCTTTTGATACAGCTTTGTGTTCCTAAGACAGAAGTGGATTCAAAAGGAATGTAAACTATAAAGAAGGATCTTGTACTTCTTTCTGCTGGATGCAGTTCTGGTTTTTGCTCAATAAACTGCTTCAAAAACTCAGATTCGCATCAACATTTGCACCATTTGGTGCAGATTTGACACAGGTACACAGTAGAGTTGAGTTATGGCATTAGGCCGATTAGAGAGGACCAAAGCTGGTGTATAGTGAGTGACCAGGCGGTCAGGTTTTATTGTGAGTACCAGATAATATAGTGTGAAATACTGTGAACCGTTGCTTAGAGTAATAAAACTGACAGGTGTCAGACTTAAAGACGCTTCAGGTGTGTATGCTCCTGAGAGTGGTGTCGGCCGTCTTGAGTGGAGACGATGGCCATCCTGAGTAGCGAATGATCCCCTATTGCCACAATAGGCATACATCTTCTCTGTGTGTTTGTAGCCAGCAGGTCATGGCGTTTACATCTGTCATTTCTTTTAACAACAAGGTTGCTACAATACTTTAAAGGAAATCAGTTGGAATCTATCAAACATTCATCCGCAGGTGTTGAACACAATATTTTCATTTACACTGCGGTTAGCCTCCAGGGGGAAAACACGTCATTTAGCATTTTGGTTCTTTGCAGAGCTAGTTATTTACTTCCACTTATAATTACATGTCAAGGTGTCAGAGTGAAGGCAGTGCCTAGAACAGACTGATTCTACAAGGCACTGATCCACAGGGAGATAGATACAAGGATCACTAAACTGCATCTGCAGATGATACTAGATCACCAGGGACAGGCCTACCCAGAGATATTCTCACTTGGCATTTGTTTCCAAAACTTTTTTTTTTAACCCTTTTTAAGGAGCTGGACAAACTTTGGCTTTTGGGTATATGTCTTACTGCATTCATCCAGTCTTAGGTTTTCTATTTGTATATTTGCTGTGCTGTTTGGGGAAAGGCCATAATGCTTACTTGTCAATGGATGCTGGGAGTTATCTATTTCATTGATGATGATCTAGCACAGCTCATAGGAATGGCTCAGTGTTACTATGCGTATCACCATCATTACAAGTTAGTTGTCTAGTGATTTACTACATACTGCAATCCTCACTACAGCATTAGTTTAAAGAGTGAATTCCACTCCTAATTGTCATACTCTGGATGTCTCCTATGTATATACTGCAGTCACTTCCATGTAGTACAGCGTAGTACTTATGGTATCAGACCCCATTTTCATGGTGAGTTTTCGTCCTGCTTTCTATTTCACTATTCTGTGCTATCAATCCCATGATACATCAGCACAACATGACATGAGCAGCTAGAGCTAATACCATCTCTGCCTGCTGGGAGTACACTGTAATTATTATTACTGTCTATATTCATCTAAAAAATCTACGGACCATAAATATAAACTCAGGAAACTGTGGCAAGAGAATCTAATCATTGCAGTAACTGTGATAGGTGTTTTGTGTCCCCCTGTAAAAAACTTGTATGGTAGGGTCCATCACACAGGAATTATGGTGAGGGAGCATAAACTGTAACGTATAAAAAACATATACCTCACAAAAGTGTAAACGCGAATGCAAATGTGTACCTTATTTGCAGCATACGTTTTGATTTTAAAAAAAAAAAAAAAAAAAAAGGTATATTTTTGCATGCTCCATGATGGTGCCATGCATATGAAGCCTGTAGTGTATATGAAGTGCACATGAAGCATATATACTCTCTTTCGTCATAACCATATTAGCTTTTCCCGGATGATCCCTCAGAACACACTTTGCAAGTTCAGAACAGAAGCTTTGCAGCCTGTTTAGATTTTTATTTATTTATTTTTTTGTTTGTTCTTTTTTACAGTTTTGCTGTGCTGAATAAATAGTGTTCAGTTCATTGTACGGGTTGTTAGATACAATGATACCAAATAATGCTTTGTTTTTCTTCTCAAGCTTTAATTTTTTAAAACCTTTTTTTACGCAAAGAGGTATATGTGTGCAAAAGCTGGGTTTTTTTTAAACTACTTTTTTAATGTTGTTTTTTTTTTTTTTTACTATTTATATTTTTTACACTATTTATGTCCCTGTAGGAGACCTGAACTAGAAAAGCTATGATAATGCATTGCAGTACTTCTGTACTGCAATACATTGTCACTTACAATAGCGATCACAGCCCTTGGCAGGCCTGGATGTAATTTGTCTGGCGTCCGGTTGCCAAGACAACCCATTGGCCCTCTATAATTACACAGCGGAGGGCCGATGACCTCACAGAGGGAGTGCGCTTCTGTTGTAAACCTTTTACATGGCAAAATCTATATTGATTGTGACATGTAAGGGACTAACAGCTGGGATCGGTGCCCGCGATGCACGAGGGTTCGTTTCGAGTAACGAACCCCATTGAAGTCAATGGGCGACCCGAGCATTTTTGTATTTCGCCGATGCTCGCTAAGGTTTTCATTTGTGAAAATCTGGGAAATTCAAGAAAGTGATGGGAACGACACAGAAACGGATAGGGCAGGCGAGGGGCTACATGTTGGGCTGCATGTCAAGTTCCCAGGTCCCACTAGTAAGCCACAATAGCGGCAAGAGTGGGCCCCCCCCCCCCCCAACAATTTTTACTTCTGAAAAGCCCTCATTAGCAAGGCATACCTTAGCTAAGCACCACACTACCTCCAACAAAGCACAATCACTGCCTGCATGACACTCCGCTGCCACTTCTACTGGGTAACATGTTGCCCAACCGCCCATTTCAGTAATAGTAGCAGTCAAGACAGGCCCCAGTAACAATTCCAAAGCAGCAATATAGGGGGAGCACAGTATTAGTTCCATTTCAGTAGTAGTTGCAGTCTAGACAGGCCCCAGTAACATATCACTAGCAGCAGTATAGGGGGAGCACAGTCTTAGTTCCATTTCAGTAATAGTAGAAGTCAAGACAGGCCCAAGTAACAATTCCGAAGCAGCAGTATGGGGGGAGCACAGTATTAGTTCCATTTCAGTAGTAGTAGCAGTCAAAACAGGCCACAGTAACATTCCCGTTGCAGCAGTTTAGGGAGATAACAGTCTCTTTCACATTTCAGTAGCTGCAGTATAGACAAGGCCCCAGTTACATTTATGTAGCAAAAGTGTGGGCCAACCCCACACACCTTGCTGTACCATGAGTGCAGGCGAAGCCCATAAAAATTACTAGGATTACACTGTAGGCGAGGGCCCAAAAAAATTGGTGTACCAACAGTACTAATGTACCTCAGAAAAATTGCCCATGCCCAACCAAGAGGTCAGGTGAAACCCATTAATCGCTTTGGTTAATGTGGCTTAATTTGTAACTAGGCCTGGAGGCAGCCCAGTTAAAATAAAAATTGGTTCAGGTGCAAGTTTCAACTGTTTAATGAGCATTGAAACGTATAAACATTGTTTACAAAAGTCATATGACTGAGCCTTGTGGGCCTAAGAAAAATTGCCCGTTCGGCGTGATTACGTCAGGTTTCAGGAGGAGGAGCAGGAGGAGGAGGAGGAATATTATACACAGATTGATAAAGCAAAAAGGTCCACGTTTTTTATGGTGATAGAGAACGATGCTTCCATCCGCGGGTGCAGCCCCTACGTATTGTTTAGGTATCGCTGCTGTCCGCTGGTGGAGAAGTCTGGGGAAATCCAGGCTTTGTTCATCTTTATGAGTGTAAGCCTGTCGGCACTGTCAGTTGACAGGTGGGTACGCTTGTCCGTGATGATTCCCCCAGCTGCACTAAACACCCCCTCTGACAAGACGCTAGCCGCAGGGCACGCCAGCACCTCCAGGGCATACAGCGCGAGTTCGGGCCACGTGTCCAGCTTTGACACCCAATAGTTGTACGGAGCAGAGGCGTCACGGAGGACGGTGGTATGATCGGCTGTGTACTCTCTCACCATCTTCTTACAGTGCTCCCTCCGACTCAGCCTGGACTGGGGAATTGAGAGACAGTCTTGCTGGGGAGCCATAAAGCTGGCAAAGGCCTTGGAGAGTGTTCCCCTGCCTGCGCTGTACATGCTGCCTGATCTCCGCGCCTCCCCTGCTACCTGGCCCTCGGAACTGCGCCTTCTGCCACTAGCGCTGTCGGATGGGAATCTTACCATCAGTTTGTCCACCAGGGTCCTGTGGTATAGCATCACTCTCGAACCCCTTTCCTCTTCGGGTATGAGAGTGGAAAGGTTCTCCTTATACCGTGGGTCGAGCAGTGTGTACACCCAGTAATCCGTAGTGGCCAGAATGCGTGTAACGCGAGGGTCACGAGAAAGGCATCCTAACATGAAGTCAGCCATGTGTGCCAGGGTACCTGTACGCAACACATGGCTGTCCTCACTAGGAAGATCACTTTCAGGATCCTCCTCATCCTCCTCCTCCTCCAGGCCATACACGCTGAAAGGATGACAGGCAAGCAGCATGGGTACCCTCAGCAGTGGGCCAAGCTGTCTCTTCCCCCTCCTCCTCATGCTCCTCCCCCTCCTCCTCCTCCAAAACGCGCTGAGATATAGACATGAGGGTGCTCTGACTATCCAGCGACATACTGTCTTCCCCCCGCCTCCGTTTCCGAGCGCAAAGCGCCTGCCTTTATGCTTTGCAGGGAACGTCTCAAGAGGCATAGCAGAGGAATGGTGATGCTAATGAATGCAGCATTGCCGCTCACCATCTGGGTAGACTCCTCAAAGTTTCCAAGGACCTGGCAGATGTCTGCCAACCAGGCCCACTCTTCTGTAAAGAATTGAGGAGGCTGACTCCCACTACGCCGCCCATGTTGGAGTTGGTATTCCACTATAGCTCTACGCTGCTCATAGAGCCTGGCCAACATGTGGAGTGTAGAGTTCCACCATGTGGGCACGTCGCACAGCAGTCTGTACACTGGCAGATTAAACCGATGTTGCAGGGTCCGCAGGGTGGCAGCGTCCGTGTTGGACTTGCGCAAATGTGCGCTGAGCCGGCGCACCTTTCCGAGCAGGTCTGACAAGCGTGGGTAGCTTTTCAGAAACCACTGAACCACCAAATTAAAGACGTGGGCCAGGCATGGCACGTGCGTGAGGCTGCCGAGCTGCAGAGCCGCCACCAGGTTACGGCCGTTGTCACACACGACCATGCCCGGTTGGGGGCTCAGCGGCAAAAGCCAGCGGTCGGTCTGCTCTGTCAGACCCTGCAGCAGTTCGTGGGCCGTGTGCCTCTTCTCTCCTAAGCTGAGTAGTTTCAGCACGGCCTGCTGACGCTTGCCCACCGCTGTGCTGCCACGCCGCGCGACACCGACTGCTGGCGACGTGCTGCTGCTGACACATCTTGATTGCGAGACAGAGGTTGCGTAGGAGGAGGAGGAGGAGGAGGAGGGTGGTTTAGTGGAGGAAGCATACACCGCCGCAGATACCAGTGTGGGGGGTCTGTCAACGTCGACCATTGCGAATGTTGCCTGAGTCCAAATTCAAAGGAGAATTATCATAGGTGAGAACCATAATAAACCACTACACACACAGTCTAGTGATCAGAATGAGTTCTAGTTTATTTTGAACATTTGCTAGTTTATATGCAAGATGGAAAGAAGGCGTTTCCAAATGTTACCTGATACTTAGTTTCAATCTACTTACTTAGTTTCAATCTACTTTTGGTGACCAAGTCCACATTCCAACAGATTACAATATGGCTGTAAATCAAAAGCCTTCTAAACAAAAGGTATCAGCAAAACTGTTTGAAGTGGACATACAGATGGTTCCATGCTGTCTGAGTACCTTGTTAATTACATTTCTTGTTTGGGAAGAAATGTAATCTTCAAGGTCCATCAACAATTTGCACATCAAAAGAGAGGGCATTGTTTCTAGTTAAACACATAGAACTGATTTTAACCACCTACTTGGGATTCAGTACATTGTCAAAACTTGGGATTCAGTACATTGTCAAAACTTGGGATTCAGTACATTGTCAAAAAGTTCAGACTTGTAAGATAGCTGAATAAAATCTAATTAATCATACATTTAGTATTTTAAAGTCATCATCCAAATAAACGCTTGAATATACCTTTTTACATATGATTCTATATCCAAATTCTGCTAGCAACTTCCGGAATGTTTTGCATATTTTTCATTTCCATAATACATAACATTATATAACCAAATAACTAATGTCACATTTATTACACTGTTTCCTTATCTTTCTTATGTTAGGTTATTAAAAATATTGATTGACCCCTATCACCAGCACCGAGCTGGGGCCCGCAATTCTGGGGGTGGGTAGGACGTGAGCGGTCCCAGACTCTGACTCTGTCCCAGCCTCCACTAAATTCACCCAATGTGCCATCAGGGAGATATAGTGGCCCTGCCCGCCTGTGCTTGTCCACGTGTCCGTTGTTAAGTGGACCTTGCCAGTGACCGCGTTGGTGAGGGTGCGTACAATGTTGCGGGAGACGTGGTCATGCAGGGCTGGGACGGCACATCGGGAAAAGTAGTGGCGACTGGGAACCGAGTAGCGCGGGGCCGCCACCGCCATCATGTTTTTGAAAGCCTCCGTTTCCACAAGCCTATACGGCAGCATCTCCAGGCTGATCAATTTGGCTATGTGTACGTTTAACGCTTGAGCGTGCGGGTGCGCGGCAGCGTACTAGCGCTTGCGCTCAAACAGCTGCGCTAGCGATGGCTGGACGCTGCGCTGAGAGACATTGCTGGATGGGGCCGAGGACAGCGGAGGTGAGGGTGTGGGTGCAGGCCGGGAGACGGTCGTGCCTGTCTCCTGAGAGGGGGGTTGGATCTCAGTGGCAGGTTGGGGCACAGGGGGAGAGGCAGTGGTGCAAACCGGAGGTGGTGAACGGCCTTCATCCCACCCTGTGGGGTGCTTGGCCATCATATGCCTGCGCATGCTGGTGGTGGTGGCTCCCCGGCTGATCTTGGCGCGACAAACCTTGCACACCACAGTTCTTCGGTCGTCTGCACTCTCAGTGAAAAACTGCCAGACCTTTTGAGCACCTCGGCCTCTGCAGGGTGGCATGGCGCGAGGGGGCGCTTTGGGAAACAGTTGGTGGATTATTCGGTCTGGCCCTGCCTCTACCCCTGGCCACCGCACTGCCTCTTCCAACCTGCCCTGCTGCTGCACTTGCCTACCCCTCTGAAGACCTGTCCTCAGTAGGCTTAGCAAACCAGGTGGGGTCAGTCACCTCATCGTCCAGCTGCTCTTCCTCCGAATCCTCTGTGCGCTCCTCCCTCGGACTTACTGCCCTTACTACTACCTCACTGATAGACAACTGTGTCTCATCGTCATCGTCCTCCTCACCCACTGAATGCTTTTGAGACAGTTGCCGGAAGTCCCCAGCCTCATCCCCAGGACCCTGGGAACTTTCCAAAGGTTGGGCATTGGTCACGACAAACTCCTCTGGTGGGAGAGGAACCATTGCTGCCCAATCTGGGCAGGGGCACTAGAACAGTTCCTGGGAGTCTGCCTGCTCCTCAGAATGTGTCATTTTCATGGAGTGAGGAGGCTGGGAGGAAGGAGGAGCAGCAGCCAGAGGATTCAGAGTTGCAGCTGTGGACGGCGTAGAAGACTGGGTGGTCGATAGATTGCTGGATGCACTTTCTGCCATCCACGACAGGACCTGCTCACACCGCTCAGTTTCTAATAAAGGTCTACTGCGTGGACCCATTAATTGTGAGATGAATCTGGGGACCCCAGAAACTTGCCTCTCTCCTAATCCCCAGCAGTCGGCTGCGATACACCTGGACCAGGAGCTCGGCCTGTGCCCACACCCTGACTTGGGCCTCCGCGTCCTCGCCCGCGTCCACGTCCTCTAGGCCTAACCCTACCTTTCAGCATGGTGTATTACGAGTAGAGCAGAAACAGAACGCTGTAATTAAATGTGCCGCTTATTGGCCTGTGGTTGGAGGCTGACTTCGCTTACGGAGCGCACAGCAGAGCCAGGAAACAATTATGCGCAAGCCTGTAGTGAGACCTAGGTGCGTATGACTGAGCTACTGGAATTCACAGTGCAGAACCAGATAAGTGGCCAAAGGCCAGTGGTAGGCCTTAAGTATTTTGCTTCAATTTTTTAAAATGGTGAGGTGAAAAACCAGACAGACACCGTATGCAGCGTATATATTGTATACTCTTTCCCTCTGGTGGGATGACGGCGATCATGTAACGGATACAGCAGAGTCTGGAAACAATTATGCGCAAGCCTGCTGTAATGCTTAGCTGGGTATTAATGAGCGACTACTACCCCCAGCAGACACTCAGTAAACTGAAGACGGTCACAGGTAGCCCAAATATAGTATTTTTTCCCAATTTGGGGGAAAAAGCCCAATGCCTATATAGCCTGTATATGGATTTCCCTGTTGGAGGATGACTGTGGTTATTGAAAGCACAGTGCAGCCAGAACAAAATTATGCGCAAGGCTGGGTATTAATTAGCGACTACTACCCCCAGCAGACACTCAGTAAACTGAAGACTGTCACAGGTAGCCCAAATATAGTATTTTTTCCCAATTTGGGGGAAAAAGCCCAATGCCTATATAGCCTGTATATGGATTTCCCTGTTGGAGGATGACTGTGGTTATTGAAAGCACAGTGCAGCCAGAACAAAATTATGCGCAAGGCTGGGTATTAATTAGCGACTACTACCCCCAGCAGACACTCAGTAAACTGAAGACTGTCACAGGCAGCCCAAATATAGTATTTTTTCCCAATTTGGGGGAAAAAGCCCACTGCCTATATAGCCTGTATATGGATTTCCCTGTTGGAGGATGACTGTGTGGTTATTGAAAGCACAGTGCAGCCAGAACAAAATTATACGCAAGGCTGCAGTAACACCTAGCTGGGTAATAAGTGAGCGACTACTACCCCCAGCAGACACGCAGTAAACTGAACACGGTCACAGGCAGGCCAAAGATTTTTTTCAAATTTTTTTTGAAAAAGCCCACTGCCTATATAGCCAGTATACCTCTTTCCCTGTATAACTGTCCCTGCCTCACCAGTACTGCCCCTATACTCAGTAAAATGACTGCAGACTAAGGACGCTATGGTCTGCACGCCCGATATACAAAAAAATAAAAATTTGCAAAACTGCTAAAAGCAGCCTCAACAGTACTGCACACGGTCAGATGTGGCCCTAAGAAGGACCGTTGGGGTTCTTGAAGACGAATATAACAGCCTAACACTCTCCCTATAGCAGCTACAGCAAGACGGCACTTTCCCTAATGTCTCTTAGCGTGCATCTGAGCCGAGCCGTGGGCGGGGCAGATTTAAATACTCCGGTGGCACCTGATCTCCCCAGCCACTCACTGCAGGGGGGTGGGATAGGGCTGGAACTTCACAGGAGGAAGTTGTAATGCCTTCCCTGTGTTACTATTGGCCAGAAAACGGCGCAAAACTTTCTGGGAAGAAAATGAAAGTGACTCGAACACCGCGTGGTGCTCGTCTCCAGTAACGAGCATCTCGAGTACCCTAATACTCGAACGAGTATCAAGCTCGGACGAGTACGCTCGCTCATCTCTAGTTAAGTTAAACTCTATGTATACATTAATTTATACGTTTTTATACTGTAACTAGCATAAAACATGTATCTTTAACGGACAAAAAAAGACTTGAGGAGGAACATAAAGCCAAGTCAATCCGAGCTGGTCAGATGTAAGATAACAACATGATCGTCTGACAAGAGGGGCTCCAAGAAATGTCTGATAGAAAGGAACCACTAAAGGCCCATTTACACGGAGCGATGATCGTTTGAGCGATCATCTTTGTGTCTAAACGCGCGGCCATCGTGCACTTTTCGGGCACTGCTAGCTGATCATTAAATTCAGGCCAAACAAAAAATCGGCCTTCAGCCTTATCAGTAGTTCTCTGTGGGTAGTGCTGATAGCATTGCTTCCCATTGGAAAACAAAGGAACTGAAAGCAGATAAGAGCCCTGCTTTCAGCTAAGGCTTCATTTGCACACTTAATTGCTATTAAGTAGCTGAGTAGCTACTTAATAGTTTATGCAAAATGATTGCTCAAAACTGTCACTCAAACTGTCATTTGAGCGATTTTTGAGCAATCATCGCTCCGTGTACATGGGCCTTAGGGCTGCCTTCACACTTGCCCTCAGGGATTGAGTTTTCCTGCTTCATTCGGGTAGCAGAAAAGGTAAATCCCCTGACCGAACAGGCCCGTCTTATGATTGAACCGAACAACGCTGAAAGGATCCCAATGACTATTGGGTCTGTTCGGTATCCATTCAGCCGCCTAGCATTCTACCGGAAGTATCTTGTGCCGGATCTGCGATGGAACCTCCAACCGGAAGCTCCAAGACAGATGTGAAGGCAGTTTAAATAAGGTAATAGCAGCCGACTTGTATATACTGGACTGCTAGCTACATAACGAATGATTTATTTCTTATAATCCCATATGTAAATGATTTTTGCATAACGTGTCTTGCCAAACTGCCATCTGCTCTTCTGCATAGCATATAATCATTCTGGTAAATGTACAGATCCTCTCATTTAAGCGTGATCTTTCCTTGGAAACCTCTAATCTATGCAAGATTTACAAGAATCAAATCCATGGACACTTTTAATTATGTCTACTGTGTCTAAGCTTTTCTTAATGGACAGGCCTGCTGTTCTGACATGTTCTGTTCCTGATAGTCCAACCTTTTGGTTATTTATACTTTTACAGTATTTTTCTAGTAAGCATTAGCAAAATTGTATACTTAAATCTCTTATAATAATCCTGATCTAATGGCTTTGTACTTTACAGCAATTTGACAATCAATTCCACTTTAATGACTACAAATAATTTTGGAGTTCCAAGTATTGATGGCTACTAGTACGATCTGTAGCTCATTTGGGGAGACATTAGGTCCTTGGACTCCAGAATCACCGCTGCTCTGCTCCTTTCCGCGAGACAGTTATATAGAGCATGACTTTACAGAATGATTAATGAATACTCCCTTCAAATCATATTTTTTTTCTTCTAATAGTATGAAAGAAAGTAAGTGGATTTTTTTGCTTTGTTCTGCCTTTGAATAACTCCATAAGGGACCTTTCACACAAGGTAGAATTGTCTGCAGGTTTTGAAGTAGAGACGTGCAGATTTTAACAGTGCATCTGGATGTTGTTCTTGGTGATCCAAACGGAACCCAGGGACAGACGCTGAAACATGATGTGAACCGGGCCTGAATTTAAAATAGTGGGGTTTCTATACTCGATCGAAAAAAAATCAAGCACCTAGAAGACGTTTTGCTCAGGGTCCTAGAGCCCACCTGTATCACATCTTGTATCTAAACTAGAGGCGGTACAACAGGGTACTAGAGCCTCCATGCCCACCTGTATCACATCTTGTATCTAAGCTAGAGGCGGTACAACAGATTTCTAGAGCCTCCGTGCCCACCTGTATCGCATCTTGTATCCAAGCTAGATGCAGTACAACAGGTTTCTAGAGCCTCCATGCCCGCCCGTATCACATCTATCTAAACTAGAGGTGGTACAACAGGGTACTAGAGCCTCCATGCCCACCTGTATCACATCTTGTATCTAAGCTAGAGGCGGTAAAACAGGTTTCTAGAGCCTCCGTCCCCACCCGTAACAGATCTTATATCCAAGCTAGAGGCGGTACAACTGGGTACTAGAGCCTCCATGCCTGCCTGTATCACATCTTGTATCCAAGCTAGAGGCAGTATAACAGGGTACTAGAGCCTCCAACCCCCCCCCCCCCCCCCCGTATCACATCTTGTAACCAAACTAGAGGCAGTACAACAGGGTACTTGAGACTAACAGGCCTGTCCGTGTCACATCTTGTATCCAAGCTAGAGGCAGTACAACAAGGTATTAGAGCCTGTTGTACTGCCAGGGTACTAGAAAAAGTTTCATTTGATTCCAACGACTTGGGTGCTTGTTTTTTTTTTTTCCGACAATGAGTCGAAGCCAACAGCCAATCATAAGATTATATATAATTTTTTTTTTTTTTTGATACGGTCATCAGGGTCTGATAATTTTGGTATCATAGGTGTGAAGATTACTATTTATATTCATCTTTTTTAGTTATGTAGTAAAAAGGTAAAGTGAATAACAGCATGTCACAGAGGGAGGGTTTATAATAGGAGATCTCAACTGTATGATCAACAACAAATGCATCTCTTCCCACTGAAGTAAACTATTACAGAGTCCTTCAGGCTTCCTATTGTTCATGTATAATGTTTCCTATGTGATGGTTCAAGAATGTTTGGGCTGTTGCTAAGCAACAAGCACTGCAGTATACAGTAGGTGATGCCGCTCAGTATCTACACTTCTGTGCTGACTGATATTGTGATTATCACATCTGAACCCAGATGCCTGTTGGATAATAATCAGCAGGCAGAGGTCCCACTGGTGGCTTCCATTCTAACAACAATAATAATATTGATGGTAAATCCTAATAATTCAAGAGATTATGTGGACATTGTACAAATCTACTTGTATCTGAGGAATGTTAGCTGAAATAATTAAACCTGGGTGGGCTTGCACATTGATGGCAATAAGGAAATAACCATGTCCCCTCCAGAATAAAGCCACACGAAGGCCGGTTTCACATCTGCGTCGGAACCTACAGACGGAGGTTCCATCACAGATCTGGCTGGAAATGCCAGAAGAAACAAAAACGCTGCATGCAGCGCTTGTTCTTCTATCCAAAGGCTGGGCGGAAAGCAGACGGACCCCATTATAGTCAATGGGGTCCTCTCAGCACTGCTAAGTTACGCCCAGAGACAGGGCAGTTATTCTAGCACTTTCACAATTGACGACTTATCCTCTGGTTTTATTGATGGGGACTCACTGATCAGCTTATCGTTCGGCCCGCTGTCAATGCAGCAGGCCTGACATCGTCATTGCTGGGCTGCGCTGGAAGAGTAGTAGCCAACTTTACTCCCATTGATATCAATGGAAGCACTGCCTCCTATTCCACTTCAGGCATCTCCTAACCATAGTAAGGGTTTATTCAGACATCTGTATATCGGCCGGGTTTTCACCTCCAGCCGATTTACGCTGTCCCTCTCTGCAGGGAAAAGAGGCAGGCAGGGCCGGCAGCAGTGCACTGAGCTCCCGCCCCCTTTCTGCCCTCTCTCCGCCCCTTGCCACTATTTGCAATGGGAGGGGGCAGGATGAGGTGGAACTTGGTCCCGCCCTCATCCTTCCCATTGCAAAGGGTGGAGAGGGTGGCGGGAGCTCAGTGCACTGCTCCCGGCCCTGTCCACCTCCTCCCCCTGCAGAGAGGGACAGCGGATATCCACTGGGCGTGAAAACCCGGCTGATATACACACATCGGAATAAGCCCTTAGGATCCAGAAGTGTAATAGGAGGCAGCCTTTCTATTGATTTCAGTGGGAGTGAAGCTGGCTATTACACTTCAGGCGCTGACTAGCTTCTGGCCCAATGCACTGACAGCAGGCCGAGCGATCAGCTGATCAGCGGGGTTCCCTGAGGATTAGTATCCATAGTTAAATTACCAGAATCTGTTCAAACTGGATGTCCACTTGTGGGATTATAACCTAGGCTGTGCTCACATTTTCATTCGCAGCCTTCTTCCACCATAAATAGTAAAAAAAATAGTGCTGCATTCTGTATTTTTTGGTGACGAACACTGTGAGGGTAACATGATAAAGCCCATTATAGTCAATCTATGAAAGTAATGGATTTGGCATGCATTGATTTTACTTTTTCTGTTTCGTGTTGGAACAATAAAACGGAAATATTAAATGTGTGCGCACATGTACAGAAATAGATGAGGAGGATGCAGCTGCTTTTCCTCTCCCTGTGTGTATGAGGCTACGAGGTGCGAGGACGGACTTGCCCACTTAGCAGGCATTGAGAGGGAAAATATTTTCAAAAGACTTTTTTTTTCAAACGACTTTGCAGTTTAATGGGTCATTATCACTAATCGGTGATTGTGAATTACTAATTGTGATAAACAATTCAGAAATCGTATCCCTTTGTTGCTGGTTTTGCATATTTATGGCCACCCATTCCATTGCAGCAAAAAATATAGTATATTTTTAAACAGTTGCTGGGATCTTTAGAGATCTAATGCCAGCAGCCAAGTCTACTGAATGACTGCAGTGGTTACGTGCCACAAATCAAGACCCGGGACCATCGGAGTGTCTGTGCTGGATCAGCAGGTGATGGGAGAGGTGAGTAGTGTTTCTTGCTTTTTCTTTTTTTTTAATAAGTTTTCATGCCCTTTTTGGATTTTAAAAAGTATTTTTCAGAACCTCTCTTAGGCTTCATTGACATCATGTTTTAGCCTCTGTCATGGGGCCCTGATACCAGAGTTCCATCTGGGTGACTGAAAACCGCATCCAGATGGAACCCTGGGCAGAACCAAAGGCGGTCATTAGTCAAACACTGATAAGGTTTTCCTTTGAGCAGGTTTCTGTTCCCTTTCAAGTATTTGTCAGGCAGCTTAGAATGCTGGAAAAAAAATAGACTTGCCCAAACTGAGACCAAATCTTGCAGCTTTCGTCTGATTTTCGTAATGAAAACTTATGGTTCTGTCTGATACCATTTTTGGCAATCCAGATGGAGCCCCTGGGAGAAGGCTAAAATGTGTAATCCACATGATGGGGAATAACTTGTTGATTGGGGAGCTCCAACCACTGGGACCCTCATGGTCCCAAGAATGCAAGCTAGCACGACCTGAAGTGGGAGTGGTGGAGGATGCGCACGTGTCTACACTCCATTTACTTCACTGGGACCACCAGAGATAGCAGAGTTCAAGTACTTGGCTATTTCTGGCAGTCCCATTGAAGTGAATAGAGCAGAGGCGCGCTTGTGTGTCCTCCACTGCCAACACTTCAGCACACATCGAGGCTGGAATCTCTGAATCAGTTGGGGTCCCAGCAATTGGTCCCTCCCTAATTGGCAAATAATTTCCTATTAAATTGCTGTGATGGGAATACCCCATTGATAATTCGTATTTAATTAGAAAATAAACAACTCGCCCATTTTATCTTTACTTAGGCCACTCTCACACTTGGCCCCTGCAAAGCACCACGATTTTAATCGCCGCATTGTGCCGCAATTTTACTTTCATTTTCGGAGTCAGTAATGCTGCCGATGAGATGCGTTAAACGCAAAAAAATAGAACAGACAGTGCTGGAATTCACAGTGCTGGAAAGCGCTGTCTTGGGGGACATATCTGCGAGGCTCCATTGAAATCAATGGGAGCAGAATGACGCAATTACCGTGGAGTACAAAACTCTGTGGTTATCTTTTTAGTTTACTTCCCCATAGAGAATTGTTTGATAGATTAGAAGAATTTATAGTTTTTCACCATCCTGGGAAAACCCTATATAAATATAATAATACAATACAAGAATTACAATATGAGGTACATTCGCTTTGACACAAATGGGTTGGGGGTGGTACAGGAGGTGCAAGGGGTGGGGGGAGGAGCAAGGCATGGGGAACACAAGCAATAGGGGATTTCATGTGGAGATCAATTATTAGAAGGCAAACTGTGTTGGGCACCATATGGAGGGGCAGGGGACTAGGTCAGGAGATTTGGTATGCTTCCCTGAAGAGGTGCGTTTTTATGGCACGTCTAAAATTTCGTGCATCGGGAATTGTCCGGGCGCCTTGGGGTAGAGCGTTTCAGAGGATGGGTGCTGCTCTGGTGAAGTCCTGTAGGCGAGCATGAGAGGTTCGTATTACAGGGGTGATTAGTCTGAGTGTGTTAGCCGATCGGAGTGAGCGGGCTGGGTGGTGTACTGATGGTAGGGAGGCGATGTATGCTGGCGCAGCGCCATGCAGAGCTTTGTGAGTGAGGTAGAGGAGTTTAGATTTTAGAGGAGTTTTAATATGACTCCAGGTGGATTTCATCAGTTATATATTTCAAAACAAAACAAAAAAAATCTGTTAAAAAAAACACAAAAACTAAATATAATCCTAGAATTGTCACCTCTTCTTCCAAAAAGAGGAACACATAATTACCTAAATTTGTATGTACCTCAACATGTTACCAAAACTACAGCTTGCCCCACAAGAAAAGAAGCCCTCACACAGTTTCAGATTGTGGTGACACAAAGCAATTTTTTTCTTTAACCCCTTCTCAACCTTTTACGTACATGGAGCCGAGCTTGCTCTAAATGCAGTAGGTGCTGGTTGTGTTATACTGTCCAAAACATAATCTGGAGAGGAATAGTAACCTGCAAATTAAAGCCGACGGTTCCATTTGGATGCAGTTTATAGTGATTCAAATGGAACTCCAGCATGGAAATGCTGGGTGCCTACTGAAACGCGTCGTGAACCCAACTTTAGAGCAGACATTCAATGCATGGAGAGACAGAGGAACAAGGAGTTTGCAGGTTGTTGAAAAGGGGAGGAGCCAGAGCTTCCCGAAGGGATTTGATAGATGTTGATGTAATCCTGTAGTCATTTATTTATTTTTTTATATATATAGCACCAACATTTTCCACAGCACTTAGTCAGAGGGAACATACACGAAATAGGACATGGAACATACACGAAATAGGACATAACAGGGTGTTAAACCGATAGACTATTTAAGCAACAGAGGTGAGGGCCCTGGTAGCAGTGACCAAGGGGTACAAGGACTTATTTTGCACAATTCAAGAAAAAGTGTGTGTGTGTGTGTATATGTGTGTGTGTATATATTATATATATAATATATTTGTGTATATAATATATATATATATATAATATGGCTGAGTACCGGTTCATGCAGCTCTTCCTGTGTGTATAGAGGTGAGAAGTGCAAAAAGGTGTGTAGGGGATACAGCCGGAAGAAGGGGGCAGATTTCCTAGGGGATCGTAGAACACAGGGTCAGTGGAGAATTAGATTAGGGAATATGGTAGGCCTCCCTAAAAAGATGTGTTTTTAGGACGCCTTTCAAACTGGGCTTTGGGAATTAACCTGATTGTCTGGGGTGGCACATTCCAGAGAACTGGTGCTGCTCTGGAGAAATCTTGGAGACTGGATACAAGGAGAACTTAATCTAAGGTCATTAGCAGAGTGGAGAGCATGAGTAGGATGATAGGCAGATGAGGGAAGAGATATAGGGCGGTTAAGCACTGTGGAGAGCTTTTAGCTTTAACCCTTTCCAATCCACTGTGACATCTGAAAACATTCTGATTGAAGGCTGTATAGCTCCGATGTCGGAAGACGTCCGGCAGGGTATTCTTACTGTATATTATTGGCCCCCCTGTTGGGGCTCTCCAGCATGTCCCATACCACAGTACTGGCTCTAGCCAGCAGATGGCACCATTGTATAATGGCAGAAAGAGAAGGCCCCCTAGGAAACCCTGAATCCAAAATTGGATTGCAAAGGGTTAATGAGCTTAATTTGTATTCTAGATTTAAAGGGAGTATATCGGCTTGAACCTGCTGTCCAAACTGCAAGCATCATGTTATAGCGCAGGAGAAGCTGAGCAGATTGATATATAGTTTTAAAGGAAAAGCTTCATTATAACTTGTAGGAAATATGTTTGAAGCAAGTGCCAGGGTTGCTGTGGTCTGCATTGGGAGGGTTGGAGCGTGAGGGGTGCCACTTCATCCAGGACATGTAAGAGTTTTATTATAGTGTTTGACAGCCAGATTGGGACAAGGATGAATGTAAGGAGTCTATAACTTGTTGGATGTTAACGGTCCGTAGATTTCTGCATGTGTGATTAGGTAGGAGAGTTCTGAGAGACAAAGTACTTGATGGTCAAGGAAAGAAAGATGTGGTCAGAGAGCGGGAGAAGTGTTTGCAAAGTCCAGATTGGAACAAAGATATTTTTGTGCGTGAGAGAAGCTGTAAGTTGTGAGAGGCCTAGGGAGGAAGTTACTGACAGAAGCTGAGCGGTAAGGGAGGATTGGATCATCACTGGGGATGTTAAACGCACCCAAAATGAGTGGAGAGGGCCCAAAGGGCAGTAGACAAAAACGCCACTCGCATGGGCAGTAGATGGAATGTGAGTGAGGCTACAGGGGGAATGACCTGGAAAGTGCATTGGGGAGAGAGAACACCTCCACCATACCGGTTCTCAGATCCTGGGGGTGCGGGAGAAGTGTAGGCCATCATAAGGTAGAACAGCAAGGGAGGCAGTGTTAGACTGTTGAATCCATGTTTCTGTGAGAGCGGGCGGTTTTGGAGACTTTGTAAGAAATTCATCATGAGTGGGGGGGAGTTTATGGCCGCACATGACCGGGTCGATTCTTCATGAGGGAGCCCACAGCGGAATCCAACCCTGTGCCCAGCTGGCATCTGAGTGTACCTGTTGTTTTTTTTCTTCGTTGGCTGTATTGTGGGGACGGTCTGCGTGGTGAACCATTGGACATGCGCAGTGCAGTTTTTTTTTTTTTAAATCCTGACTTTTCCTGTGTCGTAGCTAGGCAATGAAGTGGAATCCGCGACCTCTCCGCAATGTCATCGCGGAAGGGCCGCGGGTTGGACAGCTTCCATTGACTTCAATAGAAACCGTCCATGTGGAATCCACACAGAAATAGAGCATGCTGTGATTTTTTTTTTCCTTGACATAGTGTACAGCGAATATTAACCAGATTTGAGGGGTGTTTTTTGTGGGTTTAGGTAAGTAGTTATAATTAGCAGAAATAGAAGGTGGGCCGGGGTTAGGAGAGCTATCCCCCGCAACAAGTAGCAGGAGGATGGCGAGGGTGAGCAGATGGTTGAGGGATTTGCAGGAGTAGCTTTTATGTTTCACAATGGGATCAGATGGTTTGAGGTGGTTTAAAAAAGTGAAGGGCACATGTGAGCTGTGCGTGGGCGAGGGAAGGAGAGGGGCCTGTGTGGACGGAGTGCACTGAGGGTGGACGCTGGTTCGTTCTGAAGCAGAGAATTAACGTGAAAACAGTAATAATTGAAATGAAATCTGCTAAAGTAGCTTACGTAGCGTACCTGTCTCCTGCCATGTTCAACTGCTGAGACACTTCGGCAGAAATTACTCGCACCACCCCAAGACTACATTTATAGGGGCTGTGTGCTTAGATCTCGAGGTAATTAAACTAATTAAGCAATTAACACTGTAAATTAGAAATACAAAGTACAGAAAAACAAACAGACTTTCTGGCCTGTGTATGCCTGCTATCTACAAAATAAGTGTACACATGAAAGTACATTCTAGTAGACAAACAAAGATATTATAGAATGCCTAAACTCAACCAAAAGAAACTAAAAACAGAATACTCACGTGTGTGTGTGTGCATATATATATATATATTTATTGCACAACAATTTTTTTTTTTATTCTTACAAATAATTGTAATAATACATATATTATCTCTGCTGTAACATTGACTGGCGGCTGTAATATGGAGTGAAATGGTCTTCCATCTTGTTTTATGATTTTACGAGCACTGTCCTGTCCTAAGACTCTGACATTTAGTGGGATAAATTAAATAATGCATATTGTCATACATACGGTTTCTGGACCAAGCTCCATCCTGAACTATGACTTTTTGTCAGGAGGTAAGCTCATGTTCTGCTTGATGAAAATGTTACAAAAATGATGTTTGTTTCCTCTCAGGACTTTGCCCGGCTTGAGTCAGCAGAACATGCTTTGAATATCCGTCCTTGGGGAGTGTCTGTGAAGGCACTAGATTTCTTAGCTGCCAAGGAGAATTTGTGTAACCCCTGCCTGTTTCCAACACTTGACTAGAACATTGTGGATAGAACCTGTTGGTCATACTCATTTATATAATGGAGCACCAATACAGCACATACTATACATTTTATGTACCTCAAAGAACAAACTGTAAATTTTGCTCTTGCCAGCCATGATTTAATGTTTGCACTGAAACTTTCTAAAACTTTTTTTTATTTAGAACTATTGCCGGTATTTGAATTATGTTTACTTTCCACTGTATTTCTAATATTGCAGCAAATCTTATATATATATAATTTACATTTTTTTAATTTTTATGTAGACAACATATACTCACCTCTCACCACTGTGCCCCATGCTTCAGGGCTCTCCTCTCACGTTGTTTACCGGCTGCCGCAGCCTGTTTACGGGCCATCGCAGGGTTCTGCAGCCAATGACAGAGCTCAGCAATCGATCGCTAAGCTCTGTAACTGGCTACAGCACCTGTGACATTCTGTAAACAGGCAGGACTATAGCTATAACCACTTATCACAGCAGAGCCCCGATCGATCACTCTAGCGGGAGTGGAGGCACAGAGTTGTTAGAATACAGGCAGATTTGTACCCAGCTTTCCTAGGCTTCTGCACTTGTGCAGAACCAAAGCTCAAATCACCACCTGATTCAGTCTAACGGCTCCAGCGCTCTACAATACCCACACACACTCGCTGCCACCACCAGCTTTTGTTTCCCAGATAAGTTGGAACCCACACTTATGAATTATTAACACAGTCTTCGGAGTTATGGTTTGTTTTAAAACGAACAAGGTTTGACTAATAAATTGCAGATTTACTCTAAAAAAGACTAGCAGTGGTAAATCGTAATATTATATTTAAGAATATACAGAAAAAGATATAGCAGATATGAGATTTGGGAGGTTCAGCCCAAGGTTCAGATTGTGCGGAGCCACTGGAAGCAAACAGGAAAGTCCTTATGCTGTGGTGTATCTCCGAAGGTCTGACACCACCCAGTTTAAAGTTTCCCCAGAACACACCTCTCCCCACCCCCTCTGAGGTCATTCAGAGAAGGGAGGGGTAAATGTGTATGTACCTATGAAAAACCATAATTCCTCATTTCGGCCATGTCTCAGCAGGAGATCCTTCGATCGGTAAATATATGCCTGGCATATTTGCGGTCATGATTTTATCTACTTGGCGATACAAAATATGACACATAAATTACCAGGTGCTCGGTTATACCATTTGGGGGTCTTCTGGGCCCCGCACCCAGTTTCGATGTGTTTTGTTCAGCTGGCCCGCCCGATTCTGAAAATATAATTCATATCGGGCTAGGATCTTCACACCACCAATAATCTTTATTAAAAGATTTTTCCCTAATTTGAATGCCAGAGCCATCAGGTCTGTGAGCCCAGCTCCTAGTGACTGACTAGGCTTAAACTTCATGAACAATAGGTAAGAAGCACAGTCTCAATTTACGGATAATTTGTGAGGTGTTGAAAAAAAATTAGCGTCTTTACGAAGCGGAATATCTTTGAGAAAGGGGGAGCAGGAGGTCGCTTTTTGCCCTCTATAATTAAGTCATAGGAATCATCATCTTATGTTGCAGCATTGAGAGCCTAATAATTCTTTAGTTATAAAGAAGAATGTTATTCTGGATAAATTTTTTTAATTTTAAAAACCGGTATGCTAGTAAATTAAGTGTGGATTGTGAATCTTTTTGAATATTTGGCTTGGGGGTGATTGCCTTTGTTGTCTGATCAGAGAGCGATATTAGAGGCTCTTTGACACTAGGGATGAAGAAGCAGCACTTCCTATTGAAATGTCCCCTGGATTTGATGGTCTTCCAAAATTAATTTTTTTTAAGCGCTATCAAGATTTTCTTCTGCCACTTATTGTTGGTGTTTTTAATGAATCCGTGCATGAAGGTATACTTCCACCATCAATGAGAGACGCTGTGATTGCCTTAATTCCTAAAGTAGGAAAGGATCTGTCTCTTCTTGATTCCTATTATCCAATATCTCTGTTGACCACTGATATTAAAATCTTGGTGAAGGTCCTTGTGAGTAGAGTACTTTTGAATCAATCCGGCTTCATGCCAAATTAGTCAACTGCTATTAATTTAAGGAGTTATATCTGAATCCTTAGGTGGATCAACAAGTTTGTGGAAGCAATGCTGTTTTTTACTTGATGCTGCCTAGGCATTTGCCGAATAGAATTACTTGTAGGCTGTTCTTCATAGAATGGAGTTCCGTGAGAAATTTTGGGCATGGGAGAAAGAAATGGGGTGGGATTGAATGGCAGATTAGTTTCTAGAATTCTTAAATTAAGGGCAGAGATTTCAGAGTGGGTACTAAATTGATCAGTTCCCCCACCCCGAACATCTGTGGCGTTGCCTTAATATCATCAGATGGGGCTGAACGGAGCAGCAGGAGTGGTCGGGTCGATCCCCCCCACTACTTCTCTATCTCTCAACTCTCTCCACTCTTTAAGTCGTCTTCTTCCTCTCACTACCACTTTAAGTTTGACCCCATATGGGTCACTTTGAAATTAAGTTTGATAAACTGGATAGTTGTTATTCCTTAAACGGTTTAAACAGTTAAATGACATCGTCATTAGAGAATTGAACCCAAGAACTGCTAATGAACACAAGAAAATTAGCATATTTGTTTAAAAGGATAATTTAATGCTTTATTGTTGTATTGCGGCCCCAAGAAGGGCCTATGCTGTTATTCGATATACAAAACAAATAAATACATTTTGAACCATAGAATTCTTAAATTATAGGTTGTAGCGCCCCTATAATGGTATGTGAGAGAAGGATTAAAGGAGGAAAAAACTGACATTGATGCAACCCTAAATTGTCAGTTTTTTGTTGTGTTTTTTTTTTTTTAAGTTGGAGAGATTTTTACCACAGGACAAAAGAGGGGTTATCTTTTTAAAATAGGCACATTCTGGGGGGTCTTTTTTTCTGTTTTGAACACTGCAGTGAGCTCTATGATGTTCCCCTATAGTTATTCTAGTTTCTTCAGTTACGATATAAAAAAAGAAGCTGTTTGACTAAGTTTGAGAAAATTTTGGGAAGCTAGTCAGATGTATATAATTGACAGTTATAGCGAGTGCTGGTTGCATTGAAGTATTGAAGAAAAATTCACAGAATTTACGGCTTTTTCAGATGTGCATATATCGGCTGAGTTTTCACGCCCGGCCGATATACCCTGTCCCTCCCACTCACCGCCTCTCTGCTTCTCTCTTCCCCTCCGAGCGATTTGCAATGAGAGGGACAGGGGTGTGGCTAAGTTCCCACCCGCCCCTTGTCCTTAGCCAGCAATGGGAGTAGGAGGGACAGAGCGGAGCTTAGCTCTGCCCCCTACCTTTGCAAACGCAGGAGTGGAGGAGAGAGGCAGAGATCCGGTGAGGGGAATGGAAGGGGGGACTGGTTAGATGGAAGCATATATCGTCCGGCCGTGAAAACGCTGGCCAATATATATGCTCATGGGAATAAGCGCTTAGAGTTAGGATTTTCTTTTCTTCTTCCTTTTTTGTCGGTGTCTAAATATGGGAGAGACTAGGATTTGTTTTAAATATAGTTATAATTAATTGTATTGTTTGGGTGGGGTAATATGTTATATGTATATTATGCTTATGTATGCATAAATGTGTGGAAATTTAAGGTTATTGTATCCAAAAATATAAGTTTAATAGAAATGATCTGATTTTTTTTTTTTAATTCCTTTTAATAGAGTGAGGCGCAAAAGCTTGCCTCTCTCTTTCCTTTTTGATGTTCCCTGGCTCCCACAGCTAAACTATATTTTTTTTTTCTTTCCCTTGTTACTCCTCAGTGTTGTGGTCTTCACCAGGGCACCCGCCAGTGTCTGCCCACCTAAAGATTTTCTAGACTTCAGAAGCCAGAATCAGCATTTTCTAAATGTTAAGCTGAGGTCCCCAGTAATATGTGATGTCCTGTAATTCTAATTGCTGGTCATTATCTTGTTTCTCATTTAATGACTGTTCTATTTCTTTTTTATTGTTTTTATTGTAGTTTTGCGCTTTAACAATATAATAGTGCAAAAAAAATTGTTAAAAGAAGAAAATTAGAATACCGTATATACCGGCGTATAAGACGACTTTTGAACCCCGAAAAATCTGCTCTGCAGTCGGGGGTCGTCTTATGCGCCGGTAAAACAAAAAAAAAAAAGTGTAAAAAAAAAAATTTTTATTACTCACCTCCCACGGCGTTCTGTCGCGCTCCGGCAGGATGTCGCTCGCTCCGGCAGGCTGTCGCTCGCTCCTCGTCCCCGCCGCAGCATAGCTTTCTGAATGCGGGGCTTGAAATCCCCGCTTCCAGAAAGCTAATACACACGCCGGCAGCCATGACAGCATTGAATGGCTGTGATTGGCTAAAGCACACGTGGCTTCAGCCAATCACACTATTCAATGACATCATTGAATGGCTGTGATTGGCTGAAGGCGCACGTGTTAGCAATCACACCCATTCAATGATGTCATTGAATAGTGTGATTGGCTGAAGCCACGTGTGCTTTAGCCAATCACAGCCATTCAATGATGTCATGGCTGCCGGCGTGTGTATTAGCTTTCTGGAAGCGGGGATTTCAAGCCCCACATTCAGAAAGCTATGCTGCGCCGGGGACGAGGAGCGAGCGACATCCTGCCGGAGCGAGCGACATCCTGCCGGAGCGCGACAGAACGCCGTGGGAGGTGAGTAATAAATTTTTTTTTTTTTCTCCACTGAATACCGGCGTATAAGGTGACAGTTGGGGGGTCGTCTTATACGCCCCGTCGCCTTATACGCCGGTATATACGGTACATATTCTATGGCAATAAAAGGAACGTTTCATTTTAAAAGCACAAATATATCACATCAGTAATTTTGCGGCTCTGCCAGGATTGCTACTTGAAGTCTAGCAGTACTTCGGGTGCACGCAGAAGCTGACAGGCTCCGGTAATCTAACAAGTAGTGATGGAATAGTTATGGCTCTCAATATGGCACTCATACTTGGTAAGTTTAAAAAAGACAAGGTTCTTACAGTTCAATCTCCTTCATTCAAGGCAGATGCTGTTGAAATTCATTCAAAAGATTTCTAAAAAAAACTCCTCGATAGATAGATTTAATGTGTAGTTAGTACTAATCCAGAAATTCATGGTCTTAGAGAAAAGATGACTCGAATTTTAACCCATTAAGGACCAAAGCACTGTAAATTTACGGCACTTGGTCCAGGGTTTTAATCCCAGCCGAGAGTAAAAATACAGCGGGGGGGATTAACCCCTGCCCACTCCAGGACATACATTTACATCCTGCAGTGTCGGGGTATGTATAAAGAGAGATCGCGGGGCGATCATTCTTCATACAGCGCGGGCATCAGCTGTTTATTATTTGTGGCCTATCGCGGCTGTTAACCCTTTAAATGCCCCGAACGCCTGCCCCCCCCCCCCGAGTGAGATCGCGGGGAGCCGTACAGGTGTCATGGTAGCCGGGGTCTTTCTCAAAGGTCCCAGGGCTGCCTTAGCAGACTGCCTATCAAGCCCTCCCCCTGTGGTGGATTGATAGACTGCCTGTCAAATCACAGGATGAAGTAATGCTGTAGCATTACGTGATACTGCAGGAGCGATCAAAGCATCACATGTTGTGGTACCTAAGGGGGCAAAATAAAAAAAGTAAAAATAAGATCAAGTCGTATGTATTCCGAATTGGTACTAATATAAACTGCAGGACATCCCGCAAAAAATGAGCCCTCTCACAACTACGTCTACGGAAAAATAAAGTTATTAGGCGCAGAAGATGTCAGCAGAAAATAATTTTAAAAAATTAAAAGTCTATGAAAAAAAATTAAATTAGTAAGAAAGAAAAGATACAAGTTTAGTATCGCAGTAATCATACCGACCCATAGAATAAAGTTGTCATGTTTGTTGTAGTTTGTGCGCCATAGAAAAAAGATGCACTCACTGAAAAGTTTTAAAAAAATTCTAAGAGTAAAATGAAAAAAGACATTCCGCCATCTTTTAAGGCGTCTTGTTTCTACTGTGCACAAAGTGTAACAAAAACAACATAACTTTATTATATGGGTCAGTACGATTGCTACGATACCAAACTTGTATTTTTTTTTTGTTTGTTTGTTTTACTGTACTACTCCTTTTTTTTTTTTTTTTTTTTTTAAAACTTTTAAATCTTTTTTTTATTATTTTCTGCCGCCATCTTCTGCACGCAATAACTTTTATTTTTCCATCGATGTTGTTAAGCGAGGGATCTTTTTTTTTTGCAGGATGTCCTGTAGTTTCTGATAGTACCAATTTGAAATTCATACGACTTTTTGATCGCTTTTTATTGCATTTTTCCTGGGAGATGGGGTAACTGAAAGTGCATTTCTGGCGTTCTTTCTTTTTTTTTTTTTCGGCCGACGTTCACCATGTGCAATAAATAATGTGCTACTTTTGATAGTTTGGACTTTTACGGACACGGCGATACCAAATATGTATTTTTTTTATTATTTAGATTTTTTAATTATAGAAATGGTAAAAGTGGGGTGATTTAAACTTTTATTACTGTTTTATTAATTGTTTTATTACTGTGTCTATTAAAAATAAACTTTATTGATCTCACTTTCACTTTTTTTTAAACCTTCCCCCGGGGGACTACAACATGCGATGCTTTAATCGCTCCTGCAGTATGACGTAATGCTATAACATTACGTCATACTGCTTTTTGAAAAGCAGTCTATCAAGCCACCCCGTGGGGTGGCTTGATAGGCAGTCTCCTAATGCAGCACTGGGGCCTTTTAGAAGGCTCCCAGCTGCAACGACACCTGTACGGCTCCCCTGATCTCACTGCGGGGGTGGGGCTGTACGGGACCCCCGAACATCATTTGGGGTATTTAAATGCTTTCAGAATTGACAGCAGCATTTAAAGGGTTAATAGCCGATTGCAGCTATTGCCCGCAGGTGTCAGCTGTAATAAACAGCTAACTCCAGCGCTGCATGGAGAGAGGTCGCCCCGCGACCTGTCTTCATACATACCCCGACGCTCCAGGACGTAAATGTATGTCCTAGAGCGGGACGGGGTTAAATAGCATAATTGAAAAATACAACTCTCGCAAAAAACAAGCCCTAATACAGCGACGTTGATGGGTAAATAAACAAGTTACCATTTTTTCAAAGGGGGGAGGAAAAAATGAAAATGGGGGGGAAAAAGGGACCGCATCATTAAGGGGTTAAAGCCTCTGCTTCTGCAATCAATCAGAAGCAGGTCACGTTATCAGCTGTTAGTCACAGCTGATAACCCGGTGGAGGAGTGAGAAACTGTTTTTACCCTCCTCTGCCTTCTCCTTTCCCTAGTACACACCGCGCTCAATGAGCACTATGTACTAATAAATATACAAATTTAAAAAAAAAATAAAATCTTTTTTTTTTTTTTTTTAAAAAAGCTTTTTACCCCCAATAAACAAAACATGGGAAATATAAGTGAGCTAGTGTTACCTTGTTAGTTATTTCTATGTACTGGGGGGATTGCTGCACAATGAATGGATTAAAAAAATCACTGGAGTGGCTTTTAGAAAATGAAATTTGAATATATGACACCGATTCTATTAAATTTACCTAGAGAGTAAGAACAAATGTTACAAATATTGTTATGGAAGAAAAGTAGCAATTCAGTACTGAAGAACATAAATATCCTGGAACACCTCTTCAAAACCGTGGATTATCCACTGCAGTAAAGTGTAGCTGACAGGTATATGTGTTTGGATGTTTAGGGCAGGTAAATTAGATTGTGCGCTCCACTGTGACAAGGACTGATGCGCTCAATGCAGCGTCCTGTGCTCTTCGTATAGAGTGGTTTTATGGAAGGCAGTGATTGACTATCCGTATATTACAAGAGATTCTATTTAGGTCTAGCTGTGCCTTTAAATTCTATTTGCATGTTTAGGCTGCAGCGCCTATAATTGCACTTCATGCTAGGCTATGTGCTCCTTTACGGCTTCCCTGCGGGGGTGTAATATGAATTACCTTGGCCTGCCTCGCAGGTCAGTGTACCAACAAAGCAGTTAAGTGTTATCTGCACTTGCATTATTGTTATTATTATTAGCATCCATTCTATCCCATTCTTACTGTGGATATAAAAAGACTTTAAAGAACAAAAATACTGTATTTCACAGCATCCCAGAAATTGATTTTTTTTCCCTTTCCCCAAACCTATTGGAGATCAGAGGTTTTGGATGAAACAATGTATTTGTTGCTGTTTCAGGATGATCTCTTAAGCAGTAATGAAAATATGTATTGTGTACTTGATGGTACATCTTCCATCTAATCCACATTATACGATATTAGGAAGTGCTGGAGGCTTGTAGCCCTGCAGTGAACTTCATACAACAGTTATTTCTTAATCTTCAATGAAAAAGTGTCTCTTTTTAGACAAAAGAAACTGGCAGTAGTGGAGGCAGGATTACAGAATGGTAATAATGGGAAAGGGATTAAAGGAGGAACTGAGAGAAGAAAGCTGAAAAAGGGAGAACCAGAGGACAAGGAAATGACTACATGGACGGGAGAAACTATATGGCCAGTAAGGGATACAGATTCAGGTATACAAACAGAATGATGTCACTAATGATCAAAATGTCCTTTAAAGCCTTATTACCACTTGTGATAGTCTCTTAGAACATTCATCCCAAGGCGTGCAGTGTCGAAGAAACTGGGTTTATGCTTAGTTTGAAGAATAGTTGAAAGAACAGTGCTCTGAGCTCCTGCCCCCTCCCCGCCTCCTCTCCGCCCCTCTGCACTATTTGCAATGGGGAGAGGCGGGACGGGGGCCGGGCTAATTCTCGGAACTTAGCCCCAGCCCCGTCCCGCCTCCTTTCAGTCCCCCCCCCCCTGCAGATAAGGACACCACGTGAAAACCGAGCCGATATACGGTCGTCTGAATCCACCCTTAGAGTGTTTTATTCTTGTTTTCTAGCTAGCCAAAAAATACCTTTTTTTTTAAATTTTGTATTTTTTTTGCTTTTTACAAATATTTTGGGCTGGCTTTTTTGTTATACACATACGTGCAATTTTCCTCGACATTTTTTCCTATAGAGGAAAACTCCAAACCTGCAGCATACTGAGTTTTGTAAAAAGTACCATGGACCCAAAAGTTGCAGGCTACAAAATGTTTTATGTAGTGCATTCCATATCTTCCTATTGACCAACAGCTAATATCTGGCTGTAGCATTTTCTGTTAAAAAATGCCAAGAAAATAGGTTTTTAAAAATGCACCGTTTTCTTTCTTAATATACTATATATAAAAGCACCCCAAGAGGTTTTTGTTCTTTGTCTATCAGATTTGGGATTCCAGGGCTTGGGTCTCATTATGTAATTTGTAATGACAGATATTTTGCCTAGGACATGCAATGGAGAAAGTCTGTAGCGCTCCCAGAACGTCTATGAGCATGTCTACGGCTAGCGAGTAGAGAGACGTATGCTGCTTCGTTTAAGTGATTTATGAGGTTCTCAGCACCCAGTCCTCCACTAGTGAAAACCTGTGATGTGTACCTATGGCATTTTAAAAGTTTTTTTGTAAAGTACAGTTACACTTTAAAGGGGTTTTTCCATTACTTACAATTGCTTCACAACCACTTTGCACTTCCTGGTTGCTGCTGACCAGAACATGTGACTGCTACAGCCAATCACTGGCTATAGAAGGTTACTGCTATGGGTAGTGATTGGCTGCAGCGATCACAGGTCCTGGTCAGCAGCAACCAGGAAGTACAGAGTGGTTGTGAAGCTATTTAAAATATATATTTAAACGTTTACTACCATCCCAGCAACTTGCCTCCTATCCACAAAATAAGAGATAAGTTGCTGATCAGTGGGTGTCTGACTGTTGAAACCTCCAGTGATCCCAAGACTTCGGCTCCAACATGTCACAAAGTGTGGAGGTCTCTTCTCCATTCACTTCAGTGAGACTACAGAGATATCCAAATTCAAGTGCTTGACTATCTGCAGGCCTCCCATTGAAGTGAATTAAATAGAGATGCACATCCTCCTTGGCCCTCCGGGGGTTAAATCTTGGGATCGGGAGGAGGTCCCTATGGCCGGACAACCACTGATTACCAAGTTATTCCTTCTCTTGTAGATGGGTGATTTGCTGAGATAGAAATAACACATTCTGACAGGGCAAAAATCTTGCATCTCATGTCTCATTCAGGTCATAGACACCCTACCAACCATTATGAGTCAAAACACTTTTTTTTTTGTTTGTTCTCAAACACTATCATGCTGCCCAAAAACCCCTTCCGACAAGCCATTTACCCTGCCAGTGTACTCATGCACTGAACTGATTTCTGCAGGAAGCAAGCAGCTCTGTTTTTCACTGCAGTGGCAAATTTTGGTATTGCAGGCCAAGTTCCAATTGAAATGAATGGGAACTTGACCTGCAAGGCAAAGCCTAACCGCTGCAGTGGGAATAGAGCTGTCTGCTTCCTGCAGAAATCCGCTCCATGCAAGAGTGCACTGGCGCAGCAAACTGCTGATCGACAGGGGTCCCGGACAGCAGACCCCCACTGACCTACTATTGATGGGCCATAAGTTTGCAGATAGACAACCCCTTTAAGGTCTTTTATAAAGTAGTTAAAAGTTTCTTCTGTAACAAAAGAAAAGACAGATCCATATTCATATAATGCACAATACCATTTTTACATGTATCCTTAAATCATGGGGTAACAGCAAATTAGATCAGTGTAAAGTGCCTTCCTATAGAGATAAATGACACACTGACTCCATTAACTTCATGGGGCTGTCAGAAACACTTTAACGTCATAAAAGGAACAGAAATAAAGAAATCAAGTCGAACAAACAAGGCACAGAGCGTTCCTTGTTCTCTTCTCCATGGAGCAGCGCTCTTCTTTTTCCTTTGCCTTTGTTACATTCCCATTTTCTTGCACTGATTAGACACATCTACATATGATAACAATCAAACCATTTCAGGCGCAATTGCTTTGTCACATTTATTGTAATATACCGCATGAAATTCTCTATAAGAGCCATTGACTTTGGGAACATTGCGACATTATCATTGCCTACACAATGAATAGGAACGGGACACTGCGAAAAGTGTTCTCTGCAGAAAAGCAAGTAAAGCACAGAAAACTGCAGACCTCTGTTTTTTTTTCTAGTAGCGCATTGATTTATATTGTAAGGCAATCCAATTCTAAAACCTTCTTTTACATCACAGGTGCCAATCTAATTTTACATTAATGGTGAAGACTATTGGTGTCCGTCAATACTCTAAGTGTCAATTCAAACAAACGTACTAGTTGAATGGGGGAGAATGAATCTGTTATGGCAGCAGGGCACACCGGGGGAGCACAGAAGGAGGTTGAGGGAACACTAAGTAGCATTTACAATAAGATAAAAAGTGGCTGTAAATTGGAGCCCTGTCAAATTGTCAAACATTTTAGCGAGTTGATTCTTATTGAGGCTGTAAAACGGCATTTCAGTCTTTCTTGAACATTCTTGAACAATGGGTAGTAAGTAGAGATGAGCGAGCATACTCGCTAAGGCAAACTACTCGAGCAAGTAGTGCCTTATGCGAGTACCTGCCCGCTCATCTCTAAAGATCTCTCTCACTCCCCCCCCCCCCCCCCCCGCTCCCCCACCCCTGCTCACTCCCGCAACTCACCGTTTCATAATCTGCTTTTTTACTGATTTTCGCATCGTGGAATATTCTGAAAGATGCTGTGAAAATCCGCAACAAAATACACATGTCTAAATGTTGATTTTCACACAGAATTGCTGGCAGAATCAAACCATTTTAAAAAAACTGCAAAATCTGCATGTTGGGCATCAATTTTTGGTGCAGAATTTCCCACATTTTGGAATATTCCACTGCGTTTTGCGGAATATTCTGGCACTGTGAAAACCTCCTTTTATAGTCCAAAAATGCGTCTGTTCTTCCCAATCATCCCCCGTGGATTGAGGTGCATGGAGTATTGTAACATTTCTCCCCCAAAGCTACTTCATGAAGTTTCACTATTTCAGCCAATGAAAGTACCTCAAATAGTTTCCTGTATCCCCAGACCAAAGGCAGATATAAGGCAGTAGAATATAAAATCTGTAATTCTGGGTGCTTTTGCTTTATTTTCCACTCTTTTAGAATCCCTCTTTGAACTGTTTCTTATTTTATCACAAACCACTCACAGCCCTGAGGGAACTTTCTGCCCGGATGGAATTGTCCGCAGGACCAGCGCAGATGCGGATTTTGTTGCGTTTTTAACTGCGGAATGCATTGAGCGAAACGTCTGGCGGAATTTCTTGCATTTGTGTACGCAGACTTTAATTACGAAATGATATCTCCTGTAGGTTAGCAATCCACAACAACAATTCTTCAAGGCGCCCTTAATTCCGGAAGCAGAAAGCTTTTGTGCTGCAGAATTTTAATCTTGCAGATTTTAACATCTGCGGAATTCAAGCCCCATAGGGATAACACTGTGACCCAGCAGAAATGTCCGTGCGCACTAATGCCGTCCCATGTAAAAGGTCCCTGAGAAAGTGGAAAGCAATAGTTTCATGATTCATCCCACTCACATAGTAGTTAGCAGCTCTATATTATAGCGCTTGCCGCCACCATTTGTACTTACACATAACAGACATACTATATAAAATGACACGAATCCTGTAATATTGGATTTGGCGATCTAACCCAGGCTGTAATGTCCGCACGGGAATAGATGAAGCAAGTATCAGATCAGTATGTATGCTGCTGTGCCAGCCCGACTCATTTGTTAGAAACGGGCTAATTTCTGATATAATTAGCTGTATATCCAGGCAACGCCTTTTAAATCAAATCACCACTGGTTTTATGTCTCTGATTCACGAAACAGAGAAACAAATGATCTGACTTTCACTTAAAGGGGTTGTCCCGCGCCGAAACGGGTTTTTTTTTTTTTTCAACCCCCCCCCCGTTCGGCGCGAGACAACCCCGATGCAGGGAGGTAAAGAAAGCTCACCGGAGCGCTTACCTGAATCCCCGCGCTCCGGTGACTTCTCTACTCACCGCTGAAGATGGCCTCTTCCTCCGTGGACCGCAGCTCTTCTGTGCGGTCCACTGCCGATTCCAGCCTCCTGATTGGCTGGAATCGGCACGTGACGGGGCGGAGCTACACGGAGCTTCACGGAGCCCCATAGAGAAGAGGAGAAGACCCGGACTGCGCAAGCGCGGCTAATTTGGCCATCGGAGGGCGAAAATTAGTCGGCACCATGGAGACGAGGACGCCAGCAACGGAACAGGTAAGTATAAAACTTTTTATAACTTCTGCATGGCTCATAATTAATGCACAATGTACATTACAAAGTGCATTATTATGGCCATGCAGAAGTGTACAGACCCACTTGCTGCCTCGGGACAACCCCTTTAAGTGCATTTTCACACAAACTTTTTAAACTATCCGATGCGTGTCAGCTTCTGCCGTGGATGTGACAGCTTAATCCACAGCAGAACTGATTTTCATGCAGACTCACACATGAATTAGCCCCAGTCGGCTCTTCAGTTGTTTTTTTTCCCATGATGCTCTGCGTTTCAGTCAGTCAAGTTGCGGTAGGGCCAAGATACTCATCCATATTGCAGACGCATTAACGCCCCCATGATAGACTCGTGTGAAATTGGCCTTACAGTCACCAAGTAGCTTTACTAACTTGTATATTAGAGCAATGATTTAATTGTTGACATATGTACAATACATTTTTTTCTAACTTATAAAAAACAGCATGAATTTCAAACTTTTTTTGGCAGTTTTTTAAAAAAATAAAAACATGCATGTGTTCCACTCATTTAGAGAAGTCCATTGGAAAGAGCCTGAAAAAACACCATACCTAGAGCATGCTGCGTTTTGAAAAAACACTCCCAAAAATGGGGGGAACAGGCACAATACTTTCGGCTAACACCTGACTGTGGTGTGTTTTTCCAAAAAATGCCATTTATAAACGAAATGTTGTAAACTACCTTATAGGAAATTCTGGCATATGTTCATCCCTGTATCCCATTGTTTGTAGAAAAGTAAGGCAGGTTCCCTTTAAGGGTGGGTCCACACATGGCATCCTAGGCAAAAGGGCTGTGTATTTCTCATTGTTTGCTAAAAAAAAAAAAACCATGGCGTACAGACATCAGCTGTAGGTCAATGGAAAGTTATTAAACACGCAACAAACGTGTTTTTTTTCATTGTATCGGTCCGCACTTTGGGCCCACGGCATTTTTTTTTTCTCCCTTGACGTCTAGGCCACTTTAAAAAAAACATATTGTCACACGACCGTAATACAGACCTGTTACAGATGACATTGCAATGGTATGTCATTAACACTTTCCAATCCAATTTTGAATGCAAATATGGAGGCAAAAACAGACAAAAATAGGTCATTCTGCATATTTCTAACCCGTCTTCGAAAAAAAAATTTTTTTTTACATTTAAATTTTGATATCTGTTTTATTTCGAAATTTGTTAGAATCAGATTGAAAAAAGAGAAAATTGTGCGGCTCAGATGAAGCAAAGTTTCTGTCCACCACGGAAATAAAATGTCATCTGCTGTAACAATAACCATGTGGGTTATTGATCCAAGTTACAAGTGTTCTTGCATCCCTCACTTCATTCTGTGGAATAGACCCTCGTTGTGCCGCAGACACCTTTTTTTTCTCTGTCTCCGGCAAGCATTCCTACTTCTGAATGATTGTAACTGAAGTTAGCAGTCCCATGCTACATGTGAAATGCATGAGTGCGCTGGTTTGGATCTAATGTCTTCAGACAAGTTTATGACACTTGCCAAAATTTGTTAAATACTACATCATCTCTGAATGTCATAATATACTGTATATGGGTTACTTTCTTTTTAATGTGAGAATACAGAGTTTAGGTATAATCTAAAGCACAATACTTCTATTTAGTAACATTTCAAGCATTTTATGACCATAAGGCTTATTTGCACTCCTGTAACTTACAGTATATCCTCCTTTCTGATGCCTCAGATAAGTTCATGTTTGTCCCACAAATGGTCACCTATGGTTTAATGTCTAAAACCTTTTGTGTGATGTACCTCATGAGTGAAGTAGTCCTTACAGAGTTCTCTATGTCACAATCCAACAAATCTACAGGAGATGAGAAAAAAGCGAAATGCGTCAGTCAGAAAAGGGTTATAAGCCATTTAAAGCTCTGTGACTCCAATGAACTGCATGAGAGTCATTATCTTAAAATGGAGATAATTTGGAAAAGTGATGAATCATCCCAGTAGTGGCCAGCTTGCAAAATGCTTTCAAGGGCGCAGAAAAAATAACTCCTCTTGGGACTTCTGAAATGAACATACACATATTTAAAAGCTTTTCTGGTCTTTGCTGTGAACAGGATTTACGACTACCACACATGCAACGATCACTTTCCCAGGACATGGATCCCGATGAATACTCAGGTGGTGGCGAGATCTCTTACCCCCTGCCCCTCTGTGTTCATTGCATCGCACTGTCTGCACCAGCGGCAGAAAGAAGAGGGGTACAGTAAGGGCATTTCTATAGTATGGGGGTACATTAGGGGGTGCTTTTATAGTATGAGGACACAGTGGGGTTTCTTTAACAGTATTGGAGCACAGTTGGAATAGTGGTACAGTATGGGGACACACTGGTGGCACTATTACAGTATGACACTATTAGTGTGGAGGTGCTATTATAGGGTACTGTTGTACCTTGACGCCACCAGAAGCTAGGGGTTTGACAGGGCTTAAATGGAGGAATGCCTCTGTCACACCCATAGCTTCCCATTGGCTGGTGACCATGGGATGGAGGGTTAAGCTTAGGGGTAGCTTCAGTGTTAGGCTTACATTATTAGCTGTATATGGTTCCATGTGAGTGCCGCCCTGCATTTACATGGATACATTGACACCTAATAATGTAAGCCTAACTGTGAAACTAACCGTAATCCTCCAGCCCAGGCTAAAGTCAGTGCACGCTCCTTGGACCTTCCCCTGCATTCAGTACCCCCGCCAGGCTGCACCACTGCCAACAGCACCTTGACGCCCATGTGAGCTAATGTCCCCTTGCAGTGCCGTCAGCTACTGAGGCTGAAAGGGAGGGTGAGTCGCTGCACCTGGGAGGCCCTGCTCGCCTTAAGGGGAGAGAGCAGGTGGTAAGGACAATCCACCGTGCAGTCCTTACTCACCACTGCTGCGGGGGACAATTCAGTGCAGGCCACCAAAATACACATTGCCGGAGGGGTGAGTGCAGGCTATCAGCGGCGCGCCGAAGTTGTGAGTGAGTGCAGCCAATCAGCCACTGGGGGCCTGACCTGCCTGTCAAGCTCCCTAATTCTTGGCTACACCCACTACTTCCGGTGGCGTCAAGGTACAATAGTACCCTATTACAGTAGAGACACATGGGTACACAATTACAGTATGGTGACATTTACAATATGGGGGCATACTCACATTACAGCACAAAATGAATAATTAAAAATATTTCTAGTGATTTTAAAAAGATTTTCTCAAACTTTAGTTAGGAAAGAAAAAAGGCTATGATTTTAATAGATGAGTTTACAACACTTTCAAGAGCATCCATTTTTGATTACATTAAATGCCACATGGGGAAAAAAAACAAATTACTTTGCAGCTTTGGTTTCTTTAACTATGCAGTAGTTCTATTTTATATGATTGACTCCTAGAATCACTTATTCTGTATCTATTAGAGTGTTTGTACAGATGTTAGGATAAATCTTTTCTATGTCAAAACAATTATTGGTTCAGTGCAATGAAGATGAAAGCGATCTGTACAGCCAACTTTTCTTCTAGAACACAACTGACAAAATTAATGAATATCCACTAATCATATAGAATGATCTTTTCTGCCAGGAAAAGCAACCATTGAGTAAATTGGCATACAGTATGTAGGTAGACAGCTGGAGATCAGGTCCATTTACATGCAAAGACGATCGCTCAAAATTCGTCAGAAACTGACAGTTTTGAGTGATCATTTTGCGTTAGGTACTAATTGGCTAATCAATGCGTTAGTAGCTAATAAGCTTTATTTGCATGTATTTAGAGAACAGTGAGTGGTGTGTTCTCTTAACACATTGCTTTTGTTCTCCCGCTGGCTGGCGGCTGCATACAATGCTATCAGCGCTGCCCGCGGAGAACACAGCATGCCATCCCTGTTATCAGGGACGACGGATTTCATGCTGACCTGAAGTCAGCGATGGACGAAGACTGCATGGTAAGTGCACGATGGGCACACATTTACACGCAACGGCTATCGCTGAAAAGCCGTTATTTGGACAGATTTTGAGCGATAATCTTTGTGTGTAAATCAGCCTTTACTCTTTTCTGTACTTGGTCAGAGATGGGTCTCTATTGTGCTGATCGGGGGCCGTGAGTAAATAGCCTGGCATGTTCTACAATTGTATAGTTTGGCTTTTAATAGCCTATATCTGTAGGCTACGCCTCTAATATTGCTGCATATAATGTCAGCACCCCTGTTACGTAATCACACGGGATTTCAGCCCAAAAAGGGACTCTTCCAACTCAAACACCCATGTTTTTCATAACCCAATTTACCTCACCAAGTATCCTCAACCATGAAATCACCAGAAAAGTGAAATTGGCTCCCAGGCTTCACCACCTGATTTGGGGCCTGTAAGGGGACACACCACGTCTCTAGCATGGTCTACCCCAGGTGATGTTGTCAATGCATTGATGTCTATCTCTCTCACACGTGGAGTAAAAGCTCCTTGAAGGGTAGAGCGTCATGTGCAAGCCACGTCTGCTCCATTGTGCAGCTCACCGCCCCTCCACCCTTGAAACACATTTTTGGACCTCAGTGGGGACATGTCAGGTAGTATCACTGACATTACCCATTATGACTTCACCACCCTTGTGATGTTACCACTTGTACTGGTGCCTCAGAAACCCCCCACGGGACCATATCCCTGTTGACAGTGATATTACCAAAATGAGTATATTTGTAAACACGTTGTCTTGCATATCTTATGCTGACACCAAATTACATCAGGTATTGTATTTAAAACCATCACTGTGCTGACTTCAATGCTGAGCTGTCAGCGAGAGATGCATGTGGATCCACCTTGCCACACACTACCACTGTGGGCTAACTGAGGTGACAGTACTTGGGGAAGCCCAGTTTTCACACTTGACCCACCAAGTGCGATACTGGCTTTGCTGCACAGTCCCCAAGCCATTACACTCGCATTCTCCTGGTTGTGTGGCTGCTGATGCTGCACTAATGGTGCGTAAAGGGGAGGCAGGCTAGAGTCCGGACTGGCAGCACCCGTGCGTAAACGAGGTCCAGGCTTTAGTACAAGGCAAGCAAAAGCAAAGTCCAAAATACAGAGCCATGGTCAGGAGCACAGAAGTCAGAATAGGCAATAAACGGGCAAGAGTCAGAACCAGGAATTCACACAATATTTGAATGAGACCAATTGCTTAGGCACCCACCCTAGCGAGTGGATGCCTAATATAGATGTTGCTTGGGGATGAAATTAGGGAGCGCACACTGTCCCTGTAAGATAATGGTCGAGAGCGTACATGAGCCCTATGTACAGAGGCTTGAGAGTGAGCAGAAATGGAAGAGGACTGTGCAATATGCAAATAGTGGCGGTGTCTGACCGCAGGTCCCAAGGCTAGTGAGCGACGGCGCAGCACCGTGACATGAAAACTCTTACATGAAAGTACGTCTATTGACAAGCTTGTTTCTAACATCGAGAAGCATTTTGCAACCAGCTCTGGACTAAGGCTGCGTGCCCACGGGCGTTTTTGCATTGCGTTCCCCGCAACGATAATCCGGCTGCGGGGAACGCAGTGCACACTTTCCATAGCGTTGCTATAGAAAGCGCAGCCCCCATGTCCACGAGTGGAGAATCATAGTGATTCTCCGCTCGTGGAGGGTAAATCGCAGCATGCTGCGAATTGCCGCAATTCTTCGCGGTGAGCCTATCTGTCAGATGGGCTCAGTGCAGAGAACCGTCAGCTGGCTTCTGCTACTTGGCGGCGGAGATCTGTCGCGGGATATCACAACACCCATGGACAAGCAGCCTAATACGGGCTGTAACTCTGGACTAGTATAATATAAGTGATGCAATCCGTTTACAAAGTTACTGGAAATAGCAAAATTATGTTCAAAGATGAACACACACTTCCAGATTTGTTGCAGGCAACCTGCCCATGTGGCCGTGCTGGAGAATGTCTGGTGTATTTGCTTAGGCGTCTCTGATGTCCTTCACCTGCTGACTAGCAAGCCGGATTCCCAACCAAAGGTACCATTACATGGGATGACAGCCGGCCTTTGGACTACCGGCCGGCTATTGTAGATGTTCACGGGAATGAAGGCAGGGCGGCCATGGGTTGTTCTGACCCTGCCCACCTCCATTCACAGGAACCCTGAGCAGATCCTGGCCACATGGGCTGACAGCCGCTTAGTCTTTAGCTCCATTTAAACCAAGTGATTTTGACAGGTGATTGATTTGTCGGCTGCCGCATGTACACGGGATGATTGTCACCCGAATTCGCTATTTCCAGTGAGAATTCCAGCAATAATCTGCCCCGTTTTTATGCTATCATAACTCGTTCATTGAGCGTTTGCTCATTCGTCAACTGATCGTTTACGCTTTTATATGGGCTAAAGCACAAGATTTCCTCCAGCCCTCTCATAAGCTGTAATTATAAACTTGACCTATTTTAAATATTCCTTTAAAAGCATCTTTACAGGAAATAAACAATAAAACGAGAAAAGCCATTTACGCATTTCAAGCCTCATACTCTGGGCTCTTCCTGATGATGGCGTTTTCAACCTCCTGCTCTGGGTTATACAGACCCACTCCTCCCCATGTGGGGAATAATCGATTCATCTTACATTATAGATGCAAAGGACATCATTCTAAAGTCTAAATACATTGAAGCATGTAGTCACAGAATGTCTCCACCTTTGCTGATTTTATTTGCTTTTTACATAATTTATTTTTTTTAGTGCTTCTTTGCTTCTTTATCATTTGGCTCCTGTAAAGATGCTTTTAAGGAATATATATAATAAGGGTCAAGTTTTTAGTACATCTCCTATGAGTGCTGGAAGAAAGTTTGTGTTTTGAAGCGGCTTCTTTGCACCATGCTACACAATTTCTAGGATTGAGTCCGGTGTGGGTGAGCCGGTTCTATATACTTTCGTTGGAATATATGGCTCGTATATGGGAACGTGATCGTTCAAGGGGGAAGGTTCGTGATGGATCATCAGCCTGTTTGCAAGGACCTTTAGGTTTATATATGATGTGCTTGATTGGTGCCCGGTGAGGCATAGCTGCAGCCAAAGTATCTTTTTGAGCTTTTGTATGGCTTTGTTATTTTCTTGCTATGTATAAAATCCGTCTTGTGAACATACCCTAAGAGAATAACTGTCTTTGTTGTCCATCACAATCCATCACAGCTCGACTTTCACTTTCTGTTGTGCTTTTGAAAATGAAAGTTGTGCTGTTATAGGAAGACAGTGTTTATTCCGTTAGTTGGACAACATTTGACATTAGTTGGACAACTTTTAGTTCGGAGTGTGTTAGCTGAGTATTAGGATACTGTTTGAGACTAAGGTAGCTGTAACGACCCCTGACTTCTCTTACTATTGTTTTCGTTTTACTTTGCATTTATTTTAAGCAAAATACACATCGACGTTAACCCTTTCCAATCCACTGTCTGACCTGTGAAGACATTATGATTTAAGGCTCTACAGCTCTGATGTTGGAAGACATCCATCAGGGTTCTCTTACTGTATTTTACCCTCTCTGCCGTCGGAGCCTATCCAGCGTGTCACCTCATGCAGTACTGGCTTAAGCCAGCATATAGCGCCGTTGTATAACGGCAGAATAAGAGTGAGCCCTCTAGGAAAATCATGATACAAATTGGATTGGAAAGGGTTAATTCAAAAAAGCCTGGAGACTATTTATGTTGGCAAGAACAAAAACATTTCTACGGGCCCTTGAAGTAAAAAAAAAATGCACTATTGCTAGGTACCCTGATGGCAGGCGCAGACAGGCCATTGAACCCAGTAGGGAAAATCATGGTAGGCCAGTCACCTAAGCATTTGATTACTTTTATAATGCTTTGCTGAAGTCAGTGTAGCAAATAATTACTCTCCGTACATCTAAAACTGCAAAGCAATCTATTAGGCGGTAGTGAATGCTCAGCCTAAGGCTGGCTGCACACGACCAGATCTGAATTAAGGAATCCACAATTTACACACGTGCGGACGATCCGCGGTATTCTACACACATTGAAAGAATAGAACATTCTCCTATCTGCTCACATGGGCGGATCATGATTGTGATTTCCACAAATGGATTTAAAATCTCAGCATGTTTTATTTTTGTGTGGACTCCGCACGGACAGCTTCCATTGAAGTCAATGGACCTGCAGCTTATTCGCAATTGACATTGGAGTAGGCCGCAGGTGCTCACGTCGTCACCTAGTGGCGGCACAGAAAAAACAAAGATTTACATTTTTTTAAGAAAAATCTGTACTGCACATGACCGGAAGCGAGCCGCCGCTCCAATAAAGGAGAAAGCAGGTATGCAGGGTCACCGGTCATGGTCGGAGCCGGATTCCATTGTGGGCTCCTACATGCGGAATCCTAACCGTCCATGTGCAGCCAGCCTAATCAAACTACTAACGACCACATGTGTAAGTATGTGAGTGAATGATTCTCATGCTCCCACTCCCTGGCGCTGGCATAGCTTTGCCCCCTGGTGCTGTCATAGCTCCGCCCCCTGGCGCCGTTATGGCAGGTCCTAACACACTGAGAATATAACTAAGCCGTTATTATGTTAGACACAACTCAGCGGTCCTGATAGGAGACCCTGACCTACCGTCACCACAGAGATCCAGCGGGCTGAAGGACCTGTGGTGATGTCACTGCTGTGGGAGGAGCCATTCTGGAGTTTTGGTAGTACTGTATACTGGATAAGCCAACAGAAAGTATCAGGACCTGTCATTATGTCACCGTTATGTGATCACCTCTGTGGGTGGAGTTATGGATCACATGACCAGGGGCTCATCGCTGTATCCAAGAGCTGTGTGTGTCGTGTGCAGTCAGCATAAATGTAGTAGAGCTGCGAGTGGCTGTTTGTCTAATGTGCTGTGCATGTAATGTGCATAGTCAGCATAGGTGTATGTCATGTACCACAGCTGTGTTTGTGACGCGCATGTCATGTAACAGAGCTGAGTTTGCAACATGGGCATGTACTGTTGCACAGCAGTATCTGTCACGCGCATATAATGTAGCAGACCTGTGTTTGTATCATGCGCCTGTCATGTACCAAAACTGTGTCTGTGATGCCCATGTCATGTAGCAGAGCTCAGTTTGCAACATGTGCATGTACTGTGGCACATCTGTGTCTGTCACGCGCATGTCATGTAGCAGAGCTGTGTTTGTACCATGCGCATGTCATGTCTGTCAGGTGGATTTCATATACCAAAGCTGTCTCAGTGACGGGCATGTTATGTAGCAGAGCTGTGTCTGTCAGGCGCATACCATGTACCACAGCTGTGTGTGTGACATGCATGTAGCAAAGCTGTGTGGCCATTGCGCCACCAGAAACACTGGTACTATAATTTTCTAATAATTACCAGTAGTCCTACAACTATGGCATGCCTGCAGCCATAACTACATTTGTCATCCCGTGATTGCATGTGTGGGCTAAGCTGATGGGGACAGAGAAAGCCCCCTCCCTCTGTTTAACCACCTTAATCCCATGGTCACTGTTGACCACATCATCTGCAGAGTTAAATGACCATCCATTACAGCGAGAGTCCAACTGTCAGTCAACGCCTATGTTCTGACTTTGAAACTTCTTATACATTTCAATCACTGTGCTGGAGTCTTTGATGGCCTCTGACTTCTGCGACTGCGTCAGTGAGATGAGTGCTTGTTATATAGAGAGCTCGTAATGCTGAACTATACCTCTGACTTTTGCAGCTGGTTTCTACTTGTTCGGCCTGTTATAGGAATAAATCATATTCCAGAAGATTTCACTGGTTTGCTCCAAATAGGTTATAATGAGAAGCTTCATGCATGAATATATGTATTTGGACTCAGGGGTATTCCCCTTGAGCCCCCATACCCTTCTGGTTTATTCTACCTTGCACTGCGCTGTTGGCACTCTGTTTCTCTTGGCCTAGGTGTCTGCAGTGTTGGTTGGCGGGGGCACTGCTACATGTGTTCTATTCCTTTGTCTCTGAATTGAGCGGAGTCGGTGGACTGGTGAAAGTCACATAGGAATTATCGTATGCTCTGTAATTTTTCAGTGTGCTCACTTTATCAAAGTCCTTACGGCAGATTATGCATGACTGCTGTTTTCTTCTAGATCACCATAGTGTCTTGTTTCCAGATGGTTGTGCTTCCAGTGGAGATATGATCGTGTATATGACCATTGCACCAATGTACTGTAGGAAGTAGTTTAGCAGCTGCTTTCTGGTGACAGACTTCCTTTTAAATTACTTTAAATTCCTTTAAATTACTTACAGACTTCCTTTAAATTACTTGGTCCTTTTAAAAGAAGCTGATTTCTTGCTTCATAGGGTTCATCTCCCAAGACCTTTGGATCCTCAAAGGGAAGAGGATGTTCTATTCGAGAGAGGATAGTAAATATATATAATCCAAATTATAGTATACTTGAATTACATCATTGAATGGCTGTGATTGGCTCACGAGTGCCGTGGCTCAGCCAATCGGAGCCGGGTTCAATGAGCCAAATCGCAGCATTTGCTCACTGGAGGCAGGGTATTCAAAGCCACATCACCAGGAGGAGAGTTCTGTGTAAACACCGAGGACACTGCAGCCTGCCGCATCGCCGGAGATCAGCAGCACAGGGACCCAGACTTTCTGGACTAGGTGAGTATAAGCCCACCCCCCCTGAAAATAAGACACTGTGCCTCTTTTGGGACAAAAATTAATATAAGACAGTGTCTTATTTTCTGAGAAACGCGGTTGATGGATTTTCTATATACACCCCCCTCTGGAGGAACCCTAAATTGCCAGAGTTTTTTAGGTTGGCGGGGTATTCGCCATGGCAGAAGACAGGTGGAATGTTTTTGGAAAAGGTACTTTTTTTTTAATTTAAAATAAATGGAATGACTAACTTATGAGCCATTAGAATTATGTAATAGTACATGTAATAGTACATTCCTACAACTTGAATATTCTGCATGTAGTTTTGTTTTTGAACTTTTGATATTTGATATTCAAAGTGCAAATTCTCTCAAGAACTGCATACAGAGCAAAGAATTCTAAGAATTAAGATGCACCATGAAAGGACACTAAAGAAATCTAATTGGAATGGTTTTAAAAACAATGAAATTAGTCAGTATACTAATAAAAGAGAAGATGATGTTGTTTCATGGCCCTGGTGGCTGGACGTACCGGTAGATTTACAGGCACCGTGACTGCAGCGAGGAAGCTGAACTCGCATCTTAGAACATAAATAAGTGTGAGCGTCATTTGTTGCGCAGTGAATTATAGGAGGACCACAATTTAGGACTCTGGGTAATACATCTGTCTTACTTGCAATAATAACAAACTAATACAAGCAGTTGAAGCTTTTGATATACAAGATAAGTTCCCCTCTGGTAGCAATAATCACTCTTTGTCAGTTCAGGTCTACTACAATTTTCATTAGCAAGAAAACACTGCATCAGATTCCGATCCTTCATCAATTATTCTCCAGACAGAACTATTTTCAAAGCTCCTTCATCTTGATAACTACATTATGTGTAAAAACAAATAAATGAAAACACGCCATCACTTGATTCTATTATTAACCATTGGTAGATGAAGCTTTTTTTGGAAGCTAACAGCTACAGTTGCAGTCCAAATTATTCAACTCCCATGAAAATTAGGTTTATTTGCCAAATTTGCAAACTTTCAGCTATTTGCAAAACAATTTGAATAGCTCAACAAATATAACACGTTTCTCCAAAATCAACACAAAATAACATTTTCAATGACTGCTGCAGTCTCAGAATTCAAGCCCCTGAATAAAATCACTCATAGGCCGCCTGCAGACGGCCGGGTCGGATCCCACTGCGAGAATTCTCTCAGCTGGACCCGACCCTAGCCCCTGCAGGGACCAGCGCGGCACTCGCCTCTCCCGCGGCTCCGGCTCTTTGATGTGCCCGCCGCTGGCCAGCCAACGCATGCGCAGAGCGGAGCCGGCGGCCGGGGAGTGACATTCCTGTGCGGGGCTCGCAAATAGAGCATGCTGCGATTTCACGCGGACAAATCGCCGCCGTCTGCCTAGGATTGCGTTTTCTAACGCAATCCTATGGCAGTTTCCACGGGCAGAAATTCTGCGGTAAATCCCGCCGCGGAATTTCTGGCTGTGTGCAGGGGGCCTTAAGAGCACACACTTGCAAAACGGGTGTTTTCTTAATCACACCAAATGTAACTAATCTAGGGTTTGATGCATCAGATGTGCTTGAGATAAAACTTATCAAATACCTGGACTGGCTAGGTTGTTGACTGCGGCATTTGATTGCATGTTATGGCCAAATCAAGAGTTAGGTTTAAAAAGTTGAGAGAATAGATCATTGCTTTGCACAAACAAGAAAAGGGTTACTAAAAGAGAGCAAAGGCACCGAATGTCAGTAGAGATACTGTTGGAAGCATAGTTCACAAGTTCAAAGTTAGACCTCCTGCAGACCGCCGGGTCGGATGCAGACGCATACCCCTGCACAGACCTGCGGCTCACCCGCTCCCGGCGTCTTCTCTCTGCACTATGTGCCAGCTACCGCCCAGCCGGCGCATGCGCAGAGAGCAGTCGGCCTGTCACCAGTGACATTTTGGTGCGGGCCTCTGCGAGACCCGCACAGTAATAGAACATGCCGCGTTTTGTTTTCCGCACGTGTTTTCACGTAGATAAATCGCGTTCGTCTGCATAGGATTGCATTATCTAATCCTATGGCAGCGGGCACGGGCGGAAATTCTGCGGGAAGTCATGCCACAGAATTTCCGCCCATGTGCAGGGGGCCTTAAAGGAGCACTGGTTACACTACCTTAAAGGTGGCAAAAAGCGGAAGCTATCACTGCCTCCTCCAGATTCCCGAGAAAGTAGATAGTTAAAACCTCTGAAGTGACTACAACTGACCTGAAGCAATATTTGGTGGCAGCAGGCACGGAGGTGATGCACAGGAAGGTGCATGCATACTGAATGCTGAAGGTCTTCATGCCAATACTCAGACATACACCGCTGCTGACCTAAAATCAGATCCACGTTCACATATTAGTGCAGTGTGCTGCCAACAACAAATTATTTTTGCTACTACGTAAAAGATGTGTCCAACCCAACAAGTGCGCGTTTGTTCATTTTACTTCTGATCACCGACATCTTCAGAAGGGGCAGCGATTGGGTGAACAAAATGTTCAGACAAGCGTTTGTTAATGAGGTCTTAATATTAAACCTATTAACCCTTGCATGTTAAATTCTACTCTAAGGCCCAATGCGCACGGGCGTATTTGCATTGTGGAATCTGGAATGGGTGTCCGCCTCCGGATTCCACAGCAAATACTGCCCATAGACATGCTATGGAAAATCGCTTTTTCATGTCCACGAGCGGAAATCAATTGCGATTATTTATTTTTGCTATTCGCAGAGGAAAAATCCTGTCCCATTCCAGTGCTTATTCCAAGCGGACGGCTCCCATTGAAATGACATTGCGGAAGGGTCACTGATTCTGTCTCGTCGCCTAGTGACGTTGCATCATTTTCCATACTGTGCTGGCGCATCCGCCATACAGAAAAGACTGCCGACAGGTACACATGGGTCTCCGGCTGGGCAGAGTGTCAGATTCCGCTGCAGGAATCCGCGCGTGGAATCTGACCCGGCCGTGTGCATTCGGCCTCAAAGGGGTTGTCTCGCGGCAGCAAGTGGGGTTATACACTTCTGTATGGCCATATTAATGCACTTTGTAATGTACATCGTGCATTAATTATGAGCCATACAGAAGTTATTCACTTACCTGTTCCGTTGCTAGCGTCCCCGTCGCCATGGTGCCGTCTAACTTCAGCGTCTAATCGCGCGATTAGACGCGCTTGCGCAGATGGGTCTATTCCCTTCGGCTCGGTTCGGCAGCAGCGGCGTTCTGGCCCCGCCCCCTTGTACGCGTCATCGCGTAGCTCCGCCCCCGTCACATGTGCCGATTCCAGCCAATCAGGAGGTTACGGGAGGTTAACTAAAATGCCAGTTCCCCTAGACACTACTTACATATTTGTGAATATCAGGAATTCTTCCAAGCTTTTGTACTTTAGATTTATTTGGTGTAGAATCCGAAGAAACAAGTTGCCATCTCAGAGTTTACAATGCACATTGCTGTAAATTAAATGTTGTGTATATTTGGCACTTTACTGCAGATCTTATTGAGGAGACTTACAGAAATCATGTTTATAGCATAGGACTCAAAAGGTTTCGGAAAAGTGTTTTGAAAATGGCATTACCTATAAATAACAGCTGGCACCAGTCTGTGCCCAGACACTTTGTAAATACACAAGTGACTCAAAGCCGAAGCAACCCCAAACACTCTGATGCATTGATGGAAACTGTTAAACTTGTGTTTAAAACTGAAATTAGCAAAAGACACTGTGGTTGGTTAGTGTCAATGCAACATTACTTCGTTAATACGTTTGGGTCCAGAAGTATTTGGACAGGGACAGATATCATAATTTACCCTCTACATACCACCACTATTGAAACACAGCCATCGATATGTAATTGAAGTGTAGAATTTAATGCTTTAATACAGGGGGTTTATAACATTACATTAACTATTTAGGTATTGCAAACTTTTTTCCATCGCTCCTCTATTTTCACAGGTTCAAAAGTAATGGTACAAACTAACTTAAAGGCAACCCGAAATCTCCCTACAGCACTATAAACAAAGTTATGGTGCTGCTAGGGAAGGTGGGGGTGTGGATGTATTTTTTAACCCCCCCCCCCCCTGCCTGATTCCCGTAGTGTTTCCTCCTGAAGATCTGGTGGCACACAAATCTGACTCTCTTCAGTTTTCTGGCATGTAGTCTCCTCATAAGGGCTGGTGCTGCTGCCATTTTTTGTTTTCTGTTCCTGTTGGGGTTGGGGTGGGGATTTACTTGGAGCTTAGACATAGAAAAGCCTAGGATAATAGGATCATCTATCCCTCACCTGAAGTTCTGACTAGTCTAGTTGATCTAACCTAGGATCAATTCAAGCAATTTATAACTGTATTTATAACTAGATCCAGTCTATAGGATTTAAGTTATCCTTGATCTATTATTATATCAAATCCAACTCAAGATTGATTCTGGGACTTTGTATCCTAGAGTTGCACAGACCTTAATCTTGGTTCCTGATGATGCTACATTACAAGTAGCGGAAACGCGTCAAACCTTCGAATTTGACCTTTTCCAAATCCTATAAAGCTGTATTCTCTGGAGTATTCACTCCTTGTAAAGTTCCTAGCTCCGAATCAGACCTAACCATCAAGCCGCCTACAAATCCTCCTGCTATATAGAGGATTGGTATCGTTCTGGTTCTGGACCCATTTGTTCTTTTTGGAACTAAAAGGTGGATACTAATAGATCCACTTTTGGGAACGCCTATTTTTTTATAAGACTGACCATATAACGACATCCAGATTATGGAATTATTTTATATATTTGGTACTTCCTCTATATAAATCTGGCTACTTTCAAAGAGAAACTTGAATTAACATTCAGTTCTCATCTCCTGTCTAATTTCCCATACACGGGTTGGGGACTTTAGTTAAAGGGGTTGTCCCGCGCCGAAACGTTTTTTTTTTTTTCAATAGCCCCCCCCCCTGTTCGGCGCGAGACAAACCCGATGCAGGGGTTTAAAAAAAAACCAACGGATAGTACTTACCCGAATCCCCGCGCTCCGGTGACTTCTTACTTACCTTGCGAAGATGGCCGCCGGGATCTTCACCCACGGTGGACCGCAGGTCTTCTCCCATGGTGCACCCTGGGCTCTGTGCGTTCCATTGCCGATTCCAGCCTCCTGATTAGCTGGAATCGGCACACGTGACGGGGCGGAGCTACGAGGAGCCGCTCTCCGGCACGAGCAGCCCCATTCAGAAGGGAGAAGACCGGACTGCGCAAGCGCGTCTAATCGGGCGATTAGACGCTGAAATTAGACGGCTCCATGGAGACGAGGACGCCAGCAACGGAGCAGGTAAGTGTATAACTTCTGTATGGCTCATAATTAATGCACGATGTATATTACAAAGTGCATTAATATGGCCATACAGAAGTGCTGAACCCCACTTGCTTTCGCGGGACAACCCCTTTAAGGAGGATTTTTGTTTCGTTTGTTTTTTCTCTTTTGTGTGTCCCACCTAAGACTTGCTTGACAAGCCCTTTTTTAAAAATATTTATTTATTGAAAGTTATGTTTTAGAGAAAAGTTGAACCCTTACAATGAAATTTATCTTAGTCATCCAGGTGTTCCTCCTGCTTTTGTGAAAGTCATTATGCTTTAGATCATGAGCCATTCCTTTCCTTCTTCATACTGTTCTCTTCCCATCATTATGATACAAGTTCATCTTGGTTCCTTATCTGTCCAAAGTATCTTGTTCCAGAACTGGCATGCGCATTTTTTTTCACGCATGACCTATTTCGGTGTGTATTATGCACCGTAATAGGCCATTACAGTGAATCAGCTGGCACAAATACGCAGGGGTTATCTAGGCTGCGCCCGCTGGGATACATCTGGGTCGGAGCAGAAATACACATTAAATAAAAAATGATTTAAAAAGTCATTTGCACCCCAAAAGGAACCACAGAATAAATATAACATGGTATTTTTACTGCACCGTGAATGCAGTAAAAACCAATCCAAAAATGGTCCAGTTGCGGGTTTTTTTCCCGTTTTGTCCGACTTTAGAAATCTTAAGTACATTAATACAATAATACAAAATACAACTGATCCTGCAAAAAACACGCCCTTGTGTAGTGATGTCACAAATACAGGATCACTTTTACTGTAAAATCTATGACAAGCTTATGACCGAACAGAAGGTATGGAAAGTGAGATGATCATTCTGTAGTTGCCAATTACATTCATTCTTCTTGATAAAGATCTGCATTGCGAATGCTACTAAACGCCTATTCTTGTGATCAATGGTGATCCCAGTGATCAAACTAATGCCAATTAGTCTGTCAACGGATGTAATGTAGATTGCAGACATGAAGAAACTTGCAAAGTTTCTAAATTGCAGTATGAGTTTCTTGTATGTAAAATTCTGAGGGGATGAAAAGTGACAACCAGTCTGGCATTGTTCCCTATCCCTTACGTTAAAGGATAGAGTTGAGCGAACGTACTGTGCCGAGCTTGATGCTCGTTCGACTATTAGCGTACTCAGTGGTGCTCGTTACTCGAACGAGCATTAAACCGTGTTCGACCCCGCCCCAGTTTTTGGCCCCTCCCTGCCGTGACTTGCACGTCAATGGCAAATTTTTTGTCTGGCAGGCAGGAGAGAGAGAGACAGACAGAGAGAGACAGAGACAGAGAGAGAGACACACACACAGAGACACAGACCCAGAGAGAGAGAGACACAGACCCAGAGAGAGCGAGAAGAAAAAAAAAATCTCAGGACCCGGCGTCCCACATACAAAAATACTCGAGTCTCCCATTGCAGTCAATGGATTGTGAAACCCTGCAATATTTACCGAAAATAGTTGTAGCTGAAACTTTTTTCCACATCTGATTATAGTCTAAAAGTGCAAAAGATACAATGGGGTAGATTCACTAAGACTGTCTAATAGTACGAATTTAGTTGGAAAGACCATCTTAAAATGCTCCAGTTTTCTTACAGTGACTCTGCTGGCTGGTAAACATGGAGCACTTAGACTGTCTACTCTACTCTAACGTTATACCACATACTGTATTAGTTGGCTAATTTTGTGCAAAAAGTTTGGTGAAAACGTTGCACAATGTTTGCTGCACGCAGTTCATTTAAACCACTCCCCTTTACATGATGCCACACCCCTTTTCTGGACATGGCGAAGAACAGTGTCCAAAAGTGTCTAAAACACATAAATATGGTACAAAGCATGTAAGACAGTTTTCTCATACAACGTATAACAAAAGACTGACAAATTTTCAAAACTACAGGACCGTGTAAAAGTTTTAGGCAGGTGTGGAAAAAAATGCTGCAAAGTAAGATTTACTTCAAAAATAGAAGTGTTAACAGTTTTTTGGTCAGTTAACAAAATGCAAAGTGTATGAACAAAAGAGTGTAAATCAAATCAATATTTGTTGTGACTGTCCCTTGCTTACAGCATTAGTTCTTTTAGGTACACTTCCACACAGGTTTTGAAGGAACTCGGCAGGGAGGTTGTTTCAAACATCTTGGAGAACTAAGCACAGATCTTCTGTGGATGTAGGTCGCTCTTATGCTTCCCTCTCTTCGTATAATCCCAGACTGACTCGGTGATGTTGAGGTCCTGTTTCTATGGGGGCCAAATCATCACTTTTAGGATTCCTTGTTCTTCTTTACACTGAGGATGGTTCTTAATGACTTTTGTTTTATCTTTGGGTTGGTTGTCCTGCAAAATAAATTTGTCAATCAGATGCCTTCTATTTTTGAAAAACAATCTAACTTTGTAGCTTTTTTTCCACACCTGCCTAAAACCTTTACACAGTACTGTACATAGGCACAAATGTTATAGATATAAGAATGTTGGGGCCTATTTATAAAGCCTGGACACCAGAATTCAGGTACCCAAAAGTCACAATTGTGGCACGCATACAAAACGGAGTCTTTTTGAGTACTTATGAGGTTTCTCGCCACGTTTTAAAAAATTGGGCAGGGCCTAACTTCAGGGGGTGTGGCTTTTCATCCGACACACTGAAGTGCCCCCAGTTGAGACAAATGTACTAAGAGACTTCCGGTACTGTTGTACCTTTGATGCCTCCAGAAGTAGTGGGTATACACCTCCGTTAGGCTGGTTGACAGCCAGATGACACCCCCACTTCCCGATTGGCTGGGCACCAGCCACATTGAGAGAGGGGAGGCAGAGAGGCATATAGAAGAAGGCACAGCGCGGCGGCGCTGGGGACCTTGAGAGAGGGGGACCGACAGCGCCAGAGCAGCAGCAGCAGCCCAACAGCGGAGGCTCCTGCAGCGCAGGGGAGTTTGACAGCAGGAGACGGAGAGCGACGCCGCAGAGCGGAGGATCAGCAGAGAAGATTAAACAGCATTACAGAGTATCGCGATGCAGGCCTAGGGATCAGCGGCGCTGCCGGCAGGAGTGGGAGTTAACACACGGGCACATAACTTCATAGCTTCGTGGCCTAGGAGCGTTGAACGAGTTTTGTAATGGATGGAGGGTTAGGGTTAGGGGTTGTTTCACTTTAGGCGTAAATTATGAGCTGTACATGCTTCTATGTTCACGCGAATAATAATCACGCCTAACTGTTAAACTAACCCTAACCGTCCATCTTTTACAAAACTCCTCCCACGCTCCTAGGACCTTGCAGCAGGCAGGAGCTTTTCAGCCTGGCTGTCAAGCAGCCTAGCAGTGGTGTACACCCACGACTTCCGGCGGCACCAAGGTACAACAGTACCGAGACTGGCACCTCTTAATACATTTGTTACTTGTAGCCGGGCGCAGTGTTTACTAAGAACAGCATATGAAACTGCTGACATCTATTATTACTAAAAAGCCTTCTACATTTAGTACAGTATAATGTAAGTTATGTATTATCTGCTCGTTATAACGTATCACATGAGCGGTTATAAATGCTCCGGTTTATAGTCCCAGACTAGAGCTGAGCTTCCCATTCTGACATCTCTGCTACTTGTTGTGCTCACTGCTCATCCAGTAAATTATACATAAGTACTGCCTGAGTATGGAGACAAGAATTAGATTTACATTGTTATGTACCATAGGTTTTTAATGTCGATTTGCACACTTAGTATGGGTACAGGGCTGGAAACGTTCCGTTTAATGTATTATCTCGATATTTACAATGTGCGGATGTAAAATGTCACAGATTTTGCTATTGTGTGGTTGACTGATTCCTTGTGTTTAAAATCTAGTCCCTTTAAAGACTTTAACATACAGCCATGTTATTTGTCAAACAGTGTACATAATGAACATTAAATCACCTGTGTAAATATATGCAAATATGTTAAAACTTTGTAACAGCTATGTATATCCGCAGTATAGATAATTACCTAAGAAGACTAGGTGTCTGCAATGCAACGAAAAGAGGCACAACTGGAGCAGCGCATAGCGTGTTGGGGCAAATATTTATGATGGACCATGCCCCTTGTGTGCAGAGCTACACCCTTTGTATCCGATAATAGTGCTGGTTTAATAATAATGTCTCACTTGGCCCTGTTTATCAACAATGCTCCCCCTCACGGTCCCGTTTAGTAACTATGCTCCCTCATGGCCCCCGCTTAGTAACAATGCTCCCTCATGGCCCGCGTTTAGTAACAATGCTCCCTCATGGCCCCCGTTTAGTAACTATGCTCCCTCATGGCCCCCGTTTAGTAACTATGCTCCCTCATGGCCCCCGTTTAGTAACTATGCTCCCTCATGGCCCCCGTTTAGTAACAATGCTCCCTCATGGCCCCCGTTTAGTAACTATGCTCCCTCATGGCCCCCGTTTAGTAACTATGCTCCCTCATGGCCCCCGTTTAGTAACTATGCTCCCTCATGGCCCCCGTTTAGTAACAATGCTCCCTCATGGCCCCCGTTTAGTAACAATGCTCCCTCATGGCCCCGTTTAGTAACAATGCTCCCTCATGGCCCCGTTTAGTAACAATGCTCCCTCATGGCCCCGTTTAGTAACAATCCTCCCTCATGGCCCCGTTTAGTAACAATGTTCCATCATGGCCCCTTTTAGTAACAATGCTCTCTCATGGCCCCATTTAGTAACCATGCTCTCCCTCGTGGGCCCCGTTTGGTAACCATGCTCTCCCTCGTGGGCCCCGTTTGGTAACCATGCTCTCCCTCGTGGGCCCCGTTTGGTAACCATGCTCTCCCTCGTGGGCCGCGTTTGGTAACCATGCTCTCCCTCGTGGGCCGCGTTTGGTAACCATGCTCTCCCTCGTGGGCCCCGTTTGGTAACCATGCTCTCCCTCGTGGGCCCCGTTTGGTAACCATGCTCTCCCTCGTGGGCCCCGTTTGGTAACCATGCTCTCCCTCGTGGGCCCCGTTTGGTAACCATGCTCTCCCTCGTGGGCCCCGTTTGGTAACCATGCTCTCCCTCGTGGGCCCCGTTTGGTAATCATGCTCTCCCTCGTGGGCCCCGTTTAGTAACCATGCTCTCCCTCGTGGGCCCCGTTTAGTAACCATGCTCTCCCTCGTGGGCCCCGTTTAGTAACCATGCTCTCCCTCGTGGGCCCCGTTTAGTAACCATGCTCTCCCTCATGGGCCCCGTTTAGTAACCATGCTCCCCCTCATGGGCCCCGTTTAGTAACCATGCTCCCCCTCATGAGCCCCGTTTAGTAACCATGCTCCCCCTCAGGGGCCCCGTTTAGTAACCATGCTCCCCCTCAGGGGCCCGTTTAGTAACCATGCTCCCCCTCAGGGGCCCCGTTTAGTAACCATGCTCCCCCTCAGGGGCCCGTTTAGTAACCATGCTCCCCCTCAGGGGCCCCGTTTAGTAACCATGCTCCCCCTCATGAGCCCCGCTTAGTAACCATGCTCCCCCTAAGGGGCCCCATTTAGTAACCATGCTCCCCCTCAGGGGCCCCGTTTAGTAACCATGCTCCCCCTCAGGGGCCCCGTTTAGTAACCATGCTCCCCCTCAGGGGCCCCGTTTAGTAACCATGCTCCCCCTCAGGGGCCCCGTTTAGTAACCATGCTCCCCCTCAGGGGCCCCGTTTAGTAACCATGCTCCCCCTCAGGGGCCCCGTTTAGTAACCATGCTCCCCCTCAGGGGCCCCGTTTAGTAACCATGCTCCCCCTCAGGGGCCCCGTTTAGTAACCATGCTCCCCCTCAGGGGCCCCGTTTAGTAACCATGCTCCCCCTCAGGGGCCCCGTTTAGTAACCATGCTCCCCCTCAGGGGCCCCGTTGAGTAACCATGCTCCCCCGTCAGGGGACCCGTTGAGTAACCATGCTCCCCCGTCAGGGGACCCGTTGAGTAACCATGCTCCCCCGTCAGGGGACCCGTTGAGTAACCATGCTCCCCCGTCAGGGGACCCGTTGAGTAACCATGCTCCCCCGTCAGGGGACCCGTTGAGTAACCATGCTCCCCCGTCAGGGGACCCGTTGAGTAACCATGCTCCCCCGTCAGGGGACCCGTTGAGTAACCATGCTCCCCCGTCAGGGGACCCGTTGAGTAACCATGCTCCCCCGTCAGGGGACCCGTTGAGTAACCATGCTCCCCCGTCAGGGGACCCGTTGAGTAACCATGCTCCCCCGTCAGGGGACCCGTTGAGTAACCATGCTCCCCCGTCAGGGGACCCGTTGAGTAACCATGCTCCCCCGTCAGGGGACCCGTTGAGTAACCATGCTCCCCCGTCAGGGGACCCGTTGAGTAACCATGCTCCCCCGTCAGGGGACCCGTTGAGTAACCATGCTCCCCCGTCAGGGGACCCGTTGAGTAACCATGCTCCCCCTCAGGGGACCCGTTGAGTAACCATGCTCCCCCTCAGGGGACCCGTTTAGTAACCATGCTCCCCCTCAGGGGACCCGTTTAGTAACCATGCTCCCCCTCAGGGGACCCGTTTAGTAACCATGCTCCCCCTCAGGGGACCCGTTTAGTAACCATGCTCCCCCTCAGGGGACCCGTTTAGTAACCATGCTCCCCCTCAGGGGACCCGTTTAGTAACCATGCTCCCCCTCAGGGGACCCGTTTAGTAACCATGCTCCCCCTCAGGGGACCCGTTTAGTAACCATGCTCCCCCTCAGGGGACCCGTTTAGTAACCATGCTCCCCCCTCAGGGGACCCGTTTAGTAACCATGCTCCCCCCTCAGGGGACCCGTTTAGTAACCATGCTCCCCCCTCAGGGGACCCGTTTAATTGAGTAATACACATCTTTTAGTAAAGAAAATTTTAAAAAAGCTATACTCGTCTGCATCGTTCCTCCCACTTTCGGCCTCTGCAGTCCGCGGTACTGGTCCTCAGCATGTTTCCATGTAGACAGGTCATGTGACAAACACATTGACACATCATTACTACGGCCAGTGTAGCCAGGGACTGGAGGAGCGATGCAGGCAAGTATGACAGTTTTTTTATTTTTATTCTTGCGGCAGATCATTAATAGGAGCAGTTATAATCCGCCATTGGGTGCGGAACAGGACATGCCTCCTGCAGGACAGCATCCTAAATCCAGGACAGTTGGGGGGCATGCCCTCATGTACTTAAAGGAGATGTCTCGAGGAAGCAGTGAATTTATTTTTTTTGCCCAGTCCCCCTAATTAAACATACATTACTAATTACCCCTGTAAATGACTTTCCTAGCTGGTTTCTACTTACCGTTCCAGCGTTTCAGCAACTTATAAAACTTTTTCCCAAGATGGCCGCCAGCTCTTTTCGCATCGCTTGCTGTAGCCCGACGTGCGCGCTCCCGAGACGCTACCAGCTGTGTCTCCATGGCAACCAGACGCCCCGCAGCCGCCGACCGGACCCCTGGAGTGAACACGGCCGACCAGTCACCCACCGCCAGGCAGAAGGTAACCGGCGCAGCCCCCCCCATCACAGCGGCAGCCCCCCCGGCCCAGCGCTAGTTCCCCCGGCCCAGCGACAGCCCCCCCCGGCCCAGCGACAGCCCCCCCCCCCCCCCCCCCCCCGGCCCAGCGCTAGTTCCCCCGGCCCAGCGACAGCCCCCCCCCCCCCCCCCCGGCCCAGCGACAGCCCCCCCCCCCCCCCCGCCCAGCGACAGCCCCCCCCCCCCCCCCCGGCCCAGCGCTAGTTCCCCCGGCGCAGCGACAGCCCCCCCATCGCAGCGGCAGCCATCCCCCCCCGGCGCAGCCCGCCCCCGGCGCAGCGGCAGCCCCCCCGGCCCATCACTTACCAGGACGGCGGGACAGCTCGGCAGCTCTGCACCTTCCTCTAACAGAGGAAGGTACAGAATGGCCGCTCCAGCGCGCTCCCGAGCAGTGACAGCTCGTCTGCGCATGCGCAGAAGAGCTGTAGCGGGGAGCACACTGAAGCGGCTCGTGCTGAATGGAGAAGACCGGATTGCGCAAGCGCGTCTAAAAAAGCAAGCTGCCAGCGAATTTAGACGGAACCATGGAGACCAGGACGCTAGCAACGGAGCAGGTAAGTGGAATAACTTCTGTATGGCTCATATTTAATGCACAATGTATATTACAAAGTGCATTAATATGGCCATACAGAAGTGTATAACCCCACTTGGTTTCGCGAGACAACCCCTTTAAGCCAAAATACAGCTTGGAGTTCTTCAATGTATTAAGAGCAGATAAAGTACCACAATTCACTACATGGCAGATTATGTGCAGAGTAATATACTATAAACCTCAGTCTACTAATTGTGGCACACAACGGTGACCCGTACTACATGAATATACAAGCCTAAGTTTAGCATCACTGTTGTTCTACTTTTGCAACTTTCATTTTTTGTTTGTGACCACCTATTTTGTAAACTCCATTGTGGAGAGGAGTTAATGAGTGATGGAATACTAGTATAGTATGGGTTTATTTTGGATTATGAATGTTGTCATCTATTGTGTTTGTTGTTTTCTGATGCCGCAGATCTACTGGAATAAGGCCACTCTCACCAAGTGGTTTTTTTTTACCGTGTATTACACGCAATTTTTTCCTACGCACGTAATATGCAGCACTAAAGCTCCATGTATTTAAATGGGACGTCTCACAATAGTGTTTTTGCCCCACGTGATTTACACGTGCAAAACCACCCATAGCATGTCCTATTTTCGGCATTTCAGCAAATATTATACGCACTAAATCGCCCACTGAAATTAATGGGAAGCGTGAAAAATACAGTAAATACACCATTGCATGTGTAAGGCTGCATTTTGCTGCGTATTTTACACAGGTTACCATGCCACCGGGAGGGGGAGAATAGTTGTGACATTATCAGCTAGCTTGCCTGCGTTGTTACTGTGCAAAAATACACAATCGCACAAGAGCGCAGCTGTGCATGCAGTAAATCGCTGCGTACAAAATGCAGCGTTCTCACAGACGGGGAGGGTGGTCTGACTGTAACGCCAAGGTTTCTGTGCTTACATGGTTGAAAACTGTACATTAGCCTAATGTAAAAATGACCTCATACTACCACATTATTTTAAATATAAGGGTCTATTCACATTTGCCAGATACGTTGCCGAAATATCTGCGATTCTGCTATTAATCTGAGTATGGCGTGCACAAACTGCAGAAATAGAGATGAGCGAGCGTACTCGTTAAGGGAAATTACTCGAGCAAGTATGGGCATTTTCAAGTACATGCCTGCTTGCCCAAAAAGATTCGGGGGCTGGCGGTGGGGAGACGGTGGGGGAAGAGATCCCTCTCCCCCCTCGTCCCCCCCCCCCCACTCTCTCACTCCCACCAACCCTAGAATTTTTGGGGCCAAGCACGCATGTACTTGAAAATGGCGATACTCGCTTGAGTAATTTGCCTTAATGAGTACGCTCGCTCATCTCTATGCAGAAATCTTCCCATTCAGATCTATCATAGGAACTTCTGCAACAACTTGACAGCATGTGAAAATGCCCTATAGAAGCAGAAACCTAACTTATGCCCCTAATATTTTGTCAATGGGAGAAGGTAAGAAGAGCGAAAAGAAACAGAAAAAATGAATACATCTTCTCTGGAGTAATGTTTGTTTCATATTTATAGTGTAAGTCCTGCTAGAGACCCTACTACGGTATGTCTATTATTTGTGGCTTAAGCTACCTTTACATGGGGCGATTATCACCCAAATTCTCACTGGAAACAGCGAAGTCAGGTGATAATTGCCCCATGTACACACGGCCACCAACAGGGCACGGAGCAAGAAATGGCTCACCTGTCAAAGTCATTTAATTAAAAAAAAGCAAGTAACTGTTGGACCATGTAAATAGGAGCCGCTCAATGTTTGAACAACGCCTCTCTACTTTGCATACTGGCGGGCGGGCCAGAACAATCCCCGGCTGCTCAGACTCCATTCACAGAACGACTATTGCTCTTGTGTAAAGCACAACCATAATAGGCGAGCTGCAGCAAAGGGAAGGCTTTTAGGCGCGTATACGGCCAGCAGTCAGCTTGTGTAGCTTTAATGATGTCTCATTAAGGCCCTTATGCCCACGGCCGGGTCGCAGCAGAATCGGCTCCGATGCCCCCCAGAGACCCTATACTCACCTGTCCGGATCTGCCGCGTGTGTCTCGGCCAGCGTGCATGCGCAGTGCAGCGCATGACGCATCAGCGCTTGGCTATGGCGCAGGTTCCTGCGATACTTCTGCAGTGCAGGGAGGATGGCTTCCATTGACTGTAATCAAAGCAGTCTATGTGATTTTCCACACAAAATAGAACATGCTGCGATTCTCCACCCGTGAGCGGAAAATCTCAGTTGATTTCCACTTGTGGGCAGGGAAGAATATTTTAACATAGCGGGTGTCTGACCGCGAATTCCGCTATGATAACCCGTCCGTGGGCATTCGGCCTAAGATCTCCTTAACCCATTCTAGTATATGTTTACTAATATCTCCACCTATAGGAACAGGGAATTGTTTTCTGTGCGAGTTCAACATTCAGCTTGTCAGACTTTACTTTGATTCATTAGTGTGATTTATGCCAAATAAACCAATCCTATGCAGGAAGACGCATGTCAAATTAGGCTCAAAAGTCTCTATAAACCCATTAGAAACACATATTCAGCTATGTCCTATAGTGAAGTTAGTCCCTGTGTAAGTACTGTGTATGGTAGAAGATCCGCTGTAACTGTTTGGGATGTTGATCTCCGTTTGGAGTAGTTCCACTTTCATGATGATTGTTAACTATTCTTTAGTGATCCATGGATTGTGATCATTCCCTCACATGCCCACCATGAGTATTGTGAACACATGCCATGTCTACCGGCATTTAAAGCTTCTTGCCCTTGGGTGTACTGTTCCATCCATCTCTTGTTTCCATTCTGTTCCTTGTCAAGTGCTCTACCTCCGTAGACCATGCTAACATTACAAACACATGCTCTTTTCTTTCAGATCTGGAGCTGCTTTGCTTGAAAGAGCATCTACCATTTCTTCTGGAAAGAGTGGTTGCCTAAATGAAGAAAACCAATGTATCAGGAAATGGCATTACTGGCAGGAAAAGCGGAGGCCGACTTCACCTCCTTTAGGATTAAGAACATTGATAACTTATGTGAAGTGCGGACCAGGAAAGGAGTGTTCTACAAGACAGCCAAGCTCCTTCGGCCCGGAGAGGAGAGATGTTATAGAGGCCAAGTGGAGGATAGAGTGCGGCATGTCATTATCAATGTAGGGGGTATAAAGTACCGGATCCCGTGGACCACACTAGAAAACTGTCCACTAACACGGCTGGGAAAGCTTAAAGCTTGTAATAATTACGATGAAATCATGGATGTGTGCGATGATTATGACATCAATTGCAATGAGTTCTTCTTTGATCGTAACCCATGTGCCTTTAGGACGATTATGACTTTTTTGGCAGCAGGGAAGCTGAGGATTTTGAGAGAGATGTGTGCCCTTTCTTTCCAGGATGAACTTATATACTGGGGGATAGAAGAAGAACAATTGGAGTGGTGCTGCCTAAGAAAGTTGCAGCAGAAGGAGGAGGAACTAGCTGAGGCCAAGATGTACGAAGGGGAATATGGCACCTCCAAGGAGAATTCACAAAGTGCCTTGCAGGACAGTGGGCGTTTAGCCCAGTGCATGAAGCATCTCAGGGACATGGTGGAGAATCCTCACTCGGGGATTCCGGGAAAGATTTTCGCCTGTTTGTCTGTTTCTTTTGTGGCAATCACAGCGGTAAGCCTCTGTATTAGCACCATGCCAGACTTCAGAGATGAAGAAGATAGGGTAAGTTTGCTCAACAGAACTTAATAGTTTAAGTGTAAAATAAATAACTTTAAGACAAGTAGAACGTCACTCATAGACGACGTGCACAGATTCATCCAGTTGGCGGGACGCTAATGACGTCATACTTTTATAGTACAAGACCGTGTAAAACGTAATGTTTTTCATGTAAATCTATAGAAATGTTTTAGTTCAATGGTAAATGAAAACTTTCAGAACTTTAAGCCCAACATAATTGTTTATTTTGATTGTGTAATAGTCAATGTGGTTTAAAGGAAAAAACTTGGTTACCATTTATGGTCCAGAAGAGGAACCATGATATATAATATGGTACTAGACTCTGGCGGTGTGGCAGTACATCTCATATGTGAAAATCAGGTTGTGTATGGTAGAAAAACCTCTTTCTCAGTATCATAGAAAGGGGGAAAATATGACCTGAGGAACTCCTAAAAAGGCCCTACAGATCAGTTCATGTAACAGTAGCCTACTTACCTGAAAAACCGCAAGATTAACCCTTTGCAATCCAATTTTGGATTCAAGGTTTCCTAGGGGGCTTCCTCCTTCTGCCATTATACAATGGCACCATCTGCTGGCTAGAGCCAGTACTGCGGTATGTGACATGCTGGAGAGGCCCTTGACAACAGAGCGGACGGTAATATACAGTAAGAATCCCCTGCCAGACGTATTCCGACATCGGAGCTGTACAGCCTTCAATCAGAATGTCTTTAGAGGTCAGACAGTGGATTGGAAAGGGTTAAACTCCACTGGGGAAAAGCTTTCTGTTGTGGAATTGAGGGTGTTTTGCTGAATTACTGTTGCAGATTTCTAACATACAGGAGATGTAATTCTGCTACTAATGGCTTTAAAAGAAGGCAAAAAATTCCACAAGATGTTTTGTAGAACACATTCTATAGTTAAAAATGCAACAAAATTTGCACAAATTGACAAAATACGTATCTGTGCTGCACTACAGTTAGGGCCAGAAATATTTGGACAGTAACACAATTTTCGCGAGTTGGGCTCTGCATGCCACCGCATTGGATTTGAAATGAAGCCTCTACAACAGAATTCAAGTGCAGATTGTAACGTTTAATTTAAAGGGTTGAACAAAAATATCTGATAGAAAATGTAGGAATTGTACACATTTCTTTACAAACACTCCACATTTTAGGAGCTCAAAAGTAATTGGACAAATAAACATAACCCAAACAAAATATGTTTTTTTCAATATTTTGTTGCGAATCCTTTGGAGGCAATCACTGCCTTAAGTCTGGAACCCATGGACATCACCAAACGCTGGGTTTCCTCCTTCTTAATGCTTTGCCAGGCCTTTACAGCCGCAGCCTTCAGGTCTTGCTTGTTTGTGGGTCTTTCCATCTGAAGTCTGGATTTGAGCAAGTGAAATGCATGCTCAATTGGGTTAAGATCTGGTGATTGACTTGGCCATTGCAGAATGTTCCACTTTTTTGCACTCATGAACTCCTGGGTAGCTTTGGCTGTATGTTTGGGTTATTGTCCATCTGTACTGTGAAGCGCCGTCCGATCAACTTTGCAGCATTTGGCTGAATCTGGGCTGAAAGTATATCCCGGTACACTTCAGAATTCATCCGGCTACTCTTGTCCGCTGTTATGTCATCAATAAACACAAGTGACCCAGTGCCATTGAAAGCCATGCATGCCCATGCCATCACGTTGCCTCCACCATGTTTTACAGAGGATGTGGTGTGCCTTGGATCATGTGCCGTTCCCTTTCTTCTCCAAACTTTTTTCTTCCCATCATTCTGGTACAGGTTGATCTTTGTCTCATCTGTCCATAGAATACTTTTCCAGAACTGGGCTGGCTTCTTGAGGTGTTTTTCGGCAAATTTAACTCTGGCCTGTCTATTTTTGGAATTGATGAATGGTTTGCATCTAGATGTGAACCCTTTGTATTTACTTTCATGGAGTCTTCTCTTTACTGTTGACTTAGAGACAGATACACCTACTTCCCTGAGAGTGTTCTGGACTTCAGTTGATGTTGTGAACGGGTTCTTCTTCACCAAAGAAAGTATGCGGCGATCATCCACCACCGTTGTCTTCCATGGACGCCCAGGCCTTTTTGAGTTCCCAAGCTCACCAGTGAATTCCTTTTTTCTCAGAATGTACCCGACTGTTGATTTTGCTACTCCAAGCATGTCTGCTATCTCTCTGATGGATGTTTCCTTTTTTTTCAGCCTCAGGATGTTCTGCTTCACCTCAATTGAGAGTTCCTTTGACCGCATGTTGTCTGGTCACAGCAACAGCTTCCAAATCCAAAACCACACACCTGGAATCAACCCCAGACCTTTTAACTACTTAATTGATTACAGGTTAACGAGGGAGACGCCTTCTGAGTTAATTGCAGCCCTTAGAGTCCATTGTCCAATTACTTTTGGTCCCTTGAAAAAGAGGAGGCTATGCATTACAGAGCTATGATTCCTAAACCCTTTCTCCGATTTGGATGTGGAAACTCTCATATTGCAGCTGGGAGTGTGCACTTTCAGCCCATATTATATATATAATTGTATTTCTGAACATGTTTTTGTAAACAGCTAAAATAACAAAACTTGTGTCACTGTCCAAATATTTCTGGCCCTAACTGTATGTAGACAATTTCATCCTATGTGAAAGGTCCCTGAGATTAGAGGGAAGGGGCTGTAGTTTTCCATACACAGCACTACTCTGGGGTATTGCAGCCCAACCTCCTAATGCTGAGCACAATACTAGCTTGGCCCAGGGGGGCAGTTTCTGGGGATGAAGTGGCTTTGCTAAATACCATACAACCACTACATTTTTTGTGAGCCATCATGGAACACGCAGCTAATATGTTTGTCAACCTAAGTTCAAAGCAAAAATGATTCTTTAAGACTTCATTTCTGATGTACAGGAAGTACAATATATCTTCTAGTCTGTGTGAGATATAATGGTCCTTATGAAGTCTATACACTATATATCAGGCTACAGAATCAAAAATGCTTTTGCAAAGGGCGATTTATTTTTATTTTTTTTCTAACGATGATCAGAGCTCATATTTACCCTTCACACAGGCCAATCCAGACAGTACAGGGGACAAACTGTTTCATTTGCATGTTTGATGCCACATGAAAGATTCGATCACCCAACTAACGAGCATTTGTTCATTGAATGATTGGCGGCACCTTCGCATGGTCCGAAATTTCTATCTGCTGGACCCGCTGTAAAGCTAAAGAAATAGAGAATACGCCCCTCTCTTTGATCCTCCAGGATGCAGCTTAGTGGCTTTCATGGCCTCGCTGCTGACTTCTGGGTCTATGGGCTGTTGGAAGTCAATTGACCGCTGCGGCATATTGGAGGTTGCAGCGTACAAAGTCCTGGTGTCAGTGCTCACATTTTGGGCGTCGTCATGCCAGGAATTTGGCACAGTGATGCTGTAGCCTTTGAATGGTCATAGCAGTCACCTGACTTCCGCCGGCCCATATAACCGGAAGTCGGAGCAATGGGAGCTGCTCAGCTGTGTCCTGGGGGGCCGAGGAGAGGTGAGTATTATACTAGCAGTTTTTATTGCGTAAAAAAGAACGCGGCGTGTTCTATTTTACTGCGTATTATGCGCGATAGTGCTCGATTGTTTATAAGCACGTAATTACGTTGCGTATGTGCGACCTTTACACACAACTTCGCTAAGCAACAGAGTGGGAAATCAAAAGAAAAAGTCAGACAGCGCATACGTGAAATACGTGACAGCGCGGCGTACGTGAAATCCGCTGTCATGCACAGTCACAAACCGCTGCAGTACTGAGCGATGTGCCTTCTCACCGCCGGCTTCACGGCGGTTTATACATATGCCTGTATGAGCTGGCCCCTTTATATAGAAGTAAAAAAGCATATATATAACTTTTTTAATTAAAATAAAAGTTTTTAGCCAAAACAGGCTTCACATTATACATTTAAATGCCCTTCGCTATTCCTCTTCACAAGATGTTTGTCTGCCACAAAAGGACAAAATTGAGGAGGAAATCTTGAGAAGACGCATGGCGGAGATATACCCTGTCAATTCACTGGTGTCTCTTACTGGGTAATTGACTGAATTTCATGTCAGAGCCCATCCATACGTATGTGCACTACAGTTTGATACGGCTTGTTATATGGTTTTCACGTCAATTAAAACTGAAAGCTCCGTGATTGATGGCGGTCGAAGCGTACGTGATTGTGTCTTACTACATGTGGGCGCTGGGACACATGTAATACCAAGTTAGGATTAAACCCATTCATTAGATTTGTCTTATTGATCTGCACCGCTACGGATACTTCACTGCTCGTTAACAATATTCTGGAGTGCCCTGAATCTACAAAGCACAATTGACAGATGTCAGGCCTGACCTTTTAAGTGTAGCATCATTATCTGTGACTCAGGCAGCAAACCGGTTTGGAGATTTTGCATGGCTTTATGTGATCTCTCGCCCTATAGTAAATGTAGCATTGCATTTGTAGTGTTCTGATATGCTTAAATATAGGCCATAGGGCCCACTGTGTGACCGAAACAGCAATGTCACAGCCTGGATAATGATCGCCCTCAATTTCTTATAGTGATAAATCAGCAGAAACTTTGCTTTGTCACAATTTTTTTTTCTTGCAAAAACACATTTTTCATGCTCCCCTTAACCCCTTTCCTCACACACACACGCACCTGATTGCATGTCACACTCTTCTTTGTATCATGTAAGACAGTGTACAGCAGGACTGAGCAGTGGAGATGTGAATTAATAACAGGACAACCCACCATTTGCTCTAGCAGCGTATCTGTATTTGTCTCCCCACTATCCTCTCTGCTCTCATAGACTTTGATGAGCATGATGACTCATCCCCCTCCTCCACTTCCTGTTCTGCCATATTCCTATCTTTTGTAACACATTTGACAGCAGTCATGTAGTCGACAGCAAGTTAGGGGGAAGGCAGACCCGTAGTACCCAACAGTTTTGGAGTGATTTTGCAGCACAGAAATGTCATTTTAGGTGAATATAACACAATGCAATTTTGCTAGTGATCACACTGGCTATAATATAAGCAGAAGTTATTTGAGAAGTTAGCAACCCTTTAATGATCACAGGGTCCAATGGTTGTCCTCAACCATGTAGATTTTGTATTTTTTTTTCAACTACCATTACAACTCAGATCTTAAAATTGTTGGGAAGTTAAACAGTGAAGAAAGGCCGGGCAATTACTGGAATTCCATTCATCTTCACTTTGCAGAAGCATGATTCTAACAATCGCAAAATCAAGATTATTCCTGAAGCTTGTTGGTGGGGTTAATAGGCAGAGGGAGAAGTGGGATGTGCAGTATGCTGTGAAGCGGGAGGTTGGTATAAGGAGGCTGTGATGAGGGGGGATAACAGTATAAGGAGGCTGTGATGAGGAGGGAGAACAGTATATGGAGGCTGTGATGAGGGGGAGAACAGTATATGGAGGCTGTGATGAGGGGGAGAACAGTATATGGAGGCTGTGATGAGGGGGAGAACAGTATATGGAGGCTGTGATGAGGGGGAGAACAGTATATGGAGGCTATGATGAGGGGGAGAACAGTATATGGAGGCTGTGATGAGGGGGAGAACAGTATATGGAGGCTGTGATGAGGAGGGAGAACAACAGTATATGGAGCCTGTGATGAGGGGGATAACAGTATATGGAGGCTGTGATGAGGGGGGAGAACAGTATATGGAGGCTGTGATGAGGGGGGAGAACAGTATATGGAGGCTGTGATGAGGGGGAGAACAGTATATGGAGGCTGTGATGAGGGGGAGAACAGTATAAGGAGGCTGTGATGAGGAGGGAGAACAGTATATGGAGGCTGTGATGAGGGGGGAGAACAGTATATGGAGGCTGTGATGAGGGGGGAGAACAGTATATGGAGGCTGTGATGAGGGGGAGAACAGTATATGGAGGCTGTGATGAGGGGGAGAACAGTATAAGGAGGCTGTGATGAGGAGGGAGAACGGTATATGGAGGCTGTGATGAGGGGGAGAACAGTATATGGAGGCTGTGATGAGGGGGAGAACAGTATATGGAGGCTGTGATGAGGGGGAGAACAGTATATGGAGGCTGTGATGAGGGGGAGAACAGTATATGGAGGCTGTGATGAGGGGGGAGAACAGTATATGGAGGCTGTGATGAGGGGGGAGAACAGTATATGGAGGCTGTGATGAGGGGGGAGAACAGTATATGGAGGCTGTGATGAGGGGGGAGAACAGTATATGGAGGCTGTGATGAGGGGGGAGAACAGTATATGGAGGCTGTGATGAGGGGGAAGAACAGTGGATGGAGGCTGTGATGAGGGGGGAGAACAGTGTAGGGAGGCTGTGATGAGGGGGGAGAACAGTGTAGGGAGGCTGTGATGAGGGGGGAGAACAGTGTAGGGAGGCTGTGATGAGGGGGGAGAACAGTGTAGGGAGGCTGTGATGAGGGGGGAGAACAGTGTAGGGAGGCTGTGATGAGTCGGGAGAACAGTATAGGGAGGCTGTGATGAGGGGGGAGAACAGTATAGGGAGGCTGTGATGAGGGGGGAGAACAGTATAGGGAGGCTCTGATGAGGGGGGAGAACAGTATAGGGAGGCTGTAATGGGGGGGAGAACAGTGTAGGGAGGCTGTGATGAGGGGGGAGAGCAGTATAGGGAGGCTGCGATGAGGGGGGGAGAACAGTTTAGGGAGGCTGTGATGAGGGGGGAGATAAGTGTATGGAGGCTGGGATGAGGGGGGAGTACAGTGGATGGAGGCTGGGATGAGGGGGGAGAACAGTGTTGGGAGGCTGTGATGAGGCGGTAGAACGGTGTGGGGAGGCTGTGATGAGGGGGGAGAACGGTGTAGGGAGGCTGTGATGAGGGGGGAGAACGGTGTGGGGAGGCTGTGATGAGGCGGGAGAACGGTGTAGGGAGGCTGTGATGAGGCGGGAGAACGGTGTGGGGAGGCTGTGATGAGGGGGGAGAACAGTGTAGGGAGGCTGTGATGAGGGGGGAGAACAGTGTAGGGAAGCTGTGATGAGGGGGGAGAACAGTGTAGGGAGGCTGTGATGAGGGGGGAGAACAGTGTAGGGAGGCTGTGATGAGGGGGGAGAACAGTGTAGGGAGGCTGTGAAGAGGGGGAGAACAGTGTATGGAAGCTGTGATGAGGGTAGTGAACAGTGTAGGGAGGCTGTGATGAGGGGGGAGAACAGTGTGGGGAGGCTGTGATGAGGGGGGAGAACAGTGTGGGGAGGCTGTGATGAGGGGGGAGAACAGTGTGGGGAGGCTGTGATGGGGGGGGGAGAACAGTGTGGGGAGGCTGTGATGAGGGGGGGAGAACAGTGTGGGGAGGCTGTGATGAGGGGGGGGAGAACAGTGTGGGGAGGCTGTGATGAGGGGGGAGAACAGTGGGGAGGCTGTGATGAGGGGGGAGAACAGTGTGGGGAGGCTGTGATGAGGGGGGAGAACAGTGTATGGAAGCTGTGATGAGGGGGGAGAACAGTGTAGGGAGGCTGTGATGAGTGGGGAAAACAGTGTAGGGAGGCTGTGATGAGTCGGGAGAACAGTATAGGGAGGCTGTGATGAGGGGGGAGAACAGTATAGGGAGGCTCTGATGAGGGGGGAGAACAGTATAGGGAGGCTGTAATGGGGGGGAGAACAGTGTAGGGAGGCTGTGATGAGGGGCGAGAGCAGTATAGGGAGGCTGTGATGAGGGGGGAGAACAGTGTAGGGAGGCTGTGAAGAGGGGGAGAACAGTGTATGGAAGCTGTGATGAGGGTAGTGAACAGTGTAGGGAGGCTGTGATGAGGGGGGAGAACAGTGTGGGGAGGCTGTGATGAGGGGGGAGAACAGTGTGGGGAGGCTGTGATGAGGGGGGAGAACAGTGTGGGGAGGCTGTGATGAGGGGGGAGAACAGTGTGGGGAGGCTGTGATGAGGGGGGAGAACAGTGTGGGGAGGCTGTGATGAGGGGGGAGAACAATGTAGGGAGGCTGTGATGAGGGGGGAGAACAGTGTAGGGAGGCTGTGAAGAGGGGGAGAACAGTGTATGGAAGCTGTGAAGAGGGTAGTGAACAGTGTAGGGAGGCTGTGATGAGGGGGGAGAACAGTGTGGGGAGGCTGTGATGAGGGGGGAGAACAGTGTGGGGAGGCTGTGATGAGGGGGGAGAACAGTGTGGGGAGGCTGTGATGAGGGGGGAGAACAGTGTGGGGAGGCTGTAATGGGGGGAGAACAGTGTAGGGAGGCTGTGATGAGGGGGAGAACAGTGTAGGGAGGCTGTGATGAGGGGGGAGAGCAGTATAGGGAGGCTGTGATGAGGGGGGAGAACAGTGGGGAGGCTGTGATGAGGGGGGAGAACAGTGGGGAGGCTGTGATGAGGGGGGAGAACAGTGTGGGGAGGCTGTGATGAGGGGGGAGAACAGTGTATGGAAGCTGTGATGAGGGGGGAGAACAGTGTAGGGAGGCTGTGATGAGGGGGAAAACAGTGTAGGGAGGCTGTGATGAGTCGGGAGAACAGTATAGGGAGGCTGTGATGAGGGGGGAGAACAGTATAGGGAGGCTCTGATGAGGGGGGAGAACAGTATAGGGAGGCTGTAATGGGGGGGGAGAACAGTGTAGGGAGGCTGTGATGAGGGGAGAGAGCAGTATAGGGAGGCTGTGATGAGGGGGGAGAACAGTGTAGGGAGGCTGTGAAGAGGGGGAGAACAGTGTATGGAAGCTGTGATGAGGGTAGTGAACAGTGTAGGGAGGCTGTGATGAGGGGGGAGAACAGTGTGGGGAGGCTGTGATGAGGGGGGAGAACAGTGTGGGGAGGCTGTGATGAGGGGGGAGAACAGTGTGGGGAGGCTGTGATGAGGGGGGAGAACAATGTAGGGAGGCTGTGATGAGGGGGGAGAACAGTGTAGGGAGGCTGTGAAGAGGGGGAGAACAGTGTATGGAAGCTGTGAAGAGGGTAGTGAACAGTGTAGGGAGGCTGTGATGAGGGGGGAGAACAGTGTGGGGAGGCTGTGATGAGGGGGGAGAACAGTGTGGGGAGGCTGTAATGGGGGGAGAACAGTGTAGGGAGGCTGTGATGAGGGGGGAGAACAGTGTAGGGAGGCTGTGATGAGGGGGGAGAACAGTGTAGGGAGGCTGTGATGAGGGGGGAGAACAGTGTAGGGAGGCTGTGAAGAGGGGGAGAACAGTGTATGGAAGCTGTGATGAGGGTAGTGAACAGTGTAGGGAGGCTGTGATGAGGGGGGAGAACAGTGTAGGGAGGCTGTGATGAGGGGGGAGAACAGTGTGGGGAGGCTGTGATGAGGGGGGAGAACAGTGTGGGGAGGCTGTGATGAGGGGGGAGAACAGTGTGGGGAGGCTGTGATGAGGGGGGGAGAACAGTGTGGGGAGGCTGTGATGAGGGGGGGAGAACAGTGTGGGGAGGCTGTGATGAGGGGGGGAGAACAGTGTGGGGAGGCTGTGATGAGGGGGGGAGAACAGTGTGGGGAGGCTGTGATGAGGGGGGGAGAACAGTGTGGGGAGGCTGTGATGAGGGGGGGAGAACAGTGTGGGGAGGCTGTGATGAGGGGGGAGAACAGTGTGGGGAGGCTGTGATGAGGGCGGAGAACAGTGTGGGGAGGCTGTGATGAGGGGGGAGAACAGTGTATGGAAGCTGTGATGAGTCGGGAGAACAGTGTAGGGAGGCTGTGATGAGGGGGGAGAACAGTGTAGGGAGGCTGTGATGAGTCGGGAGAACAGTATAGGGAGGCTGTGATGAGGGGGGAGAACAGTATAGGGAGGCTCTGATGAGGGGGGAGAACAGTATAGGGAGGCTGTAATGGGGGGGAGAACAGTGTAGGGAGGCTGTGATGAGGGGGGAGAGCAGTATAGGGAGGCTGCGATGAGGGGGGGAGAACAGTTTAGGGAGGCTGCGATGAGGGGGGAGATCAGTGTATGGAGGCTGGGATGAGGGGGGAGTACAGTGGATGGAGGCTGTGATGAGGGGGAGAACAGTGTAGGGAGGCTGTGATGAGGCGGGAGAACAGTGTGGGGAGGCTGTGATGAGGGGGGAGAACAGTGTAGGGAGGCTGTGATGAGGGGGGAGAACGGTGTGGGGAGGCTGTGATGAGGCGGGAGAACGGTGTGGGGAGGCTGTGATGAGGGGGGAGAACGGTGTAGGGAGGCTGTGATGAGGGGGGAGAACAGTGTGGGGAGGCTGTGATGAGGGGGGAGAACAGTGTGGGGAGGCTGTGATGAGGGGGGAGAACAGTGTATGGAAGCTGTGATGAGGGGGGAGAACAGTGTAGGGAGGCTGTGATGAGGGGGGAGAACAGTGTAGGGAGGCTGTGATGAGGGGGGAGAACAGTGTAGGGAGGCTGTGATGAGTCGGGAGAACAGTATAGGGAGGCTCTGATGAGGGGGGAGAACAGTATAGGGAGGCTCTGATGAGGGGGAGAACAGTATAGGGAGTCTGTGATGAGGGGGGAGAACAGTATAAGGAGGCTGTGATGAGGGGGGAGAACAGTGTAGGGAGGCTGTGATGAGGGGGGAGAACAGTGTAGGGAGGCTGTGATGAGGGGGGAGAACAGTGTAGGGAGGCTGTGATGAGGGGGGAGAACAGTGTAGGGAGGCTGTGATGGGGAGTGTACAAAGGGGTACGGATGACTGCAAGGTGTGGAACCCCGTCCTTGTGTTTATAACAAAAGTTCATAAAGTATTCGCATACACAGCAATTCCTTGATAAGTGCTGGCTGTGAGAATTGACCTATTTAATTTTGGTAATCCATATATATTAACCCCTTAAGAATGCATCTTTTTTTCTTTTTGTTGCTGTGGTTTCTCCTACTCACTTTCAAAAAAGGGGGGAGAACAGTGTAGGGAGGCTGTGATGAGGGGGGGAGAACAGTGTAGGGAGGCTGTGATGGGGGGAGAACAGTGTAGGGAGGCTGTGATGGGGGGGAGAACAGTGTAGGGAGGCTGTGATGAGGGGGGAGAACAGTATATGGAGGCTGTGATGAGGGGGGAGAACAGTAGATGGAGGCTGTGATGAGGGGGGAGAACAGTGGATGGAGGCTGTGATGAGGGGGGAGAACAATATAGGGAGGCTGTGATGAGGGGGGAGAACAATATAGGGAGGCTGTGATGAGGGGGGTGAACAGTATAGGGAGGCTGGGATAAGGGGGGAGAACAATATAGGGAGGCTGTGATGAGGGGGGGAGAACAATATAGGGAGGCTGTGATGAGGGGGGGAGAACAGTATATGGAGGCTGGGATGAGGGGGGAGATCAGTGTATGAAGGCTGGGATGAGGGGGGAGTACAGTGGATGGAGGCTGGGATGAGGGGGAAGAACAGTGGATGGAGGCTGTGATGAGGGAGGAGAACAGTGGATGGAGGCTGTGATGAGGGAGGAGAACAGTGGATGGAGGCTGTGATGAGGGGGGAGAACAGTGGATGGAGGCTGTGATGAGGGGGGAGAACAATATAGGGAGGCTGTGATGAGGGGGGAGAACAATATAGGGAGGCTGTGATGAGGGGGGTGAACAGTATAGGGAGGCTGGGATAAGGGGGGAGAACAATATAGGGAGGCTGTGATGAGGGGGGGAGAACAGTATATGGAGGCTGGGATGAGGGGGGAGATCAGTGTATGAAGGCTGGGATGAGGGGGGAGTACAGTGGATGGAGGCTGGGATGAGGGGGAAGAACAGTGGATGGAGGCTGTGATGAGGGAGGAGAACAGTGGATGGAGGCTGTGATGAGGGGGGAGAACAGTGGATGGAGGCTGTGATGAGGGGGGAGAACAATATAGGGAGGCTGTGATGAGGGGGGAGAACAATATAGGGAGGCTGTGATGAGGGGGGTGAACAGTATAGGGAGGCTGGGATAAGGGGGGAGAACAATATAGGGAGGCTGTGATGAGGGGGGGAGAACAATATAGGGAGGCTGTGATGAGGGGGGGAGAACAGTATATGGAGGCTGGGATGAGGGGGGAGATCAGTGTATGAAGGCTGGGATGAGGGGGGAGTACAGTGGATGGAGGCTGGGATGAGGGGGAAGAACAGTGGATGGAGGCTGGGATGAGGGAGGAGAACAGTGGATGGAGGCTGTGATGAGGGGGGAGAACAGTGGATGGAGGCTGTGATGAGGGGGAGAACAGTGGATGGAGGCTGTGATGAGGGGGGAGAACAGTGGACGGAGGCTGTGATGAGGGGAGAGAACAGTGGATGGAGGCTGTGATGAGGGGAGAACAGTGGATGGAGGCTGTGATGAGGGGAGAGAACAGTGTAGGGAGGCTGTGATGAGGGGGGAGAACAGTATAGGGAGGCTGTGATGAGGGGGGGAGAACAGTATAGGGAGGCTGTGATGAGGGGGGGAGAAAAGTATAGGGAGGCTGTGATGAGGGGGAGAGAACAGTGTAGGGAGGCTGTGATGAGGGGGGAGAACAGTGTAGGGAGGCTGTGATGAGGGGGAGAACAGTGTAGGAAAGCTGTGATGAGGGGGGAGAACAGTGTAGGGAGGCTGTGATGAGGGGGGAGAACAGTATATGGAGGCTGTGATGAGGGGGGAGAACAGTGGATGGAGGCTGTGATGAGGGGGGAGAACAGTGGATGGAGGCTGTGATGAGGGGGGAGAACAGTGGATGGAGGCTGTGATGAGGGAAGAACAGTATAGGGAGGCTGTGATGAGGGAAGAACAGTATAGGGAGGCTGTGATGGGGGGGAGAACAATATAGGGAGGCTGTGATGAGGGGGGAGAACAATATAGGGAGGCTGTGATAAGGGGGGAGAACAATATAGGGAGGCTGTGATGAGGGGGGGGAGAACAATATAGGGAGGCTGTGATGAGGGGGGGAGAACAGTATATGGAGGCTGGGATGAGGGGGGAGATCAGTGTATGAAGGCTGGGATGAGGGGGGAGTACAGTGGATGGAGGCTGGGATGAGGGGGAAGAACAGTGGATGGAGGCTGTGATGAGGGAGGAGAACAGTGGATGGAGGCTGTGATGAGGGGGGAGAACAGTGGATGGAGGCTGTGATGAGGGGGAGAACAGTGGATGGAGGCTGTGATGAGGGGGGAGAACAGTGGATGGAGGCTGTGATGAGGGGAGAGAACAGTGGATGGAGGCTGTGATGAGGGGAGAACAGTGGATGGAGGCTGTGATGAGGGGAGAGAACGGTGTAGGGAGGCTGTGATGAGGGGGGAGAACAGTATAGGGAGGCTGTGATGAGGGGGGAGAACAGTATAGGGAGGCTGTGATGAGGGGGGGAGAACAGTATAGGGTGGCTGTGATGAGGGGGGGGAGAAAAGTATAGGGAGGCTGTGATGAGGGGGAGAGAACAGTGTAGGGAGGCTGTGATGAGGGGGGAGAACAGTGTAGGGAGGCTGTGATGAGGGGGAGAACAGTGTAGGGAAGCTGTGATGAGGGGGGAGAACAGTGTAGGAAGGCTGTGATGAGGGGGGAGAACAGTGTAGGGAGGCTGTGATGAGGGGGAGAACTGTGGATGGAAGCTGTGATGAGGGGAAGAACTGTGGATGGAAGCTGTGATGAGGGGGAGAACAGTGGATGGAAGCTGTGATGAGGGGGGAGAACAGTGTAGGGAGGCTGTGATGAGGGGGGAGAACAGTGTAGGGAGGCTGTGATGAGGGGGGAGAACAGTGTAGGGAGGCTGTGATGAGGGGGGAGAACAGTGTAGGGGGGCTGTGATGGGGAGTGTACAAAGGGGCACGGATGACTGCAAGGTGTAGAACCCCGTTCTTGTGTTTATAACAAAAGTTCATAAGGCATTCGCATACACAGCAATTCCTTGATAAGTGCTGGCTTTGAGAATTGTCCTATTTAATTTTGGTAATCCATATATTAACCCCTTAAGAATGCATCTTTTTTTCTTTTTGTTGCTGTGGTTTCTCCTACTCACTTTCAAATAATCGTAAGTTTTTTATTTTTCTGTCAACTTGGCTGTCTGAGAGCTTGTTTTTTGCAGGACGAATTGTATTTTTCAGTGATACTATTTAATATACCGGTAAACTTATAAAAAAAATTCTAAGTGTAGACAACTATGTCAACGGAAAAGTAAAGTTATTGCATGCAGAAGATGGCGGCAGAACATTTAAAAAAAAAAAATTCTTTGAAAAAAATAAAAGTAGTACAGCAAAAAAAAATATATATATGTTTGGTATTGTAGTCATCGTACTGGCCTACCGGGTAAAGTTATGTCATTTTTGTTAGTTTGTGCGAAATAGAAACAAGACGCCCCAAAAGATTGTGGAAGTTGTTTTTTTTCTCATTTTATTCCACTTGGAATTTTAAAAAGGTTTTTCAGTACATTATATAGTACATTCAATAGCACCATTGAAAAATACAACTTATCCCGCAAAACACAAGAAGTTCCGATTTTTTTTTTTTTTTTTTTTTTTTTTTTAAAAGGGGGGAGGAAAAAGCAAAAATGGAAAAAAAAAGGGCCGCGCCATTAAATGGCTAAAGATCTTCATAGAGCTGCTAGGCTAGTAAATGTCAGGAAAGGTAGTCGGGTTGGGCAAAATGGGATCCTGAAGTGTGGAGCGCTTCAGCCAGTAGCGTCTCTTGTAGGTCTCCAATGACGTCACCAAAGGCAGTACAGAGGCCTACCAACCCAAGAAACACACCCATCTAATCCAAATTAGGCAAGTAGATTGAGTCTGGAAAGGCTGTTTCTCACATTTATAGGTGGATCAGAAACTATATTGTGGTTTACAACTTGTTATAAAGGACGTATCCGTATATGGAAGTAGTCTGATGGTACTACTAGTTCAGAGTCGCCCATAGCTTGTGGCACAAACAGATCAGTGCGAGTGACATTGATTCTATCATGTAATAATGTGATGTAGGAGATGTCAGTGGGCATTTCATTTGACGCTGTCCAAATCGGACAACCCCATTAACTATCATTTTGTCAGCACATTTCAGAGAATGAAACCTGGGCGATGGTTTTCAGTGACACATTGGTGAAGAATATAAGTTTGCATTATTTCACTTTTTGTGTCTGCAGAAGTTGATCAAAATTCTAAATGTTCTTTTTCACTATCCATATCATATGCACTATTATCAGACTCCCGTGTTCTTTCTTTAAAGGCTATTTATTCTTTCCCCGCAGCAATCTGTCTAAAAATGAAATAATAAGGAATGATTGAATTGCATAACAATTGAAGGAAGACGTCTTCTAGAACTGCATGTATTGTCTGGGCTTCTGTGACGATCCTCTCTGTATATATACCATCTTGTATAGAAACTGCTTTTTATCTGCTCCTAACAGATGTCACTTCTTAAATTGATGCAACAGTATACCACAATATGATTATGCGATTCATTATATGCTTCTAATATCTCATGGTATCATCCTATTGTATTTGGTTTAACACTTTTTTGCATATTCTTCAAAGAACAGGCAAATGTCAGCGAGTGAACATAGAAGATTTCAATACTTCTGGAAACTTTTCTTTCTTTCTTTTGTATAGAATTGTATTTATTTGCAGTTGGCTTTGAAAAATCAACTTTTAACAAAAATGAGCGGAAGAAAAGATGGAAAAGTCTTTTTTTTTTTTTTCTTCCTCGTAGGGAAGAATTAGTCGAAGCATTCGCGACAATTGAGCATAGAGTGGAGTCTTCTTAAAGGGATACTTAACCTAGAAATGAATGATTAAAATAAAAAGAGCATAAATCACAATGACCGCATTGTTTGCCAGCAGGCATGATTTTCTCCCATGCTGCTGAAATAAACAATGTTGTAGAAATCTTGCAGAGAACACAGATATTAATTAACCTCCAGATACCTTCAATTTTTTGGCTGACTGAAGGCCCTTTTACACACAATGATTATAGTTTAAAATGAGTTCAAATGATGTCTTTGGAGCGATAATCGTTGCGTGTAAATGCTACCATCGTTAGCTGAGCGATGAGTTTTAGCTCAGCATAAAAACCATCATTTGGCCGGCCAGCTGATTCTCCACGGGAGCGTTGATAACATTGTTTTCAGCAGCTGACCCGCAGGAGAACTATGGAGCTGTATGCAGATAACAGACCACCCGTTGGTGTCTGCATACAGCGAAGTGAGCTTCATTTACATGCAAATGAAGCTAATAAGCTACTAATAGGCATTAGTGCCCATTAGTAGTTTATGGAAAATGATCGCTCAAACTGTCATTCAGGCTATCTTTTGAACGAATTTTGAGCGATCATCTTTGCATGTAAATGGGGCTTTATGGATTAGGACTTGGGCTTCTCCAAGGTGCGTGAGGGTGGGGGGCTGATTCCCAGTTTCCTATTGATGGTAGAGACTTGGGGGAAATCTTCCCCTAAAGGCACAGGATTCTGTAAGAGAGAGGGATGTCTGATAACATCTAGAATCTATACTAATATAAATGCGAAATTAACTGTTACCTTTTCACGGAGGAAGGACATAGGCTACATTTCATCTTGAAAATTCGTAGAGTTCTCTAAGGAACACGTCAAGATTTATTTGGTGATGTGCAGGCGCACCTTTGCTGCTGGCGCCGTATGGCAAGGCGGAAGAAAAGGCGGTGCACATCACAAGTTATGCCTACACAAACGAGCAGACACGTGAGGGCAGACATCGTTGCCGCACGTATGCGATTATTAGGCTAGCAGGGATACCTGGCATTGCCCGTGATTAAAACTTGAATGAAAGACACATTAACATGGATTAAGATTTTAAACAAAATCTGTGGTGCCCATAGCAACCAATCACAGCGCAGCTTTTATTTTACCTCAGCAGTATAACAAACATCAACCAATCACAGCACAGCGTTTATTTTACCTGAGCTGTGTAAGAAATGGTTTCTTGTAATGGAAATGCTGCCCTTTAGGCTAGTAGAATATGATCAGCAGCACTCACCAAAACCAATATCATCGGTAGGAGTATTGGAGATATAGAATTGGTGCATGCCTCAAGGAGCCGAATCCCAAGTTCCAGACGTAGTCCAATAGTAGCATGTAAAGGCAGCACACCAAACAGCGGAATAATACAGTCAACAGACCTATATTTCGGCTCATGGCATGAGCCCAGCAGCAACGTTTCGACCCAGAGGGTCTTTGTCAAGCTAGCGAAACTTCGCTGCTGGGCTCATGCCATGAGCTGAAATAAAGGTCTGTTGACTGTATTATTCTGCTGTCTGGAGTGCTGCCTTTACATGCTACTACTGCCCTTTAGGCTAGTGGACATGGATACCATCTTAAAATGATGCTCAGTGGCAAGGTGCACATGACCACGGACACATGGTCCAACAAGCATGGTCAGCAGTGTTACATATCCTTAACGGCACACAATGTCCTGCAAGTGGGGCATTAAGCCAAAAGTGGTGGTCCACGTTTCATGATACCCTCAAGATTTGCGGAACATTTTTTCTTCTCTCTACCCTCCTCACCACCCATCCTCCTCCTGGTCTCCCATCATCTTTTCATACCACGTTTCAACACCCTCCACATTGGCACAGATAACCCTATGGGACATCCGTATACTTCCATACAGCGCTGCATGTGGTAAATGCCAACATGCTGTCCTAAAACTCGTATGTCTAGGGGAGCACGGCACACGGCCAAAGAGCTGTAGATGGCTCTGCATGTCCATGTTGACACGTAGCTGATCCTGTGCAATCTAAAGCCAGGCAGGGTCGTGTGTAACAATAGGGCCAACCTAATGGTAGCCCTTGCATGGCCCATGTAATAAACCTCATATGGTATAGCACTTCCTAAACAATTACCCAGATTTAAATCTGCTGGAAGAGGCCAGGAAACTGTGCTCACACTTTCGGCATTCACACCCTACCGAATCTTGTCTGGCGGTGGTGCAGTGAAAATTTGAGCTACCACGCGACCGCCTTATTTGTGATGTGCCTACATGGTAGAATTCAATGTTGCATATGTTGCACAGGTTAAGCAAGCAGAGAACAATCACGGAATTCCAGAACAATCACGAAATTCCGTCTAGAAGAAAGCAGGTTTCATCACCAGCACAGAAAAGGGTTCTTTACTGTAAGAGCAGTGAGACTGTGGAACTCTCTGCCTGAGGACGTGGTGATGGCAAAATCCATAGAGGAATTAAGGAGGGGACTAGATGTCTTTCTGGAGCGGAAGGATATTACAGGATATAGATTTTAGGGGAGCAGCAGGTTGTTGACCTAGGCCTTACAGACAGGTAGAAACTATTAACAGGCTGAACTAGATGGACGTTGTCTTCATTCAGCCTAGCCTACTATGTTACTATGTAGTGCATTCCATAAGCAGGCACTGTATGGAAGTCAGTCACTTGATGCCTGTGGGAGTGGCTGCAGATCAGAAATGTTTGTGTTTAGGCGAACGCGATATGGGTTTGTGAATCCAGCCCCCATATTGCGCTCGCCAACCATGTTAAAGCCCTGTGGATGCGAGGTACCTTCATGGGAAAACGGCCTCGCATCACTTCAGGGATGAAGGGAATTCCCCTCCACAGCCGCAGCAGGTGATCGCAGAGTTCTCCCATTGCTTTCAATGGGGCTGGCGAGATCACGCAGCCAGATAGAACATGCCGTAATTTGTTTTGCGCATTGCCGTGCTATGCGGAAGAAAATCGCTCAGTAGAATGGGGTGCATATTTGTGCGTCTGGCAACGCACAAATATTGTGGGATTTTTCTCAGACATGTGAAGCCAACCTTGTGAAAATGCTCAGTTGTGATCACGCACTAATCGGTATGACCATTCCTGTTGTCTGCCTGCTGGAACAGACATTACAGAGTCTCAAGGACAATGATGTGTTGTCGCATGAGGAGGAGGAAGGGATACCAATTAGAGATGAGCGAGTGTACTCTGTTCGGGTGTTTTTGCACTTGAGCACCGCTTTTTCCGAGTAACTGACTACTCGGACGAAAAGATTCGGGGGGCACCGGGGGCGGGGGCGGTGTGGTGGAGCGGGGGGGGGGGGGTAGCAGTGGGGAACAGGGGGGAGCTCTCTCTCCACCCCCCTCTCCCCCCACACTCGCCTCTGCAACCCCCCGCTCACCCCCGGTGCCCCCCGAATCTTTTCGTCCGAGTAGTCAGTTACTCGGAAAAAGCGGTGCTCGAGTGCGAAATCACCCAAACCAAGTATGCTCGCTCATCTCTAATACCAATCTCCCAACTGTCTGGCCAGTCTGCTATTACTCAAGACCGCAGGGATGGTGGCTCTGGCAAGAAAGTGGGACATCTTTTCCAACATGTTTCTCCACCCATAGAAGAAGTATGGAGGAGGAATAGCAGGAAAAGGAGTGGGAAAAATATAGGTCCAGAGTCGGAGAAGGGGGCTACACAACGTTTCTTCTATCCATTACTAATGCCAGATATTCTATGTGGTTGGCAGAACCAACTGGAGGACGCTCTTTTCCTGACCCCAAGAATATGAGCAATCACACTTAGGCACTTTGAGGCATATAAGTGCTTTTATTCTGCAGTGTGTGCAGAAGGACTATCGCATAGCCCACATGAACACCTCGAATCATTTCTGGGTGGCCACCCTCTTTGTTCCTTGCTAGAAGGCCAAAATGACATGTCATGCTGGCAGTGGAGAGGGACCTTAAAATGCAGCAGTATCAGAGCAGACTTTTAACCCTTTGCAATCCAATTTTGGATTCAGGGTTTCCTAGGGGGCTCTCTCTTTCTGCCATTTTACAATGGCACCATCTGATGGCAAAAGCTAGTACTGCGGTATGGGACATGCTGGAGAGGCCCCCGACAACAGAGCAGCCAGCAATATACAGTAAGAATACCCTGCTGGACGTCTTCAGACATCGCAGCTGTACAGCCTTTAATCATAATGTCTTCAGACGTCAGTGGATTGGAAAGGGTTAAGCAGCTTGAGCACAGCATTTCTCTTCTGCCATGGGAATGCATCAACAATAGATCACAGCTCTACTGCTCATGGCAGATGAGCAGGAAGCCGCCACGACAACACCACTACCAGTGGAAGACTAGCAGAGGTGTGGCGTAGTTTTTTCAGCCTGTCGCAGCACAGGATCGGACTCTGTCACAGGCAGCAGTTATCCATGATTGTCCAAGAGTATGTCAGCTCTCTTGTGGATGTATTCAGATATGGCATTGGCCCTTTTGACTTCTGGATGTCTAAGTTGCATGAGTGGACGGAGCTCACACAGCATGCTTTAGGGGTGCTTACTTGCCCCGCTGGCAGTGTGCTAACAGGTTGTTCAGCACAGCTGGGAATGTGATAACTGTCTGTGGCTGAACAGATGCATTTTGTCAATCGTCTGACATTTATACGAATGAACCAGGCATAGATTTCATTTGACTTCTGCACCCCATGGCAAATTCCACTGATTAGTTGGCATGCTGGCAATTTGTACTCGCATATGACTGAGCAGAGATTTATATCATAGACCACACTGCTCTCAAGGTGCTGTTGGTGGTGGTACCGCTACTCTCCTATTCCTGCTTCCAACAGGTTTCCTACTACTACTTGCATAGCGTAATTATTGGTAGCTCTACAGCTGCTCCTTTTGAGAAGGCCATGCTCCGTTGTTCTGTTCGTTTAGTAGAATTTGTAACATTGTTGCAAACCTGCTATCTTCCTTGATGCAATTTTTGATCTAGGCTCTTATGGACCACATAAGAAGGAAGTAGATGTTAGTATTCTCAACTGCACTCCCTGATCCATGGGTAGGATTCCGGCAAGAACGCAGCACTTGTGACCCTATTACAAACCTGCGATGAACCATGGAAAAAACTGGAGAATATCAAGAATATCTACACTTGCTGCATGGACTACATCAAGGACTTAAAGAAAAGAAAAAAGACTGCACTGATAATCAAAGTAGTCCGAATAGACTGAAGAAAAACCAAAGACAAACAGGACGCTCGGGAGAGGGGTGGGGCAGGAAGGGGAGCGGAGAAGGAAGGAGGGGACAGAAGGAAAAAGGGCAACTGCAAAGGAAAGGGAGTGGAGGGCAGGTCTAGAAGAATATTAGCAGAGTCTTACAGAGAGGCCCTGATGGAACTGAAGATCATAGGGGGCCAAACTCCTCAACAAGTATCGAAAGCCACGACCTCTATATATAGTTAGGGTACTAACAGAAGAATCGTGAACAAAAAACATTTGTGCGATATTGAGCAGGAAACAATGGCCTTAGCATTAACCGGAAGCCAGTAATCAATAACCAGAAACCAGTAAGAAGTAACCAACATGTGGCATTTTAACATAGAATAACTTTGTTTTTGCATATCCAAGTGATTCTGACATTGTTTTTTTTCCACACACATTGTACTGCATTTAGGTGGTAAAAATAGACTGATTTAGAATGTGTATATTTTTTTTTTTAAAGTGCCAAAATTGGGAAAATTTTGAAAGAATTTATTCACATTGTCAACTGCAATATGTCACATGTGCAAACACAGTGTACAAATAAGATCTATATTTCCATCTGTGTGCTTTATTATGGAAGCACATTTGAAAAACTTAAATGTTAAATTTGTATGTCTCCTAAATGGTAAAAATAAAAACTAAATTGTATAATTCGGAGAAATCTTTCTGTTTTCCGACGTCAAGCCAAAATTGCAAAGGCTCACAGGTGTCAGAATGTGTTATACCCCCACAAATAACTCCATTTTAAATAATACACCCCTTAATGTATTCACTGAGGGGTGTCATGAGTATTTGGACTGCAGTTATATGAAATTTTATTTTTTTCTCCTTTAAATTGCATTATTTGCAAATATGTCATTTAAAAATGTTTTAAATTTCTGTACAGCACACATATAAATGAAGACTTGCAACCCAAAATGGATACCCCTGTTTGTCTTATGTTCAGAAACATACCCATTGTAGCTCCTATCTGCTTACTGGACACATGGGTGCGCTTGCAATGGAGGGAACATACTTTGGTTTTCAGAGTACTACTGAATAAATTCAGGCCCTATTGCGCACTTGTAGAGCCATCACGATGCCAAAACTAGAGCAATCAAGGTGCCTCACTCCTCAACCCCACCCCCGCAGCTTTATTCTACAGGGCTGGCGTGTTTTCATGGCCCTGTAGAATAATGAACCCCAACACCCAGGATGTGAAAAACTGTATGGGTGGTCACTAAGGGGTTAGGGCTAAAAGTAAAAAAAATGGTCGCTACCTGAGTTCGAAGAAGACAAAAATTATGAGGACTACAAAAAATGGACAAAATCAAATCAACAACGAGGCCATACAATCTGTGCGAGACTTTATCTTCCTTGGTTCAAAATGGACCAGGCTGGAGAATCTATGCCAGAGATAAAATGTAGGATAGCATTGGGGGCGAAGCGCTATGCTAAACATGGGCACAATCTGTAGGGATATCCACATAGCAAGGTGCAAAGCAGAATAGTGCAAACCATCGTATTCCCCATAGCCATGTATGGATGTGAAAGCTGGAATGCGAAAAAAGCTGATGGAAGGAGAACTGATGCGTTTTGAGTTTTGGTGCTGGCGAAAGCTGCAGCGTGTACCCTGGACGGCAGAGAAGCAGAGAAGTCCTGAATCGTGTAAGACCCGATACATCACTGAAGGCCAAGATGGCCGGACTCGGGCTCACGGATTTTGGCCATGTAATACAAGCAGAGTCACTAGAAAAATCTATCATGCTTGGACAGATCAGTGGTAATAGCAAGGACACGATGGCTGATATTGTCAGAGCTGATACTGGCATGGATATCAAACAACTGAAAGAGGCAGTGCAAAGTCGAAAAACACGGAGGGAGCTCGCCTTTAGGGTCGCCGAGAGTTGTGAACGACCAACGGTTAACAGGCGTTATGAAAGAAGGTTTTTAACTACTGCATTAGCAATTCTATATTCACTTTCATAAAATTATTATTCTTTATATTATTTATCAAGAAACATACAGGTGTTTGTCTCCGAATTACCTGTCAATGCCAAATACCCGCGGCGATCCGTGCAGTGTGAAGCTGAGTGACCGAAGCCTACAGTGGATAGATTAATGTATCTATATAACCTGAGAACTGGAATGCAGACTACTCACGCTTCTATCCTACTGCATAGATGATTGCATTCAGTACAAGGACGCTGTATTCCAGGCTTTTGTTTCCCTGTGCAGCCAAGTATTTAGTACTTCTTATTGTACATCTCTCACTTGACTGTTGTGCAGGCAGGCATACTTTTTCATAATGCTATTTACAAAAAAAAGGAAAAAAGCACTTACCTCCCCCCTCCTATTATTCACAGTGTGCAAATTACATAATTAAGTCAATATAACTCTAATTACTCTGAGCATAAATGGAAAAAAAGAATAAAAACATTTTATGCACTCTGTAAAGCAAACAGACTTTCTGCCTGCTAAGCTCTAGTTTTAAGCTCATGTGTGGTTAGGGCTCAGATAAGTACTGTAAAATCCACAGTAAACATAAAACCAATACAAATGACAGCAAGATAATGGGTTTGCATAAAGCCTCTGCCTGTATATCTACTTAGGCGCTTTTATATCTAAGTGCACTGAAAACCATGGTAAAAAGGAAGTTCGCTCAGTGCAGGCAGCCTTATCTAATTTAATAGGCTATCATTTAACTAAAAATATCCAAATGGAATTATTAGCAAGGCAAACCTTAAAAATTTTGAGTTATAGGGCGTGGTCTTAATGCCTAAAAGTAAACACAAAATTGTGGTATGAAGTAGTTATCTTGAGCTTGTTAACTGAACAATGCCCATCTGAACAGTACCATAGGTAAATGAAAATACTGTACGAACAGAACTACAGGATTTGGCTAATAGCAGGAAAGGATTGACGCCCTGTGGTTGTACCGGTGACCTCAACAAAGCAGCACCTTTTAAGGATGGATTCACACATAGTGAATTTGGTGCAGATTTTCGACAACAAGCTTAGCAGTTACTGGTCTAGTAGGGGGCAACTTGGCAGTTACTGGTCTGGTAGGGGGCAGCTTGGCAGTTACTGGTCTGGTAGGGGGCAGCTTGGCAGTTATTGGTCTGGTAGGGCGCAGCTCGGCAGTTAGTGGTCTGGTAGGAGCAGCTTGGCAGTTACTGGTCTAGTAGGGGGCAGCTTGGCAGTTACTGGTCTAGTAGGGGGCAGCTTGGCAGTTACTGGTCTAGTAGGGGGCAGCTTGGCAGTTACTGGTCTAGTAGGGGGCAGCTTGGCAGTTACTGGTCTAGTAGGGGGCAGCTTGGCAGTTACTGGTCTAGTAGGGGGCAGCTTGGCAGTTACTGGTCTGGTAGAGGGCAGCTTGGCAATTACTGGTCTAGTATTGTGCAGCTTGACAGTTAGTGGTCTGGCAGGCGGCAGCTCGTCAGTTAGTGGTCTGGTAGGGGGCAGCTTGGCAGTTACTGGTCTAGTATTGTGCAGCTTGGCAGTTAGTGGTCTGGTAGGGGGCAGCTCGGCAGTTGGTGGTCTGGTAGGGGGCAGCTTGGTAATTCTTGTCAGCCTATAGTCCCTGCCACCCACAGCTCCACCACAATTCTCTGATTGTGAAATCTCTTCTTTATCCATCTAAGGAGCAGTCAAATGAAAAATAACGGTTCAGTGAAAAAAAAAAATAGAAATCAGACAAAGGACCCTTTTTTTTAGTTTTTTTTTACATTCTAATCTGAGTAATGGAACTGATCAGAAAAATTTTTCTCTTTGATTCCGTTTTTGATATCCGTGAAACAGATCTGTTTTTGAATGAGCATGCACAGAAGGATAGAATAAAAACCTATCCAATAAAAATAGATGTAAATGGAAGCAAGCAGAAACAAACTGATATAAACTGTTTAATGGGCCTGCCTACCAGATCCATGAAATCAATGAAAACGGTCTTCCTTTTGCTCCCATTTGCCTTCCGTTTTGCTATCAGTTCCGTTAAAAACAAAATTCATTTAAAACAGAAATCAAACCTATGATGTGACCGAGCCCTTTCAGTACATTAGAGAATAGTACAAGAACCTGATGACTTCCTCAGATTTAATACCTGGACCTCCAGCTTTGCAGTAAAGCCAGGTGCAGGGCTCCTTCAGCCACGTCTTGCTGATCGTGGTATCATTAACGTGACGCCAGTCTGCAGGCGCTCAGCCATGTTTTCTCACTTCTGGTGAGAAGCAGAACAAACACAAAGAGAACATGTTCTCATAAAATGTCTATTTATAAATGGTCACAGAAGAGCTGGCTGGGGGAGGGAGCTGGAATTAAATCATTTAGGACCAGCCACTGTATATATACGGTGGCTGGTCCTGGGCTTAGAGCACCGCCGATAGTAAAAATACGGCGGTGCTCTAAGCCTCCTCTCTGCAATCAGTCAGAGGCAGGAACGGGTTATCAGCTGTTAGTGACAGCTGATAACCCGGAGCAGAAGGCAGGAGGGGTTTTCAACCCTTCCTGCCTTCTGCTTCCCCGATATACAGAGCACTGTATGGGGAAAGTGAAAGTAACATGCACTTTCACTACGGTAGCCCAGGGGGGTCATGTGACCTCCCGTGATTCCCTGCTATGCAGAGCTGGAGGGTCAGACTTAGACCCTGGAAGCTCTGCAGGTGACTAATGTCACCACAGGGGTTGCTTTCCCCTATAATTAGGGCTCCTATGGACGCCCCTGTTATAGTGGGAATGTGTCAAATAAAGTAAAAAAAAGTGCATGTCCCCCAGAAGTCTTATATGACGTCATGGAGGACACAGATAGTAAAAAACACAATTACATACATAAGTAAAACAAAACAACAGAATAAAACAACAATACATACAAAAGAAAGAGAATAACACAAAGCAGACGCATACAAAAACCGTTGCCGTATGAGCCCTGTAAACCAAAACCGTACATACTATATATCAAAACGTCCAAAATTAATAGAGGAACCCATTTCCATACTTTATTTTAGTGTAAATATAAAAATAATTTTTAAAAAACTATAAATGTTTAAAAAAATCATTTTTTTTAGCAGTTTACCCCCAATAAAACTAAAAAACGGGGAAAAAAGTCAGTGAAAAAGATATTAAAATAATAGTCCTACATGTTACAGGGAAAAAAACGCAGCAAAAATAATTTTGGTAGCTAAAGGAAAAAAAATGGAGCAGTAAAACCGCCACATGGGTAAAATCCCTAAAAAGTGTCTGGTCCTTAAAGGGGTTGTCTCACGCCGAAATGGGTTTGTTTTTTTCCATAGGCTCCCCGTTCGGCGCGAGACAAACCCAAGGGATGGGTTAAAAAAAAAAGTTTATTACTTAACCGAATCCCTGCACTGCGGTGACTTCTTTCTTCCTTTACCAAGATGGCCGTCGGGATCTTCACCCACGATGCAAAGCGGGTCTTCTCCCATGGTGCACCGTGGGCTCTGTGCGGTCCATTGCCTATTCCAGCCTCCTGATTGGCTGGAATCGGTACACGTGATGGGGCGGAGCTACGAGGACCAGCTCTCCGGCACGAGCGGCCCCATTCACCAGGGAGAAGACCGGACTGTGCAAGCGCATCTAAAAACGCCAGAAGACAGCGAAATTAGACGGAGACGCTAGCAACGGAGCAGGTAAGTGAATAACTTCTGTATGGCTCATATTTAATGCACGATGTACATTACAAAGTGCATTAATATGGCCATACAGAAGTGCTGAACCCCACTTGATTTCACGAGACAACCCCTTTAAGGTACAAAACAGCTTGGTCCCTAAGGGGTTAAATCATGCTTGGGTCCTATAGTCTTTGTACATTACTGTAAGCGGTCTCTAACCTGCAGCTTCCCAGCTGTTGTATGAAGCTCAGAATCCATATAGGGCAGTGATGGTGAACCTTTTAGAGACCAAGTGCCCAAACTGCCAACCAAAACCCACTTATTTATAGCAAACTGACAACATGTCAGGGGGCGGGGCTTATGACGTCTGATTTTTTTTTAAATTTGTTTTACTTCTGTCATAAAAACGACAGGGCTGTTTCAAAATAGACAGGGAGGAATGCTGTGTGTTTTGGGTGTTTTTTCGTAGCTGGAGTACTATTGGTGCAGATTTTGACAGAAATCAGTTGCGTACCTGCAGCTGATCTCATATTATGCAGTGTTCCCCCTCACTTCCTCCATAGGCTTCCAGCTACCAGCACTGCCTGGCTTATGGTTCTCAGCTGCGTGTAGTGGCCTCACTTGACCAGCGGCATCTCACCTGACCAGGCCGCTGGGAAGCGGAAGTCGGGGAGTGCTGACAGTTGGAAGCCTACAGGTGAGGTGAGGGGTGCGCTGCATAGGATGAAATTAGCTGTGGGTATGCAACTGATTTCTTGTCAAAATTTATAGCAATAGTGCGGATTTTGAGACACAATAATAGTGTCTCCCACAGTGGCCCCAGTAGTAATAGTGCCCCCCCACAGTGGCGCAATAGTAGTAATATTTACTCCACAGTTGCCCCAGTAATAATATTAACCTCACAGTAGCCCTAGTAATTATATGAACCCCTCTCAGTAGCCCTAGTAGTAATATTAACCCCTCTCAGCAGCCCCAGTAGTAGTAATAACCCCCTCAGTAGCCCTAGTAATAATATGAACCCCTCTCAGTAGCCCTAGTAGTAATATTAACCCCTCTCTGCAGCCCCAGTAGTAGTAATAACCCCCTCAGTAGCCCTAGTAATAATAGCCCCCCCTCCCCAACCCATATACTTACCTCCTCCTTGCAGTCAGCGCCGCTCCTCCTCTTCTCGACACTGATCCCGGTGCACACTGACGTCAGTGTGTGAACCTGGAACTTTTCCTCCCTTGTCCTCTCCTGCGGAACTAAGGAGGAGAAGACTCGGGGGTAGGAGGATCCCAGCTGCACACTGTCTGACATCAGAGTGCCCTCCTGGATCAGTGCTGCCAGTAGCATCGGGATCAGAGCCACTGCGTGATTATCTGCCAGGGAGCTGCGGCACCCCAGCTGGTAATCCCTACTGACAGGCGCGTGCCGACAGGAAGAGCTGTGTACTGCCTCTGGCACATGTGCCATAGGTTCGCCACCACTAATAGAGGGTAGCCTCTTCATATATACCATGTAATAGACTGAGATAAGTAAACTAGTGATACAAATTCTTTTATTGTAAAAGCCAGAATCAGGAACAGTTGGTATCTGGGTAAATATAGATGTGTACACGAAGGCCCCCTGTCAACAGGCGAGGCGGAATATCACTAGCGATATTCAGCCGCGGGGGAGGAGGAGGGGGAAATGACAGGTCACCATGGAGAGCCTATCTGGTAGATATGCTCAGTGCGGAGAATCGCTATGATTCTCTGCTTGTGGGCATTGGGCTGCGCTTTCCATAGTTAAGTCTATGGAAAGTGTTCACTGTGTTACCCGCGGCCGGATTATCGCCGTGAATAACGCAGTGACATATTGCCTGTGCACAGGAGGCCTTAAGGACCTTTTATGTTGAGCGGTTACAGTGTAAAAAAAAATTGTTATATCAAGCGAATGTTCCCAATCCTTGTCCAGTGCATGATCAGCAAGAGCCTGCTTGTTTGTCACGGAATCTGTTATGATGACCTAAAAGTTATCATTTGTTGGCTTTGTATCCATTCATTTAAACAGGCATCTGTTAATCATCGGCGGAGGAGAGGAGACAAAATAAGGAAGAACAAATGATCTCAAAAGAGATCAAAATTGCAAAAAAAACCAGCAAGGAGCATGAAAGTATGAACCCTTCCTGTCAGGCATCAATACTCTGGCTGCTGCCGTGATAGTGTGGGGAGTATAGATGGACACCATAAGAACTGCTGTATTTCTAGAGGCCAAAAGAGTTCCAATGCACTACTACAATGGCCACTTTATTAGAGATACTGTACCCCTCTGTGTATGTCTACCTGAAACTTTAGGCTACGCTCTACAGCAGGGGTGGGCAATTAATTTTCCCATGGGGCCACATGAGAAATTGGAATGGTTTTAGAGGGCCAGACCAACAAATTCCCCGCTATGTCTTCGACCCGTCTCGTTATAGTTCGCCTGGAGAGGGGCACATTTGCGAATGCTTCTTTTTTCTCAGGACAAATTAGCGCTGCAGAGTCCACCAAACATTCTTTGACAAACTCCCCATCAGAGAATGGCTTACTGTTTCTTGCAATTTTGTAGGATACTACAAAGCAGGTCTTTACGGCTGCATCCCTGGATGAGTGAAGCTTTTTAAAAAATCCTTGCTGACTTTGCAGTTTTGCTAGCAAATCTTCAGATACCCGTGCCCGCTCTGCCTCCGTCAAGTTCTTGTATTTCTCTCCGTGTTTAGTCTCATAATGGCGATGCAAATTGTAATCTTTAAATACAGCTATCTGCTCTCCACAAACTAAACACACAGCTTTACCTTTGGTTTCAGTAAATAGATATTTAGAAGTCCATTCTTTGTTAAAAACTCGGCATTCTGCATCAATTTTTCTTTTTTTAATGTTAGCCGCCATATTTAAGGGTTAACAGCTAACCTCGGAAAATAGATTTTTTTAATACACAGTAGTATGCTCCTAGGAGAGGGCACAGAGAGCTGCCCCAAGAAGAGAGATTAAAAAGTGAATATTATTAGTATTATTATTCTAATTACAATGCAAAGGGAAAAGTCCTGACACTTACCAATGACGAGCGTGGAACGATTGTCCTGGCACTCCCCAAGGTCCGCAACGAGCATCCTGGCACTCAGAAGTTACAGTGGCATCACTTACTCAGCATCGGGAAGCAGTGAAACTACAAACTCCGAAGCCTCGTCCATTTTGTTAACTTATGTGCTGTTTAATAAAGTTATTCAAGCCTACGTCATTGGTAGAGGTGCTTGAATAAGTAAGGCCTGAATAACTATTAGCACAGCACAGAAGTGAACAAAATGGACAAGGCTTCGGAGTGCATAGTTTCGCTGCTTCCCGTTGCTGACACCGGACTCATTGGTGAGTCACCAGGACACTCTTTGCGGGCCGGTCCGAGCTATTCAGCGGGCCGGATGTGGCCCGCGGGCCGTGCTTTGCCCAGGTCTGCTCTACAGTATATAAGGCAGTGGAAATGTATGGCCAAATTTACCACTACTGGCAATTTTGCAATGCATTTATGAAATTCTAATCTATACATTGCAGTTTTTCCACTGCAGTTTGGCAGTGTTTCAAAGCATCTTGCAGTGCTCCTTCTCTCTCACCTCATTCTATAGGTAGCTTAAATTAAAATACAACATAAAATGTTTTCCAAAGATAACACAGGTCTGCAAAAAAAACTTTTTTAAAAATTGTTTTGATTTTGTTAAATCATCTTTATGTGGTTTTTTTGCACAGATTTCAAAAATATTGTTTTTTTTCTATCACGTAAGGCTTGCCTACAAAATAAAGTTGAAGTATTTGGAAAAAATACAAAAAACGGAAAATTTTTTATTTGTTTTTATTATTTTAACATGAAGTAAAAGCAAAAAAAAAAACAAACAACAATACCTAGCTAAAATAAGCATAATAGTGATACACATGTGTTGCAAAGTTATTATAAGTCTTTGTAAAAACGTTTTGTTTTTCCATCAAAGCTTCTTTTGGTACTTTTTCGGCTGTGTTCTTGTGAATTTTCCCTTTTTAACATCCAACAGTAGTCTGCCATCATGTTGACATTCCATCGACCTTGGTATCTGCGCTCCATTTCTTTTAGATCTTGATGGAAAGGTTCTCCTTGTTCCTCACTTACAGCCCCAAGATTTTCTGGAAAGTAGTCCAGATGTGAGTGAAGGAAATGGACTTTGACACTCATGTTGCAGCCCAAGATTTTGTAGTTTTGTAACAATTCAGCAACCAAAGTTTTGTAGTTTGGGTCTTTTTTATTTCCAAGAAAGCCTGTTACAACAAGTTTAAATGAATTCCAGGCATTTTTTTCTTCCATTTCCATTTTAGTGACAAAGATTTCATCTTTTAAAAGTTTTCTTATGTCAGGCCCAACAAAGACTCCCTCTTTCAGCTTAGCATCTGATAGACCAGGAAACTGTTCACAAAGATACTTGAAACACTCTCCTTCTTTGTGTAATGCTTTCACAAACTGTTTCATTAGTCCCAATTTGATATGAAGTGGTGGAAGTAAGATCTTAATTTAGAGTCTACTAAACTTTGTCTTTCAACATTTTTAACTCCAGGAATAAGAGCCTTTCTGATTGGCCAGGTCTGCTTGACATAGTGTTGTTTCCTGTCACGGCTATCCCATTCACAGAGGAAACATTGAAACTTTGTGTTACCACTTTGTTGACCTAGTAACATGGAAATAACTTTCAAATCTCCACAAATGGTCCATTTATGGTCAGAGTAGCTAGGCTTATTAAGAACAAACCCAAGATTTTCGTAGCATTCTTTCAAATGGACTGAGTGTCCAACAGGCACAGAAGCATATTGGTTACCATTGTGAAGAAGTACGGCTTTCAAACTCCTTTTTGACGAATCTATGAAAAGTCTCCATTCCTCTGGGTCATACGTTATGTTGAACATTTCCATGATTCCAGGTACAGTACATTGTTGCAGAAAACTAGTTCACCCTCTTGTGTAAAAACAAAAGGGACAAATTCCTTTTCTCTAAGTCGGTACCATGAAAATGAAACACCGGAGGCTAACATATGTCTTTCTTTAAGTCTAGACCCTAACACTTCCGCTGAATCCTTTGGTAGGCCCAGATCTCGTACTAAATCGTTCAAGTCTGATTGAGAGAAAAGTTCAGGGTCATTGGTACCCGGATCATAGCTGTCATCATTATCGCTGCTACTATGTGACATTTGGTCTAAATCGTCTAAAATATTGTCCAGGGTATCCGGAGGTGAAGGAATAGGCAAGTCAGGTCCATGAGGAACAGGGCGAATAGCCGAACGTATGTTGGTTGGGTATGAAATGTCCTTCCTGTTTTTTAAATTGAAACCTTGCACTGAACAAGAACAAAAATAACAGTCATCACTGTGATTTTTAGGCTCTCTCCAAACCATGGGTACTCCAAAACGAAATGATTCCTTCTTACCTTGAAACCATTGTCTCAGTTCTTCAACACACACAGAACACACTATATGGGGAGCCCAAGATTTATCTTGGTCCCCTAATTTCATACCAAAGTATGCAAAATACACCTTCTGAACAAAATTAGAAATGTTCCTTTGTTGCTTCTTGACGGTATAAGACCCACAAATATAACAGAAACAGGAGAGTTGACACATCTTCTAGTAGCCATTTCTTCTAAATGCCGTATCACAAAACTGTTTGATGCGTACACCACAGTGGCTGGCTCCACACTGAGTCACTGACTGCAGTCAAGGTCACGCCTAGCAGACAGTTTAGATTTGTTGTCGTACGCGTACCGAACCTGAAAAACCCTGAAAATAAGAAAATTTCAGGTGAAATTTGTGACTTATCTAGGGGTGATGGAATTTTTTCACTATTTTTACCGTAATCAGCACAAAAAATACTGTTAAACCCACTAATTAAATATGCTACAATTTTTTCATCGCAGACCTGTGTAATCGATCGAACCCAATCCCCAATAAAGTCAATTTGAGTAAAAATCAGGTTTACTAATTTGGCTTCTAGAGTGGTTAGCACTGTTGCCTTGGAGTGTTGGGGGTCCTAGGTTTAAATCTCATCAAGGATAACAGCTGCACATACTTTGAAAAACTCCTTACAGATGTTGCCATCGGTCAAATTTGAACCTAGAACTCTAAAACTGCATGCAGCGCTATTTCTTCCAGGATTTTGTGCCGGATCTGCGATTGAATATCCAAATGGAGATCACAACATAGGTGTGAACCCAGCCTTAAATACACCTCAAAGTTATCTCAGTGATTCTGTGGTAGCTCACAATAAGGCTGAGATCACAAAGCATGCGAGTGAAAACTTCCCGGTCCATTTGACAGCGTTTGAAGACTGATAAGAACTTCCTGGATCGACTGATCACTATGGATGAGACCTGGATATATTTGTATGACCCTGAAACCAAGGAGCAGTCAAGAGTGGAGGTACAGTGGTTCTCCTCGTTCAGCCACTAAGGTGATGGCGTCTGTGTTCTGGGATAAGGAAGGGGTGCTGCTAGTGGACTACCTTCAAAATGGTTCCACCATCAATGCAGGGTATTACATTGAACTTTTTGACCAATTGAAGACAGCTCTGAAGGCCAAAAGGCGCGGCAAGCTGTCCAAAGGAATCTTGTTCCTGCAAGATGATGCCTCCGCTCACACTGCACAAGCTTCCATGGCAAAACTGGTGGAGCTAGGCTTCCAGCTGGTTGACCACCCACCTTATTCACCAGATTTAGCTCCCTCCAACTATCTTCTGTTTCCAAACCTGAAGAAACACTCCAAGGGTAGCAAATTTCGCACCATTTCTGATGACATGGCTGCTACGGATGACTGGTTTGAGGCACAACCGAAATCCTTCTTTTTGCAAGGCTTACAGAACTTGGAATGCCGGTTGTAAGAAGTGTGTTGACATCAGTGGAGAGTATGTGGAATAAATGTAAAGCTTCATCTTCCTATCTCGTTTCTTTCTGGGTAAAGCCAAAGACTTATCAGCACCCCTTCGTAATCCCTTCAATACTATTCCTTACCCTTGCTCAACAGCAAATCCATTAACAACCCAATTAGTCCATCTGTCTGCTTATCAAAGTATCATTGACATAAAAAACGAATAGTTTTTGCACTCCTCTTGCTGGAAGTGGTAGGGTGATGTCCCCACTCTTGCTGTTAAAGGTTGGCTGTTGACCTACCATAGTACAGTTGGCGACAGCTGCAGATCGGGTGGCAGTTCTACACACTTTTGTTTTTGGAGCCCTACAGTCAGTCCAATAAAACCCCACAAGGATTAACATTTCAGGTTTCTCATGTAATTCACAGAAGAGTAATATCAGTGAGCAAGGAAGGGTTTTGGCAGCGGTAAGTAATAGACCATCTACGGCTGAATAGATGTAATACGATGATGGAGAAAACCTCTTCGAAATGGATGAGACTATAAATCATGGTTTTATAACAAGTGCTTATGGATCCAGGTTTCTTTCTATTAATCTAGGAATGTAAACAGTGAAGGCATAAAAGTGGATATTACTTGCCAAGCTAGAACAAGATGCTGCTTAAAAGGTATCCCAGTCTTAAGGTGATGACATTATAAGGAAAATGCTTTTATGATCTGCTGTACAGGCCGCCGCGGTCCGTGCATGATCCGCTGTGAGCCGGCTTCAGCTCCTAATGGTTTCTTCTGACGACCTTTACATTCTACTAAACCTCATGTAGTTCACTCATCTCATACATTGTATGCTCATCTGAGCAAATCTCTCATTTCTGATTTGAGCTAGTTATCATTTCTGTATAATTCTGGCTACAGACCGCTGCAGGAGGTGCTAAGAATTAATATAAAAATTACATGGACTGCTGTAAGTGATAACCATCTATGTTCAGCCCTATAGAAGAAGCATGAACTAAAGGAAATCTTATGGTGGATCAAAGCCAGACTGAAGTGGCTAAGAGGCAGTGTCTAGGACTGTCATTAATCCTTTCCAATCCACTGTCTGAAACTGTACAAGCTTCAATCAGAATGTAGGAAGACGTCAATGTCTAAAGACATCCATCAGGGTATTCTTACCGTCTATTGCCAGCCACTCCGTTGTCGGAGGCTCACATAGACTGGCTTTAGCCAGCAGATGGCACTGTTGTATAACAGCAAAAAGAGAAAGTCTTTTAGGAAACCCTGAATCCAAAATTGGATTGGAAAGGGTTACTATTTAGATTACAGAGTTTTGAGATGGTACTGAATCTACAAGTCCAACAAAGTGCCCCATTATGTCCAAGAGCAGGAATGCATCCCATCAGAACAAAGCATGGAAGCGGTTCCCAAATGAAATCTTTGGGAAAACTTTCCCTGCCTTGTCCTGATGGGATCCGGTCTTGTTTTTGGAATAAACTCTACGTCTTCCTCATGGGCATCAGAATGTGGCCTTAGTTTAGGTCTGTAGCTGAACAGGTTTAAAACAGATTAATATAGAAATCTACTTGGAGGAATTAATTTACCCTCTGATAAGTTTCAGACATTAATTTTTATACTTCGTCAGATACTTTTACATCTGCGGTGGGGATTCTGTTTTCCTGCTCTGTTGGAGGAGCAGGAAAGGGGAATCCCCTGACCGAATGGGTCTGTCTTATGACAGAACCGAATTGCGCCTAACCTACCCTGTTTACTATAATGGGGTCTGCATTGATTTCAGCTCAGCTGCCCGGCATCATGGAAGAAAAAGCGCTGCATGCAGCGCTATTTCTTCCAGGATTTTGTGCCGTATCTGCGACGGAACATCCGAATGGAGATCACAACACAGGTGTGAACCCGGCCTTAAATACACCTCAAAGTTATCTCAGAGATTCTGTGGTAGCTCACAATGAGGCTTCTTTCACATGAGCGCATAACGGCCGGCGTTTTCACGGCCGGCGTTATGTGCTCATGTGAAAGAAGCCTCATTGGATTCCAACGCATCAGATCACATGGGCGTATTTGTCAGACGTAAAAATGCTCGGCCAAGCCAATATAGCGCCGGGGGGGTTTACGTCGGAGCCAAAACATAGCTCTGGAACTATGTTTTGGCAGGAATATGTCCAGCTGCTACACTGGCTCCTATGGGAGCCCATGGCAGCGGCCTTAAGTGAGAGAGCGTTTAGCAGCGTGGCTGCTAAACTCCCTCACTCTGTTCTCCCCCTCCCCCTCCCCCCCCCCCCCCCCCCGTGCAGGCTCACCTGTCTTCCTCCCCTCAAGTTCTGTGCAATGGGAGGGGGCGGGACGAGGCCGGAGCTAAGCGCCGGTCCACCCCGCCTCCTCCCATTGATGCTATGGACAAGGGACGGGGCAGAGATAAGTGCCTGCCCTCTCCCCGACACTTGTCCATACCCATCAATGGGAGGAGGCAGAGCGGACCCCCGCACTGCCCCCTCCCATTGCACGGAGCGAGGAAGAGAGGTGAGCCTGCGATGGGAAGGGAGGGGAAGTGGGCGATGGCCTGGTAAGCTCGGCGTATATGGTAAAATGCTGCATGTAGCGTTTTACCAGCACGCAAAACCTCGTATCGCCGCAGTTGTCAACACGGTCACGCACCGGCATACACAAGTCTCACACGTGCTGTCATGCATTGACTTTTTGGTTCCTTCTTTTTTATTTTCCTTGTATCATTTACTAGCAAAGTGCATATAGTTGCATATGTACAGTGTTTTGTACGCACCCATTGAGAACAATAGGGCTCGATCATGCGTAATACGATGTAAAACTGAACATGCTGCATTTTTTTACATGCAGATTATACGCAATGAATATACGCAAGTGTGAATTGATCTATGTACTTTCATTGACTCCATTTACTGCGTATTATGCACATACACTGCGCACATAATACGCATTGAAGTTGCGTTCGTATGAGCCCGGCCTTCCTGCTCTTGGTTACATTAGGAATGGCAGTAGCTTCATGTTACGATGAATACAAAATAACAAATTCCAATCGGGATGGATGGAGAACAGCTGTGTGTGTGATGTGTGGTAATCAGGATGCATGTAGTAGAGGTCTGTGTGTAATTTGTGGTAATCAGGATGGATGTAATACAGCTGTGTGTGTGAGATGTCTGGGAATCGTGATGGATGTAGGAGAGCTGTGTGTTGTGTGGTAATCAGGATGCATGTAGGAGAGCTGTGTGTTATGTGTGGTAATCAGGATGCATGTAGGAGAGCTGTGTGTGTGATGTGTGGTAATCAGGATGAATGTAGTAAAGCTGTGTGTGTAATGTGTGGGAATCGGGATGGATGGAGTAGAGCTGTGTGTGTAATGTGTGGGAATCGGGATAGATGGAGTAGAGCTGTGTGTGTAATGTCTGCGCATCAACATGGACTTAGTACAGCTCTGTGTGTGATGTCTCGGAATCAGGATGGATGTAGTAGAGCTGTGTGCGTGATGCCTGGGGATCAGAATAGATGTAGCATGTAGCACAGCTGTGTGGCGCATTGCACCACCAGAAACACTGGTACTACCGTATAATTTCCTAATAATTACTAGTCACTCTATACAGCCCTATGGGAGTTATGGAAACAGATGGAAGTATTTTTCCAGTGGACAACTTGATACAGGCTTTTGCTATGTTTTAAATTTGTAGTGAAGTAGTAAAAGATTGCATACAAACCTACAGTACAATCAAACCTCTGGTTTTGTTGGTAATCCGCCTGAAAGCAATCGGCCAAATTTGAAAGCAATGAAACTAGAGGCAATTATTTCCATAGGAATCAATGTAAATCCAATGAATTCGTTCTAGACATTCCAATTTCCGGGTGGGGAGTGTAATAGGGTGAACTGCATGGACTTACCTACTATGTTACTATGTATTTATATGGTACTACCCAAGAAGAAGACTTACCTTGAAAATAAGTCCTAGCCTAATTTTCTGGGAGGCTTGAAATACTCACCTCGCAGGCAGTGTCCCCGTCCCTTTCACTGCTCTCCAGGCGCTCCCGCAAGCTTTCATGTCGCATTCAGCGCTGAAGCACTATTATATTCTTGACGTCAGTTGAATACCCCGCTCCAGGAAGAGAATACTGTGATTGGCTCAGGATCGCAGCCTCAGCCAATCACAGCCGGCACTTGATGAGCCAATTATAGCTATTCAATGAATTACACCATTGGATGGCTGTGATTGGCTCATCATGCATCGGCTGTGATTGTCTGAGCCACGGCGCTCCTAAGCCAATCACCGCATTCTCTTGATGGAGGCGGGGTATTCAACCCACGTTACCAGGAAGAGAAAGGCTTTTCAACGCTGAATTTGACACAGAAGTCTCCTGGAGCACCTGGAAAGCCGCAAGAGGGACAGGGACGCCGCCTGCAAGGTCAAGTGGACCAGCGGTGAAACTAGAAACAGCCAGCGAAACAGCAGGCGAAATCTTGGCTAGAAGAATCTTCGAAACTAGAAACCGGCAAAAGGCAAAGACAATAAAAGTAGAGGTCTGACTGTATTTAGTAAGGTTAAAGGGATTTTGCAGTGAAATACTATTGATGACCTAATTTCAGGATAGGTAATCAATAGTTCATCATTTGGGGTCCGTCACACGGGACCCCGACTGATCAGCTGAGTGGGCGCATGTTGTTTGCAGCGCAACAACTCAGAGGTTAGTGCGGAAGCCTCTGTACCAACCTCTGTGTAGTGGCCGGTGCGTGTAACTGCAGGCACGGCTCTCATTAATTCCAATAAGAGCTGTGCCTGCAGTTACAATCGCCAGGCACATGGGAGGTCGGCGCAGAGACTTCTGCTCCAAATACACAGAGGTCAGAGCGGAAGTCTCCGCGCTGACCTCCGTGTAGTGGCCGGCGCTTGTAATTGCAGGCATGGCTCTCATTGAAATCAATGAGAGCCGTGCCTGCAGTTACAAGCGCCGGCCACAACACAGAGGTCGGTGCGGAGGCTTCCACTCCGAACTCTGTTATTGTGACGCTGACAACATGCGCCCGCTCAGCTGATCGGTCAGGGTCCGGAGTGGCGGACCCCAGCCAATCAACTATTGATGACCTATCCTGATGATAGGTCATCAATAGTATTTCACTGGAAAAAACCCTTTAAAGGGGTTGTCCTACTTCTAGGTGTCTTGCTGCAGGAAGCGGATAGCTCTGTACATTGTGCAGTGGCCTGAGTAGGTACTGCAGGCTGAGTGCCATTGAAGTGAATGGCAGCTTGCAGTACCAACCCGTTACCTGAAAGAACATCCAATATAAATTGTTTCAAGGTTCCAGCAGCTTTGTTACTTTCAGAAAGTGGAATCAAACAGTTTTGTGGAGAGGATGGCACATCCCGGTGACAATATCTGCAATCTGAAACGCATGGCAGCAGCTCTTAAATACATTTTTTTATCAGAAAAATACGTAACTCTAATGCATATACTAACTACATTAGAAAATGCAAGGTTCTTAGTATATAGTTTTGATCAAAGTATGAGTCGTAAATTGGCCCATCCACCACATCCAGGTGACCGAGCTTTCGGATGGGTCCTAACTAGAGATGAGCGAACGTACTCGTTTCGAGTAATTACTCGATCGAGCACCGCGATTTCCGAGTACTTCCGTACTCGGGTGAAAAGATTCGGGGGACGCCGGGGGGCGGCGTGGCGGAGCGGGGGTTAGCAGCGGGCAACGGGGGAGCCCCCTCTCTCTCCCCCCCCCCCCCCACTCCCGGCTGCAACCCCCCACTCACCCACGGCGCCCCCCGAATCTTTTCGCCCGAGTACGGAAGTACTCGAAAATCGCGGCGCTCGGGCGAAAAGGGGAAGTGGCCGAGTAGGTTCGCTCAACTCTAGTCCTAACACTAATACCAGGCGGTTTAATTATAACCTAGGAAAAATGGGTTCCTACCTTTTTCAGCAGACATCTCTCTTGGCCCTAAGCCTGCAAATAAAACCAAGGAAAGTAGGATACCAATTTATATGGTTCAAATGAATGGGTCCTATTTTTTATTTGATTTTCGGAAAGTCTTTTCTGTCCAGAAATTGGATGAAAAAAAGTCTACATGCAAGTAGCTGATTACTGAATCTTATATGTTAGTCTGTTTTTCCAGCTCCATAACATTCTGCCCATAGATAGCACTGTATGTACAACGTAACTGGTTCCCTTTTAAAGGTTTAAAAAAAAATTGCCAATTCTGAAAGTAGTGATAAAAATAAATATATGGATCAACGACCTAAACTCCAGTAATCTTATACTATAACATCCAAAAGTTTAAAGGGGTTGTCAGGTTCCCAGACAACATGCCCCCTTTATTGCCTACTGTGCTAAAACAAGAATAGGAGCAGTACTTGCCTGCTATCGCAATCCAGCACTGCAGTCCCGCCATGGTCCTAGTGTTGTTTGCTGCTGCCACCAGAAGTCAGGCTGCAATCACCAGCCATCAGAGGCTGCAGCATCACTGCTCGGTCTCCTGGCATCAGCACTCACATTTTGAGCGCCATGATGCCAGGAGTTCAGTGACTGCTGTAGCTTTAGATTGGCTGCAGCGGTCACCTGACTTCCGGTGACATCAGCAGTAGCAACAAACACCGGGACCACAGTGGGACTGCAGTGCTGGATCATGGCGGCAGGGAACAAGTACGTACTGCTCCTTTTATTTTAGCACAATGGGCACTAAAGTGGAGCATATCTTCTAATAACCAGACAACCCCTTTTAACAATAGTGACATCCTCTAGATGTAGTTGCCCTCTTCTACCTGCTCCAGTTTTTATCGTGTGCATCTATATCCTTTTTATATACCTCATGATATAATTTGCTTTGGCAGCAGCTGGTTACTATATTTCAGTTTGCTGTCCATTATAACTCCATGTCCTCTTCTATGAGCGTTTACCCAGGGTTTTCCTAATGGGTGACATCTGATATCCTATTAGAATCTTACATTTATCAGTGTGAAACCTCATTTGCCTTTTCTCTACACAAGCCTCCTACTTATCCAAATCCATCTGTAATAAATGATCACCACCTTCTGTGTTACTTGATAGTTTATTTTAATCTGCAAATATTGTTTTTAGTGCTCGTCCGCACAAACGTATTTGCTCAATAGCTGCACACGACTGGATTTGAATTGCGGAATCTGACATCACCCGCAATCTGCGGAATTCCGCACACATTGAAAAATAGAACATTCGCATGTCGGCTCAGATGAGCAGATAGCGATTTCCGCGAGCATGTTCTATTATTGTGCAAACTCCATTGAAGTCAATAGTAGCCGTTTGACCCGCAGCCCGTCCGCTGTTGACATTGCGCATGGGCTGCGGGTACCTGCGTCATTGCCTAGCGACGGCATGGGAAAAACAAAGATTTAAAAAGAAAAAAAATCTGTACTGCACATGACTGACGAAGCGTCCGCTGTCATCCACAATACAGAAAAGCAAAGGTATACGGTGTTACCAGCAAGAGTCTGAGCCGGATTCCACTGCGGGCTTCCGCATACAGAATCCGGATCGCCAGTGTGCAGACGGCCTTAGGCCTCATGTCCACGGGGAAAATCAGGCCCGCTACGGATTCTCCATGGAGAATCCGTAGCGGGTCCCTCCTGCCCCGCGGACATGAGCGCTTAAAATCGGAATTTAAAAGAATTAACTCACCCGCAGCGGACCGGGAAGGTCTTCTCTTCCTCACGGCCGGATCCTCTTTTTTGGCCGGCGGATGAACTCGTCACGCCGGCGGCACGTCGCCGACGTGCTGCGCGCATGCGCCGGGCACATCCGCCGAGCCGAAGCAAGAAAGATCTGGCCGTGAGGAATAGAAGACCTTCCCGGTCCGCTGCGGGTGAGTTCATTCTTTTAAATTCCTATTTTAGGTCTCCCGCGGATCCGGACGGCTTCCATAGGCTTCGGAGACCCGCACGAAAATGGAGCATGGGCCAGATTTTTTCATGCTCCCTTTTTTTTTAAAATCCTTTTTATTGACCATCCGCGGGTATTTATCTACCTGCGGGTGGTCAATGCATCCCTAGGGGGTGCGGATCCGCGTGCAGGAGAAGAGTTAAAATCCGCTGCGGATTTTAATTCTTCTTTTGCCCGTGGACATGAGGCCTTACTCTGTAAAACCCCCTGCAAAGCAGTGGATATATTGGAAAGCACAGCCTAATCCGGACCCTGTGGTTCCCCCACTAAGAGCGATGAGCCATCTGCATGTCTTCCATTAATGACAACCCTCTGTTTTCGATCCCTCAGCCAGTTATTTCCACAGTCCCAGCATTCTCATTTGTCATCAAAATAACTTGCCTTTTTATAGCTTTTTCCCAATATTAGGATGTCACTAAAATTTGCACAGTACAGAACTGAAAGAGAAGTTACCTGCAGACAACAATGCTAATCAGCAACGAGGCACAGGATGCAGCAGATAATTACACCTTTCTCTATGAAGGCAGCTCAACATGGTGCGCTTCGAACGGAGAAATACTGCAGTCATTAAAACTTCTGATACATAAAACATAAAATAGTTTGGAAGTGCAGAAATCCTAAATGAACCGTACACCATTTTATCATATTAACTAGAGAGGAAGACTACCAATTGTTGACTATCCGCCAATACATAAAGTACCTGGAGATTGAGAACATTGATGTGGACAGATCGCCACCACAACTGCTCCATGGGTTTATTCATTATGGTAATAGATTCAATATGTTGCCATTAGTCTTGCTACTTGATTGCTGCCTCGTACATGCGGAGATATTATGGTAATGCAGTATTTGCAATTTCATAGTGACAATATAAATAATTACAAATCAACCTTATTACAGAATTGTAATTTTTGTCTTCCTCTTGGTTGAATAACTGTATATCGTTAGACCCGTACGAACCAGAGTGGAGATAATCTTGAGACACTTAATAAATGAAAGCAGAAGTAAGGTGGAGACAAATAGGTTATCAAAGTCGTTAATCAAAAACTGATGGCGGTCTACCGTAGTTTCTTCACAAGGCATGAATATTTATTAATGATGCAAATGACAGATCGTATGGTTAATCTGATGTGTCAACAATACGTGTGAGCTATAGAATAGCAAATGTTCTGTAAACAACTTGACTATCCTCAAGTTACCCGTAGAGGATTCTTTTTAGCTGTGGCGGATATGTGTAAACTAGAGATGAGCGAACATGCTCGTTTAGAGCAATTACTCGATCGAACATCGCTTTTTTCGAGTAACTGCCTAATCGGGCGAAAAAGATTCGGGGGTGAGCGGGAGGGAGTGGGGGGAAAGAGAGAGCTCCCCCCTGCTACCCCACGCTCCACCCCGCCCCCCCCCCCCCCCCCGAATCTTTTCGTCCGAGTAGGCAGTTACTCGGAAAAAAAAACGATGCTTGATCGAGTTATTGTCCTAAGCGAGCACGTTCGCTCATCTCCAGTGTAAACCAATCAGCCATAATATTTAAAGCCGTTGACCAGTGATATAAATAACATCTTGTGACAATGGCCTTTGTTCAGGGGAGGTACGATACTGTATATTAGGAAGCAACTGAACAATCGGTGAAGTTGATGTGTTCGAAGCAGAAAAAATGGGCACGTGTAAGGTTTTGAGCAACTTTGATAAGGGCCAAGTTGTGATGACTAGAAGGCTGTGTCAGAGCATCTTCAAAAGGGCAGCCTATATGGGGTGTTCCCAGTATGCAGTGTACCAAAAGTCATCAAAGGAATGACAACCGGTGACAGGGTCATGTGCATCCAATGTTCATTAATGCTTGTGGGAGTCAAGGGCTAGTCCATCTTGTCTGTTCCCATAGAAGACCTACTGTAGAACAAACTTGTTAGAAGAGTTAATGCTGGCTATGATAGAAAGGTGTGGGAAACACAGCAGCGCTCAATTGAGATAAGAGCCCGGTAGAATGTACCTCCTGAACACTTGGCTGCAGCAGCACATAGTAACCAAAGAGAAATTTGATGCAGCAGCAGAGTACAGATGCTTCTCCTTCATTGGCCATCCTTAATCAAAGATGAGGCCTCCATATTAAAACACTGTATTTAAAACAAAGACTTTGTAATTCTCATCAATTTTGTAATAAGCTTTCAGTTAACTGCTATAATAAAAGCATAACTGGAGCAACCAGCGTCAAGCAGCTGCCGCCAAAGTAAATAGGATCACGAAGTGCATCAAAAGAGGTCTAGGGGTACATAACGAGAACATTGTTCTTCCTCTTTACAAGTCACTGGTCAGACCACAAATGGAATATTATATACAGTTTGAGGCATCCGTACTCAAGAAGTACATATCAGAGCTTGAGCGGGTACAAAGGTGGGCAACTAAAGTAATAAACAGAATGGGCGGACTACAATATCCAGAGAGGTTCTAATTATCCCAGAGGGGATAATACAGAGATCTCTTCCATTATCCTTTAAAACCCAGGACTGTGACTGTAACAAGGGGGCGCCCTCTACATCTGGAGTAAAGACGTTTTCGACACCATCTTAGAAGGGGGTTCTTTACTGTAAGAGCAGTGATATTATGAACTCTCTGCCTGAGGACGTGGTGATGGCAAATTCGATAAAAGTTGAAGAGGGGAATGGACATCTTTCTTGAGCGATACAATATTATATGTTATCATTAATCACTTCAGGTTGTTAATCCAGGAATTATTCAGATTGCCGGATTTAAGTCAGGAAATGTGGAGAATTGGCTTCTACCTCTTTTTTTTTTTGGCTTCATCTTGATCAACATTGGAAGGCTGAACTGGATGGACAAATGTCTTTTTTCAGATTTACATACTATGCTAGAAATCTCTATGCTCTATATATGTGGTGCCCATGCAAACACACAAGACCTAGTAAATCAGCCAATAAACAAACATCAGTCCAAATTGCAAGAACCACTGTGATTTTGCAGATTTAATGTAGAGCGTAAGCCAAGTATACAGATAATGGATTTGTTGATCATTTAGTGGAGTCCATAATATAACATTCGCTAGCAGGGAACGTAAAGAGCAAATGTGAAGATCCAGCTTGCAGTCTCTGGTGTGTCCTGTTACTTTTGTTGTGCCTTTAAATGACATGATGATATCACATTCTTCCAGCTCCGTACAGGCAGTCATGATTAGTGTCTTTGTATTTTCAGAGACCCCGTAGTAGCGTAATATCTACTCCCCTAAGGGCTCACCGTGGATGTTGTACTGCGCACTACTGCAATCTGCATACAGCGAGGTCATGATTTTGACAGTTATGGATTAATCAAGGCTAATTGGATTGCAGCATCGTACAAGGGAGGAGGAGGTGTCCTGAGAGATGCCTTCATGCCACTATCCTTATCTGTCATTTAACTCACTCAGATTGCACCCTAAAGGAACCATTATTGTTCAAACGAGCAAAAATGAATGATAATCTTCAGTGTACACAAAGTCACAAATCACACAAACAAACGATAACTAGTTCGCTTTTCATTCATCGTTCATTTTATGCAGCATACAAACCATGGGTGGCTCATTGACTAATGATTTAGTACCGCTCGCTCAGTCCCTCGTACAGCGAATGTGAACGACTGAGCTATTTCTAGTTTGAACGAGCCAACGATGTACTTGGCGGTATAAATAGAATGCCCGAGCCAATGAGCAAATTCTCACATCATTCGCTCGTTCAAACGAGAAATCAGCCGATCTAAACAGACTTCAGTGCAACGTATTTGCACTATGAACGAGGTTGATTTGTGCGCGTATCAGCACATTTTATTGTACTTTTTGCACATGCGGGGCGCAGCAGACAAACACACCCTGATTTAAATGGCTAATTAGCATAATGAGGTCCAGATCTGTTATTTTTTTTTTTTCTCTTGCACGGAATTGGGTGCCTCATTGCATCATCTTAAGAGCACTTTAGATGATGCAATGAGGCAACCAATGACTGAAGTGCACCTATTATGATAACTAGATTGACTCGATGTTTGCTACGTGAACATAAAATGTTTCAAAAGTGGTGGTTGTGAGCTTCTAAATCTGCTGAGTTAGATGATTTATTTAGTGTCACTTTGTATTTGGAGCAGATATCTAATGTCTACAGGTCTCTCTCTGTATGTCTGTTTCTGTTTTGTCTGTCTTTCTCTCTCTGTCTCTCTCATTGTCTGTTTCTCTCTGTCTTTCTATCTCATTGTCTGCTTATTTCTATCTGTCTCTTTCGTTCTCTTCCTGTCTTTCTCTGTCTGTCTCGCGCTCTCTCTATTGCTCACTTTTCTGGTCTGTATTGCTCTCTCTTTGTCTCTGTTGCTCTTCGTATGTCTCTCTATCACTTTCTCTGGGTCTGTATCGCTCTCCTTCAGTCTGTCTGTCTCTCTATCGCTCTTGGTCGGGCAGTGTATGGTGCAGCTTAGCAGTGTATGCTGTGTTGCTTAGCCACGCTTCACTCATTCCATGCCTGAAGCACAGCAGCGCCACCCATAGACTTAACATTGTAACTTTCAACCCGCCTGACAGGTCCCTGAATGTATTAAACTCACATTTGATGATTTTACGGCACCGTTGAGCATGTGTGTCATCTAAGGACACCAACATCATACACCAAAGTTACAGCACAGGGGGCAAAGTGCGGTGCAAGAAAAAGCATGGAGGCTTATGTATATTAGATGCATACGTGTCATTAATTTTTATATCAATAGGCAGAACTTGACCATGTTCTGCAAGGACTGCCTTATTGTAAATGGAAGATAAAAACTGTAAGGTTCCTGCTGAGCTGAACTGGCCCATTAATTGACATGAGTTCATAGTAACTTACCACAATGTCCTACAGGTAAAGCATCCTAAGCACTGGACTGCCTCACAGATGAGTGTCCCCCAACACTCCTGATGATACATGATCCCTATAAAATCCAACAAGCTTATATTCTGTCCATGTCTGAAGCCCTATAGTTTGTTACACAACAGTGTCAATTCTCCCAGGATTCTTCTCTTATATGGTAAAAGAAAAGGACAAGAGTTGGCCCTAGAGTCAGATTTAGTTTCCAATCTCATAAAAAGATATTCAGGCAGAAGTCCTACATCAAACAAAATATTAATGGTCTGCAACTAGATACAAACTCTGGAAAGGGTTGGGAAAAGTTTACTTTAACCCAATAAGGACCAAGCACAGTAAATTTACTGGCCTTTAATCCCAGCCGATTGTAAAAATACAGCGCAAGATTAAGGCTCCTGCAATGTAGCAGGAGCAGGTTTGGTCCTCAGCTGTTAGTCACAGCCGACGACCCAGAGGAGAAGGCAAGAGCAGTATTTAACCACTTTTGCCTTTTCTCTTAGAGACTACATGGTGCTCAATGAGCAATATATAGTGAATAGAAAAAGCGAAAATGCCACTTCCACTAGTGGACCTGGCAATCACGTGACTGCTGGGTGCCCCCTGTCACAGCAGAGCTGCAGGGTTTTAGCAGACCCAAATCAACTCAGTTAGTGACTACTGTCACACAAGGGGGATGGTTTGCCCTTATTACAGTGTAAAAGTGTGAAATAAAAAAAAGACAATGTGAATGTTACCTAGAGGACTTGTATGTCGTCATGGAGGGGGGGCAGAAGTGTAAAAAAAAAGGTTAAAAAAATGTAAAATACATTCTATATTATTATATAGTGTATATATAATGAAAAGATAAATGACCCACTGATGACGCCAACCCAAACCATCGCTATGTGCTGTGTACCCTGTAATCCGTGACCATGAGAATTAAATATCAAAATATGCGAAACCAAGATGAGGAACATATTGCTATACTTTATTTTAGCGTAAATATACTAATTTAAAAATAAACTACACATTTAAAAAAATCTTGTTATTTAGCTTTTTACCCCTAATTGAAAAAAATCTGTGTAAAAAAGATATTTAAAAAATAGCCCGATATGTCACAGGCAAAAAAATGCTGAAAAATCATTTTGGTACAGGAAGAAAAAAAAAATAGTGCTGTAAAACTACCACATGGGTAAAATCCCTAAAAAGTGTCTGTTCCTTTTTGGACCACAACACCCTGACCCTATAGAAAATGTCATTACTGCTCACCTTTTCTTTACTTTTCATTTATTTAAAAAAAAAAGATTCTTCTGTTGAGGAATGACTTTTGCCATATGGCTTTTTGTCTCAAAAATATTTTCCCCAGTTGTGTGAGCTTAAACAAATCAAACTATTCAGTCACAAATAAATACATTTGTGGAACACGGTGTTCTCGCAGAGAGGCCCAGCATCTCAGAGTTTTGGCAAAAGACCTAGGACATATAAATGTAGTGCTAATCATATCAAGTCTAAGAGTTATTCCATCACAAAGCCAGAGACGTCTACGAGGAAGTTTTGACTAAACAAGCACAAAATCCAGCATGCTGTCTCTAATGGGCACATTATTTCTTAAGGCCATGGATGAAGTCTCCTGTAACGCATCATGAAGTCACAAAGCCAAGAGTCGTGTTTTATGCAAAGCCAGCAATGATGATTAAGGTCATATTCACACTTTCAGGATTTAGATGAGGCTTCCGTATCTAAATTTTGACAGAATCTGCTGACCTTCAACAGTTAATACAAGTGAATGAGGTATTTTGCGCTCCATTTAAATGCCACGGGAAAAATCCACGTAGAATAATAAAAGCGCTTCCGATTTTGAAATTCGCAGCATGTTCATTATTGCTACAAATTCTGCAACGGAAGGATTCAGAATTGCCCCATTAATTGAAATCAGGCTAATCCACATGCGGATCTACTTCAACCGAAAGGTGTGAATGGCGTCGTATGGCATGAAGACGTCAAGTGTAATGTGTATTGTAAAGAAATCCTACTCAAAGCCAGTAACATAGTATGTTAGGCTGAATGAAGACAATGTCCATCTAGTTCAGCCTGTTTCAACAACTTGTTGATCCAGAGGAAGGCAAAAACCCCAAGAGGCAGAAGCCAATTAGCCCATTCGGGGGGAAAAAAATCATTCCTGACTCCATAATGGCATTCAGAATAATCCCTAAATCGACCTCTGATAGTTCCTACCTGTCTGTAAGACCCGGATCAACAACCCGCTGGTCACCTAATGTTTATATCCTGTAATATTCTTCCGCCCTAGAAACACATCTAGTCCCCTGTTAAACTCCTTTATGGATTTTGCCATCACCACGTCCTCAGGCAGAGAGTTCCACAGTCTCACTGCTCTTACTTGTTGGTGATGAAACCTGCTTTCTTCTAGACATAGCGATCGAGATCCTTGTATTGTCCCCTCTTGTATTTATACATAGTTATTTGATCACCCATTAGCCATCTTTTTTTCAGGGTAAATAATCCCAATTTTGATAGCCTCTCTGGGTATTCTAGTCCCGTCATTCCATGTATTAATTTAGTTGCCCGTCTTTGAACCCCCTCAAGCATTGCAACATTCTTCCTGAGCACCGGTGACCAGAACTGTGCACAGTAAGAACATTTTCTGTAACATCTAATGATGCCCCCAAACTAGACATTTTTTTGTTGTTCCTTTCACTGCTCTGGACTTGGAGACCTAATTCGGTATTCTCTGGGATACATGCACAGTATTTTCCTTCATTGCTTCACACTCTGCCTTAGGCCCCATGACCACGGCCAAGGCTAAATATATCGCTAGTGATATTCCGCCGCAGGGGAAAAGGGGGGAGCACTGACAGGTCTCTGAGATAAGCCTATCTAATAGGCTCACCATGGAGAATCGCGGAAATCGCACCATGCCGCAATTTAAATCCCACAAGCGGAGAATAGCTATGATTTTTCGCTCATGGACGCCGGTGTTGCGCTTTCCATAGTAATCCTATGTAAAGCTTAACAGAACAGGATCCGCGGGCATTTTATCACGAGTGGATTATCTCCCGTAGATAGGCGGCGTTAGGCTTCCAGGCTTCCGCAGCTCACCTTAAAGGAGATGTCCCGCGCCGAAACGGGTTTTTTTTTTTTAAACCCCCCCCCCCCCCCCGTTCGGCGCGAGACAACCCCGATGCAGGGGTTAAAAAAACCACCCGCACAGCGCTTACCTGAATCCCGGCGGTCCGGCGTCTTCATACTCACCTGCTGAAGATGGCCGCCGGGATCCTCCGTCTTCGTGGACCGCAGCTCTTCTGTGCGGTCCACTGCCGATTCCAGCCTCCTGATTGGCTGGAATCGGCACGTGACGGGGCGGAGCTACACGGAGCCGCTCTCTGGCACGAGCGGCTCCATAGAAGACTGCTGAAGACCCGGACTGCGCAAGCGCGGCTAATTTGGCCATCGGAGGCCAAAAATTAGTCGGCTCCATGGGAACGAGGACGCTAGCAACGGAGCAGGTAAGTAAAAAACTTTTTATAACTTCTGTATGGCTCATAATTAATGCACAATGTACATTACAAAGTGCATTATTATGGCCATACAGAAGTGTATAGACCCACTTGCTGCCTCGGGACATCTCCTTTAAGCACAACTGGGCAGTAGGTAGGACACAAAATTAAAATGGGCAAACTTCTAGGGTCCTTCATCAATGAATGGCCGAGTGCTGCCTGTGATTGGCTGAGCACTGTCTGTGATTGGCTGGGTGCTCAGCAAGTCAGATGCAGCCCTTTCAGCAGGCGAGGATTTTAAATACCCCACCTGTTGAAAGAACTTAATTACACTACCGGGGACAGAGCAGAGAAGATGCACCAAGCCTCGACAGCGCCAAAAAGGTGAGTGTGTTTTTTGGGGTTTTTTTTGACACTTGCTAGGGATGATTTTCAGGGAAGGGCTTATATTTAAAGGGGTTGACGGCAGACCATTGCTTTCAATGGGGCCACCGGCAGCAGTTGCAGCCCCATTGAAAGCAATGCTGCACGGACCTACATTCATACTTGTTTGTGCACGTACGTGGGCGCGCCGGTTTCGTTCGCACCTATGTACTCACCAGCATATGCTCGTGTGAATGAGGCCTAACTGTGGATATACACCAACACCAGTCATGTCCTACACTGCTCAATATACTGTGCAGGTCAATGGCATGGATACGCCGATGATCTTTTCCCTTCTTTCTGCTAATACATATGTCTTGTATGCATTGCTAAATATTTCTATACCGCATATTTTAGGAAAAGCATCCTACGGTGGAACTCGTGTTTCAAAGGAAAACTGTTGATTAGAAGCTGTTCGATTTCCCTTCAGAAGTACATATTCTTCATATTTAATTACTATGTGAAATATCTTTTTTTCTGCCGGAATTGTCATCACTGCAGGAAGGGAAACGGCTCTACTGTAATAGGAATTGTTTTACCTACTGTGCAGATGAATTGTAATTTCATGGTAGCAGTAATGTAAGGCAGCTTTACTTAACATTACTGCGCCAAAGTAAGATTTGTGGTCTCGGAGAAGCATGAAGCAGAACAAGAAGTTTTGTAATTGAATTTTATTTCCTTACAGATTCTCACTTTGCACTAGTTCTGAATCATGTGCTACCTGCTAACTAGAAGAATATCTATATTCTTTAATTGCTAAATGCAACTAAAATATATTTACTGTGAAGTATAGCTTGGCACATTAAAGCCCGAATCAGACACTTGACTGCTGGGCCAGAAATTTGGCATTGAAATGAAAGGACAGATCTAGTAAACCAGCGGAGGCCTACCGGATTTAATGTAGAAAATGACTTTTAGTGTACAGGACTGTGTAAAAGTTGTAGGCAGGTGCGGAAAAATTGCTGCAAAGTAAGGGTGCCCACCCACTAGCGTTTTTTTACTGCGAAATTCGCAGCGTTTTTTTTTTTCTGCAGGGGTCTTTGGGCTATGGGACATGCAAAGCTAAAATCGCGATCGCGCAAAATCGCGATTTTTACATTACAAGTCCCATAGACCCCCTGCAGAAAAAAAAAACCTGCGAATTTCGCAGTGAAAAAAAACGCCAGTGGGTGGGCGCCCTAAGAATGCTTTCAAAAATAGAAGTGTTAATAGTTTATTTTTGTCAGTTAACAAAATGCAAAGTGAATGAACTAAAGAGAAAAGTCAATCAAATCAATATTTGCTGTGACGGCCCTTGTCTTCAAAAGCGCATCAATTCTAGGTACACTTGCACACAGATTTTGAAGGAACGTGGCAGGGAGGTTGTTCCAAACATCTTGGAGAACTAACCACAGTTCTTCTCTGGTTGTAGGCTCGCTCAAATCCTTCTGTCTCTTCATGTAATCCGAAACAGACTCAATGATAATGAGGTTATGTTTCTGTAGGGGCCAAATCGTCGCTTCCTGGACTTCTTGTTCTTCTTAAAGGGGTTGTCTCGCGAAAGCAAGTGGGGTTAAGCACTTCTGTATGGCCATATTAATGCACTTTGTAATATACATCGTGCATTAAATATGAGCCATACAGAAGTTATTCACTTACCTGCTCCGTTGCTAGCGTCCTCGTCGCCATGGTTCCGTCTAATTTCGGGGTCTTCTTGCTTCTTTAGACGCGCTTGCGCAGATCCGTCTTCTCCCTTCGGCTCCGCTCGGCAGCATCGGCGATTTGGCTCCGTACCCTTGTACGCATCATCGCGTAGCTCCGCCCCCGTCACGTGCCGATTCCAGCCAATCAGGAGGCTGGAACCGGCACACATCATGGGGCGGAGCTACGCGATGATGCGTACAAGGGGGCGGAGCCAAATCGCCGATGCTGCCGAGCGGAGCCGAAGGGAGAAGACGGATCTGCGCAAGCGCGTCTAAAGAAGCAAGAAGACCCCGAAATTAGACGGAACCATGGCGACGAGGACGCTAGCAACGGAGCAGGTAAGTGAATAACTTCTGTATGGCTCATATTTAATGCACATTGTATATTACAAAGTGCATTAATATGGCCATACAGAAGTGTATAGACCCACTTGCTGCCGCGAGACAACCCCTTTAAGCTAAAGATAGTTCTTAATGACATTGGCTGTAGACACTCATCATTGAACTGTTCTGCAGCCCTTTGCCAAACAAACTGCCTTTCATCACAGCCAAATCTTTCAAATTTTGACGACTCAGTCCAGAGCACCCGCTGCCATTTTGTGAACCCCGTTTCCTATGTTTTCATTGATAGTTGAATCACTTGGCCTTGTTTTTATATCAAGCTTGAACAGCACATCTTGAAATCCGTCTGCTTTGAAATCTATGCCTGGGAGCGACCTTGCTAATGCAATATAACTACCTTGTGTCTTGTTACTGTGCTCAGTCTTACCATGATGTATGACCTGTAACATAAAAATGTCTTCCGCAACCTTACACTTTTTGTAGAGGAGTTTAGCTGTTCCTCACTCAGTTTTAAGTCTCCCTATACAACAATTTACACATGGAAATGATGATCATTATCACCTGTTTGGTATAATCGGTTAATCCTACACATGACTATGAACCTACAAAATTCCTGATTTTGTGCAGCTGTACCTAGAAGAATTGAGTGGTGTTATTCCTCCAAACATTGTGCATTTGTGGTAAAAAGTTCCACTTTTGCCTCATCTATCCATTGAACATTTTCCTACAAGGATTGTAAAACATTCAAGTGGTAAACTTGCTTTTTTATTTTATTATTTTTTTTGGACAGCAGCAGCTTTCTTTGTAGTGTCCTTCCGTGGACACTGTTAGCAAAATATTGCTAATTGGTATGTTTTCAGGTATCCAAATTCAGCTAGTTCATGCTTGAGCATTGAGGAAACTAACAAATCACACACATTGGATGTGATTGGGTGTGATTTTGTAAGTCATCTGTTTATTCAATTAGTAAGCAGAAGTATATATACTAAGACATTCGAAACGAGGCTAGAACACGCCTCACCTGTCAGAATTATAATTATTATTCATTTATTATCATCGGCTATCACAATTCAACAAGAACAATGACATCTTAGTTAGAGGCAGGACTTCTTTCAGGCCGATTGCAACTACTTTTCATGAGAGTTCTGTAAAATGGCCTTGAAGACGGCTTAGCATTCTTATATCAGAACAGTAATACGAGCTAAAGAAAGATGGTGAATAACTGTAAGAAGAGCAGGTTACAGGACATAAAATTGAGGACAGGAAATCTTATAGCTTTCCTCACAATCATCTTGTTCAATGTTTTTTCAATAGTGGATTAACGGACAGACATTTTTTTGCAGTTTGTAAAGCCTTCAATTACCATTTTCCTCACCTGCTTTTTTTAGTCGGTTTTTACAAAAAATAATCATGATAATGACATCTATTTGCTTTATACTAGAAATGTTGCATGATAATGTTGTGTTTGATTGTAGATTTCTACACCTGGTGGAATAAAGTTCAGTGAAAGAGCCTTGAGCTGAGAATGTATAGACACCCCCCACTTTATTGCTAACTATATCCAGCTCATCAAGTCCATGGCAGGATGACAGATCATTCAGCTGGTTTCACTATATATTTATCAGCTGTGTGCAGTGCAGAAGAGTGATGCTGATATACTGCACCGACAAGACTTTTATATTCGAGTATACACAGTGTTAGTGATTTGATGGAATCTTTTCTGTCTCATTGATTTTCATCAGAATCAAGATTCACCTGAGTTTTGTAAACTTAGAAATGTTAGGTCACATTCCAGCCTGACGTTTGACATTTTTGGTTCTGGATATAGTACTTTAACTGAAAATGTATGAAGAACAAAGCTGACATTTTGAGGACAGGAAGAAAAAAAAACTGCAAGGCCACCATTTTTATTTGGTCTTATTGTAGAAAAAGTTTTTCTTATCAAGCTACTCGTTGGCCAATAATATAAAAGCTAGTTAACTTTTACATCGAAAGCCAATTGCAGTATGTATTTAGAAAACTGTGTTCCTAGTTAAATATAACTTTTTAATCTCATTATGTTACTGGACATACCAGTACCATCACCTGCTTTTAAAGTAGACACAGCAGAAAGATGTAAAGTGGGGTTATTGAGCGTTTGGCCTTGACCTTTGTAGATTCAGTTATCAATTAACCCTTTGCAATCCAATTTTGTATTCAGGGTTTCCTAGGGGGCTTTCTCTTTCTGCCATTATACAATGGCGCCACCTGCTGGCTAGAGACAGTACTGCAATATTGGACATACTGGAGAGGCCCCCGAGAACAGAGCGGCCAGTAATATACAGTAAGAATACCCTGCCAGACGTCTTCCAACATCAGCAGCTGTACAGCCTTCAATCAGAATGTCTTCAGACGTCAGACAGTAGATTGGAAGGAGTTAAGTTAAGCACTGAGGGATGGGAATAGAGACTTGGTGATGAGTTACCAGTGACCGTTGACAGCACACTGGAAAGGAGAAGCATGTAGCCAGTCATTTAGGCTAGCCCTAAGGCTACTGTCACACATGCGCTTTTTACCGCAATTCCCACAGTGTTTTGAATGCCGCACGAATCACGGTAAAACGTTTCCATTGATTTCAATGGGGCCTCACAAATCTGCACTAGAACGTGGCATTTTCTAACGCCATGATTTTTGAACGCTTCCTGCTCGATTTTAGCGTGTATTGCGCTTTTAACACACCTCATCACCCGTCAGAATCATGGGATGCGTTAAACGCTGTAGAATGCAGTAACTTATCAAAATCGCTGCGTTTTACCATTGCCATGTGTGAGAGTGGCCTAAATTTTAAGATTTCGATTAGCCAAACCTACAGATTTCGTCAATCTCCTAATTCGTATGGTGGCCTCCGGTTGCTCCCCTGATGGTAGATAAGGATTGAATAGCTGGATGTCAGCTGCCCCATTTTTTTGCTGTCAGTGAGATAAGCCATTGTACCACATGCAAGTTTGCCTGTGTATGTGAATACCAGGTAAGTTGGCGGTCAGACAAATGAGCGTTTGGCCAAAGATGCGTTACGTGTATGCGTAGCCTTAGGTGTTGTGTCATCCGAAAACCAAGATATTTGATTCCTCTTATGTTAGAAGTATAAGGAACAAATGGCTGAGCTTTCAAGAGAAATGTTGCAAATAGTTACCATACAGAATTCAAGAACACAGCCCCTTTTTATATTTGTATGTAATTTAATATGATTGTCACTTCCTTTGTGTTTTCGTTCTCGGCCAAACCAACAGATGGCCAAACAGCAAATAAATTGCCTTAACATACAGGGTGGAACTACAAACAAAAAGAACTAAAAAGTACATACAAATGACCCATGGGACAACTAAAAAAGAATGCAGGAGCCGTGGAGAAGTAAACATAGCGTTGGCTGGCTCTTAGAAATGCTGTATATTTACATAAAATTTGCCAGATAACTGGTTGCGTGATGCTGAATTGAGATATTTTGCTGATGATGTAGCTCTATAAAGAATGCAGTTCGTCAGGCACTTCTGTTTTCTAGACACTAACAGTTTACTCTTTGTGTGTTCTTCTCTTCCAGGGAGAATGTTCACAGAAGTGCTACAATATCTTTGTACTAGAGACAGTTTGCGTTGCTTGGTTTTCCCTTGAATTCATCCTACGCTTTATCCAAGCTGAAAGCAAGTGTGTATTCCTAAGAACGCCGCTCAACATAATTGACATGATGGCCATCTTGCCTTACTACATAACTCTAATAGTAGATTCACTTTCTACCGAAAAAACTGGAGGGACAGGAAACAACTACTTGGAGAAGGTGGGCCTGGTTCTTCGGGTGCTGCGAGCTTTACGCATCTTGTACGTCATGAGGCTAGCCCGACATTCTCTTGGATTGCAGACGCTAGGCCTCACAGTAAGAAGGTGCACAAGAGAATTCGGACTCCTCTTACTATTTCTGTGCGTTGCCATGGCCTTGTTTTCTCCTCTTGTTTATTTGGCAGAGAATGAACTTGGTGCCAAGCAAGAGTTTACCAGTATCCCCGGAAGTTACTGGTGGGCAGTCATCTCCATGACTACTGTGGGCTATGGTGACATGGTTCCACGAAGCATCCCCGGACAGGTAGTGGCACTGAGCAGCATACTTAGTGGAATATTACTTATGGCATTTCCTGTCACCTCCATATTTCACACATTCTCTCGTTCTTATACTGAACTAAAGGAACAGCAGCAAAGAGCGAGCCGACAGCTACACAGACTAGAAGAACGGGAGCAGTGCGCCGCTGTAGAGTAGGACATCCTATCTGGGGTGAGGAGTACTTGATCTCGTGCCGGTGATTTGAACTGGATTTCGACTTCATATACACTTGCAGCTAATTAAAAGAAAATTTTACCTGCAGAACAATGTAAAGACAAATTAATGATTACAAGTTGTTCTTTTTTGTTGCTGGATTCTGTATTATTTGAAATTTGACAATGGATTGGCTCTATTTTACTAATTCAACCATTATACTTGGCTGCACTGGATACTAGTGTTTTTGGGGGTTTTTTTGCAAAAAATTATAGAACTGGACTGAGTTTGCTGTAATCTTATACGTACTATTACATAAGAGAATATTAAATTTCATTTTCATCTGTATAAGCCATTCCTGATTTTAAAGCTTTAAGGAAAAATTAAAATCTATTACATTTAATATATTTGTATGTGATAGTTCTGTAAATTGAGTTTATATTTTCACGGGCTACAAAAATGTTCTTCCTATATGAAACAAAATTTCATTTCAGAATGAGTAAAATTTCTAAATGCACAATAGATTGTCTGTGACTTGTTTTGGCTCAAGGAAACCGTTATTAGTATCATATTTGGGTGTACCTGGTAACAAGCTTGTTGACAGTTTCCAATGATGATCAGCAGAGTTGTGAATGTAACCTATGACTATGTACGGCTTTGTTTACATCTGTATCAGTCTCCATTTGTGCAATATCATGGGCACTAGTTTGTGTAGTAAAAGGCCAGGCGGCATGGACAGTTTGCTGCTCAGAACCCCTGTCCATGCAGAGGATAGGTCATTGGTGAAAAAATGGGCAGATAACCCCTTTTAAAGGGAACCAATTACTTCCTATAAACACCATGAACTGAGTTGTGGAAGGGAGCTCTATAGGCTCTTCTCTTACCTCCGCAGACTGCCGTTGAATTACAAGATGAAGGACTTTTGATGGTCATGTGACTGTGATCTCACCACAGGTCCTTCATTCATTCTAGCCTCGGTAACTGCAATAACAATACTAGAGTGGTATTATCAGCACTGTTCACACAGTGATGTTATGACCAGCCAAGATTCTGCCTGGCTTGACAGATTACCAGTCCAGGCCTGTCATCACAAGGCCCAAAAAAGTGGTGCTGTAGCGGGGTCCTGAGGTAGAGCCAGACCAGCTATTGATAACTGCAGCGGTAACAGCTCTAAGTACAATACAAGAGTGGGGTGGATTCACTGGGGGGACGGAGCCATTCTTCATTGGCGGGCCACCTTAGGCCCTGTAGCAAATGCGTAGTCTGCTTACATTGTAGGCACGCCACTAGCTACATCCGTACATTCAGGAGTAGATTTATGAACAGGTCTAAAAGAAAAACTATTTTCATTGCCCATAGCAACCAATCAGAGCTAAGCTTTCATTTTACTAGAGCAGAATACAAAAATGACAGCTTCACTCTGATTGGTTGCTATGACCATTTTTTCTCCTAGACAGACCGTTCCATAAATCTGCCCCTCAGTGTTTACAATTCCTAAAGAGAAATTGGAGAATTGACAAAACAGCCATCAAGATGCCAATACCTATCTTATCTGATCCAAAATCATTGAGAGATCACAGAACAGAATACAATTAAAACATTGGGGTGAAAGAAAGGGGATGGAACAAACCAAAAAGTATCTAAAGCCTGAGTCTCAGGAGTAAGACCAGGACTCAAACAGATTTCAGGAGGGTTATAGAAGTCAGGTAGTAGAGGTGCTGCCAACCAGGTTAACTCGCCAAAGGTACGTGGACTAGATATGCAAATATTCAAAATGGTATCTTGACACAACTCTCCAATGAAATTAATGAGGCAATAGGAAGAAATATCCAACTTTTTTTTTTAATTTTGTGAATTAAAAGCCAGCAAAAGATACGTGTTTCGGGGTGAACCCCTTCATCGGTCGTGCTGGGAGGTACTAGTATACTAAAAGATAGGTGGAAATAATTACAACATACAATGTATATATTGAGGAGGTAAACGGAAGCTTAAAGAGGGGAAACAAAAAAATGTATAAAACAGTAAATAGCCATGTTACTGAGATCCGTATTTTGAATCAAGGCCTCTTTGTGAGTTCATTTTATCCATTGATATTAATTCTTTTATTACAGAGCATACACTCTCACCTGGCATTTTTCCATTCTTCAGATGGTCGGTAACGGTGACGCTCGTTCTGCCCAAACCAACCCAAATATTGACGCCTATTATTAGGGTCTTAAAGGAAAGATTAATTCAAAAAGTTTATCTGCAGAAGTTGGTAGACATGGAGCACAATATAGCCAGAAGGGACCTCCCTGCCCATACGAATCCAGGCCATAAACCTGGGCCTGACAACTATAGGCACAGTCTTAGAACCACATATAATCCTCACCGTACAGCAGTTTGGACGGTACTTCAGAAGCATTGGCCCATCCTATCACAGGATCCTGTTCCCAGTCCGATCAGTTCAGACTTACCTTTCCCTTTTTCAGTGGTCCTGCATCTATATATTGAATTATTTATATTTAGTAATTTATTTTTATCGGCCTCACTATGCCCTTTCTCCATATGGCACCAGCCATTTAGCATGTTTTCTCCATCACCTCCCTTATTTTCCTCTGCCATTATCCAACCTGGACCATCCCCTATGACAGTGGTGGCGAACCCATGGCACACGAGCCAGAAGCGGCATGCAGAGCCCACCCTGCTGGCACGCGCTGCTGCCAGCCACTCACCACGTTAGTAGTGTATGCCGGCAGGGGCTGTGGCTCCCCTGCCACAACGGTGTTGCGAATGGTGTGGAGGTGGTGTGAAATTTAGTAATACGTGTCCTGTATCACTACAACACTCATGCTCTTTAATTTCATACCTGATCTTTTTCAGTTTTTAGCTAATTTCATCTATCTACACATACACTTTTCAGTATTTTAGTCAATAACTTATTCATTTCACACATTCATTTATTCATTCCTTGAAATCAACACACACATTCATCTATTTTACCCATTGTATTTATTTACTAATCCGGCCTCTTATGATATCTCCCGATCCCTATCATAACCAGTTCCGTACCTCTCTTTGTTTCCCTTCATCCTCGTTATCCCCTAGTTCTGTTCATTAGACGCCCCTATTTAATGCCATGTCCCACATCCCCATACAGTAGAATGAAACCACTCCACATTGCACATGCTCCAGCCCGCCAATCCGGCCCCTACTTAAAATCTTGACCCAAGACTCCTGTTGCCTTTCGCTTCTCTCTCCTGCTGTCACAGCCCGATCCTCGCCGCACCTAGTAAGTTCTGCTGTATCCATCCATTGGTGGTTCCATCATTCAGACTTCCCTTATCAGGATTCTATACAGCCCATGCTTCTGCAGCGTAATCATATTTTCCCCTGTTTTCTCTCCCTAAGTGACACCAGGACTTTGAGTACATATCATCACTACTGGGAATGGAGAGGTAAGTCCATCTTCTTATTCCTACTTGCCCTCAGTTCCGCTTCCCTTTCGCCTAGTAGTTTCTTCCCCACACGAACTACTACACCCATCGTTTCACCTGCAAAATAGTCGTTACATTGGGGGGGGGGGGGTAATAGGCTGAACTGGATGGACATGTCTTATTTCGGCCTCACATACTACGTTACTATGTATTTATATGGTACAATCCACCATCACATTAGGTCACTTATATTTTTATTCAATTATTTAATTCTGTTCATTTATGACGTGTTTTTATAATTTAGAATATATCTTTTTATTATATATATTTTATATATAGAAATGTATGTACATATATTTTTATATTTTACCTATTGCCATTCGCTGTCACGCCACTATTTCTGTCATTGTTGTCCCTTGTTTAGCCCATGACATAAATGCTCCATTATATCTATTTTATTTATTTATTTATTTTACATGCAACCATTTGTACATTTATGTATGTATACTTTGTTTCCCCAATTAATAAGACCTACCCTGATAATGAGCCCTATCCTGATTTTCAGGGTTGGTGCTTCAAATATAAGCCCTTCCCCAAAAACAAGCCCTAGCTACACTGCATGAAAAAAAAATACTCACAGGCGCCATTCCGGTCCCTCTTGCTGCTCTCCAAGCTTGCCAGAATTCTTCCTCGTCCTCCTCAGCACCGAAAGAGCATTCTCTTCCTGGTAACGTGGGTTGAATACCTGGCCTCCAGCAAGAGAATGCTGTGATTAGCTCAGGACCCTAGCCTCAGCCAATCACAGCTGTCACTTCATGAGCCAATTACAGCCATGCAATGATGCCAGTCATTAAATGGCTGTGATTGGCTCATCAAGCGCTGTCTGTGATTGGCTCAGGGCCATAGCCTCAGCCAATCACAGCATTCTCTTGCTAAAGGCGGGGTATTCAACCCACATTACCAGGAAGAGCATGATCTTTTAGCGCTGAGAGCAACAAGAATTTTAGCATGCATGGGGAGCACCGAGAGGAACCAGGACGCCACCTGCGAGATGAGTATTAAGACACCCCCTGAAAATAAGACACAGTGCCTCTTTCGGAGCAAAAGGTAATAAGACAGTGTCTTATTTTCAGGGAAAACGCGGTATTATGTGCTCAGACATATTATGTCTTACTGTTTTTATCTTGATTCACTATTGCCCTATGGCATCTTGATTTACCACTTGAATGCCACATCCTCCTGATACTCCTTGATGTGGATTCTAATATTTTACATTAATCTTTCATTTATGCTTGGCTGAATACTTGCGTATTTTACCTTACTCTTGTTTCATTTTGCCTTATCATTCTTATATCTGTCAGTCTACGTTTATTTGGCATATTACTGTCAATTGGCTGTAAAGTTATTGTCTTTTTCTTCTACCACTATTCTTTTATTGCTCATTGTGTACTGTAACATACAACCCATCCACTAGACTGTTTGTTTAATGCTGATTTCTTTTTTTTTTTTTTTTTTACTTTGTACCATTTGATCTTTCCTTTCCGCTGACTTTGCCAAGCATCAACTTTTAATATGAAAAACTAAAAACCAACATGTGTGGGACTGAATTTTTTTAATGTAATTAAAAAACAAACACATCGAGAGAGATGAAGAATGAATGGCTACCAATAATGCAGAAACAACAAATATTGATGTCATAAAGGATTAAATAATAAGCTTTGCCAACAGTTATTGATGTCATAAAACATAAACTAATAAGCCTTTGGTGCATTTCCCTGTGGAAAGAGGCCACAGTTCAACAGGTAGGTTAGCCAAGAAAATGAAATGCGGAAGACTGATGCGGCTTCATTGGATACATTTGCACAGTTTTTTTCATACAGGTGAAAAATACCTGTCAAAATAAAAAACCCAAAAACTATATGATCCAAGTCAAATGTGTGAATAGACCCTAAGAGGTCCAGTATACCTTAGTATTGACACTAGTTCTGACCTATGGAGAGATACATAGTGGGCTTTCAAAGGTCTAAAAAGTAGAATTCAGATAATGTGACTTTATAGGGCTTTTTATTGTTGGAATACTGATAGCTACTAAAATTGCCTGTACAAGTATTTATATTGCACTTCGCTGACTTTGTTTAAATCTTTTTTTTTTTTCTTCACATGTCAGATAACATAGGTTAGCAAATTACAAATTGTGTAATTATACATTCTTCACTCAATAGTAGAAAAGAGCTCTTTATTAAAGGGGTTGTCCCGCGGCAGCAAGTGGGTCTATACACTTCTGTATGGCCATATTAATGCACTTTGTAATGTACATTGTGCATTAATTATGAGCCATACAGAAGTTATTCACTTACCTGTTCCGTTGCTAGCGTCCTCGTCTCCATGGTGCCGTCTAATTTTCAGCGTCTAATCGCCAGATTAGACGCGCTTGCGCAGTCCGGGTCTTCTTCTTTTCTGAATGGGGCCGCTCGTGCCGGAGAGCGGCTCCGTGTAGCTCCGCCCCGTCACGTGCCGATTCCAGCCAATCAGGAGGCTGGAATCGGCAATGGACCGCACAGAAGAGCTGCGGTCCACCGAGGGAGATGATCCCGGCGGCCATCTTCAACCGGTAAGTAAGAAGTCACTGGAGCGCGGGGATTCAGGTAAGCGCTGTGCGGATTTTTTTTTAGGTCCCTGCATCGAGTTTGTCTCGCGCCGAACGGGGGGGCTGTTGGAAAAAAAAAACCCGTTTCGGCGCGGGACAACCCCTTTAAATCTGAAACATGAATCCTTCATACAATGTGTAACACTGAGGAGACATCCAGAGTCCTATAGCAAAATTTCCCTGGGTGTCTTTATTGGACCCTGTCACAACATCATTGTAATCACACAAAGCGAGCATTCCAGCATCACGTAGAAGGTAAAAAAAACTCTAAAGCTGGGTTTACACAGAGCGGATTTGCCGCGGAAATTCCATGCGAAATTTTCGTGCAGCAAATCCGCCTGCAGCCGCTAATCCCGGGATTAGCCAGCCATGTGGATGAAATTTGTCAAAAATCTCGTCCACACAGGACGGCCAATCCATCGCGGAAGTAGCCGGCGCTGTGGCGCGGATTCTCCGTCTGCAGCATGTCTATATTTGTCTTTCCCATTGCGGCCGCGCTGCTCTCTATGGGAACGCCGGCCGCAAGGAAAAGCATGTGGCCAAGCAGCTCCAAAACCCGCGGCCTATGCTGCGGGTTTTGAAGCTGCGCTTTCCTGGTGGAAATCTCGCAGTTTTTCGCTGTGGCAAAACCGCAAGATTTCTGGCGGTATTCCGTCCAGTGAGAACCCAGTCTAAAGGTTCCAACTGAACCCCATTTGGATGGAAATGTTTTCTGGATCACTTTGCTCCAATATCTCCTTTAATGCATTGTTATACCGAGTGACTCCCTTCTAACCTCTGCGAGGTGTACCTTGCCCATTAGGCTTGTGCACATCGGAAGCCAAGAGAATCATTTTCGAGGCACATTCCTCAAATAATCAGCTTTGAGTTACTATTAACAGTTGGAGACAAGTAAAATCGGATGGATTTATTAACACTGCATTTTGTGATTTGGGGTCTTCTTATTTACATGTTGTTTTCAAAGGCAGACTGCAGCTATTTCAAAGCCATAGGTATTCCTTAAGAACTCTGTTAACCAAGGGAAATGAAAAATGAAAGCAGCTTGAGATAAAAGATCCACCTCTTACAATTCAAAATTAAAGGTATGATTCTGCTGGATTAGCTTGGAATAATGCTGGCAGTAATATGTGGATCCAGCAGCACTCAGAATGAACACTGAATGAAAAAAGTGACCTATTATCAGCAGCCCCTGGTACATAAAATGTTGCTAAGTCTTTGGCTTTGTGTTCTTTTTTTGTTTCTATGGGTAACGAATGTTACATCACATGAAAGCCTTATGTGTCTAATATATGTTTTCTAAATGTTGTGTTTGTAGCTTATGGCAACAGTGATCTAGGCAGGCAGGAAAACAAGATGGCGGAGTCTAAGGCGATATTCACAGCAAATGAGAGCAGAGGAGTGATAAAATTCTTGTTTCTGCAAGGAAAGTCGGCGAAGGATATTCATGGTGATATGTGGCAGACATTGGGGGATCAGTGCCCTTCATATTCTACAGTTAAGAACTGGGTTGACAAATTTAAAATGGGCCACTTCAGCACCAATGATGAGGAACGTCCTGGACGACTGAGAGAGGTTGTTGTTCCGGAGATCGTTGATGCTGTACACAACTTCATACTGGAGAATCTGCGAAGTTCAGCTAAAGGAATAGCCGACATCATGGGGATTTCTCGTGAACATGTTTGTGTCATTATCCATGAACATTTGAACATAAAGAAGCTATCTGCAAAGTGGGTCCCCAAATGTTTGACAACAGATCAGAAAAGCATGCGAGTGAAAACTTCCCAGTCCATTTGTCAGCGTTTCCGGACTGATAAGAACTTCCTGGATCGACTGGTCACTATGGATGAGACCTGGATTTATTTCTATGACCCTGAAACCAAGGAGCAGTCAAAAGAGTGGAGGCACAGTGGTTCTCCTAGCCCAAAGAAGTTCAGGGTGCAAAAATTAGCCACTAAGGTGATGGCGTCTGTGGTCTGGGATAAGGAGGGCGTGCTGCTAGTGGACTACCTTCAAAATGGTTCTACCATCAATGCAAGGTATTACATTGAACTTTTGGACCAATTGAATGCAGCTCTTTTTGCAAGGCTTGCAGAACTTGGAATACCGATGTAAGAAGTGTGTTGACATCAGTGGAGAGTATGTGGAAGAAATGTAAAGTTTCATCTTCCTATTTCATTTCTTTCTGGGTAAAGCCAAAGACTTAGCAGCCCCTCGTAAAAGTCTAGTTTCAAAATACTTCCTAGCCACAGCAAAGGTAAATATTGCTTCATAGGAACTGTAGTACTAAAAGTTTGATGTTCTACACCTTTTCTGTATATATTTACCTCTTTTTATGCACCGATAGCATTTTGTGTATACACTGGTGGAAAGTGAAAGCATTACACCCACACATTCGTAGAAAATACATGAAACTTGAATAAAAGTATTTCCATATGAACGGTATTGAATAGTTAAAAACTGGATGGAGTATATGTATTAGTATTCAAATTATAAGACCATTTGATATGCAAATCTGCTACATTGTTTTAGTTTGAGTCATAAAATGTGTTATGTAAGAAGGTCCTTTTTTTGTCCACAGATTGTCCTGACCAGGTATGCAAAACACATGATTATGGAGCCAATGATTTTCAATGGTTTCATACCCATTTGCGATTTTTACTCTCAAGCCTCGCAGCGCAGAGAAAAAAACATGCGATATCGCTCCCTTGCTCTCGGGGACTGCGAGGATGAAGGAATCCTATCCTATTGCTTTCAATGGGGTTGGCACTGTTGCGGCACCATTGAAAGCAGTGGGTTGCAGGCAAACCCCGCAGCATGATTTTCGGGGAAGGGTTTGAAATATAAACTCTTCCCTAAAAATCATCCCTAGCTGTAAAAAAATAAAATAAAATAAAAAACTTATACTCACCTAGAAGAGCCATCCGGCTATTCTGTCCGACCCGGCAGTCGTCTTCTGGAGGCTGGGGATTGAAAAATCCCCACCCCCAGAAAGTGCTGGTCTCATTGGATTCAATTTTTTACAGCTAGAGATGATTTTCAGGGAAGGGCTTATATTTCGAACTTTTCCCCGAAAATCAGCGCTGCGGGGTTGCGTGCTTCAATGGGGCCACAGCAGTGCCGACTCCATTAAAAGCAATGGGATAGCATCATGGACTTCTGTCACAGCTGTGACCGCTGTGGCAGAGGATTCCTTCATCCCCGCGGTCCCAACCGGGATGAAAGAATCCTCTTCCATAGCTGTCACAGCTGTGGCAGAAGTCCACGATGTACTCCTTATGTTTTTAATAGGGCTGGGGCTGCTGCCGCCGGACCCATTGAAAACACTGAGCGATATCGCGCATCGCAAGAAGGTATATCGCTAGTGGGTAGGCACCCTCAGAGAGAGGTTGGATAATTGGCACGCTTGAAATAGGGACATCATATCATGAAATCTCACAAAGGACTGCCCATAGTGCAATTTCAGTACAGAGAGTGGTTACTCAGTGGGCACAGGAAGGCTACAGTACCGGCAGACCTGGCACAGGTCCACGCAGATGGACAACGCCACGTGAAGACCACCAAATTGTACAGATGGCAGTTGCTAATAGATGGGTGACTAACACAGATCCAAGCAGTGGTTGAAGTCAGGGTCATCCCATGAACAATTGTAAACTGATTGCTTGAAGCTGGGTTGCATTCTCAGGCGCCATGCGGTACGTTACATTAACCCGATTTCACTGCCAGCAACGACTAACTTGGTGTACCGCTAGACACAACTGGAAACATGAATGGAGAACAGTTGTGGTTAGTAACTAGTCCCCATTCTACCTGAGGCAGAGTGATGTTGTCATGCCTTTCATGATCACCATAAAAAATGCTATTTACCAACAGGATAATGCCTGTCCACATCCTGCAGCGTTCACAAGACACACCTTGCAGGATGCCATGACCATGGATTGCCCGCATAATCCCTAGATTTATCCCTAATAAAGCATGACTGGGACACGACAGGTAGATGCATTATGTCCCATGGCCACCTACCACAACTGTACAATAACTTACAAGCATGGAAAGACATACCCAACAAGACATCTAAACACTTATTAATTCAATATCTGAAAGGATCCACAATGTATAGGTGCTCGCGGTGGGCACACTTCCTAATGTAACCTTTACCTAACAGTGATAAACTTTGTTTGATTCATTCCAATTTGCTATTATTTATTCTGGGTATGACTCCATATATATCTACCATGTTTAATGAAATTCCACCAATACCCTCTGGGTGGAACACTTTCTATTTCCACCAATTTGTATGTTTTCCAAAATTAGAATTTCAAACTTTCATGATAGTAGGAAGCATCCAGTCATGCTGGTGTTACTAAGGTCTGAGATCCATTTGCTTCTCTGTTTTTTTTTCTATGAAAAGCCTTTCAGCAGCAAGAAGGAAGGGAAAATGGTGATCTCAGACAGAAGTTGTGCATTATGTAATAAACCTCTGTCATTTACCAAGCTCAACAGACTTATAAATGAGTGAGAAATAATAGAAAACAATCTGCAATATCTTGATATGATACATGCTGTGTTTCCCCCAAAATAAGACCTACTCTAATAATAAGCCCTGTCCTGATTTTCAAGGGGAGGGCTTGAAATATAAGCCCTCCCGCTAAAATAAGCCCTAGCTACACTACATGAAAAAAAAAATACTTACCTCGCAGGTGCCATCCCTCCTGCTCTCCAGGTGTGCCAGCATGCTTCCTTGTCGTCCTCAGTGCTGAAAGAGCATTCTCTTGCTGGTAACGTGGGTTGAATACCCCGCCTCCAGCAAGAGAATGCTGTGATTGACTCAGGACTGCAGCCTGAGCCAATCACAGCCATTCAATGATGTCATTCGCTGAAGGCTTTGGCAGACCCCCAGTAGCTAGAAAACAGTTATAGTGTGTGTTGTAGTACCAAAAATTATGCCCATAACGCTACACCCCTTCAGTCGTCAGGGCAAATACCATAATTTCCTCAGTAGACATAGCAGACTTCTTATCCTCCAGTAGTCACAGCAACCTTGCCCTACCTTTCCCCAATATTGAAAGCAGCCCATGTAACTTGAGGCATGCATTTTGTATGGTGTTTCCATATTTTTGTACACCCCCTGTACATACACACAGGCCTAGAGTATGCTAACAAGAAGAACATGTTCTCTCAATGAGGTATTTTTGATATGGCACCTTCGCCTGCATATAATAAAGTACATCAGGGAGCAAAAAAAGATACAACAAATGACCAATATCCAAGTACAATAATGAAGTACCAGAGAAGCATAAACTGGTTGGAACGGCTATTCTGATATGTCAGATGATTCTACCACACCACAGTTTAGGTATATAAGGGGGGGAAAAAATCATATTTCTGATTTACAAAAAAAAGCGCACCTGTTGAAAGATAGATACAGCTTAATCCATCTCAGTAAATACAACCGCTATATTAAGTATTGTATATTGGCAGAGTTTACATAGGATGTTAGACCTCATGATCCCATATCAGGATATAAGGTGGAAGCTTCAGCAGTTGTTGGGGGTAGCGATAATGCAATGCTGCTAAGCCACATAAGCCTGCACCCTGGCTGTCTAGCCAGATTTAAGAGGAGAGTAAAATACCGCTATCTCTACCAGAATTCAGTCACCCGGTTCACCTGAAAGCCAAAAGCAGCTACAATTCAATGCACCTACCGTCAGTCAGGAAGGTACAGGTGCAGCCAACCACAAAAGTACTCTAGCTACTCTACCATACAGAAATCCCCTGTATGATGTAGAGTAGCATCGTCATGCCTACAAGTGAAATTGTCCATGGCAAAAAGTTTTAAAAGATGATGGTTGTAAGGACGGCAATGAAGGAAGCGGAAGACTAAAATTGTATCAGTTACCTTGGTATAGTGAATCTCGGCATGGACAGCATCTCTAGCAGGCATGACAACGAAAGTACCGTATGTCACACAGGGGATTTGTGGATTACTTTTTGTTTTTGGGTTCCTATTCTCCTGTTAAGGGTCCTTTTAGACAAGTCGAGTATTGTTTGAAGGAGTGAACCAGTGAGTGATGTAGCCGCTAGCTCGTTCGTTCTGGTTCAGCCTGTTTAGACAAGGATGAGAGGGATTGAACGAGCGTTGGTTAAATGGAACGATAAGTCAACGAGCCAACGATGGGTTTTATGCATACATAAAATGAACAAAGACCAAAAGGCGAACAATTATCGTCTATTCTTCTTCATATTGTATATCACTTGTTTGTCGTATCTTTACAGGCACAAGTATGCTTTTTTGCTCCCTGATGAACCTTATCTGCTTATGTACAGAGAAAACGCATTTGAACAGCATATATTACCTTAGATGTCATCATAAATCTGTTTTACCTTTTGAGGTTCCGTATTCTTAATGTTAGCTTTTAGAGATGAGCGAGCATACTCGGTAAGGCAATATACTCGCGGCAGCATCGCCTTTTTCGAGTACCTGCTGGCTCTTCCCTGAAGATTCGGGGGGCTCGGGGGCAGCGAGGGGGAGCGGGGAGGAGAGTGAGAGAGATTCCTCTCTGTCTCCCTCCCGATCCCCTCTGCAACCCCCTGCTCACCCCCGAATCTTCAGGGACGAGCCAGCAGGTACTCGAAAAAGGCGATACCCTCTCGAGTATATCGCCTTACCGAGTATGCTCGCTCATCTCTATTAGCTTTCTTTTAGCCCGTATATTTGTACATTGTTGGTGGCTAATTGTTTTCTTTTAGAGAGTTCATACTCCTCCCAGTTTCTTTTCCTCCCCAATTCTTTATATGCCCTTTTTTTATTCTCCTTCCTAATAATAGTGAATAGGGACAAATAGGGGCTGCTAGGGAGACCAGGTTTGCCCCTTCTCAGGGTTAGTACTCCAAATGGCAAGGGTAGCACTAAGGATTATTAGAGTTTCCTGCGGCACTTTTTTATGGTAAATCAATCTGTTATTTAGTAATTTTAGGAGATGATTATTAAGTCAATTTTTATCTACTCTGTTTTTTGACCAGCGGTTATATAATCTATGGGGTTTTTTTTCAAGCTACTACTGGCCTTCTGTTGGGTCTTCCTTATAGTTTAGGTTCTGCGATAACTTATCTTAATCAATAAACGTACAGCAGTAAGCACATAGTGTTCTTCACTCGAGGGTACTTGATGGATAAAGCAGTTTAGCTCTTAATTGAAACATTTTGTATCCTATATAACAGGAGGAGTATATCATTCTTAATACAAAAAAACAACACAAATGTAAGAATATTAAACAGCATCTTCCAAGGAGTGCTATTTATAATGTGTGCTCCAGAACGGCTTGTCTGGCACAGAGTGTATCTATTGGATAAGAAAATACCTGTCACACAGATTCAGACTGTTGCAAGAACTCCGCTGCAGATGTGCATTGCCGATATTTTTGCCTGGCAGGATGACAGTTTGTAGAACCAGCCCACTGTCTTTCCTTCCTTTGTTATGGAGATAACTAGCATCTCTCACTGCCAATTACTTGCACTTTTTTTTCTAAAGTTTTAATTTGTTCTTCACTGTCTTCCAGCTTCTTTAAAACATTATTTTTTGAAGAAGGCAATGGTTTCTTTTAGTTATACTTCAATAAACACAGTATCCAGCATAGCTGCTGGGGAATATCTCCACAATCAGAAATTCTCTCTTACAAATCCTCACCAGGAATTAGAATTTTTTTTTGTAGTTTTTGGACCTCTTCTTAATTTGGAGGTTTCAACCAGACAAAAGGCATTTATTGAAGAGGTTATTGTATCTTTTTTTGTCTAATACTACATGTTACAATTGCAATACAAATAGAAACCTCGGTGTCAGCTACTGCAATGGATATATTTTAGGTTACATGCATTTACTTTGCTATTATAATACATTAAAGTAAATGTCCAGTTGGGGGTTTTAACATTTATACGTAAACCACATAGATAATGCTTCTTTGTGGTTTTTATCAGTATTGTCTGCTTTTTAGCTCTGCTTTATTAGGACTGTGCTATAATCCACAACTTCAGATTAAAAGGGGTTGTCACAGAATAAGTAATAAGTATCTGATTGGTGGGGGTCTAATCACTAGGACACCCATCAATCACCAGAATGGGGGGAACCCAAGTGTCCCCAAATGGAGTGGTGGTCACATGTGTGCGCTAATGCTCCATTCATTTCTATTGGTCTGCCAGAGATGGCCAAGAGCTTGGCTGTTTCCATCAGTCCATAGAAAAGAATTGAGTGATAGTGCGCACATATGAACACTGCTGCTTTAATTTGGGGACCCCAATTCTCATAAGTAGTGTGGGATAGCTTCTGTTACAGCAAGTATAGAATGACTATACAAAGCAAGAAAGTAAAACCGTGAAAAGGTAACTGCCACATGAAGACTGCAAACTGAGCCTAAAGAATGGGCAAAGTCCATATTATCCTTGATTAAAACACAAAAATGGCCATAGACTTATCAATGTATTAATGCAAGAGGGCAGGTAAATGCACCACATCCCTCAAGATGCAGACAGCCAAACTGCTATTTGGAGGAGCAGTTACAGAGGTGCAAGGTACTGATCAGCAACCACTCACACACCTTCCTTATATTGAGGGGGGCGGCTGCTTAGTACTATACTTGCACATAGATAAAGCATATACAGGGTGTTAGGCCACATGGTACGTGTAGTGTACAATGCAGGCTTACAACCAATTAGTGACACTATATTTCAATCCAGTGGGCTGCCCTGCACCTTATAGATGAACCACAGTGGCACCGGCACCTTGAGCTCCCCCAATGTTAAAAGCCACGCGGCATGTAACTGATAAATACCGCTGAGTACAAGGCATTGCTTAATATTTTGTCTAAACTACACAAGCTCACAACCCACGTCAAGGGTCCTCGTGTACTTATGATTAAGGTTTGAGGCAGCATTACTGCAGTGAAGCAAAGATGAATAGGTGAGGCCACCTTGGAACATTTACTGAGGTGGACTAGACAGAAAGGCTCTTCAATAGAAACAGCAGGTGGCGCTATTCTAACATTAGTCCTGAAATATCTGGGGATAGAAACCTTTTTTTTTTAAATCTGTAAATACAAAAAAATGTTTAGAATTATTAACTATAAACATTTTTTGTGGGACAACCCATATAACAAACAATGGATTTAAAGGGGTTTCCAACAAAAAATTTCATTTATTGTTAAATCCAGTCCATAACTAGTTTTTGTATTCACCCAGATTTTTCTGACTAGTTATTGACATGTCTTTTTGAAATGTCAGATGCAACAGAAGGTATGGAGGAGAATATGTTACATCAGACTGAAGCTTCTTTCCCACGAGCGTATATCAGCCGGCCGTTTTCATGTTATACGCTGTGATCTGATGCATTGGATTCTAATGCATCAGATCACATGGCCGTATTTCTGAGAAGTAAAAGCGCCCGGCTAGCCCAATATATCGTCAGGCGTTTTTACCTTGGGCCCAAAAGATAGTCCTGGAACTATCTTTTGGGCCGGAATACGTTGGCCGCTGCATGGGAGCCCATGGCAGCGGCCACAAGTGGGAGGGAGTTTTGCAGCGTGGCTGCTAAACTCCCTCCCTCTGCTCTCCTCCCCATGTGCAGGCTCACCAGTCCTTCTCCCCGCTGTCTCTCTGCAATAGGAGAGGGCAGGACGGGGTCAGAGCTATGCATCATCCTATCCCGCCTCCTCCCATTGCTGGCTGTGGACAAGGGGTGGGATGTGGGTGGAGCTAAACTTCCACCTTCTCCCTGCCCCTTGTCCATAGCCAACAATGGGAGGAGGCTTAGCTCCGCCCCCATCCTGCCCCATCCCATTGCAGAGAACGAGTTGGGAGGAGAGGTCAGGTGAGCCTGCGATGGGGAGGGAGGGAAAAGGGGCAATGGCATGGTAGTCTCGGCGTATATATGCGCCGGGACCAATGCTGTCTGAACGAGCGCACAGACACCTGATTTGTGCGCCCATTCACAATTTTGGCTCTCCCAACATAGCGTATATCGGCTGACCTTGAAAACGGCAGCCGATATACACTTGTGGAAAAGAAGCCTGAGGTGAATTCCGCTAATTTTACTGGTGGCATCAAGTCTAATTATTTTCCTCCCTTGCTGGCTGGTAATTCATTAGAAGTTTTTGTATATCAGGTCCTAATGGATGTAAAGCTTCTCATTTATCCCCAAAAGCTTGCCAATGTTTCTGAAGGTCAGAAACTGACCAACAAGGGAGGGGAAATAGCATTGATTAAAAAAAGCATTATCTGAAAGAGACAGTGAGGTTACTGGTGGACTCCGATACATATAAAAACTGAAAAGGGCTTTAAGGCTAAGTTACAGTCATTATTGAGAAAGAGTGTGGAGAATGATATAGAGTACACCCGATTGACCGATTGTGCCGCGGGCAGGATACACATTTTTTTACGGACTCTATAAGCTAAGCCTGGCTCCCCCTTCAATCTGTCCTGAGTGCAGCAGCCAGGCTTATCTTTTTGTCCAGTTATAACACGGATACCTCCACTCTGCCAGTCACTGCACTGGTTGCCCATCAAATATACAATACAACTTAAACTCATCACTCTCATCCATAAGGCTCTCCACAGTGCTGCACCATGCTATACCTCTTCACTCATCTCTGTCTACCGCACTACTTGTACTCTCTGTTCTGCTAATGATCTCAGACTAAGTTCCTCTTTAATCTGAACCTCCCACTCCCATCTGTCAGACTTTTTCAGAACAATACTGGTTCTCTGGAACGCGCTATCCCAGACAATTGGGTTAATTTCCAATGCCCACCATTTAAGCATTCCCTAAAACACATCTTTTTAGGGGGGCCCAAAATATTCCCTAATTCCCTAATCTAACTGCTTTCCGTTTACCCCGGTTCTATAGTCCCCCTTAGAAACCTGACCCTCTTCTTTGTATTGTATCCCCCATCCCCAATGCACTTCATACCTATATATAAACAGACACGACTTAATGCATGTGTAGTACAGTATTCTTAAATAAATGTCTGGACCATTGCACAAAACAAGCACTTTTACCTCTTGTGTCACCCCTATTTCCTTAGTCTGTAAGCTCTTGTGAGCGGAGCCCTAACATAAAATGTCTTATTTTGCATATTTTCCCCTTGACTTGTAAAGTGCTGCGGAATATTTTGGCGATATATATTATTATTGCTAGTATTATTATTTACCATTGATGTAGAGATGCTATATACACAGATTCCCCACACTTCTGGGTTAGCCTCGGTGCAGGGAGGATTCTAGATGTATAGAGTTTATAATGGAAGCCTTGGAGTTTGTACTAGCACATGTGCTTATGTTTCATGGGGTCTGGTTTAATCAATGGCTAGGCACAGCGATGGGCACGCATGTTGCACCAACTCATTCTAACATTTTGTTTTGAATACCATCCTTCTCTTTTGAATACCATCCTATGTCCTCTAGTATAAGATCAGTTATCAAGCAAAATTGGTACATTCTTGAAAATGACTCTTTCCTACGTGAGGTGGCAATGAAGAAACCTATTATCTCCTGTAGGCAGAGCAAAAATGTGAAGGATCATCTAGTCTGAAATAGATTTAGAGAGGATAATAATAAAATTGAAAAAGCGGGTGAATAATTTTGGCCGTAACATAAATTTTACATGTAGATCGTATTCCCAACTCGAAAACTTCCTCCTTACAAATCGGTGCCATTTTCGATTAGGTAAGCAATTTTATAACAGGCAGATCTAACTTTACTGTCTATGTGATAGTTTGACCATGTAAGCTTGATTAGATTGGCAAAACAATTAGACCTAGTAGGTTAGTTTCTGTGAATTGTACGTTCCCCAATTATCAGCGAGGGTTGTCCTTCACTAAACATACATGCGAGGCACTGGCGTAACTAAAGGGGATGCGGTTGCACCCGAGTCCAGGAGCCTTAGGGGGCCCATAAGACCTCTCTTCTCCATATAGGGAGCCCAGTACTATGAATAAAGCATTATAGTTGGGGGCCCCGTTACAGGTTTTGCATTGGGGCCCAGAAGCTTCAAGTTCCGCCTCTGATGTGAGGGATTATCTTAATATCCTGGATGTCTTGAGGTTTGCTGGTCTTAAAAGGGTCGAGGTCCTTGTGTTAGGAGCAGATAGACACAACCTTCTACTGAAATGCATCCTTAGATGTGAAGACCTGGGCCTGCTTGGTTTCAATTATCACAAGCTTAGGCTGGTTTTACAATTGCATTGGAACCTCCAATCACAGCTCAAAATACCAGAAGAAAAAGCGCTGCATGAAGCACAGATTTAATGAAACAGCTACCGTCATGTGTGATGTCACAATCCCTGGTCTCAGGGTATGCTGTGTCATGCCTGAATTTTGATATAAATAAAGACTACATCAGGACATGGTGAGTACTGCAGTTCTTCATACTATTGATTCAAGACTATTTTTTACTGCAAAGCACCCCTTGAGTAATACACAGGTGATTCCATAACTGAATATACCCTAACAGACGCAGCAGTGCAGATCATTCTGTGCTTTTTTGAATATATATTTTTTTATATACACTTATTTAAAAAGAAATGTTTCTATCCCCAGATATTCCAGGACTAATGTTAGAATAGCGCCACCTGCTGTTTCTATTCTGTGTCCATCTCAGTATTTGTTGCAAGGTGGTCACACATGCTCAGTCTTGCTTCTCTCTCTGCTCCACTTTGCAGGGCAAGGAATCCATCTGAAGTTGCTGCATCTTCTCTGATGTCAGAAGAGACTCTGAGGAAGTGATAAGAGAGTGAAACAACATTACTGCAAAGAAGCAAGACTGAGTAGATGTGTCTACCTTGGAACATTTACTGAGGTAGACCGAACATAGAACGTTGGTGCTATTTATTCTTACATTATTCCTGGAATATCTGGGGATAAAAACCATTTATAATATGTGTAAATACAAGAAATGTAACGGCTGAATGTGACTAGAAATAGTAATATTTTTTATGGGAAAATGCCTATAAGAATAATTTCTTCTACTTATGGAAACCTTGAACACTGCAGAGACGACTTGTGTTTAATGGATAACAATATTTCTACTTCACTTCAAACCTGAACTTTTCTGTGGTTATACAGTAGAATAGCCCAAATTAAATAGATCCAGACCACATTCTGAATATTTTATCAATATTGATATAATATCTAAACAGGCAATTCTTGATGCTTTCTGGATAGAGTCTGGGAAAGCATCCTAATATCAGATCCAACTAAGCATAGATTTCCAGGATCAATGTAAAAGTAACTCGTTACAGAACATTTTTAACAATTTTACTTTTCACATACCATATAAAACAATCCAGATAAGAATCGAATATATAAAGAAATGTTAAACACGGTACACACAGGCTGACATTTCATGTGCCTACATTAGAGGTGTCTCGAGTAGAGATGAGCGAGCACCCAAATGCTCGGGTCCGCATTATTCTAGTCGAGCTTTCCGTAAAATTCGAGAGCTCTACTTAAGTAATGAACACCATTGACTACAATGGGAGTCTCGAGCATTTTTGTATGTGGGACGCCGGGTGCCAAGTTTTTTTTTTTTTGGTCTTTCCCTCTCTCTCTCGCCTACCTGCCTGCCAAAAAACTTGCCATTGGCGCACGCTGCGTCGTGGCAGGGTGAAACCAAAACAGGCACGTCACAGCGGGGAGGGGCCAAAACCTGGGGCGGGGTCGAACACACCTTAATGCTCGTTCAAGTAACGAGCACCATCGAGTACGCTAATACTCGAACGAGCATCAAGCTCAGCAGAGTACGTTCGCTCAACTCTACACTCGAGCCGTCCCTATATCAAAACTAGAAATCTATGCCAGCAAAAGCTGGCAGAGATTTCAGCTACAATTTATGCCTGCTTTCGGGTGTAAATTATAGTACATGTGAAACATCAAAAAGTGTTGAGGCTAATGTAAATTTAAAAAAACTAGCACATTTTTGCCAAAATAGCCAAGCACAAAAATGTATTACTGTCATTAGAGCAGATATGTTGTACAGGGAGGCATCATAAACTGCCCCCATACTGTCATATATTTTTAATACCAGGGATAATAGAGAGCAAGATATACTTTAGAATATAACCTTTAGGCCTCTTTCACATGGGTGACAGCGATATCGCCACGAGAAAACTGCAGCAATATCGCATCGGTGTTCTGTGCGATATCGCATTTTTGTGTCTCCTGTCATCACTTCCTGGATTGGAGATTCAAAATCCCCGCCTCCCGGAAGCGCTGGCTGTGATTGGTTTTCGAGCACCACAGTTTAGGCAGTGATATCGCATCAGTGTTCTGTGCGATATCACATTTTTGTGTCTCCTGTCATCACTTCCTGGATTGGAGGTTCAAAATCCCCGCCTCCCGGAAGCACTGGCTGTGATTAGTTCTCGAGCACCACAGTTTAGCCAATGAGAGCCAGCATTGAATCGCAGCAATATCGCTGTCGCCCATATGGAAGAGGCCTAAGACTTCAACACTTCTTGTCTCTAAATGGCAATCAGATCAAATTGCTGCGTCAATTTAAAGAAACCATGTCAGCTCTTATAAGTCCCATAAACTAAAGTTATGGGCTCGTGGGAGCTGGGGTGTTGTAGTCCTCTTCATTATGAGCATGCACATAAGTAGGCCGCTGTATACAAGAAGTAGTGCCTTTGCAGGGGGACTGTGGGGTAATGGGGTAGAAAGCAAGTACAAGAATGATGCCCCTGGACTCAGCACTCCAGCTCCTATGAGCTTGTTAATTTCGTTTTTTGGGCTCATAGGAGATGCGAGGGTCCCTTCAACTATACAAAAGAAAACAAATGACTAGAAATAACATCTGTTCAAAAGAGTAAATACCTAAACCAAACATATTTAGTTATAGCCTTTCAGTTTGCAGCAATTTGCAGATTCTTAAACAACTCTTCAATAAATTAAAGGAGTTGTCCAAAAATGAAGCATTATATTTCTCTGTAAGGTCATGTAAAAACATTGAAAAAAATGTGTTAAGATATTGCCGTTATAAACTTGGTATGGATCTCCTTTAGTTAATTTTGTCCTCAGTTTGTCCATGTAATGTAAATGGATGTGACCACGCTCCAAGGGTGGAAGAAATATAAGAAGTGAAGATAAAATCCAAACTAAAAAGCGGACTCACATGGTGTGGAGGACCCGTCTCAATCACAAGCCCCCACACCGCTGGTTCAAGTGAGCCTTCAATGTATTTGCTGCTACAAGCACCACATCCCTATATAGTTCCAGGAGTACAGGGAGAGTGTCATCGGAATTGCCATGGGTACCAGACCTCAGTCATGTATATTATATAGGATACAAGTGTAAATATCTCCTGCGCTACTTGGTGTGCATGTAGATGAAATAATAGAAAATAAATGACTTACTTTAGAGAGTAGACCATAGGATCCAACTGGTCTCCTCTATGTCCAAGTGCACGAATAAGAAATCACCATTAGGTGTCTGGGTGGACTCTGTAAGCTTTATTCCAAAAACAGTTCAGTAGAGACTGAAAAATGAAAAACAACGTGTTTCAAAGGATATGAATTACCTCCTTTGTCAAATCAAATTACTTCCTTTATAAATCAAAGAGGAACGGCGTGTGAGAATTTCGGGTGGTGCCGATTAGCACATGACTGCCTGGCAAGTTATACATGTCCATCTCGATATGCTGGGGAGAAGAGGGTGCCGTATATCTGTCACATGAAAAAGATAATGGCCACGGCCAGTAATCGTGCCATACTTTGGCCGGAAAGACATGGCCACCATCAAAGGTCACATGACTGCTGTCTATGTAATGTGTCCAGTACAGAAAAGAATAAGTTGTGATGAAAAGAAGAAGCTGCTTCTTGTGTTCCAATTCTAAGGCCTCCTATAAAATTGCTAAAACAAATGCCAAGATTTACTAATTTTTTGTAGTAAGGTACAAAAAATTACTTACTACAAAAAATTAGTAAATCTTGGCATTTATTTTAGCAATTTAAAAAAATAGGAGCTACTTTTTGATCATATAGAAAAAGGTCTGTGTATAACTTTCTGCATGTAGCTTTGATATTATTAGCTAGTCTGCACAAGTGGGAATTACTCTGCTGCCCATGTACAAAAAGAGTTGAGCGGTCAGAGTGGGCTACTGAATATATGTGGACCCTGGCAGTGGACAGATTAGGTGGACATTCTGAAAAAGAATCAAAAGAACACCAGGGGGCACCACAACAAGTATGTGAGAGCAGTATCTACATACAGGATCTTTTTTTTTTCTTTTTTTTAATTATGTCAACTGCAAAATTATGTTTTGTGTGATCTCACTGAGAATTTGAATATTAAATAGTGAGATAACAAGTGGAGTAAACATTAAATAAAGGCTAAAAGTAATACGGAATTTATTTAGGGACTGATACTATATCAATAGTGTAAAAAATAACTTCCCCTTCTAAACTAAAGTATATCCACTTTAATGTCAGTAATTGCAACCAGCTGCTTCCTATAATGTATGAACCTTCCATGGAGTTACCTTCTGCCAAAATGACTCAATGTATGCAGTGACAACTCATCCAGAAAGTCGCAAAACATCCCAGAATAACATCCAATGAATTGCAGGTCACTCTAGTCTTACCCAAGGACAGTGTTCATTTCTCAACTCCACAGGAAAACAGATACCAGACCGAAATCAGATTCATGGAAGAGCAACAAGGCGGAAACCTCTGCCATCTAAACAGTATCAATAAATGCCTCCCTGATCATTTGTTCCAGACGTGACATACGGAGTGTAATATTGGCTAAATCCCTACTTAGAAAATACACCTTACTTTTTCGCGGAAAGGAAAATACGTGCTATAGAATAATAGTGAGGTTGGGTTGCCACACAGATACAAGGGGACACCAGAAATGTCAACACTGAGAATGGGTAGCAAAGTTTTACTGAGATATAGTGCTAATTCATCATACTGGCAGTTTTAGTGAAAAGCCCATCTTCTCACTTTTTCTACATGATATATCTCTGAAAAAGGCCATACAGTAAAATAAAAAAAGCAAATAACTGAAAATTACATCAAATTTACAACATACCACTGAAAAGACTATACTGTACTCACTGATAGGGCAGGCTGCAAGCTTGCATACATTAGCCAGCATATCAACCCTTTAGTGATGAAGCCTGTTTGTGCCTTAATGATCAACCCATTTTTCAGTTTTTTTTAATTGTGGCATTCCTAAAGCCATAACTTTTTTTTTTTCATTGACACGGCCATATGAAGGCTTGGCGGGACAAGTTGTATTTTTTAATGGCATCATTTTTGGTAATATATATTGTATTGTATAAATCTTATTCATTTTTAGTGGGGGGATTGGGAAAAAAATTCTACCATTAGTTTTTTTTTAGATTTTACTTTTACAGCAAAAAAGAAGGCTGAAAGGAGACTTAATAGCTGTCTACAAATATCTGAAGGGCTGTCACAGTGCAGAGGGATCAGCCCTATTCTCATTTGTACAAGGAAAGACTAGAAGCAATGGGATGAAACTGAAAGGGAGGAGACACAAATTAGATATTAGACAGTGAGGGTGATCAATGAGTGGAACAGGTTGCCATGGGAGGTGGTGAGTTCTACATCAATGGAAGTCTTCAAACAAAGGCTGGACAAATATCTGTCTGCACTGAGCAGGGGGATGGACCAGATGACCCTAGAAGTCCTTTCCAACTCTACTATTCCATGATTCTATCATTCATTCCCTGTGTCAGCACGATTCTGGAGATACCAAGTTTATACAGTTTTTTTTAATGTTTTGCTATTTTTGTATGGAAAAAACTTTTTTTTAAGATTTAATTTTGTGTTGCCGCATTCCAAATACCATTCCATTTTTATTTTTCCATCGACGGAGCTCTATGAGATCTTGTTTTTTATGGGATGAACTTGTTTTTTAGGTTTAATGGCATTCACTGCGCTGTATAAATAATATGTTAAATTAATTTTACAGCTAGGACGATTATGTCAACACCAAACTGATTTTTTAACACTTTATCACTGCATTCAAAGATCTCTAACATTTTTCATCTGTTTTTATCAATGGTGCTGTGTACGGGTTCTTTTTGTAGGATGAGTTGCACTTTTTAATAGTACCATTTGTTGATCCATGAAACGTTTTGATCTCTTTTTGCTCTATTTTTTGTAAGGAGAGATAGGAAAAATTAGCTGTTTTCGCCACGTTTTTTGCAAAAAATTTTTTCATGACGTGTACTGTGGGTTAAATAATGTACTAACTTTTTTTCTCTGGGTCATTGTGAATGTAGCTATACCACATGTGTGATTTTTTTTTAACCTTTTTTTTACATAGTAATGGGGTTGTGAAGTTGTTTTTTTTAAATTGAATATCACCATATTTTATCATTCTTCTGATACTCTACTATATTTCAGTATCGCAGTTTAATTACAAAGCACATGAAGCTCGCCCGGATGCTGAGCCTTATAGGCCACCATAGCTGGAAAACCCGGAGGCCATATTCAAAACTCCAGGTGCCATAGCAACCCATTAAGACCCCTTGATCACCCATCGTGGGGGTCTGATGGGTGAGAGAGGGAGCCCCCTCCTTTTGTCAGCGTTTTACATGTTAAGGGTTAAATGATGGGGATCAGCAGTTTCTCTGGTTCCCGCTGTTTGAGCAGGTGCCAGGCTGTTATCCAACAACTGAGCATTCACTCTCTGTCTGGCACGGGAGACCTATGCCAGGTTTCTAATACAGCCACTGTTAAAAGACAGAGCATCAGAATAACGTCCCTTAACGGCTGCTGTCAAAAGGTTTATTAAAGGCGGTCATTAAAGGTTTTGTCTGAGTTGTAATATCTTGAGACAACCTCTTCCCCATGCAGTAACATAAAAAAGTCATATACTCACTTCTCCCTGCTCCTGCTGTGTCCCATGCCGGTGCTCCGTCCCCAGCTCCGTTATGTGTTTACAGCTACAATCCCGCCTGGTTTATGGGAAATCACAGGGGCTGCAATCAATAACAGAGCTCAGCGATTGGTTGCTGAGCTCTGTTATTGGCTTTTAGGTTATTGCTGTTAAAGGTGGTTCTACAAGCTAATGATTCAAGGGGCATAGTTAATTTTTTTACACACTGCTTCTGCATTTTGGCAGAAGCTAAATAATGACAAGGTGTAATTTATCGTGTGTTGTTCATCTAAGGTTGTATTTACCTAATTTTAACACCTTCTGAGGACCAGATTTTTTTTATTATGTCCTGATCAGAGATGATCGAGTATACTCGCTGAAGGCAATTGCTCGAGCGAGCATTGCCCTTAGCGAGTACCTGCCCGAGAGAGGGAGCCCCCTCCTTTTGTCAGCGTTTTACATGTTAAGGGTTAAATGATGGGGATCAGCAATTTCTCTGGTTCCCGCTGTTTGAGCAGGTGCCAGGCTGTTATCCAACAACTGAGCATTCACTCTCTGTCTGGCACGGGAGACCTATGCCAGGTTTCTGGTTCAATAGGTTTTTATTGGAATGAAAAGACATACATCGATCATATCAGCATACTGTGTATATCAGGCTTTGAAACTTTTAAAACATATGCATATTTGAGTTGCATCCCCTGCCTGCTCCACTCCTACATCTCTGTGGAGACTGCAGCTTATCAGTCTTCATTCCAAACATTTTTTAAACTTTTCAATAACAAATATATTCTTTCCCCACCTCCGGGTAGGGGACCAGGAGGTGTGGATAAAAGAAATTGAAGAGATAAACGAAGAGAAAAGAAAAAGTGAGAGAGGGGGTAAACAATAGGATGGCTCTGGCGAGCCGGTGGGGGGGGGGGGAGGGGGGATATAGGTGGGGGGGGGGAGTGGATGCCTTAGGGGACTTTAGTGGCCCTCCTTCTGAATAGTCGGGAATTAATTTAGCAAACTCAGAATTGTGTCTCCTCAGGGAGGGCGGGCCTGAGCTCAGAATACCTCACCGGCCTCAGCCCCCAAGATGGGCCTGAGTTCCCAAACCACCAAGTGCGGCGCTGATGAAAAGCCGTGTGGCTGCGTCAAATTTGCCTACCGGGAGGCCCATTCTCCCAATCCCGGTGACTGTCTAAAGTCCAGCCACGGTCGCCATGTTGCGTAAAACCTCTCTACCGTTGTCTCCTCCTCCGCCCTCATTTCCTCGAATCTGGCCAAGGTATTGACAGCTTCTACCCAGTGGTACCTTGCGGGTCCCGAGGTAGCTCGCCAGAATCTTGGAATGATCTGCCGCACAGCCATTATGAAGAATCTTAGGAGCCCTTTTTTAACGTGGGTCGTGGGTTCCTGATAAATGGATAGTAGGGCCATCTCGGGTGTGAGCACAATACTCGTTCCGCTCAATCTGTTGTAAAGGGCCTCTACGTCACCCCATAATGTCGCTATCGGAGGGCACTCCCACCAAATGTGTACCATATTACCCCTTCCATTTGCGCACCTCCAGCACTGGGTGGAGGATTGAGGGAACATTTTATGCATTCTTTCCGGGGTTGTGTACCACTGAGATAAGACCTTGTAGTTGAGGTCATGTAGTTTTGAGTGAACTGTGGCCTTGTGTGTTAGAGTGAAGGACTTCCGCCAAAGGTCAGCGGAAAAGCCCCTCCCCAGCTCATCCTCCCACGCTCTCGTGAACCTCGGGAGTTCGTCCCCCATCTCACGATCCAGCATTAGCTTGTATAGCCGGGAAATTAAGTGTCTCGGGGCTTCAGTAGACATGCACAACTCCTCGAAGGGAGTGAGGACCTTGTGTAGACCCGACCCGGGTGCCAGGGCGTCCAGTGAGCCCCTCAGCTGTAAGTAGACCATCCAGGCTCCCGGCGGAGCCCTAGTCCCATTGAAGAACTCCGTTAAGGTTTTGATCCCCGAGTGACCCACTACGTCCTTTATTCGAGGTACCTGGTTCATTGGAGTTAGTAGCAGGGTTCTATTATGCTCGAAAGCTGCGAATTGAGGGTTCGCCAGAAGAGGGGTGAGGGGGCCCGGGATCGAGACCAACCCATCTCGCCTTGCGAAGCTCGACCATGCCTCAGACAGCAGTCTCAACAGCGGGGATACTCTAGGCAAGTCTCGACTTAGGCCTCCCGGAATCCAGAACATCCCTTGGGCCCGGTTCGGCTCCAGGTCCAACTCCATCTCCACCCAGATTTTGGATCTGCTACTCTTAAGGAGATCGAGTACGCACCTAGCTATATTAGCCTTATAGTATAGGGCGAAGTCTGGGAGGCCCAGTCCTCCCCTACTTTTGGTTCTAATTAGCGTACTGTGCTTTAATCTGGGCCTGCGTCCTCGCCACACAAATTTAGTGATTAGGGAGCGTATGTGCATCAGGAATTGTCTGTGAAGGCGTATGGGGAAGGCCTGGCAAAGGTAAAGGAACCTTGGAAGCGAGACCATCTTTACCGTGTTGATTCTGCCACTCCAAGACAGGAATAAGGGGTTCCAATTTTTCAAGTCTTTGTCAAGGTTCTCTATGAATGGTTTATAATTTAGATTGAATATATGTGAGGGGTTGGCGGGGAGCTGGACACCCAGGTATTTTATAGCGCTGTTTTGCCACCTAAATGGGAATTGCCTTTTCAGCCTTTGTTCTTCTGCCCTAGGGACCGTGACATTCAGAATCTCTGTCTTTTGGAGATTAATTTTAAAATTACTAATTTTACTGAATCTGTTGAACTCTTGTAGCACTACCGGGATGCCGACGCTTGGGCAGGACAGGTAGACCAGGAGGTCATCAGCGAATAGGGATAGTTTGTATTCCGCCTGACCTGCTCTGACGCCTCTGATGGAATCGTTTCCTCTGATCGCGTTAGCTAACGATTCCATCGTTAATATGTAGAGGGTGGGTGATAGTGGGCATCCCTGTCTAGTTCCGTTATGGATAGAGAAGGATTCCGACAGGACCCCGTTGACCCTCACCCTAGCTGTGGGGTTCGTGTACAAGGCCTTAATTCTCTCTATCATGCGGGGTCCCAGACCCGTGCTCCGCAGGGATGCCTCCAAAAAGCTCCATCTCACCCTGTCGAAGGCCTTTTCGGCATCGACAGCCATGAGGCAGAGTGGGGTCTCCGACTCCCGTGCCCTCGAGATCAAGGATATGGATTTGATCACATTATCCCTACCCTCCCTTCCTGGGACAAACCCCACCTGATCCCTATGTATAAATTTCGGGATGAAGGGTTGCAGACGGGTCGCAATCAGCTTGGCAAAGAGCTTAATGTCTACATTCAGGAGTGATATGGGCCTGTAATTACTACAGACTGCAGGGTCTTTTCCCGGTTTTGGTAAAACCACTATATGCGCCTGCATAGCCTGAGCTGGAAAGGCACACCCCCCATTCACCGAGTTAAACGCTCCCAGCAACCATGGGGTGATTTCATTCCTGAACATTTTGTAGAACTTGGAGGAGAACCCATCCGGGCCCGGACTCTTACCCGTTTTAAGCTCTTTTATTAAGCTGTTTAATTCAGGTGTCGAGAAGTCCCCCTCCAAGTCCCCCAGCTCATCTACATTAGCTAATTTTGGGGCAAAATTATTTAAGTAATCTCTGGTATCCTCCTCATCCGCCTCCTTGGTTCTCTCTGAATCTGATTTAAGGTTATATAGGTCCTTGTAATAGGTTCGAAACACCTCCAATATCTCGGAGGTCGCGTGGGCTACGCCCCCTGATTTCTGTATTTTGGGAATGTGGTTTATGGGGGCCTTCGGGTGCAATGTTCTCGATAGCCACCTTCCGCTTTTATCCCCGTATTCAAATGCGCATCTGCGTAGTCTTTCTCTGGCCCCGAGGGATCGTTGGTCTAGAATTTGCAGGATTTGATGGCGAATCACTGAGATTTCTGCCTTTGTTACGTCCGAGGGGCAGCTTTTATTACGGGATTCCTTTGTGTGCAGCTCTCCCAACAACCCCTGTAGCTTGGCTGATCTAAATTTCTTCAGGCGAGCCCCATGCGAGATGAATATTCCCCTCAAAACGCACTTGAGCGCTTCCCACTTAACCGGGGGGTCTGTGGTGTCATTACTATGGGTAGCCTCGAAGTCCGCTATTGTTTTTTTAATGTCATCAACACAAAGTGGGTCATTAAGGAGGTTTTCGTTAAGTCTCCATAGGTTCGAGCGAGGTCGTCCCCCCAGGTGCGACAACCCCCCATATATTGGGGCGTGGTCCGACCAGAGGAAGGGCCCCACCGAGCATGTCGGGCTCTGGTCCAGGAGGCTATGGGATATTAGAATGTGGTCTATGCGACTATAGCTATTGTGGGCTGCCGAGTGGAAGCTGTAGTCCCTGACACCCGGGTGCAAGATCCTCCACATGTCCGTTAGGTGCATTCTTTCTAGCTCCCTTTTCAGTGCTTTTCGTGCTGTGTGTGAGATGGGGGACTTACCCACCGATGTATCCAGCTCCGGGTCCATTACCAGGTTAAGGTCCCCTCCAAGTATCACCTGGGATCCGGCTGCGAATGATTCCAACTTTCTCAGCGTGGTTATCCCAAAAGGAACCTGGCCCTGGTTGGGGAAGTAGATGTTAGCAAATGTTAGTATTACCCCTGTAACTTCCAGTTTAATAAAAACGTAGCGTCCCATCGGGTCTGTCTCATGGTCCACCACGGTGTGCTGCAGAGATTTATGTAACCCTATCGAGACACCTCCTGCCTTTTTCTCAGGATGGGGGCCGTGAAACCATATTGGGTAGTATCTGGAAGAGAAGCGTAGAACACTATCTACCTTAAAATGGGTCTCCTGCAGCATGGCAACCTTAATCTTCTTTCTATGCAAGTGATACAGAATCTGATTTCTTTTTTCTGGGGTATTGAGCCCCTTGACATTGAAAGTACACATAGATACATTAGCCATCAGGGGGGGGTGTCGATTAGAAGCTTATGAAATCCCGGCATCCACATCCCTTTGGGGTGTTGGGAAGGAAGGAGGGGGAGGGGGGGAGAGAAGGAAAAAAACAGAGAAACATGAGGCTTAGGGCCTCTCAAACTAAACAACAAAGCAGTACGAAATACCATTTCAATATAGCACATAGGCTATAGCCCCTATGGGGGGGGGGGGTGATAACCGACAGCAGGGCCGCCATCCCTAGCGGCTTCGGCCAAATGACAAACATTATGCATTGAGATATTAGCACATTACCGGCATGTGAAAATGACGTTTAGCGAGGGGTTCTTGCCATCTTGGAACCTAGAACATGAAGCAAACAAGAACCCGCCAAACAGGCAAGCGTTACATCACATTAGACTCAGACTTATGATATCAGCGTTTGTCCTTGGCTCCCACTTTCTGCCAGGGGGAATGAAGGGCAGGGGCTAATATCCCCTCTTGGGGGGGCCAGTCCGGAAGGGCTATCATCGGAAGTCCCAAGGAGCCTAAAAAGCCCGGCAAGTCCCCCAGAGCTCTGAAGGAGACCCTCTTGTTACCTTTTCTTGCCGTCAGTTGGAACGGGTATCCCCACTGATATTGTATTTCTTTTTCTCTCAGGACTAACAGCAGAGGTTTCAGCGCTTTTCTTAACTGTAGTGTACGTCGTGACAAGTCCTGAAGAAGGAGGATGGGGTTGCCCTGAAAAATCAGCTCCCCGGCCTCTCTAGCTTTGCGCATTAACAATTCCTTATCCTGAAAAAAATGAATCCTGCATAGGACGTCGCGAGGTCTCGCCGGATCTAAGGCTCTCGGGCCCAGCGTGCGATGAATCCTATCAATTTCGATAAATTTGTCTGCCGGTCTCTGAAGAATGTCATTGAAAAATTTTTGGGCCCAAGCTTCCAGCTGATGATTTTCCACCTTCTCGCTTAGGCCTCTGATTCGCAGGTTGTTCCTCCTATGCCGGTTTTCTAAATCATCCAGATGCACGAACAACTCTTCAATTTGCGCTGCCTGTTTCTGGATAACTTTTCTATGGGATTCAGTTGTTTCTAGAATTTTGTCTTGAAGATCTTCCACCTCGGTCAGGCGTTGGCCCACGTGGACGATGTCCTTTTGTAATGCTGCAATGTCTCTCTTGTGGGACGCCTCTAACTTATGTAAGGCACCGTCCAAGTCTCCTTTTGTGGGTAGGGATCTTAAATGGGCCCTCCAGTCCCATCCCTCTCCTGTGTCGCTATTGTCTGCAGCGCTGTGCTGGGGGCTGCATTTTTGTCTGGATACATGTGTACCTCTGTAGGGGGACTCTAAGGGGCTATCGGGCTCGCTGTTGTCTCCCCTCCGGCCGCTATCTTGTTCAGCATGGCTATGGGCTGCGGGGTGTATGGGCCTGGACTGCCCTGTTTGCTGTTGTGTTCGTGGCAGTCTCTTGTCCAGGGGCACTGATGAAGGTGATGAAGGTGAGTGTCTTGCAGGGTCTGCTGTCTCCTGCTCATCCCCCCCCCTCGCTGGGTACTGCTCTGGGTGTCTGTGGGTTGCAGGGTGAGTGGTAGTAGTCTGACCTGTATGCTGCTGCTGCTCCTGTATCTGGCCGATGGTCTCCTTCTGCCTCTTGGAGTGGAGCGTCTGTGGTGAGGAGTGCTGCGCTGCTTCAGCCTCCGCTGTCTGCCGCTCGCCTCCCTCCGTCTCTGGGTACCTCTCATGGGCTTCTGCTCGAACCCTTCCTTCAGCGGCCGCACAGCCGCTCCGCGCGCTCCCCTCCCCCGCCGGCGCCATCTTAAGTTCAGCGCCGCGGTCAGGAGCCTCTCTCTGCGGCCGTGGGAAGTGCTGCACCGCTTCAGCCTCCGCTGCCTGCCGCTCGCCTCCCTCCATCTCTGGGCTCTTTTCCCTGTGCACCTCTGTCCGAGCCCGTCCTTCGGCGGCCGCGCCGCCGCTCCGCGCGCTCCCCTCCCCCGCCGGCGCCATCTTGGGTTCAGCGCCGCGGTCGGGAGCCTCTTTTTGCGGCCGTAGAAAGTGCTCCAGTCCTCCTCTTTCTCGTCCCAGCAGGTGTCCAGAGGTACTCTGGGCTCTCCTGCGTCCCATCTTGCCTGTTTGGGCTTGTTCTTTGTGCCGGTAAATAGCTTTTAGGGCCGTTGCCGCGGGAGCTCACTCAGGGCACAACTTCCACTGCCATAAGCTAGCTCCGCCCCCCCCTATGCCAGGTTTCTAATACAGCCACTGTTAAAAGACAGAGCATCAGAATAACGTCCCTTAACGGCTGCTGTCAAAAGGTTTATTAAAGGCGGTCATTAAAGGTTTTGTCTGAGTTGTAATATCTTGAGACAACCTCTTCCCCATGCAGTAACATAAAAAAGTCATATACTCACTTCTCCCTGCTCCTGCTGTGTCCCAGGCCGGTGCTCCGTCCCCAGCTCCGTTATGTGTTTACAGCTACAATCCCGCCTGGTTTATGGGAAATCACAGGGGCTGCAATCAATAACAGAGCTCAGCGATTGGTTGCTGAGCTCTGTTATTGGCTTTTAGGTTATTGCTGTTAAAGGTGGTTCTACAAGCTAATGATTCAAGGGGCATAGTTAATTTTTTTACACACTGCTTCTGCATTTTGGCAGAAGCTAAATAATGACAAGGTGTAATTTATCGTGTGTTGTTCATCTAAGGTTGTATTTACCTAATTTTAACACCTTCTGAGGACCAGATTTTTTTTATTATGTCCTGATCAGAGATGATCGAGTATACTCGCTGAAGGCAATTGCTCGAGCGAGCATTGCCCTTAGCGAGTACCTGCCCGCTCGAGAGAAAAGGTTCAGCTGCCAGCGAGGGTAACAGGTGAGTTGCGTCAGTGAGCAGGGGGAGCGGGGGGAGAGAGGGAGAGAGAGATCTCCCCTCTGTTCCTCCCCGCTCTCCCCCGCGCTCCCTGCCCGTCTGCAGCCGAACCTTTTCTCTCGAGTGGGCAGGTACTCGCTAAGGGCAATGCTCGATCAAGCGATTGCCCTTAGCGAGTATGTTCGCTCATCACTAGTCCTGATACAAAAAAATCATAGAATTCAAAAAGGGTGTACTTAGTTTTGCTCATGACTGCATGCCTCCACACCCAAGGAGAGGGCAGCAGCTGGTAGAAATAGGCAAGGATGCTGTCTGTCAATAGCAAGCATAGGAATGGTGAGCTCTTATTTGACTGGCATAAGAAAGGCATTTACTTAGTCTGGAGGTTTGTGAGAGAATAGAATTGGGACAATACTAAAAGTAACATAAGAGTGCTGTTCTGGGTGGAAGCTACAGTTCTAGGTACCAACGTGATGGGCCCTAACTTATAACCTTATGGCAGAGTGTAAATGTATGGCAGCAGAAGATGCTTTAGAAAGGTTTTCACATATACGTTGAGGTTTTATATAAATTGATTTGAGTGCATTATTTCAACTAACACCGATTACTTCCTTAGTACACAATAACACAACCCGTAGTTCAGCCGCCAAGAAATGAACTTCAAAGCTGCATTTTGTGTAAGGTTTCAATGACAGTTTCAGGTTCACTTGTTCACCACCTGCTAAATAATAAAAAAGAAGAATTTTAGTGTATAATAAGTATGAAGCACCCCGAAGCTAAACTCCGCAACTCCCTTTTTCAATTTCTAAGTTGCTGCAAGTAATAGAGACATAGACTTAAGGAGCACAGTGTGAGCATTTAAATATTGATACAAAAGGGAAATTAAAATAATTACACAGTGGTAAATGGGCTGCATAATTACATTTAAATGCATAGAACTGAACCTCCAAAGCTTCAACTTTTAGAAAGATCAGGAGAAAGCAATGGAGAATAGCGTTAGGTCATGGTAAACACCACCAAAAATGTGTCAAGATATAAAAGTAAACATAATTGTCCCAGTAAACTAGCTACAATATAGTATAATAATAATAATATTAATGATAGATAGATAGATAAAAGGTCATCGACCCCTCAGTTGGCAGCTCTCAAACGCATTATTTTTTATATTACTATGTATAGTTAAAAAGAAATTGGCAGTCTTTACTCTGGCCATTTACCCAATAATAGACTGAGATGTCTTGTTTTGTAAAGGAAACTTTTCAGCAGTTGTCTCATCATCATCACAGGCAGGATTACAATGACAGGTAACACCTATACTGTATATAGATAACACATGATCCACCATTCATAAATCTCAGCACAATAATCTCCACACACGTCACAGAGCCTGCATAGAACACTCTCCCATAGAAGTCAATGGTCCCCTTAAGTCTATTGTATCTATGACCTATGAGGATGCTGTTACAAAACAGGACTCATATTAGGTTCAGTGGCCAGAGTGACATGGAAAATGCCCAAAAAATATATAATTACAAAAATGTTAAAAAAAGAAAATGAATATATATATATATATATATAAAATATATAATAACATATAAAAAATATATAATAGCATAAAAACTTGCTTTAAAGCAACCATCCGGTCCTGGACAAACAAACGCAGCCAAACAACTTATCTGACTACCTGATGCACGCTGTACATTAGGTCACTTTCTGATGCCACATTTAAGTACAATAACACTACCAATTCATGTGAATTTAGGGACTTTCTGGTAAAAATGCATTTTTCAATTCCTGCCCCCCTCACCTGATTACCTGTCATGCTCTGGAGGTCTCTTCTGTGTGTTGCAGCCACTTCCCAGCAGTGCAGCCCCCTGTCTGATGCTTGTATGAAAAACAGAAAAGGCTGGCAGTGCTCGAGGGCTATCCTCCGTAAGTAAACTATACAATGGGTGTGATGAATCAGAAATGAATCACTTACTTTACCAGGAAGATATATAGGCTTGGGCAGACCTCCTGGAATCTAGAAATGCAAATAACCTAATGGTTGGTCCAAGTTTGAATAAAAGAGCGTTTTCAGGTGTATTAAAAGTTTAAACAAATAAACACATAGGGTTTTGTAAAATAATATAAAAACAACATAAAAATAAAGGGTCTCTTGTAACAACATATTTTGGCAGTTTTAACATGACAATCCCCCTTTCTCAAGCAGTAGCCATAAGTGTACAAGTCCACAGGTTTATATAATGAATACAATTGTGGCCTTCAATAGTAAAAATGACAGGAAGAGAAGAGTGCTGAAATGACCGGAAGTGACATGTATCTAAATAGCTCCTGATCGCACGACCGTATATTCAGTGAGCATGCGTTTTAGTGAGCGGAACTGGCGCCAAAGCCCCGCCACCGAGGTTCAAAGACTGGAATTGGTGAGTAGACATGGAAATACATGCGGATGGTCCCACAGGATTTTGCATGCTGGCTTGCATAGGATTTCCACAGTGATAATTGGAATATGACACAAAATAGTATATTATATATAGCATATGGTATATGTATAAACAACACAATATAAAAAACACAATGTAAAAGCAAAAGTTTACATACAGAATAAAAAAAAGCTAGAGGTGTTATAATAAAAAGTGGCATAATAAAATATGAAAGAATAGTATATTAAGAAGCAGGGACATGACAGATAAGAGGGAAATCTTAAACATAGTTAAAATTAATGGAGTAAACACTCCTGTGACTCCTCTTTTAGGGCCCAGTTCTGTTAAAACATACCTCCAAAAAAGCTCTTCATCCCCTCCGGTGTTATCATCCAGCCTAATGTTGCATCCTTGTCTCTAAACATGCTTGACCAAGTCAAGCAGACTGCACCCTCCTAGGGAGACTCAGGCGGGGGGGAACTTCCAAAATCACATCCTTCTTCCAGGTGACCTCACACAAGGAAGGACAAAACCCAGAAGACGGGGAATAAGAGGAGGAAAGTGCCTTAAAAAGAACAACAGAGAACTCAACAGAGTCCATGATGTTTTTATTAATGAAGAAAGCTCTTTTAGACAACTATCTTACCAAAAAAGAGAGATTATATCTGTATCCAGAACCCCAAATCTCCATAGTTATATTTTCTTCGCAAGATCTCTAAATCTTTGAGAGACACTTGGATGGCCTATTATCTCAGGAGTAGGTTCAATTATAGGCAACCTGCCTGAGTACATCGACCACCTCTTACAGAAATATGTTCAGACTCTCCAATCTTATATCCGTGACACAGCTCACCTCCTTGCACTAATAAAAGGTTTTGAAAGGAAGTTGTTATACATTTGGGTCTCTCTAGACATGACATCCCTATATACGAACATCCCACACAATAAACGCATACTATCTCAATACAGACCCTTTAATGCCACCTAGACAACAGTCATTTGTCCTGGACACCACTGGTGTTATTCTCCATAACAATTATTTCAGGTACAATAATTAACTTTTCATGAAATTGAAAGGCATCACAAGAGGGACACACTGCGTGCCAAGGTATGCAAACCTTTACATGGGGCTTTCAAAGAAACTCATTTAATTGAGCCCCACATTCGATTTTTATCAGAGGTTTATTGATGACCTTTTAATTGTGTGGGAGGGAGTCAGATCTGGGGGATTTTATTAGGAAATGGATTCGGAATGATTGGGATTTAACTTTTATGGACCATTTTAATTCGAAGGAAGTGTTATTCTTAGACTTGTGTATTTTTGTGGAAAACACGAGACTGTGTACAGAAACATTCTTCAAGACACTTGACTCAAATAATTGTTTCCATTTTAAAAGCTATCACTTAAACAGCTGGAAGACCAACATTCCCTACGGCCAGTTCAAGAGAGTTCGTAGAAACTGTACAGACAACTCAAGTTTTATATCACAATCTAACATCTTGAGGAACAGGTTTCTGGAGGATACCCCAAAGCCTTAATTAAATACGAGAAAGCGATGGCCCTTGATCAGGGAGAATGTCTCTCCAGAAGAGTTACAGTTCCTAATAAAAAATGCATGATTTTAATATTTCTTTTGTTACTAGATGCAATACAGAACATGGGGATATCAGGGCCATCCTTTATAGACATTGGAACATCTTGAAAAATGACAGTATCCTCAAAAACGTTTTAACGAATAAACCAAAAGCAATTTTCCAGCATGAGAAATCTCTAAAAAAAATATTCAGGCTCCCTCTTGTCCACAACAAAGATTGGGCGTCCACAGAGCTGAGCGTAAGGGACCTGAGAAAGGGGTTATTAATGTGGGAAGTCTAAATACGAATGCTGCACAGAGATTCACCATGGGAAGAAGTTAATTGTAATTGGGGCAGAGGAAGCCCCCGTTGAGATGAAACACTTGTCAACTATGTTATTAATCTCCTAGAATGCACATGCCATCTGATATACGTGGGCTGCACCATAAACCCTCTATGAATAAGCATAGGTCCAATATCATGAATGGGTAGGATAAGCACAGTGTCTTTAGTCACTTCTTAGTATGTCACTACAAGAATCATATCCACATGTGCATTACCCCCCTAGAACAATTTCCGGTGGCGAAATACCAGAAGCTGAGAAGCAATATATTGAATCTATCGCTCGAACACCTTACACTGGCCTCAATGAGGTGTTAGAAAATATTTACTGAAACTTGGTTTTAGCACCCCCTTCTTGCCTCGTTCTATTTTATCATTATAATTTTATTTTTTTACTGTTATTCTTTATTTTATTCTAGCCCCCCCCCCCATGCACACACTGCATCATATGCATCCTACTGCCTTCAACCCGCTCCATTCACTTTTAATTTTTACTTTTCTAATCTTATAAAGCCACTTTCTTCATTAGTTTTATGATTACTCCCTCAACCTTAACTATTCTTTAGGTTCCCTCGTATCTGTCATGCTGCGGTTTCTTATTATGCTATTCTCTCATATCTCATTATGCCACTTTTTATTAGAACATCTCTGTTTTTATGATTCTATATGTGAATTTTTGCTTTTACATTGTTTTTTATGTTGTGTTATTTAACTACATACCATAAGTTACTGTTGAAATCCTGTGTGAGTCACCATGTGAAGTCTTGTGGGACTATCCTCGTGTATTTTTTACATCTATTCGCCACTCCCAGCCTTTGGACCGCAGCAGCGGGGCTTTGGCACCATTTCCACTCACTGAAAAGCATGCTCACTGAACATCCAGTCATGAGAGCGCAGGTTTTCTGAACACACATCACTTCCGGTCATTTTGGCACTCTTCTCTTCCCGCCATTTTCACCATTGAAGGCCACAATTGTATTCCTTATATATAAACCTGTTATTTGTACACTTATGGTTACTGCTTGAGGAAGGGGGAATATTATGTTATATTTCCTGAAATGTGTTTTAGAAAACCTTTTATTTTTATATTATTTTATCATTTTATAAACTATGTTTTAAAAAAAAAAGAAAAATCTATTTAATCTAAACTGTCCGTTTCTAGACCACCCACTTGGCTATCTGCAATTGTGGATTACACAGAGTTTACGGAACTCTGCCTGGGCTTACATACCTCCCTGGCAAAGTAAGTGATCCATTTCTCATTCATTGCATCCATTGTATGGTTTGCTTATGGAGGATACTCCTTAAGGCGTTGTCAGCAGGTATGAAGAATGGAAGTTCTTTATACCTGCTGACCCCGGACTGCTGGATCAAGTGGCTGCAACTAGCGCTCTCCACTGTAAATGTCCATGCTGAACAGGGATCCTACTTCACCTATTGAGATGCATATACAAGGCCTACCAGGCCTGCTAGGTGTCATGGTGCACCCCATTTCTGCATGGCAACCCCACCACACGAGGTGAGTTTGTTCCTCTGTACTCAATTGGTTTTCCTTTGAATGAGGCACTGTCCCTTTTCGTACATCTCACTTGTATATCTGTCTAATGCTTATCAGGCACGATCTTAAGGTTGAGATTTTTAACTTTTAATTTCACATCTATCCCATGATGCATCAACACAGCATTAGCAGGGGCTATACTATGTATGCCTGCTAGGGGGACATGTTAATTCTCAATACCTTCTATATTCACTTAAATAAACTACAAATGATAAGTATACAGTCAGGAGGATGGGCTGTGATCTCCTCAAGTATAACCGTGTGCCAGGAGCTGTGTGGTCATTATCAGTACCTGTGATAGGAGATTCTATGTCCCCCTTCTAGGCAGTTTCTATCGTAGGAATCATGTAAGAGCATCACACATACTGGGAATTTGACTAGAAATTGAATATATAACCACAAGTAGATTTGAGCTGGTCAGAATTGAAATCACATGACCATCCGAGGCAAAAAAAAAGGCTGGGAGATTCAGATAGAGAGAAATAACCAACCAAGGTAACACCAGCTCACTTATATGTACCGGAAACATTAATGTTTTCTCTTTTATCTACTTTCTTGCTCTTTTTATGTCTCTCTTTTTTAACATTTTCTATTTTAAAATATAATAAATGTACTGAAAGGACAAACCAGCATCCACATTAACATGTGCAACAAAGGTTTATTATTCATGCATATGATATAGGAGAGGAACCTAGTGATAGTTTAGTGTCATGCTGAGTGTAAAGACAAGGGAAGCATTTCAGGAGCGGCAGATAAATCTGTACTTGTCCTTGAGTGCTTGTGCTGGGAGGTTTACTAACTGGAAGGATGGCTATTGACTTATAGTCAGGCAGAAGTACTGGTAAGCAGAAAACTGCTGAAATTAATCTTGAGCTTGGGGTAGAGATATATGTTGGAGAGAAAATAATGTCTGTACATATATGCATCGTCAGCAGTATGATTAGCGAGAAGATGAAGATTAATAATTTATAAAAAAAAAAAAAATATCTACAAGCTTCTTACAGGCGAAAGAGGACGTAACTGCATGAGCAGGGGCACAACTATAGGGGATGCAGGGGATATACTCAATTGGGGGATGCGGTTGCACCTGGGCCCAGGAGCCTTAGGGGCCCATAAGACCTCTCTTCTCCATATAGGGAACCCAGTACTATGAATAAAGCATTAGGCGTCATGTCCACGGGCAAAAGATGATTTTAAATCTATAGCGGATCACCCGCACGCAGATCCGCACCCCATAGGGATGCATTGACCACCCGCAGGTAGATAAATACCCGCGGATGGTCAATAAAAGTGAATTTTTAAAAAATGGAGCATGAAAAAAAAATGGACATGCTCCATTTAGGTGCGGGTCTCCCGTGCGGACGGCTCCCGCAGGCTTCTATTGATCCGCAAGAGACCTAAAATCAGAATATACTCACCTGCTCCGGATCTTTCCTTCTTCGCAGCTTGATCTTCTCTCCGTCGCAGCCGGATCTTTTTTTCTTCGGCCGGCGCATGCGCCGGCCCAAAGAAATCCGGGTGCCAAATATTGAGCCGGCGTGCTTCAATATTTTGTACTCGGATTGTTTATCCGAGTATTAAAAGCCCATTCATTTGAATGAGTGTTATTTCCGTTCAAATTTTCAATCCAAAAATCAGACATGTACCCTACCTTATGTTAAAAGCTTTAATAAAGGCGGCTTCAGATGACTCTATATACTAGTTTCGGGGGCGGCTTCAGAACAATAATGAGAATGGCAGCTTCAGAACGAATCCGCCCAATAAGGGCGGCTTCAGAAGAGCCAATTTTGAGCACATATCGGCGCATAGTACTTTATTTTTACGCATGCGTGGCATGTTCACATGTGCACACACAGCACCCCCACCCCGATTTAAAAGGCTATTCAGCCTAATGAGATCCAGATGTGTTTTTTCCCCCGCGGTTTTGTGCAGCATATTGCACATTTGCGCGGTTAATGACTGCACATTTCCCATAGACTTCTACGTGGCACCTGATGTGCAAATATGCAAGAAAATCGAGTGGGTCCTACTTTTGTTACGTACAGGAGTGCAAAAAAAGCTTGAGAACAAACTCATTGAAATCAATCGGTTTTATTCTTTGTGTTTTGCGTGCAAATATTTTACATGTGCAAAAACACGTGCAAATACGGTCGCGTGAATAAGCCCTAATTGTTATAATCATTATAACAATTTTTAAATGTACGGCTAGAGCACTCCAAAAGTATATATATATATATATATATATATATATATATATATATATATATATATATATATATGTATATATATATATATATATATGTATATATATATATATATATGTATATATATATATATATATATGTATATATATATATATATACAGTATGTGTATATATATATATCATACTGTACAGTATATAAGCTCCAGCCCACACATTTGATTAAATGGTTCACTCTTTGTGCCTTTCCATACAATACATACAATAACATGTATTTTCAGCAATAACATAAAAATCAGCATTGCGGCTGCCGTACGCTCTTGAGCAGTGAATATTCATACAAGGTATTAAAGCACTTTAAGCTTTCGGATAATAGACAGAGTCAATGAATGACAAGTCTCTCAAAAGTTTTGTGCTTATTCCGCAAGGCAAACTAGGAAAATCCACAGTACCAGGAGACAAATAAATCTCTGATGAAATCACATATCCACCGTCCTTCTCCTTTAAAGTTTACATTAGAAATGTGATTTATAGATCTCTTTGTACTCAAATGAATGAGGTCTATATGAATAGTGTGAACTATTCTCCGCACTTCGCCTCCAGCAAGTCAATAAATCTAGTGAGCAGCTATGGAGAAAAAACATCATGTCAGATATTGACATAAATCCAAGCAGTGTTAGTCCCTCAAACACTGCTAGAACAATCTGGGATTCCTTGAGAATTTCTGCACTTAATGTAGGAGAAACTACATTATTAAGGTTGTCTGAGGGTGTATTCACGCAGGTGAGTGCGATCTCTTAATTTCTTGTTTTGTTTTGAGTAATATGCATTAAAACTTACATTTTTGTATCTTAAAACATGTGATTTTAACGTTAAAATCGCCAGGTAATCCATATAATGTGATTAGTTGTACCAACCCACGGAAAACACCCAAAAAGAGCTCACCTGAAGCCTGTGAATGGCATTTTCTCTTGTCTTTGATGGCAGAGAGAGTGTTCTGAGTGTTGTGCTCTTTTTGTTGCAGTTTTTCGATCTGCTAACATGACTTTTTGTGTGAATTCCGTTCTCTTGAAGTGGATTATTTCCAGGACTTTTGGAGAGCATCGTGGTATGTTGGAGGAGGAGCCAAAAAGATGTATCCTCTAGTGGCCATGCAATAAAAATGGTCCCAATAATTCAATTACAAACAATATTCTTCTGTGGTTCTGTTGGCTTTGGCTGACAGTAATTACGTTTCCAGATCCACTGGCCTTCCTGTCCCCTTTGTCATGGATGAGGGTTTTGGGCTTCAAAACATATTATGTGTCCCTTTCCCCTATATTTTTAAACTACTTGCCAGCAAGTGCCACACTTTAATTTGATCCAGCGAGGGTGACCACCGTCATACAGGCATGTGTGGTCCTCCATAATTTCAGCTGGATCTAGGATGGTGCATCTATTCACCACTTGGAAGACCTCAAAACATCCAGTCTGCAGTCCGTGATTGATTTGCAAACTATTTTTTTTAACCACAGGGAGCTTTGTCTTGGCAGTTGGAAGCCGATCATTTTTGAATGTTCCTGTTGCCACTTCCGTGACTTTTCCTTTTTTATGTTCCAGTTTGTTCTAGCTAGCTTTTTGAAGGTTGGGTGGGTTAGTTAGGGATTTGCAAAAAAATGAGGACCCTTGATGTGGGTTGCGAGCTTACATATTTTGGCCAATTTTGTTTTTATTAAAAAAAAAAAAAAAAGCATTTAAGGTCTACCATTTGCAAATGCATATTTTGGCCAAAATATTACCAATACCTTATTCATTTTCCTTTTTAAAAAAAAAACAAAAATCTGTGTGCTTTCTTGTCTCCAATAAGGAATTATCATTTTATGGATATTGCTTGAATTAAACAAATGTTTCTACACAGGTACGTAATGCTGCTATTTCCAGAATAACACCCCTTTGCAACATTGTTGTTACAAAAGGGTTGTTGATGCATTTAGATGATTTTAGAATAGCAGACTGCAAAATAGGGCAATGGTCTATTTTGAACTCTGCCATTGTTAAAAGGCTGTGTTCACAATTGTTTACAGTGCATCACATAAATGATGGGATCGTATGGGATGCCAGCTTTGACAGCCTATGAGTCTGCATGATCTAGAGGCTCAGTTACAGCAAATATGGACTGATATGCTGCAGGATACCATACAGAACCTCTATGTCTCCATGATCCCCCGTATCACATCTTGTATCCAAGCTAGAGGTGGTACAACAGGGTACTAGACTCTAACCTTCAAGTGTTCAGTTTTCTGCAATAAATTATCATTTTGCTATGATATGGTAATCACTTACTTATATCAATGTTACAAATCACAGATATAAGGTTTCATTCAATTCCGACAGCTCCTTCTATGTACTTAAATTTTTTTTAACAGGGAGTGTATACACAGAAACAATCTAGCCTTAGTACATAAATACAGCACCAGAATGGAGTTTATTAGAGAGAGGAATAACAAAGTCAGATTAACACACTGCTTACTATATAGTTCTGTACCAAGGGAAACAGCACCTCCCAGTATATCCTTAACAATGGTAAAATGTGATAGAGGTTGTTGCCTAACAAAGAGTGCTACCACCCATCATCAATCTGCACACCACACGAGTTGCTACAGAACTAATCAGATGCAGTCAATGGCAAAATAAACAATGACATTCAGTGACCCACAGGTGACATCATCATTGTTCTCTTCTTTTCTTTTCCATTTCTTTTTCCTTCGAGAATACACTTGAGAAAAAACTATTTAATAGTTTTGCCTTCCCCTGATCATCTTCAATGGTGTCTCCTGCATTAGTTGTTAAAGAGCCATTGCTTTCAGTGCAAATCCGTTTACCGTTTATATAATTTAAAATAGTTTAGGGTTGTTTTTGCTCTCTTTGGAGATCAGTCTCTCTGCCTCCTTGGCAGTTTTGATCTTTTCCTTACATAATTAGTTTTTTTCCATGTATGTTTTTAGCGCTTCTTCGCTGCCTTCTTGTTTTAATAATTTAAATGCTTTTTTTTCGCTTATTGCTCCCCTTACAGCCTTGTCAAGCCACATTGGTTTCCTTCTACTTGTAGTTCTTTTATTTTTAAAGGATATGAACTGCTTACATGAGGTAATTAGGATGTTTTTAAATTTGTTCGATTTGTCACCTCTACTGTTATTTTTGAGGACGTTGTCACAATTATTGTTGCCCAGAGTGATTCTGAGCTAATCAAATTTTGCTTTACTAAATTTAATTTTTTTTGGTCGCTTCATGATAGGGCTTCCTGTTGACTGACAGCAGGAAATTTATTATATTGTCCCTATTTCCCAACTGTCCCTAATATTGCAGCCCCATGATTCTGTCCGGTTTGTTGGTTAATAATAAGTGCAAAATGGCCCTCCCTCTAGTTGGCTTTGGCACAAGCTGGGTAAGGTAGTTATCTTTAATTGTTCTCAAGAACTTATTGCCCTTGCGAGATACACAGGTTTCGTCTTCCCAAATTATATTTGGATAATTAAAGTCTCTCATAATAATTACTTTATTGCAGTTTGAAAAATAATTAAGATAACTAAAAAAAATGCGTCAGTCTTCAGTTGTTTTTGGTGGACTTTAGAAAACCCCTATCAGGATTTTGTTATTTTTCCCTCCCTGTATTTCTACCCACAGAGATTCCATATGTTCATCTTCTACACCTATATCTTCTCGTAGCCTTGGCCATTAAAGGGGTTTTGTCATAAAAAAAAAAAAATTCTATACTTACCTATTAATTCCCCGTCAGTCTCCTTACCACATCTTCTCCTGGCTGAGCTTCTCCAGTGCCCCAGGTCACTTAACCGCCGGCTGGCCAGCTTGTCATGAAGGCTGCAATCCTTGCATTCTCTTCCGGGTGGGTCAGTGAAGGTCAGATCCCTGTGCTGTAGCGTTCACTGCCTAGAAAGGAAGTCTGATTTATTGCCAAGATACCTTGCATGAGCAGTCTCTGTAGTAGATCGGCACTCTCCCTGCTGGCCTGTGAACTGTGACCTAACGTACATTGGCTGGCAGGAAGACAACTGCCGACAATGTATGTAACCTCACAGGAAGTGTAGGAGAAGATAGGTGAGATGAAGATCTAGTAAGTAGACTGACGGGGGAGGAATAGGTAAGAATAGATTTTTTTTTTTTTATGACAGACCCCCTTTAAGTAGTGTTTAACATACAGACATACCACTCTCCCCCTTTCTGGTTCCTGCAGTCTCTTCTGAAGAGATTGTAACCCTGTAAATTCCCTGCCCAATCGCACTTATTATGAAGTCATGTTTCTGTTATTCCTACTATATCGTAATTTTCATCAGACATTCTCGCCTAGAGCTCACCCATGTACTAACCCCACTCCTCGCTCAACTCCCATTCCCATTACTTGGTCCCATGTCACTGTCTACATGGTCTTTCCCCCTATTGCTCTTGTTACCCTCCCCCCCAGTCCCTAGTTTAAATACTCCTCCAACCTTCTAGCTATCTTCTCCCCAGCATAGCTGCACCCTCCCCATTGACATGCAGCCCATCCCTATGGTAGAGCCTGCAGCCAACAGCAAAGTCAGTCCACTTCTCCAGGAACTCAAACCTCTCCTTCCTACACTAACTCTGGAGCCACTTGTTTACCTTCCTAATCTCCCGTTGACTTTTTGGCGTGGATCGTGGTACAGGTAGTATTTCCAAGAAAACTACCTTGGAGGTCCTTGCCCTAAGCTTAGATCCTAAGTTCCTGAAATAGTTTTTGAGGGCCCTCAATTGACTTCTAACTTTGTCATTGGTGCCAATGTGTACCACGACCGTTGGATCATCACCAGCCCTTGCCAGTAATCTGTCAACCCGATCCACAATGTGTCAAACTCGTGTACCAGGAAGACAACACGCCGTCCGATTATACTGGTCTTTGTGGCAGATTGCCCTCTCTGTCCTCCTTATAATTGAGTTCCCCACCACTAGGACTTGTCTAGCCTGCCCTGCGCTCCCCTTCCCCTTCTTACTAGAGCAGTCATCTCCCTGGTGGTCAGAGGGCATGTCATGTTGCAGCAGTGCTAACCCTGTAATGGCATCTCCCTCATCTGCCAACTTTGCAAACTTGTTGGGGTGTGCCAGTTCAGGACTAGTCTCCCTGGCTGTCTTCCCTCTACCTCTTCTAACTTTCTAACTGTCACCCAACTAGCTGCCTGCTTGTCCTGCTCTCCCGAACTACCCTACACCCCCACATCTACCCCAGCGAGTGCCGGCTCAGTGAGCAGAAAACTTCTTTCCATATTGTCAATGTATCTCAGTGTTGCCAGACACTCATTTAGATCCAGAATCTGGGCTTCCAAATGTGCGACGTGCATGCATCTTACGCAACAGTATGTACTCTTGATTAGCTGATCAAGGACCGCATACATAAGACGCAATAGCTCCAACAGCTCACTACTAAGATGGGTTTTCCAAGTTCTAGAAAAATATTTGAGAGGGCAACATAGAATGGTAAAGTTGCAGGATTCACTAAATCATCCCAGACAGAGTTCTGTCCAGCCTGTTTGAAGACTTCCATTGAAGGAGAACTCACCACCTCCCGTGGCAACCTGTCCACTTACTGATCACCCTCAGTGTAAAAAAGTTTTTTCTAATATCTAATAGGTGTCCCCTCCCTTTCAGTTTTATCCCATTGCTTCTAGTCTTGTGCAAATTAGAATAGTTAAAAATAACAATCTAAGCTGGACTTACTTCTCTGATCCCCCGCTAGTCCAGCTCCGCTGCTCCCATCCTAACCACTGGTCTTTGCTTACTTGGTTATGAAGCGGTGAAGTTCCATATGTGTATGTCACTATTGACAGGAATGGTGGTGCTGAACTGGTGGGAGATCAGATCACTGAGTATACTTTGGTTTGTTATCTGAAGAAGTTTGCTGTCTTCCCCCAAAAGTTTCTAGAACTTGAAAAATGCCTGTAATCAGTGGGTTGAGAGAGCATGGTGGAAGGTATTGCTACTTCCATGTTTAAAATACCAAAAAAAGAACCTTTAACAGTAATATGCCGTCCTTGTGCCTGAAGCAAGACAGAGATTGATTTTAACTACATACATATATGTATTACTGAGAAATACATATTAGATACATATCCATTACACATATACATATAAGGACGCATTCTCATTAGCGCTAAAAAGGTTTCTGGAACATTATACCCCAAGTATTAAAAAAACATCTCTTCAATTGAGCCATAATTTAAAAAGGAAAGAAAAAGAAGAAAAAAAGGGGGCATGGAGGAATACACAGAAAGGAAGGAGAGAGAAAGAAAGCTGCAAAGACTAAAGGACGAGAGAAGCAAGACAAAAGGAGGAGGAGAAAAAGAATAGTCGTGCAAAAGTACGCCCTCTCTCTGGTATCGAAATCAGATAGAGATTAGAGCTATTACTTAAGAATAAGGCCTCCTTCACACAGCAGCGCTGCGATTTTACTTTAGTTTACAGCCGCAGCTCCCTGCGGCCGACAGCGGGGCTTAGCATAGCTCATCATCGATGAGGTGCACTAAACGCAAAAAATAGAACAGACTCCGCTTGAAAATCACGGCGCTCTAACGGATGTCTGCTAGGCTCCATTGAAAACAATTGGAGCGTTACACCACGATAAGCACGGCACTCAGAACGTGCCTGTGTGAGGGAGGCCTAAGTATGCTGGAAAAGCCAGCGTTGTCCCTAATTCTGGAGGTGACAGGAGAAGCGCGAGCAAACTTTTTTCCTTCAGCCAGTGGCGCAATATATATCAAATTTTGACACATCTTTGAAAAAAGCCCAAGAGAACATTTAAACCAGGAACAAATCCTCTTTCCCAATACAAAATAGTATAGGGCCGATATCTAGCATCTAAGAAGATGTCAAATGTATGCAGTGGAAAGGCACTTGCTGCCGGAGTATAAAGCCCTTGACAATAAGCAAACATATCCCCTTCTAAAATAACATTTTATTACAACAGTGTATTGCAAGCAACAGTGTGTATCCGTCTATGGATCAGGTCAGATAGCGCCTTCAACAAAAATGTCTCCACAGTCCCTAGTATTCTGCAAAATGCATTGCTTTAATGTAAAATAGTGAACCCGAGCCAAGACATCCTGTGGTCTATTTGGTGGTCAGTGGTCACAGAATCAGGGATGCCCCGCACATATATATTATTGCATGTGTTCCTATTTTTAAGGTCCTCAGCAATATTAAAAAGCATATGTATTTGCTAGGAGTGCTGTTCCAATGTTTGTTGCTGGGTCACCTGCTGTGAATGGGTGGTAGTCACCTTGTCCTCAAGACGCTGAGCTCTGTCTGTGAGCTCCGACAAATTGCTGAGGGATTGTAAGTCGCACCTAAGCATGTCACATGGCCTTCCATGTCATTCTTGGAAGGCGTAGCAGAAAGGTATGCTCTTAAGGCCTCGTTCGCACGGGTGATGAAGTTGTGCGATTTGTTGCGTTGCTACAATGCCAAAAATCGCATGTATGTGAAACCCATGCTTTCCTATGTGTTACTTCACACATGCGATGTTTTGTAGCATGCGACATCACGACACAAAAACTTTGCAGGTCCCGTAATATGCCCGCGACTTGTGAGGTTTTGTAGCCACCAATGTTGAGATCCATTTTCTAAATTCTTGTCTTGTCTTGCTCACACATATCAAAGGGCATGTGTATTTTGTGCCACATACAATATCCGCACTGCTGCGGTTGACGTACTGTTTGGTGGTCTATGCTTTATTGCCATTTGGATAAACAAAGGTGTTCCCTTGCTATATCAATGGGCAAAAGGAACAATCTTAGCCGGACAGCTCATGAATAAACTATGGACCAAGAGGTCCTTGAAGTTCCATCCTCTTCTGTAAGTCACACTAGGATGTTCTGTAATTACCTGTGAAATGTCTGGGTCTGCCAATAAAATAGGCCTCATTACAGGGTTTGGGGTATATAAAAAAAGCTAATCAGAAAGTTGTACGGCTCCGAATGAGTCTAAAAAGAAAAATGGTGAGGCAACTAATAAAATAATCCGATGCATTGGTACATATGATGGTTATGCAAACTAAATATGGAAAAAAATCTAAAATTTAAAAAAAGTTGTTATCGCGCACCACCCCTTCAAAAGTTTGTTTTTATTAAACACTGGCATATCTATCTACATGTCTCATGTTTTGCTGGGTTGTTCCACAAAATAGGCTGCAAAGTGGGCAGGGCTTCTGCAAATTTACATAAAGGCAGGCAATCCTAGTATATTTAGTGGTTCTTCCTTCAGGGTACAGTTTAATAATCTGTCCCCGAAAATGGGGATTAAGATGTTAAGAGGTATGCACTGGATATATATCCATTAACCCCTTCAGTGGCAGGTTTATTATTACCATGTCAGCACAGCAAGCCCCGGAGATTTTCCTGTACAGTGGCACAATAACTGTGTCCTAGCCAGCATTTCAGCACTAGAGCTGTCCATAGAAATCTTCTGGGGTTTAATTGAATGGTCAGTGCAGTAAGCCCCCGAGATTTTCTGGGCGTGCCACTAAAGGGGTTAGAGCAGGATTCACTGGAGGCCATTTACTAAAACACACTTTAATTCTTTGATTTGTATACTTACAAAAAGCCTTTACTTTTGTCTTTCTAGTATCTAGGTAGTAAAACAGAAAAGTGTCCTATGCCATTAAAACATGATGTGACAAGACAACTTTTTTTTAATGAACACTACTGTCTTAAAGATCTGCTTTTCTAGACGTAGAGAGTATACCGGAAAAGAGGGGTGGGGGGTTGGCATCTGAGTCTGGGTATTTACTGCCTGCTGCAGCGCTTGTAATAACTTTATTGAAAGTTCTTTACTGGAAAATCAGATTTGTTTTTTTATTAATTGCTCTGATCTTCTAGAACCATGGAGGTTCATGACTTGTATAAAATTACTGTGGCATCATGCTTTTATAGGGTCATGAAACGCTTCAGTGAATTCTAATAGTTTTGTAATTATCATCATCTCATATTATAAACTACAGGCCTTTTGTAAATTAAAAACTGTATTACACTTCATAGCAAAAAGCAGCACACTATTCCGGCTCATGAGCTGAAATAAGTTCTTAAGACAAGGTTTAAGACAATTCCAGGCAAAACACTGAATCACTGCTCTAGATGTATACAGTCATAATAAAAACTACATTCTCTTTGAATTCCATGATTTTACATAACAGGACATAAAAAAACCTTAGAAGGTCTTAAAATTAGGTGTATTGAACCTCAGATGAATAACACCATATAATAAATTACACTGCCATTATGTATTAAAAATTAGGCAAAAATGCAGGAGCCAGATGCAAGTGCTGGGAGCAAGTGTGGCAACCTCTAAAAAGTAGAAGTTTTGCTGTTCTGGAGAATTCAGGCATGTGTTTACACAGTGCCAGGAAAGAAAGACATCAGCAATGATCTTTGATAGGCATCAACAATTGCTTTTCTATCTAAGAAGGGTTATAGAACCATTTTCAAAAAATTTGGAGCCCATTATTTTACAGTGAGAAGGATTCTTCACAAGTGGAAAACATTCAAGGCAGCTAAAGACCCATTTAGACAACGATTATTGATCAAAATCAGCTCAAAAGCAGTTTTCGTTAAGCCATTGCTCATCGTTGTCTTTCAGCATGCTGAAAGGAAACAATGAGCCTTATCGGGGATTCACAGCAGGATACAGCTGATACTATTGTTTCAGCTAGTATCCCGCTCCCTAATGACAGGCTGGGTATGAAGAAATGAGCGGTCCAGCTTTGTTCTCCATACCCCACTTGGAGCGCTCGGCTGTATAACAGCTTGGGCGCTCCAAGCAGAGAACAGCTGTATAACAGCCGAGCTCTCAGAGCGGGGAACAGCTGGATGCAGAAGACAAGGGGCCACCCTACTTGTCTTCTGCATCCTCCACTCGGAGCATTCAGCTGTATAACAGCTGGGCGCTCCGAGCAGGGAACAGCTGGATGCAGAAGACAGGGGGCCCTGCTTGTCTTCTGCATCCACCACTCGGAGCGCAATGTGATCAATGAACATTTGAGCGATCATCTTGTACTGTAAATGACACAACGGTTATCGCTCAAAAGACATCTTTTGAGCGATAATTGTTGTATCTAAATGGGCCTTAACAACCTTCCCAGGAGTGGATGTCCCAGGAAATTCACCCCAAAGTCAGACTCTGCAATGCTCAGAGAAATTGCAAAAAAACAAATAACTACATCTCAGACAAAAAGCCTCAATTAGCATATTAGATGTTCAAGTTTATGGCAGTACAATTAGAAAAAGACTGAACAAGTATGGCGGGTTTAGGAGGGTTACCAGGAAAAAGTCTCTTCTTTCTAAAAAGAACATGGTAGCATGGTTAAAGTTTGCAAAGCTACATTCGAACAAAACACAAAACTTTGAGAATAATGTCCTTTGGACAAATTGTACCAAGGAGGAGCTGTTTGGCCATAATGTCCTACACCCTGCTTGACGAAAAACAAATGCAGCAGTACAAACACCTCATACCAACTGTCAAGCACAGTGATGGAGGGGTGATGATTTGGACTTGTTGACCATAAACTCCTCTGTACACCAAAGTATTCTACAGTAAAATGTGAAGCCATCTATCCAAAGCTTGGCTGAAACTGGGCCATGCAACAGGACAACAATCCCAAGCATACTAGCAAATCTACATCAGAATGGCTGGAAAAGAAAAGAATCAAGGTGTTGTAGGGGCCAATAAAAGTCCAGACCTCAACCCAACTAAAATGCTTTGGCGGGATCTTAAGAGAGCTATGCATAAATGATTGCTCACAAACCTCAATGAACTGAGGCAATGTTGTAAATAAGGCCGGGCTCACACGAACGGGTAGTATTCCACATGCGGGAGAACAATAGCCGATTCTGGCTGTGAGCCCGGCCGCTCATCCTGCGTACCTGATTTTTGGGTATTGCGGATGACCGCAAGTACAGTTTGTTTTTTTTAATTATTTGTATTTTTCTGCGCTGCCACTAAGTGATGACGCGGGTAACAACAGCCCATACGCAAAGTTGAGCGCCTTTATTGACTTCCATGGAGGCCGACCTCGTGGAGTCCACAGCATAATAGGGCATGCTGTGATTTCTCTACCTCTTGTAGAATATGCAATTCATATCTGCAAGTGTGAAGGTAAAGTCAAAAGTTCCTGCCTTTTGTCGCGGATCCTCCCTGCAGAGAGTGACCGCAGATTCCGCAATTAGGATCTGTTTGTGTGGACCAAAATTTCTCCTGAGTGATGTGAGTCATACAGAAAACAATTACTTCAAGTTATTGCTGCTAAGGGTAGTTCTACAAGCTATCGATTCATGGGGTGTACTTAATTTTTCACACACTGCTTCTGCATTTTGCCTAATTTTTGTTAAATAAGTAATGACATGGTGTATTTTATCATGTGGTATTGTCCATCTGAGATTGTATTTACCCAATCTTAAGACTTTCTAAGGAACAGATTTGTTTTACTATGTCCTGATATGTAAAACCATAGAATTGAAAGAGGGTTTACTTAGTTTTTCTTATGACTGTATTTAAGTTAAAAATTTAGAAGGCTGTTGTGAGATGCGAAGGGAGGAGGCAGAGCATAAAATGAATTTTATTTCTTATTCTTCTACTGAACATGGAGTTTAAGAGGGAGAATAAGAGGGATGAATAAATAGGAAAAATGGTACCTCCAATGGTTGTGCGGCGGCAGAACACTGTGTAAGCGCTGAAAACACCTCACCAGCATGCATCATTCACGGAGCAACCAGGGAGTCCGTACAAGGAAGCCGAGATGCTTAGGAAGAAATCCAGGCGCATTAAAGTGAGGATGGGTGTAAAGTGAATGGCAACACGTTATCATAAAGAGCCAACGCGTTTCTGTGCCATTTTCCACTTATACAGTTCTTTGCTTTATCCACAATTATCCCTTGTTCAGAATTTGAACGCTGGTTTCAGTTGATTAATTTTCTAATAGTCTGCTTATTTAATCCTTCACTTCATGTAGTTTTCTACCCATTTTCATCTTTCTCAGGTACTAATAAGGGAGATTTATTATTACATTACATTAATATATCCTTGTATCATTTTGATTTAAGTATACAATTGGTACCTTTACATCATAGTTTCTTTGTATGAATTTCTCCTTTTGTGGAGTTTTTCTTATATGAATCATATTAATTTAGCTGTAATTATGCTTTCAGCCCCTCGTTCTAGTTAGTCTTTCAGTTTGTTATGCATATTTGTATTGAATTGTGCTAATTAGGTTATTAATTGAATTTATACTTTAATTGGACTGTTCTCTCTCTCCCACTGTTTGTTAATGTTGATTTTTTCCCTAATGCATGTTGTTCGTCAGCTGTGCTCCTGTTCGGCTGGTCTGCTCTATGCTCAGCCATGAGCACTTCTCCTTCTCCACGGTACTTCATTGGCTTTATTCTTTTATTGGTATCTATTTTCAGATATTTTATATTGCAATAATTTGGCATCCATTCCATTTTTATAATTCTGTTATTAGGGATTAACCTACTCTATTTTATTATATATTACATATTAATATCTACATTATCGGTATCACCACACTGACCTCCATGTACCCTAATTTTATTTATTATCAGCTTACACATCTCTCCTGTTATCTATGCACCTTCAATTGCTATATTTTTCTGTGTACACATGTATTGCTTTATTATTTGTAATTGGGTTACCATCTATTATATTATTCACAGACAGCTGTCACGTGACCCACTGAGATCACCCGCTAGCCTCTGCCATGTTTTTTTGGTTGAAATCTCCACGTCTTCCTGCTTTGTTGTGTAATTGTCCAAATAAGGTGCCGGTTCGGCACAGAAACGCATTTCTTCTTGATACTAAAGTGTTGTTGTTCCATTTAACTGGTCCTCCCTTCAGCACGCATGGATTTCTTTCCAAGCTTCTGAGTATTATAAGGATAGGCCATCAATAGTAGGTTGGCGGCAGTTTGCTGTCTGAGACCCCTGTCAATAAGCTTTTCTCTGAACTAATGTGTGAAGGAAGCAGACAGCTCCGTTCTCACTGCAGTGGCCAGGTTTAGTATTATAGGCAAAGTTCCCATTCACTTCAGTGCCTGTAATACCAAGCCTGGCCACTAGAGTGGGAACGGATGTGTCTTCTTCCCACACACACATGAGCTCAGTGCACAAATACGTTGCCTCAGAGAACAGCTGATTGATGGGGTTTCAGGGTGACAGAGTCCCAATGATCTACTATTAATGACCTATCCTGAGAATAGGCCACCAATAGTTTAAACCGGGATAACCCCTTTAAGCAAACAGACCGTTAAGGCAGGGGAGTACCTAACATTATGAGTTTTGTAAAGTGGAATACAGGCCCTTAGCAAGCTGAAAGACTGAGAATAGGGTATGTAGAGGCAATTTCCAAAAGCCATGGGATAGCAGTATGTAAATTGTCTATGAAGTTTAGTGTCCTCAGGTGACGGCTTGGGCATACCGACACTTGTATAAACGAGGTGAAAAGCAAGCGAACAACAATTTATATGCAGGCTAAAACTCAGCGATATCGCGCAAATGTTCATTTTATTTTTGTGGACATTGGAGCAGTTAATGAAGTTAGAGGCATCTCTAAGCTGATCAAACTTTACCTTCCTAAGGTTTAGTATTTTTGTGGTTCATCTGACAAAACACCATATTAAATAGACAAGTCGAAAATTTCTTTCTGCATCCGTTATTTTGAGGTCTGTTGGTTGCCATTACGTCCAAAATGGCCGTCCCTCTAATTGAGTCCTGTATAAGTTGGGAAATGTAATTATCTTCAGTTATTGACAGATACTTGTTTCCTTTATGCATGTTTCAGTTTCCAAGTTCATATCTGGATAGTTGAAGTCCCCTATAATAATTACCTCATTGTGATATTCAGCTTCATCTATTTGCTTTAGTGATACGGGGTTTTCTGTAGGCCACCAATATAACAGAATCTACCGCAAACCTATGAGGATTTTGTTTTTTCCCCTCCATATATTTCTATCCAAGGAGACTCCACATGTTCATTTCACTCACATATATCTCCCTGTAGTATTTAAACAGGACTTTACACAAAGACAAACCTCTCCCTCTTTCCAGTTTTCATGATCTCTTTTGAACAAACTATAACCCTGCAAGTTAAACACCCAGTCACAGCTATCATCGAACCAGGTCTCAGTTATTCCCACTATGGTTATAGTTTTCCTTAGATATTACTACTTCCAGTTAAGCCCCATTTACATGGGACGAATATCGGCCAAACAATGCCCGATACTCAACCCTGTGTGTACTCACCCCTGTGCTGTTTCACAGGAGCGAGTATCACAGGCTCTCTGACAGAGAGGGGAGCAGGGGGGCGGGATGGCAGGAGAAAATTTCACTCCTCGCTCTCTCCCTCCCACTGTTCCACCCCTATTTTCATAACTTAGAATAGATAGTGACCTGCATCTATCTTCCCTTGAAGATGAAGGGATTCTGTCATTAGCAAAAAAACAAAAAAAAAACAATACTTACCTATTCCTCCCTGGCAGTCTTCTTACAGCATCTTCTCCACGCTGATCTTCTCCTGGCTCCTTCAGTACCCCGGGTCACCTCACCTCCAGCTGGCTGGATCCTCTTCTTCCTGTTATATAGTGTACATTAACAGGCGTTCTATTTCCTGCAGGTCATTGTACCCTGTCACTAGTGACGTAGCGTTCACAGCCTAGCAGGGACTGCCAAAGCCTGTGTCGGGCTATTACCGAGACTGCGCACTGTCTCGGGGCAATAGTATATGACCACTCGCAGTAAGACAGCGCGCATGTTCTTAGCAGCAGCATAAAGAGGGACATGGAAGAAAAAATTATGAAATAAAAATATTATGCTACAAACACAATTACTTTAAAACAGCTATGAAAATAATTCAAAAGATTACCTCTTTAAAAGGTTTTGTACCAAAACAAAAAGTTATCTCCTACCTACAGGACAGGGAATAACCTGCTGATCAGTAGGGGTCTCACCATTGAGACTCCACCAATTCTGAGAATAGGGATCCTAGCAACCCCTCTGCTGGTTCGTGTCATTCCCCCAGAGCGATGTCAGAACGAATGGAGCACTGGCCAAACATGCACAGTTTCAATGGGGCTGACGGAAATACCTAAGCGTTTGCCACTAACCTATCACTGGCAGTCCCATTGAAAATTAATTAAGCTTCAGCAGACTTGCACTACCAGCGCTCCATGCAGTCTCCTCCTTACTGCAGAGGGTACCATAAGCCCACATTGAGGTGTATGGGGGACACAGGACCCTCATTTTCAGGATCGGTGTGGGGTTCTCAGCGGTGAGCCCCCCACCAATCAGCAAATTACCACCTATCCTATGAATAGGTGATGACTTAAGAATCTGGTACAACCTCTTTAGTTTCTCCAGTACTGAGCATGATAAACTTCTTTGCAGTTTTCTTGGTTTCCTTAAGCCTCATTTAGACACAACGATTATTGCTCAAAAGCAGTCTTTTCAGCGAAAATCTTTGTGCCTAAATGTGCCCATCTTTCAGTTTTCTGCCGAACAACGGTTTTCAGTTCAGCTTGAAAACCCTCCTTCAGCACCCTGTGTTCTGCCAGCAGAGATCTGATAACAGCTGATTGCATTGTTACAACTGTGCTCAGATCTCACCCTGGCTTGCAGAACAGCTGATAAGCAGGACCTCAGGCTGTGTCTGCTATCCATGGTGCTGAATTCTCCAAGGGAAGCATGAGGCTGAATACAGTTAAAGGGGTTGTCTCGCGGCAGCAAGTGGGGTCATACACTTCTGTATGGCCATATTAATGCACTTTGTAATATACATCGTGCATTAATTATGAGCCATACAGAAGTTATTCACTTACCTGCTCCGTTGCTAGCGTCCCCGTCGCCATGGATCCGTCTAAATTCGCTGTCTTCTGGCGTTTTTAGACGCGCTTGCGCAGTCCGGTCTTCTGCCTGGTGAATGGGGCCGCTCATGCCGGAGAGCTGGTCCCGTGTCGTCATCGTAGCTCCGCCCCGTCACGTGTGCCGATTCCAGCCAATCAGGAGGCTGGAATCGGCAATGGACCGCACTGAGCCCACGGTGCACCATGGGAGAAGACCCGCGGCGCATCGTGGGTGAAGATCCCGGCGGCCATCTTGGAGAAGGAAGAAAGAAGTCGTCGCAGAGCGGGAATTCGGGTAAGTAATTTATATATATATATTTTTTAACCCATCCCTTGGGTTTGTCGCGCGCCGAACGGGGGGGCCTATTGGAAAAAAACAAAAACCCTTTCGGCGCGAGACAACCCCTTTAATTACAGAGCTCAAGACTTCCTGCTGAGTTCTGTAACACCTCCCAGAAGCTCATTTGCATGCAAATGAAGCTGATAAGTACTGATAGGAATCACAGTGGTATAGAAATCTATATATTTTAAGTCAGAGACCCTTCACAGATAGATATTAAAACTTAATGACTTATTAAATAATTATAAAAAACGTGGGCTCACATATAACACTCACAAACATCGAAACGATACGAAAAAGTAACAAATAAAAGATCGACCCTGGTTAGTGATCGTATAGGGTAGCACGTCTCCTATATAGTTCAGGGAGATTGCTACGGTTTCGTTTGTTCACTCGCAGGTATACTCGAGACGTCGTGGGTGTATATACTCGAGTCTTTGAGGTACCGCTAATAGGGATAGATAATAGAAAATTTTGTGCAATAATTGGGCCCAAGGTCGAGTCCCATAATTCACAAAATATATACCCACGTCCAAAAGATGGGTATTTGATCTTTTAGGTAATTATGCGGTACGTGAATGATGTATAAGTACCCAATTGTGACACGGTGTTGTTTTGCACATCAATGGTGCTGAACAAAAAGGCTTGACGCGTTTCCCTGTCCTGACACAGGACAGTTCCTCAGGAGCGAAGGTGATTATCACCATAAGCTAATGTACAGTAGTTGTAATGTAGACCGATAGTCACCAGGGTTCTGTAGTTAATCGAGTCTTTGATTTAGACGGTGGGGCCCAATTTTGGGTAGTACCACCTGCTTAATATTTCACGTAGGTCACAGTTTCCACTTCAATATTTTAATTTCCAGGCGCGGTGTCTGCATTATCACTACTGTCAGGTTTTCCAATTATGTACACACTAGGGGGAGACTTGGTTGGTGCTGAATTATAGCCTGGTTTTCTCCAACACTTCTGTGGGTAGGTCAAGTCAAACCCCAGATGTGGGATCAAAGGAGCCTCACACCTCCAGGTCAAGGCAGGTCACTCAATGTATCATTGATGTAACTAGATTGATGCTATATGGTGACCCCCTGGAGTATGCCAGTATGTCACTGATGTGGTAATCAGTATGGTATTCCCCACAGTCTAGAGGTTTCAAACACAGACACGGGTTAGTGTAACACCCGTTTGTTTAAACCAAAGGGTAATCCGTCTAATACGGCCCTCTAGTGGCTGCCATATCAGATGATTCTCTGCAAAGTCCGCTGGCACACAGGTTGGTATTATACCAGTCTGTGTGTCAGGGGATGATACCCCATAGAGCGGATGGCTGAGGTCATAGGCAATATGCGCCCCAGTCTAGCAGCGGCTACCTCAGACAGGAGAAAAAGATACACCAGTTTGTATTAGGTCCGGGGATAATACCCCATGGGTGGTAAATGCCTGAAAGCAGAGAGGGGGAAAGAGCCCCTTCAGTGTCTGTCCAGAGTTGGATTAGACCGGGGTGTACAGCAGGGACAGAGAAAGAGAAGTGGTGCCTGCGGCTCTGATGAAGAGCGGCCGGCTATTGATAAGTACTGATAGCAATTAGTGCCTATTCGTACTTTTATGCAAAACGATCTCTGATTTTTCAATCTAAATTTCAAAGATATCTGTGTGTGTAAATGGATCTTTACAGAGAATGGTTTTTGATACCCACTCTGATGATGCATATCTGTCATATATTGACATAACCATGAAAGCCGAATCTACTGTGGATGATGGCTGTCTGTCTCTCAACAGAAAGATCTGGATAATCCAATATAGCTTCATCTGGACATTCTAATTTTATATTTACATGGGTATTCATGACCAGAAGAAGAAAACCAAATCGTAATGGAAAAATGGAATGAGTTGAATTGTTTTGTTTCTTGTGCAAGCAACTTCATAATTGATAAACATTACTCATTTATATGACTGTGCAAAATAGCAATACTAAACCCGGAAAAAAGGATAGGTTAATTAGAACTGCATTTATTTATTTTTAATCTATTGTATGCAGAGTGAATTACAGGCACCAAAAATAGTCCAAGTAGCACTTGGAAGCAACATTTTCCATTACGTTGATACTTATAAAACTTGCATTTTATACGGTGTTGAAAACAACATTTCAAAAACTTAATTTATATAGAAATAAACCATGTTTATCACCAGTAAGGACCTCAGAGCAATCAGTCAGGAACTCATTCAACAAATGACTTTTATAACATCCGTTTTTTTTATTTCGCACCGTGTTGTGGCAGAAGACTGTATTTTACAAGCAGATGAACAGTTGCCAAATAAGATTTCAGAGTCTTAAAAGCACTGAACATACTAAAAAGTCACTAAATTAAACCGGGACAGCATTTTCCCAGCTTTAGAACCCTTAAAGTAAAAAAACAAGTATCCATAGATCTGGTGTCTGCAGTTCCAGTTCCAGACAATTAAGCTCCATTAAGTCTGTAAGCATGGCAAGTTCCTAATTAGCGCCTCATTAGCACAATGTTGGTATTGAGACTCCAAATAAAGGCCTTGCAGGTTAGGACAGTACAGATCAGTATTAAACATAACTGAAAAATAATTGGCCAGTTTGTTAATCAGCTGCCAGACGAATGCACCCTTTTAATAAAGCCTTTATCAAGCCTATTTGCTAAATACAAGAGATCAGCAAAAGAAAACTTGTTTAATTAGCACCACTTGTAACAAGGTCATTTCTTACCTTCCAATTTAGCACTTGGCATAGCAGGCACACTGCCACAACTCATTTTTCACATAGATACCTGAAGTACACATTTTATAAAAAGCTCTTATTATATCCCATTTTATAGCACATAACCGTTAGCTTAGAACTGGATACGATCCCATCCCCCCAAGTCAAATCAACGAGTCTTCCAGTCCAATAAGCTTGTGGACTCTAGATATGAAAAAAGGTCTTACCAGTATGATCAACATGATCACTTTAAGGCTGACTGTCCCCCATCCACCCTCCCAAAGACAATGATATTGATATTTTGAAAGTTTCAAACTCTTACAAAAGCGACTAAACTAATTTTGTTCATTTTCTTGTGGAAAAAAGAGGGGGTATGAATTCTTAAACCTTTTTAGTTTTTAGCCTCCATAGGGGACTTGAACTTGCGATCATCTGGCTGCTTATACTGTGAGGGTATATGTATATATTGACATATGTTTTTTTTATGCTTTATACCTATATGCAAGTTCTATTCAATTCCAAATAAGAAAAAACTTAATCTGTCGCCTTAACATCAGATATTCCAAGATGCTTTGCAAGGCAAACAGAGGAAGAATGTCCAAAGATACTGGATGAAGGATGAAGGTTAAAGTGAAGGAGAAAAGAGATATATTGAGAATGCATGCTTGGCCGTTTTCTTAGAATTGAGTGGGTGATTCTTTGCACTGGAGTTAATTGAATACGTGATTTTCTGTACATAAGCCAGAGGCGCCGTAGCAAGATAACGACTGTTTTCACTGTCTCAGGCCGGAAATCCGGACTTCCCATGTATGGTTATGAGCCCATCACCCCTTGCTGGTGATGAGACAAAGGGTATAAGATCTCATGTAATCTGTAATAAAGCACAGCGAGAGCCATGTCCCGTGTGAGGAATGATACCAGACCTGTGTGGTGTTTTTTTCTTTACCGCCGGCAACGGGGCAAGTGGGGTGGGCCTGATTGGTGCTGTACTTAGAATTTTACCCTGACAAATGGCGCTCGAACGTGGGGCGGTAAAACCAGGAGCTTACAGTGCAATTCACCCGGATCCACGCCACGGGGAAGCCGTCCTGCTGCAAACCGAGCCTGATCAACTCACAGAACTCCAGGTAAGGCCAGCATATATTTATGTTGTGTTTTACGCTGAGAGTCTTGCAGCAGGACTGACTATCTGTGGTTTGTGACCGGACGGGTTGGGTTAAGAGTTCTACACGGTAACTCGTGTGGGCTCCGGGTTTGCCGTCATGGACCACTGACCGTGATATGCGCACCAATAGGTCACCCAGAAACTAGTCTGTAGTTTATTTGTTGTTGAAGTCCGTAGTGTTTTAACAATAGTGAAGATTGTTTGTTGTATCTGCAGAAATTTTTTTTTCTCTTTCTTTTCATTTAGTCTCACAAGAGAAGGGACTCTCGGTTGTTTTGCCTTATATATGGGGCTAACGATTTGATTTCAGAGAGATGCATTTTATGGGGCTGGTTCCATAAGGAGAAGGGACCCTCGGTTGTTTTGCCGGTATATAAGGGGCTGACAATTTGAAAATTAAGAGGGATGCATTCTATGGAGCGTGTTATCATTATTATTATTGTTGTTGTTGTAATATGCGTAAGATCTTATTAAAGAAGACAGAGCCCCTCAAGGGCTGCCGCCGTGTGGATGAATTTGTAGAATGTAAGAAAACTAATGAAAATGTGTGACACCGACCCGCACGGTAGATTACAAAATGGTGTCTGAGAGGAGGTTTTTAGGACCGAGAGGTGCCTTGGAAGATCAAGGTTTGCTAGAAAGTGCTAAAATGAGGAGCAGAGAGACAGTCAGAGAAAGTTAGATATGTACACATTATTTGTTTAAGAAAGTATCCGTAAGTGAAATGTTGAAAAGTACAGTAAGTGATCAAGAGGGCGTCAGGAGAGTGTCTATTGAAGGTTACATTGGCAGTTAGGTAGGGGAGAGAAATAAGGGGAGCAGGCAAAGTCGAGAAGAAAGTTACAATGCATGTGATTTGTTGGCAAAGAGAGAGGAAAATGTGTATAATACAAGATAGATAATAGATATGGATATATATGTGTGTATATATATGTATATACTATATGTGCAAATAGTTAACTGAGCTTGCTTGTAGGGGAGAAGGTTTTGTTGACATGTAGCTGCGAGCTTGTGTTCAGTCTTCAAGGTCAAGAGATAACGAAGCGAGAGAAAATGCAATAATAACCCTGGATAATATCTCTGCTTGCTGTAAAGGAATAGAGGCTTGAAATGAATTTAATTAATTATACCGTCTTAGTAGGCAGGAAATATAGCAATTTCTAAGGTATATTCTTACTTATACAGGGGTTGAAAATGAATGTTGCAAGGTCCCAGCATATGTGTTAATTATGAGTTCAAATGCAGGGAAAAGTTTAAGCTAAAACAGTTCAGTCTGTGTTTCATATTCGTAGAGAGATAACAGTTTGTTTTACAAAGGTGGGGGCTTTCAGACTTCACTTTTTGTTCAGGGTCAAATACAGAGAAGTACAGAGAAAGAAAGACAAGGGGGGCTGAAAAATACCCACAGATTCTAAAATACTTCAGCGTTTAATACAGCATATAATAGCTTAAGTAGATAAGAAAGATAGAATGTCTCAGTCACTCAGCAAACTTTTTTCACATAATTTGTCATAAATAGCGCTCATTCACAATCTCATCTCAATAGAATTATGTACTTTATAAGATTAAAAGCACTCACCTCTGTGTTTTCCAACTGATGTATGTATGTTTGTCAAACTTTTTTTGTCTGTGCATCTGCATGGACTGGTACACCTTCAATAGGGGGTGACGGAGCAGACTTGAGAGCATGGATGGATGAGAGTTAGTGACCCGTGTTCGGGCTGTGTGGAATGTGTGATGCAGGTAATGACTGGGGATAAAAGTCCTCCCCATGCATGGGACTTTGCTTGGTTGAGATGTGGACGTGTAGACTGTTAAGCTTAAATGAAGTTCTGAAAAAAGACGCACAGAGCCAATATCGAAGGGGTGGAGCTAGATGATGTAATAGTACGTAATGTTCCATCCCTCTTCTCCACAAGGGAGGGGTGAGGAGCTTGAGCAGCTAGTAAAAGTTTTTGTTTTGTTTTTTCTCTCTCTCAGATTTGATAAGATATTGCAGGCAGGAACAGACTAATAATGAATTCACTTAAAGGGATATCACATTTCCAATATTAATAGGTGTTTGTAGATTATTCTGCCCCAATGTAACTCATGTCTCTGCTATTGGTGCTAACATCTTACAGGCCTTATCTGCATCCATCAAATCTTTTTACAATGTTGTACTAACTTAAACCCGGGTACTATTGTTCCAATTGAGTACCCTGGTTTAAAGGGGGGGAGGAGAAGGCATAGGTGATCTAGGTATTGCAAGTCAGCCATTTTTAAATTCAGCCATTTTTAAATTTTTTGCAAGCCATTTTTAAATTTTTAAATTTTTTGCAACAAGATTCTGATCTATTTGAAATAGAATATCAGCCTGATTGTCTAGCATTGATGCAACAAGAAAATTTAAGTTTTAAAAGTTACTGAAAGCCCTTGTTAATAATGCATATTTTGAGTTGTTTTTTATAGATGGTACCAAGGTGATTGACGACTCCACACTGGATATACAGTGGTTACACAACAAGATGTCCTAAAAGCAGAACCTCTGCCTCCGCATGTCGCAGTACAAGAAGCGGAACTAAAAGCCCTCGCTGAGGCGTGTAGAGTGGAGGAAGGTAAGACGGCAAACATTTACACTGACTCCCGGTATGCATTTGGCATAGCTCATGATTACGGCCCAACATGGAAGGCCAGACAGTTTTTTACCTCAGCAGGACAGCCAATTAAGAATGATGCAGCGGTCTCATGGAGGCCCTACTTCTACCTGACAAGGTGGAAAGCTCACACCAATTCCTACACCAGAGAAACAAGAGGCAACGCCATCACAGACCACACAGCAAAGGCAGTGGCCCTCAAGCCGTGGAAGAAAGAAGAAAAGAAGAATTTGACAAAAACTTGGACTTTGATAAAAACTTGGACTTTGATAAAAACTTGGACTTTGATAAAAACTTGGACTTTGATATGCTAAAGACTTTACAGTTACAAGCCAGCAAGGAAGAAAAGGAAAAATGGACTAAAAAGGGACAGCATATGGTGAACAGTCAACAGCACTTGCCCACCACGGTCCCTGTGCCCCATGATGGCCCAGCTGATGCACGGAAAGACGCACCTCTCAAAGCAGCAATGATGTCGATGCTTGAACGAGGACGGGTGGCTCCTGGGTTTTCTGTAGCTGCTGCATCATTTGTCCAATTTTGCATGATCTTTGCCGTAAAGCAACAGGGCAGAAGTAAATTTGCCACATAACACTTGCCTAGACCACTCTACCCATTTCAGGGATTGCAAATTGGCTACACTCAGCTCCCACTTGTTGGGAAGCATGAATATGTGCTTGTTGTTGATTTCTTTTCAGGTTGGAGACCTACCCTGTTACCAAAGTAAATAAGCAGGTAACCGCACAGAAGCTCATGAATGAGGTAATCTGCAGATATGGGGCACCGGAAGTGATTGAGTTAAACAAAGGTACACACTTCACAGGTGAAATAATGCAATATATCATGTCTGTTTTGGGTATATTTCAGGCTTTTCACACACCCTACCATCCGCGGAGTAGTGGGAAAGTAGATACAAAAGACAATAGAGAAAACGGGTAAATCTTGAATTGAGTGTCTTCTATTAGTTTTTTCTTTTTCTCCGGAGGGTACATGCCACAGTAGCTGAGTTTGGGAAATTATTTTCTTGTTAATGTTGTCATAGGTCTCTCCAAGGAATTGTCAATAATGCATTCTGCAGTCTCTGCTTTTCTCCCAGGTCCTACAGATGAGTGTCACTATCTGAAACCAGGTGACAGGGTCTATGTGAAAAAGTTTGAGAGAAACCCGGTTTGAAAGTCCTTACCAGATGTTGCTCACCACCCCAACTGCAGTCAAGCTCGAAGGAAAGCCCACTTGGATCCACACTTCGCACTGAAAAAACTAATGATCCCGCATATCCTTTACATGCTATAATGTGGTACAATTCCTCTAACACACACCTTTGACTACTGTACACTAGCCCCCTGTTTCAGAGATCAGAACAAATTAATACAATCAATAAGACTACACTGAGGGTGAGAATTTGACGCTCCAGGTGGTAACTTTGATCCACATGTACACATAGATGTAATAGGAGTGCCAAGGGGGGTGCCAGATTAATTTAATTCTAGAGATCAGGTTAAAGCAGGTTTTGAGTCCTTATTTGGTATTGTCACTGTTAATAATAATGTAGATTGGATGAATTATATCTTTTACAATCAGCAGAGGTTTGTAAACTACACCAGGGATGCCTTTGCAAGGGTTAGCTGACCAGTTAGGGCCCACTGCATCCATGGCCCTAGAGTGGCCCTGGATATGATTTTAGCTGAAAGAGGTGGGGTATGTAATTTCCTGTATGTGTATTATCCCTTTGATCAAAAAGAGTATGAGTAAGGGACTGGATAATGTGACCAAAATTTCCCTTGTTTGAAAAAAGATGAAGAGCCAGTTCCGATAATGCCAACCATGTACGTTACCAGAAGAATGGAGAAATGTACTAGTACTGCGCCTGTCCCGATCTCCTAAGATGGACTGTCAGTGGAATTCCCATTTGCCTAGGGAAAGTGCAGAAGACCTTAGGTTCCGGTGAGGGCACACCCTGCGGGGTGTTAACTTGTACAGAGAGAGGGTATGGATGCCCGGAAATAAGCCCAGGGAATCCATGGCCTCCTTCTGAGGTGAGGTAGGGATCCCTCCCTTTTAGGAGTAGGGACTTACGGGCAGTGGAGAAACCCTGACGCAAGGGAGAGACGACCGAGGAAGAGTGCAAGGTCTGATGCTTGATCTCCATATTAAGTTTTTTAGGGGGGTTTGTGAGGGTATATGTATATATTGCCATATGTTTTTTTATGCTTTATACCTATATGCAAGTTCTATTCAATTCCAAATAAGAAAAAACTTAATCTGTCGCCTTAACATCAGATATTCCAAGATGCTTTACAAGGCAAACAGAGGAAGAATGTCCAAAGATACTGGATGAAGGATGAAGGTTAAAGTGAAGGAGAAAAGAGATATATGGAGAATGCATGCTTGGCCGTTTTCTTAGAATTGAGTGGGTGATTCTTTGCACTGGAGTTAATTGAATACGTGATTTTCTGTACATAAGCCAGAGGCGCCGTAGCAAGATAATGACTGTTTTCACTGTCTCAGGCCGGAAATCCGGACTTCCCATATATGGTTATGAGCCCATCACCCCTTGCTGGTGATGAGACAAAGGGTATAAGATCTCATGTAATCTGTAATAAAGCACAGCGAGAGCCATGTCCCGTGTGAGGAATGATACCAGACCTGTGTGGTGTTTTTTTCTTTACCGCCGGCAACGGGGCAAGTGGGGTGGGCCTGATTGGTGCTGTACTTAGAATTTTACTTTGACAATACAACATACTGTAATATCTCAGTATTGCAGCATACTGTAATTTTAACAGCAGCCTATTAAAGTTTTTTTGGGGGGCACAAGATGGAAAGGCTGAAAATCCATAGGAGGCCAAGAACAGGGGAGGAAGTAGCAAATACAGACAAGATGTCAGAGGAAGTGGATGTATTTTTAAGGCAGAGGGTCATATCATAAAATAAAAGTAGCTTGACCATGTACAGTGAACCCATTACAAAAGGACTTATTGAGATGATGCATATTAGATTTTAAAATGTTAGTCTGTGCCCAGAATCCCCCTTTATCTCGCCCATGACCTGAAGGTTGTGGGTTCAATCCCTGAATGGTTCAGGTAGCCAGCTCAAGTTCGACTCAGCCTTCCATCTTTGAGGTCGGTAAAATGAGTACCCAGCTTGGTGGGGGGTAATAAATAAATTACCTGAAAGTGCTGCGGAATAAGTTGGTGCTATACATATATATATTTATGCCCAGCCACAGGGCTCAATAGGCCGAAATACATGACAGCCCTGGGACCCTTTACAATGCTCCAGACTGTGCTATATACCCATCGGTTTCCCACGATTACGTCATGAGCAGGCCGATTAGATGCTGGAAGGGGTTCCCCTTCTGGCCAGCTGCTTAGGATACTACGGTCTGCATTGACCACAGCTTTAAGTGCTGCGATAGGAGCTAGCTCCAACACCAGCAGCTGTTTCCTGTGGTTGTCAGCAACAGCTAATAACTGCCAGGTATGAAGCGAACTTGGCTCTGAGCCCACTTTATAGAGCCTCTTGTGTTCTATGACGGATATATCCATCACAAAGAAAGAAATTTACACAAAGATGCAATCAAACACTGGATGTGTTGTTTTGTCAGGTTGTTCACTCCTGAGAAAGTTATAAATCCAGTGGCGATACACGTAGGGTTGTTACCCCTCAAGGGTTTGTGCATTTGAGCCCTTTTTGCCTTTATGTTCATATATGGATTATTCTGTTCTTCATTGACTTGATATCGGATGCCATATATTACTGAGCTGGAGTGGAATTGGATGAGTTGGTTTTTCTTTTCCTCCCATTATTTCCCAATATGATTTAAAATGCATGATTTACAATAAGTTTATTTATTTACATAGTGATTGGTATCACTTTTTTTTGGAGGGGTGGCATCCTGAAATTATAGTATTTTTATCTTTTTTTTTTACAGTATTACGTTATATGCACTTTAGTGAAACCATATTAGGGTTATACTTGAAGTTATGAGCACCTGTTTTTTTGGCTTTTTGCTTGTTCTGTCCTACTTTAATAATAAAGATCATCGGGTTCTATTATTTTTGGTGTGTGCGCTGATGGGTTCAATTGAAATGCATGGCTAGGAAAGAAATAAACCCATCAGGCAGCACCCTCTTGAGCTTTATTATATAGCTGTGCCTATACGGGCTTAATGTTCATGGGAGGATCGGATTCTGCATTCAGGAGCCCGCAGCTGAATCCAACCCTGCCCGCGACCAGGGACACTTCGTACCTGTCCGGGTCTTCTATTTTCTTCACGGTGGATGGAAGCGCCGGCACACATGTGCAGTGGAGCCTTTGTTGTTGTTTTTTTAAACTCTTGCTTTCCCGCAGAATCTGTGACCTGTCTGCCGATTGGACAGCTTCCATTGACGGAAACAGTGCTGAAATGGCGCATGCTGCGATTTGTTTTCCAGACTAAAATATCCACAAAACATATCCTCATGCTTTAAATTCACGTGTAGACGCCCATTCTTCCCTATTGGCGTCTTGAGGCGTGGGTGACCCGCAAGCCACATCCGCCCGTGTACATTGGGTCTTAATTTTGGTTTAAATATATTCATCACAGTTCATTAAGGGGTTAAAGATCTCTCTTACTAATATCTGATGCTACTGCGCTATTCCTGTTTTTTTTCTGGAACAGTTTGGTACAGTTTGCCATCACAAATCTTCACTTGGTGGACAAGTCCCTGATCTAATATGGAGTCATTCCATCCTGCTGTTGGTAAGAATGCATCACCGATGCAGCAGACGGTGTGTTTTGGATGCATTTCCTTCGGCTGGTGAAGAGATGTTTTTTTTCTTGTGGTTCGTGTATTTACTTCTGGTGGTCCATTGCGATGCTGAGCGGCAGAGGCATAACTTGAAGCTTCTGGGCCCCAAAGAAAAACCTGTAATATAATGCTTTATTCATAGTAGTGGGCTCCCTATATGGAGAAGAGAGGACTTATGGGCCCCCTAAGGCTCCTGGGCCCAGGTGTAACCGCATCCCCTGCATTCCCTATAGTTACGCCAGTGCTGAGCGGTGAGATACATTATCAGTTTTAAGATTGCTGGAAATTTATTGGACTCCGTTTCCTGCATCACCAGCTCTGTTTCAAATTCACATGTTCATATGAAACCAGCATCAAAATGTTGAACACGTAGATGTTTACGGCGTGAACATTCTTCTTTGCCAACAAAAAGTCAATGGTTATACTGGTCAACAACCACCCACACAGACTTCCTCAAACACAACCTTTTCTTTAGTTGTATGGCCAGCTTGTGCTTGTATTCAGGTATACCAAAAAACCCCAAAACATCTTTTTTATTTTGGAGTTCATCTCAGACAAGAGCTTTCAAAAAACAATTCTGCAACTAGTTTTTATCATAAGAAACATTTACATAGTAAAAAAACATGAGACCAGAATTAAATCAGTTCTTTATAATTTTAAGGTCACTTTGGCTAAAGGATCGACAAGGAAACATCAGGGTATGATAGTTTACAAAGTACAACACATGAATACAAGCAGGTTTGGTAATACGTATACATTATGTATGTTCACACAGTATTTGGCAGATATACACAAGCAAGAAAAAAAAAAGGTATGAACAAAACAGAAGGGAATAGAATAAAATTAACATTTATAAAATTGACACTTCCGGACTGTATCATCTGCAAATGTTATATTCAGCTTAACATAGGAGTTGCAAATAATAATAGGTTTAACAAGACTAATATATGCAGAAACAAATCGATGATGCTAAAGAAAGCAATACTACTGCCATCAAAATATGTCCTACCTGATTTATTATTTAATTAGCTACCATTGTGACTCCATAGCAAACTGGTAAGTCTCAAACCATTTTGCATGGGAAACTCTACAACATCTGTCACTTCTAGGTAACACCACCCCTCATTCCTAACTCAAAGAATTGTAACCCCTAAGAAACTGCAATACTCCTTTTTACTCCTCTAACAGCCAGTAACAGAGAAATCTCAGATCCCATCAGTTTAACCCCTTACATAGCACAATCAGTTACTGCAGTATGTAAGCACATTACGGGGTATCCTGCACGATCTCCCTCCATACAACACGGGCGCCGGCTGTTTCTTACAGCTGACACCCGCTGGCAACAGCTCCGATAAGCCACATGGCTCATCGGAGCTGTTAACCTTTTAAATGCCATTGTGAATTCTTACAGCAGCATTTAAATCCCCTGGCCAATTTTCGGGGGTTCCATACAGCCCCTTGCGATGAGATCGCAGGGAGCCGTGCGAGTATCATAGCAGCCGGGGGCCTTCTGAAATGTAATAATTGTAGTAACCTATAGAATAAAGTTATCATGTCATTTTTGTTGCAGTGTGTACGCTGTAAAAACAAGACGCACTCAAAGATGGCGGAATTTCGTTTTTCCATTTCACTCCACTTCGAATTTCTTTTTAAGTTTTTCAGTACATTATATGGCACATTAAATAGTACAATTAAAGAATACAACTCTTCCCGCAAAAAACAAGCCTTCATACAGCGGAGATGATGGATAAATAAAAGTTATGATTTTTTAAAAGATGGAAGGAAAAAACAAAAATGGAAAAAAAGGGCCATGTCCTTAAGGGGTTAAAGAAAGCAATATCTAGTTTTGTAACGACCTAGACAATGAAAATAATTTTGTTATGCATCTCGAATCTAGAACATCGTAAAAAAAACTTAAAAATGAATGCTGGAATTGTTATTTTTCTTTTGTTTGCCTCCCAAAAGAAGCAATCAAAAGGTCACATTTACCTCGAACAGGTACAATAAAAACTACATATCTTCCCGAAAAAAACCAAGCCCTCCTATAGCCCCATCACCGGAAAAATAAAAATGTTATGGGTCTTAGAATGCAGCGATGCAGATTCAATTGTCTCTTTGAATAGTGTGCAAAAATAGTAACAAAAATCAATATAAACTTCGTATCGCAGTAACTGTGCTGATCCAGATAAGAAAGTTCTCCTGCTATTTTTACCGAATGTTGAATGCTGTAAAAGCAAAACCAAAAAAATAATTTGAGCTTTTTTTCTATCACCCCCTCCAAAAAAGGTAATAAAGGTTCTACAACACATTATATGTACTGCAGAGTGGTGCCATTAAAAAGTGCAACTCGTTACAAAAAAACAAGCCTTCATATGCTATGTTAATGAGTTATGGCTCTTGCAATTTGATAATAAAAAAAAAAAATTTAAAAAGTAAGAAAAAAAAAAAAAATCAATAAAATCACAAAATAGGCTGTTAGGGGTTAATGTAGGGGTAAGGTAAATCATTCTCTAATAAACCATAAAATGCTGCATTCTTCATGGCTGGTTCATCTAATGTTTTACGCTTTCTACACCTGAATGGGGTGGAGGGCGGGAGTTATTTTTCGATCCCTGAAAATGGGCTTTAAACGTATCTCTTGGCAGATCCATTCACTTTAGGAAGGCAAACAGAGGTCAAAGGATTAAACCTCGGACTCCATTTGACACGCTTCCCATTTGCTTACATCTTTTTAGAAAAAGTCAACTACAAAAAACAACCTCAGCAAGAAGCCGCCAGGTTAGAGTCTAAAAATCACATCTTTGGGCTCCATTTGTCTCCTTAAAGTGAAAGCGTCCGTTATAGGATGGGATTAAATATCGTATATGCGTATTCAAATGAAATTCCATGTAATTTGCCAAGGAAATTGCCAGTAAGCTCAGTGGAGAGCTAAAAAACTATGTGAAGCCAGTCTTACAAATAGGAGGCAAGCTTTGCTATGACTGTGAGGTTTAGCCAGTTTGCAGCATATATAAAAAGCATACCGCCCATTTAAAAAAAAAAAAATTATATATTAAAATATATATATTACATACATACTTTTCAATTTTATTTTTTTTAATAGCTACCTGTAGATGTTCCAGAAAATGGTAGCATTCACCCTTATAAATGGCGCACTTAACATGCATCAGCATTTCCAGCACACACAACCCATTTAATAACAAGTAGATCCATGTGTCTTATGTTACTGTGCACTGGAGTAAAAGATAAATCATCCCCCCACCCCCACCCCACCACAAAAAAAAACACCACGGCAAAAACTGCCAATTTGGCCAATGATACAAAGTGTGCCAGGATATAAATCATTTCCAGCCTCCTCAGTCACTTCCCACTAATCACATTTCATGAATCATTCCGTTTACTCTCTCACTTATCCATTTAATCTCTTTTTCTCAGCAGTTTCCGCTACTGCTTTTCATTTACTTTTCCTTCTCCCATATTATATCGCCATCTGAACAACTTACATTATCTTCAAACCCTTTATCTCCCAACCTCTGACTTGACTCCAAGTTTTCTTCTTCCATCTGGCCCTGGGGCTGTGTAAATACCTAAAAAGGCAAAAAATCTACAAAGGCTGCAGCAAGATTGCATTCCACTCAGCAGATCGCCATCGGTCTGATTGACTTCAAAAATGAAAGTGTTATCTTCTCTCGCAGACAGTTGGCACATTATGACTGTTCTCACACAGTAGCCGATCATTAGGAAAAAGAAAATCCATGCAATGTAAGAAACATTAAAACTTGGTGGCATATTTGGCAAGAAAAAAGCTGCACATATGTCACAGTCCTGACTTGCCTCAACGGCAAGTTCAAATGACTTGGTGAGTGTGTGTTTAGGGGAATGGGGGGTCTCAATCGACCATCTATACTCACTGGATCATCTCTAGTTTGTCAAGTCCTTGTAAAACATCTAAAAATGGCTAACATTGCCCACCATTGGCCAGGCAATCAATACAGACAACTTTGTTAATGTGGAAGCCACCGTGGCAAATCAGGTCTATGTAATACATGGGACTGCTCAAGTCTACCAGAACAAGAGTTAAGGCTTAAAATAAAGTCAATGCTCCAAAAAAGAGAACTTCAAGAAAAAACTCCTAACAGAGGATGACTCCCCTGATATGAGCAGCCTACCCTAAAGTGGGAAGACTATCACACCTCAGTTCAGGTTGGCATTAAAATTATATTTGCTTTGTGAGGAACCCTCGTCTTCCTGGGACATCCACCGGAGAAGAGCGTCTACAGGAACTCCAGAGGTGAAACAGACCTCAGTTGTATATGAATATGACTGGGTAACACGGCACTAAAAACTTTTTTCTTTTTAAGAAAAGCTGTAACATAGATATACATATTATGTAGCATGGGCTTTATAAGTTTGGTGCACATTTATAATACATTTGGGGAAATTTACTTAGAATAGCATTTAAACTCCGGTCTAAGTAAAGAGCTTGTTGGAGGAATGTGCACCAAATGTATTAAGAGGTGTCAGACTGTGAAATCGACACCAGCTATGACCTGGTGTAGATTTACGCCATAACTTACACCATTTTCCGGTATAAGTTATAGTAATTCTGATAGGCTGTGGACAGCCATGCCCCTTTTGCTAAGCACCACCCACTTTAGAAAAGGGACATGCAGGGCACAGAAAGGTGTAAATCCTTGTGCAAGTATGACTTGTGGAAAAATTTGTGTCTTAATGCTATAAAGCTGCTTAAATTTCCCCCATAGAATCACAGCAAGCTAAAAACTAATGAGCACAGATAAAAACACACCACAAATGGAAAGCAGATGCTTTATAAACATGGCAAATGTAAGAAGATCGGCCCGATAGCTCCCTGTCAGTATACAAAGTGCATATAAAACGTTTGCCATATAGAGGGGCTGCAAGATAAAAGAAGTGTTATGCAAATTAACTCCTTTGAGTTGCTGCCACTTTTTGCTGTTATTTCATCTTTGCCTCTCAAGTGCTATAAACTTCATTTTTCTGTTGAAATGACTATGAAAGCTTGCTTTTTGCAGGACAAATTGTATTTAATGATGCCACTAATTGATCTAAAATGTAATGAAAAAAGTGAATAGGGTGGAATGGAGAAAAAAAAATTCCACCACTGATTTTTGAGTTTTGGTTTTATTCAGTTCCCAGTTTGGTAAAAATGACAAGTTGACTTTAGTCTGCAGGTCAGTACGAATATGGTGATACCAAATTTCTATACTTTTTAAAATATCTGTTGGGTGAGCTGTAGTTTTTACTGGTACCATTTTGGGAATATATGAAGTTTTGATAGCTTTCTTTTCCATTTTTTGGGAGGCAAGTTGACCAAAATACAGAAAAGGGATTTATGAACATTTAACACTTGTGTTTATACTTTCCCCACTAGTGGGGCATGAACATTCAGTTGCATGTGCAATAATTGTGATAGAGAGGAAGTCGCTGTCAGCACTACACATGGCATCTAAGGAGCGCTGGCTGGGATCAGAGTTCTCTCCAACCCTGCTGTAGGCGGGAGTTAGCTATATAATACTGCCAGCACCCACTGCATATCGGGCAGGAAGGGGCTAATCTATATGCATGCAGTTACTATAGTAGGGTTATGATTTAACATTTTCTTATGATAGTATATTTCAAGTAAAAGTTTGAGACTTTTTGACTTTTTTTTGACAAACCAGCCAACAGGTTCATTCACTTTACGTAATCTACTCTACTATAGGAGCCAAGAACTTGAAGGGTTCTCCATTAGTAAAACTAGAAGTTTCACAATACACTTCCACTGCAAACTACTTGCACGCTGCGAGGGATGTATAGTTTATAAAATATGGAAACAATTTTAACAGTTTAGGGCTTTATGCTAGATAATATATGATGGCATATAATGGGTCTGGTCCCTCTCTGGAAGCCTGCAATCGCATGTAATCAGAACCAACCTTAGTGGTGTAAAGGACTATTATTCACTAAGTCTAGCACTGTGTATATACTATAGACACACAGTGCTACAGTCATTGTACAAACCACTAGATGTGACATCACTGACCACTACATTGTACAGAGTTGGCCCAGATGGCCATAACGCATTCAAATAGTTATGTAGGTCTTGCAAAAAAAAACACAAAAACTTGGAAAACCCCTATAAGGCCGCCTGCACACGAGCGTTCCGGATTCCGCTAGCGGATTTTCACGCGCGTATGGTACCTAAATGTGCTTGCGGATAGGTGCGGATGCGTGAAAAATCACGCGCGGATATACGCGGATGTGTTGCGGAAAAAAAACGCGCAGAAAAACCAGCAGACACCCCTTATTGTAAACCCAACCCCTAGAGAACTGCCCATTCCCTGGAAAACAGCTTAAAAACCAACACCCAGACTCCGTTTTGTCCCTCTTGCTTGTGCGAGCACCGTTAAATTATTCTGGCAACATGCTTTCACCCGGTGAGCAGATGTCTTTGTGGGCATGGTTGATCCATGTAACTTTTTTCGGGCGCTTCTCCAGCGTGACTTTATTTCAGTCACTGCAAAAAAATTCACAAGAGGAATTCCTTACTACAGATTTTGCATTCTTACATCCTGCATTGGCAAGAAATACTACCTATCTCCCTCTACAAATTTGCCTGTGAAGCTCTGTGCTGTGTGTTGGGACGCCTCCTACCATGCCTACTTCCTGTAGTCATAGCAACCAGTGACTCCATCCGCAGCTGCACGGCGGATGTACTGCGTGAAAAAACGCACCCATTCACTTGTATTGGAGGCTTCACGCGCAGAATCCGACCCAAATTAGAACAGGTCGCAGATTTTTTCACGCGTGTGAAAAAACGCGATACAAATCTGTCCGTCTGGGGACAACTGCGGATCTTCATAGGAGTATATTGGCTGCGGTCTGGGGCAGATAATGTGCCTAAAATAACGCGCTGGAAATTCCGTTCGTGTGCAGGCACCCTAAGGCCGCCTGCACACGGGCGGGTCGGATCCGGCAGCGAGAATTCTCGCCGCGGGACCCGACCCGAGAGCCTGCAGGGACGAGCGCGTACTCTCCCGCGCCTGGCGGCCCCAGCTCTTTCATGTGCCGGCTGCGGCGCAGCCGGTGCATGCGCAGACCGGAGCCGGCGGCCGGGTGAGTGCGTGCCCCGCACAAAAATAGGACATGTCGCGGTTTGTTTGCCGCGCGAGATTTCGCGCGGCCAAACCGCGGCCGTCTGCATAGGAGTGCGTATTGTAATGCACTCCTATGCAAACTTTCAGTGGCGGAAATCCCGCGGGATTTCTGCCCGTGTGCAGGCGGCCTAACAGTGATTAAAGCAGAACCAACATATTAAAATTCACATTTTCAGCTAGACATGACAACAATCCTAGTGTTAAAAGGGGTTTTCCAGGCAGGGCACACTATGGGTGCCGGGATACACTGGGGTCAGAGTGGAAGCTGCTGCTGCAACCCGTGTAGTGGCCGGCGCTTGTAATTACAGGAGCAGTTCCACTAATTTCAGTGCGCCTCCAGCCTGCATTTCCAAGCGCCAGCCACTACATAGGGTTCAGAGAAGCGCCTTCCACTCCGACCCTGATGTATCGTGGGATTGATAGCGGGCGCTGCCTAGAAAGCCCCTTTAATCTAATGGCAAGGCAATAGCACTACTGCTACTAAGACTGGCAACAAAGCCCTAGTACGGCTTCTCAAATGTGAAATTATTATTTAGAGCAGCATTTTCATGCAAGAAAAAAATATATATACCATGCATGAAGTCTTGTAAAAACCCTTCAAACTGCTGTCAGCTGGGCCGGCCTACTATAAATTCACCCCCAGTGAAAATAATGTAGAACATAATTATAGAATCACTTATAAAAATCTCTTTAGAGCTGACATAGAAATTGAAATAATTAAAACATGTCCGGGGAACGAACATCTGAGGCTTATTAAAGCAAAAGGGTTTTTAATATCTAAAAGTACTGTTTTATAGAGCTTAAAATGAGCTCTACTCATTCAGGTATTCCACAAGCAAGTTGCTTGTTATGGGCAACTTTTTTTTTTTTATTATTATAACGACCTGAATGTACTGTTCTGAATAACTTTAAAGGGGTTTTCCTATCTTTTAACCCTTTACAATCCAATTTCGGATTCAGGGTTTCCTAAAAGGCTTTCTCTTTTTGCTGTTATACAACGGTGCCATCTGCTGGCTAAAGCCAGTGTGTGTGAGCCAGAGAGGCTCCGACAGTGGAGTGGCTGGCAATAGACGGCAAGAATACCCTGTCGGACATCTTCTGACATTGGAGCTGTACAAACTTCAATGAGAATGTCGGAAAACGTCATAGTGGATTGGAAAGGGTTAATGTTGGTATAGGTAAACAGTATGGTCGTTGGGGGTCTGACCTCTGCAGCTACTTGCTGATCACGAGACCAAAAAGGAAGTAAAAGCTCCTTGGCTTTTCTCTTGACCAATGGGGTTCCAGCCAATACGGCTCTATTCAAGTAACTAGTGTTGGGAGTTCCCTGCAAATTGAGTGCATTGGAGCACCAAAATGCAGAGGAAATCTACCCTTCATTATAAGAACTTGTGAAGATTCATCACTTCTAACCGTGAACCCCTAAAACATCCCCAGTTACTATTGAGTGTTTTAATAAAAATATCAATGCTAACTAGTTTAGTAGTTTTCTATATACTATTTCACTAATATTCCAGTATATCAGTGTGCGACATGTTTTGGAGGTTTCTTCTGACTTTCCCTCTCATCCTGCATATGGTGGATTTAATTAGATTTTTTTCTTGGTAGAGGCTTTAGTCTGTGAAACTACATATTTTTTATAGGTCTTTCTTCTAGAATATAAAAACTAGACCAAAACATTGAGACCTATGGAAAGGCTCTGTACAGGCACCCAGTGTAAAGTACTCTACATGGATCAGGTTTTGTGAAATGTAACAGATTCTTCATTTTTGCTGCCATTATATCAGATAAAAGACAAATGTGCTTCCATAAAGCTCTGGTTATATGATAATTATATTAACTGGTTTAGAACGTATATCATTTTGACACAATTTGCACCACCGTAAACAATATCTAATGAATGTGGTTGATAATGCAAAAGTATAACATTTTCGGCAATCTGGATATTGCCATAAGGTCGGTTCTTCCTGGGTTTTGTCACAATTCCGAAGGCTTTATAAGACACTACAATCTGTTAGGATGTATTACGTAACAATCTTGGCTCTGGTAATAACGGAAGCCATGACACTAGTGTGAACACAGCCCTTGCAGCCATGCCCAGCTGCTTCCATTAATATACAATATATCTTAGCAATATCCCAATAAAAATTTTACAACAGATGAAGGGAAAAAAAAAACAGTCTTAAAGAAACATTATGTACTAAGAAAAAGTAGGAATAATAGACAATCTGTGGTCTGGCAAGGCATTGTAACAATGATTATACATTGTAAAAGTTAGAGCCAGCATGTGGCTAGTAACATTCACGTGAAGGCCTTGACCATAAAGAAGGGTAGACACACCACCCGTAACTGGAATGCTGTCATTACACAGTGCGGTGACCCACTTCATAGAATGGTAGAGTTGGAAGGGACCTCCAGGGTCATCGGGTCCAACCCCCTGCTCAGTGCAGGATTCACTAAATAATCCCAAACAGATGTCTGTCCAGCCTCTGTTTGAAGACTTCCATTGAAGTAGAACTCACCACCTCCTGTGGTAACCTGTTCCACTCATTGATTTCACTCAAAAGTTTTTTCTAATATCTAATCTGTCTCCTCAAGAGGGCCACCTATGGACAGGTGACACTGCAGTGTAAATCCCTATTTTTATGTGCACTTTGTTAATATTTGTATCATAATGGTGCAAACTTAGTGCAAATGCATCCATGTACTTATAGCCACATTTAAACATTATAGCATGCAGTGGAAAAAAAGCACTACCTTACATAGTTGTATTGAAAAGGTGATCTAAGCTTTATAAGGAGTCGTGAACTCCATTCCAGTAAAATACATTGCATAGCAGTGTGTTCCAGGCTACCTGGACAGGAGGCGCAAATGTCTTACATAGAATTACACAATGTCATTTGCAGTTATTTGCTAGGTCATCCAATGAACAATGCTATATAGTAGATATTACTAATTTCCATGTGTTCGCTGCGGTCATGACATGTTCCCCCATTTCAAATCAACAGTGTCCAATGTTTGTTCACTCCCTGATTATACATGCCATGTAGGAGAGGGCTTGGCAAAACATTTCGATAGTCTGGTTTCTTCTACCACTCCTATAGCGCCCCAAAGTAGCAGCATGTATGCCTCTACATGGCTCAGATGCCCTTGAATGCAAAGCAACAATGCAGTTTCAGTAATCGTAACATTCGGCAAAGTTGGCATATAACCCGATACTGAGAATACAAAATTAAAATTTAACATATATGTATCTGCATTCAGATGTACATACATGCATACAAATGAGCATATACTTCAGATTTCCAAGCAGAGTTTGCTGATAAATTATTTTGGGGACACTTTTTAACAAGGCAGGGCGCCGACAGTGGATGAGAGTAACAGCGCTGGGGGAAATCTTTGGAAATAAAAAAAAAAAACACTGAAAGCTTGTAATAAGGGCAAGGACGTCCGAGACATGTTTATGTGCATTATTGGTGCAGAAGCAGGTCCAGAATTGGGAAGCACGTGATCAGACAGTACATGTTCTCTTCATCACAGGGCTTTGGCACTGGTAACATGTGTTGTATGTGACACTGGCTTCTGAGGGTATATACTGTATATGTACACTTGCAACAAAATGGCAATGTCTACAAGAACCTGCAGGAGGCCACAGATCGTGAACTGGAAGGGAGCTTGGTTGAGAATAAAGTAAGCAGTCTTGAAGGTATCTCCACTTGTCCACATGAGTACCATTTTAATGCTGAAAAAGAGGAAAAATAAGAATTGGTAAATAATGTGCAATTATAAAATGTAACAAACATTTTTTTAGGTGCAAAATTAAACTACAAGACAATGTATTTAATTGTTTTTTTTAAGTAACTTAAAGTTGAAATACAAAATCAGGCCTTTCGGATGCCTCAGATCAAGCCTCCCCACTTATGTTCTAGATTGTGGAATTGCATTAAGGCCACATGCACACGGCCGGGTCAATTCCGGCTGGGAGATCTCAAAGCGAAATCCGACCCTGTGCCGGCCAGTGACCCCTGCGTACCTGTTTCAGATGCACTGCGGATGGGCCAGCTGCGCAGTGCAGAGAATGATGCGTCGGCAATGACGCGGATCTGCAGCGATTTCGAAATTGCCATTTCTGAATTACCACGGGTTGGATGGCTTCTGTTGACTGCAATGAAAGCCGTTCGTGGGAGCCTCGCACAAAAGTAGAGGATGCTGTGATTCTTCCTCCGCAAGAAGGAAGAAGTGAGGATTTCCGCTGATGTGCAATAAAGAATCATTTTACATTGAATGCTATGGACGGACATTACTGCAGAATTTGTGACGGGCGTCTGGCCGCGAATTCATCAGCAAAAATCCATCCGTGTGCATTGGGCTTTTGGAACTGTTGCATTGCTTAAAGATTTAGAAGAGAGAAAAAAAAAAAGGATAGAAATGCCGGCAAAGAGAAAGGAGTCCGGAAGAGAAGGGAGAATGAAAGAAGAATAAAATGGGATAGTACGGTAAGTAGAGACAAGAGGAAGGAAAGAACCAATAATCAGAAATGGTAAGCTGAGCAGATGAGTGGGGCATCTACAGGGCCATCACTCGCCAGCGTCACTAAAGCAATGGCAGGCGGGAAGCTAGCAGACCATTCAAATACCAACCCAGATGAAGGGCTTTACCTGGAAATAATGAGACTTAAATCCAATGCAGCCTTCACTTCTGCTTGCACCTCGACTTACATTGGAGAATAGCGCGCTATCATTTTGGTTAACCATAGAAAAGCAAAATAAGCCCATTAAAAAAAATCTCAAATTCTTCAAAACTTCACAAATCCATGAAGAGCCTGATAAACCATGCGGCCTAATAATTTATCTGGACATTATCCAACCAGCAATTCAGTCCCTCTAGTGTGAGAAAACCATAAATCTAAGATACGCAAAGCAGGTAGAAAGATAAACAGCGAATAGAGGCAGGATACATAAAGTAGCGTGGTTTCAGACAAAAGTGTTCTTAAAAACAGCTGCGCATTTTGGGTTTTCCCAAAAAGCCAACCAAAAAAGGCTTGCAAAACCATGAAAATCATGTTACTCTTCCCCCCCTTCCCCGAGCACAAAAAAGGTTTGTGGGAGAAGGAGACTAAAAAGTTTTATTGGCCACTACAGTTATTACTAAAGCCAACTTACAGAAGACGTCTTGAGCCTGTACCTCAGGTCTACAGAAGGCGACTGAACTATGGATGCATAGCATATGTCCTAAAGCCAGAATTCTGATAACCCATTCAGGGACATTCCCACTGATCCTGAAAATAGGTATGACTTGTCCCTGTTCGTGCCAGAGAAGTGGGCATTAGAGATAAGCGAGCACCCAAATGCTTGGGTCCATGTTATTCGAGTCGAGCTTTTCATAAAATTCGAGAGCTCTACTCGGGTAACGAACCCCATTGACTACAATGGGAGACTCGAGCATTTTTGTATGTGGGACGCCGGGTCCCAAGTCAGTCTGTTTCTCTCTCTCGACGTCGTGGCAGGAAGGGGCCAAAACAGGCACGTCACAGCAGGGAGGAGCCAAAAACTGGGATGGGGTCAAACACAACTTGATGCTCGTTCGAGTAATGAGCACCATCGAGTACGCTAATACTCAAACGAGCATCAAGCTCGGCAGAGTACATTCGCTCAACTCTAGTGGTCATGGAAGTATGGGAGATATGGAAAGAGTCAAATCTAGAACTAACACTGACAAATATCGCTCAAGAAAATAAAGCACGAGAAATAAAATGTAACAACTACATATTACACAAATTCACGTAGGGGGGGGAAAAAAAGAGAAACATTTGAAATGGAGTTTTGCTCTCCGAGATGCACTTGTGATTTACTTTTAAAAGTCCCATATTATCACTACATCTAACCTTACACTCTTTCTAAAAAAGACTAAAAGGCTCAAAGAAACCAGCCACTTCAGTTACTTCTCAACAAAAAGCTGTTTTGTACGACATGCTTCTTTCCATTTTTTAACCTACAGTATATGAGCTTTTGTATGCTGACAAGTGGAATGGTTGCCATATCCCACTTGTGTACTTTGATACAGCCTAGCGTTATCTTTTACTGTATCAATCATTCGGGATATTAGAAAAAGCTTTCTGGGATTCATAAATGAGATCTACTATAGCAATACCCCCGTGTGTGAACAGCACAAAGCCTCCAGGCCTAACGCTACAAGTATTAAAGCAGAGGAAATATGGCGTTATCAATGGAACACCAGATGAAGAATGTCCTTCGCCACTGCTAAAAAGACTTTTAATAAGGAAACACATTGACCTTGCTGACATCTACTCTATACTTGCAATGGAGGAACTGAACATCCCCGACTAGGCCGCTATTCAAGATCTCTCCAAGCTGCCAACAACAGCTCCTTCAACTCCCTAGGAAGTGGTTTAATTGAGCAAAAGCGTTAAAGCCCGTAAATGCGCTGGATTACCGTCAACCCAACAACATTTTTTTTATTCTTCTTGTCATAACTACTGTATTTTTTACTTTATAAAGATGCACTTTTCTTCCCCCTGGGGTAGTGGGAAAAAGTCAATGTGTCTTATAAAGCAAACATATCGAAATTCGTCATGATCAGCATTTGTTTGCGCCATCACACAAAAAAAACTTGCCATCGCGCTAACAAATGTGCAATCAGTTAGCAGTTCTCTCTCCTCCCCACTGCCCCCCCTAGGTACCGCTGATTGGTGGTGAGCTCTGGTGGGAACTGCTGCTGCTTTCCCGCCCCCACCAATCAGCTTTTTCCTCCTGCCGCACACAAGCACCGCTGTGACACAGAGCTCCGGTATTTCAGACCTCCTTTGCTCCTTCTGCTTGGTCACCCGGCACTATCTCCTTCTCTGTCCCTGGCTGAGTTCAAAGTATTTTTTCCTATTTTCCTCCTCTAGAACGGGTGCGCGTCTTATCGTCCGGTGCATCTTATAAAGCGAAAAATATGGTAAATGTTGCCCTGACAGCGCACTTGCTGGCTGACGGACTTTATTTTTTTCGTATTTTTCACAAACTTGTTTATTGTTCTACTAAAGGTTGTAGCTAATGTTTAACCCCAAAATGGCTAAGTCGTTTATTAACTTTTCTCTGCCACGAGGTGGGTCTGCAGAAACTAATCATTTTTGGACGCATAAACCAACTTTTTGATAAGGATGTTCACTCCCCCCCATCCCCCTCTCCCACAACCTAATAGTGATCCATTTGACCTCAGGTCTACTCATGTTCAGCCTTGCCCCACAATGGAAACTCCCACCTGTACCGTAAAGTTCATGTTTGTGTTACCATTGTTGTTGTTTTTCCCTGTATGTATCCTCCACAGAGCGCTACGTAACGATTTCTATACCTCCTCCCGTCCTTCACGATGTCAGATAAGAATATCAATGTTTCATCTCTTAACGTTAACGGTCTCAATGAACTCAGGAAGAGAAGTCAAATTCTGTCCTTGCTCAGAAAGGCCCGAGGAGAGATCCTTTTTTTTTTGCAAGAAACCCACTTTAAATCTTTCAATATCCCGGCGCTTACCCATCACAAAAACTTTACAAAGTGGTTCCATAGTACCCACCTCCACTTTTCCGTTAGTATGGCTTGCAAAAATATATCCCCTGTATACACCGTCTCCCAAGCAGATTCCGAAGGCAGCTTCCTTTTTTATTGAAGGCACGATGGCAATCACCTCCATTTCTATAGCTAACCTATATGCGCCAAATACCAAGCAGGTCTCATGGATAAACTACACCCTTGAGAGTTTCAAAAATCACAGAAGGTATACTAGTTATTGGAGGCGATTTCAATGTGTTCCTCAACCCACTCCTTGATACGTCCAATCAAAAGTCACCAATCACTTACTCTGCTCTTAAACTGAAACAGTCCCTGAATGAGTCAAATTGTATTTTATTCCTAGCAGCCAAACATAAAACTAGTCCTGAATATTGATGAGCTTCAGGCTAGCCACGCCCACCCCATCTCCAGCCAATGATCAGCAGCTCTTTCTCCATGCACAGTAATAGGCAGTGAGCAATCAATTATTGGCTGGAGGGCGGGGTGAGTGTAGCTAGCCTGCAGCTCATGAATATCCTGGACTACTTCAGGTAATCCCCTATGTGCTGCTACTATTAGCTCTACAGACTCACACTAGAATCATATAGCACAGAGATGAGAGGAATGCACAAACAGCAGTGGTATAACATTAAGAGCCATTTGGAAATTGAAAGGGCCGTATCTCTTGCTCATCTTACTTGTAGTTGTATAAAAGACTATGTAAAAGTTTTGCCACCAAGTAGCACACAATGAACGGTGCTACAAGCCCCACTTAAAAAGAAACCCTACAGTGAATGAAACTTTGGAAGGGCACAAGTGGATTTAAAATGTAATGGTGCTGCGTATGCACTGTGGATTTCGGCAGATACAACACTGAACTCCCAATTCTTTGCGCTCTCAGTGCAGCCTTCTCTCGGCTGCTTCTAGTAAGCGCAGCACCGCTGGTCAGGTGAGGCCACTTCCGCATCACCTGACCAGCAGTGCTGCTCTCACTACAGGCCAGTGCATGCTGGGAGAAAATTGTGCAAAGAATTGGGAGGTGAGGGGAGCATTGCATCTGCTGAAATCCGCTGTGGATACAGAAATTTCAACGCACTTTTGCCAGGTGTGCACATACCCTAAGTGATTATTACTATGAACATTGATTTCCATAAATCATGTAATACGAAATACGTAGGTGCATCGCTTCCCTCCCAATCAACACCACAAAACTACAATTTTCAGCTATTCCTAGCATGGAGCGTGACCATTCCTGATGAGAGGAAAGTAGCATTCCTGCAAGTCAATGTAAGAGTGTTCAAAACATGTCTTGTAACAATGACTGCGAATTGTAAACCAAAGCCAGAAACCATACACAGACAGCTGCTACGGGGAGACTACCCATCATCAGTGTGCAGTAGGTTTCTGGCTTGGCTAGCCTTGACTTGCCTCTCACTAACCAAGCCAGAAAACTGATGAGGGGCAATCACCCTGAAACAGTTGTCTGTGTATGGTTTCAGCTTAAATTTCCCAGTCATTGTTACAAGACTTATTTAAAAATTCTAACTGACTTGTAGGAATGCTGCCTTCCAATAGGTGGCGCTGTGGAGGTATTATTCCATCTTTTCATTTGCATATTTCCCAGAGGAGCATGAATGGCCTAACTCTCCTGACACACTTTCTAGGTGCTCTCCTTACTATACCCTTCCTGATCCATTTCTGATGAAGAATGAGAAGATGGTTGCACCAGCCACGGTCTTAGTGCAGGTCTCTATAATTGCATGTAGGAAAAAGCAGTACAAAACACAGGTTTTTCTACAAGACGGCTTTCCAGTTATCGGATCACAAGTTTCATACTTTTTGCAAGGTACGGTGGTCATCGTTACAAAACCATCTTGCTCTGTAAGCCATTGTGATACGTACTATGGAAGTGTAACTAAATATCTAGCATAATTTAAAATATTCTGTTGCCCTCTACTTGGCCCAGTTATGGCATGAATAACTCCCTAGCACATCGAACTGAAGAATGAAAGGATTGTAGGCATAATAAAGGCTTGCCACAGACTATAATAAAAATACATTTGTTATCCCGACTTGTTATTTGACTTTAAGGCATACAGAAGTTATTGAACGACGTGAAATACCTTACGGTGTGCTTTTCAAAGCTATTTGGTCAATAGTCTCAATGGTCAGTTTCTACAAAGAGAACGTCTTCGGACTTTATACTAGGTTTTCACTTGGAACATTAGGTGAGAAATAAAAAGAATGTGATGCCCCCAGAAGTAATTTAACATTCCCTGCAAAGCCATAAGTACATTTTTTTTTTTGCAACGTTGTATTTTAATTGTGTTCTTTTCTTTTCAAAGATAGATGATCCTTGGTGCTTACGACCATATGCTGAGGCGTAGGTACAAATAAGGAACTTTCCGCAGTAGAATATAAATGAACTTATAGAAAATGCTCATATTTTTTCATTTAGACTCTTATGTAATATTAAAGGGTCACGTAGAAATGTAAGGCTGCACAGAGAAAATAAAGCTGTGAAAAGTGGTATTCTCAAGTATCCAACAAGGATTTGTTATAATAGCCATATTTTCTTGACTTCTCTGGAAAATAGAGATTTTACTTTCAAATATATTCCAAACTAAATATTAAAGGGGTTTTGCAGGCACAAATACTGGTGACGACCAATAATTCCCCCCTGGCCACTACACAGGGGGAATTACGTAATGTGATATGCAGACTGTTTCCTATATCCCTTTGCGATCCAATTTTGGATTCAGGGTTTCCTAGGGGGCTTTCTCTTTCTGCCATTATAGAATGGTGCCATCTGCTGGCTAGAGTTAGTACTGCAGTCTGTGACATGTCAGAGAGGCCCCTGACAACAGAGCGGCCACTAATCTACCGTAAGAATACCCTGCCGGATGTCTTCCGACATCGGAGCTGTACAGCCTTCAATCAGAATGTCTTTAGATGTCAGACAGTGGATTGGAAAGGGTTAAAGGACTATATAGTGATGGGGTCTGTTCCACTGGATTGGCGCATAGCCAATGTGGTGCTGATATTAAAATAAGGGTCAAAAGGGGAACCTGGAATCTACAGGCCAATAAGTCTGCCTTCTATTATGGGTAAAATGTGTGAAGGGTTTCTAAGAGATGCTATTCTAGAGTGCCTCAATGAAAATAGCTGTATAACTCCATATCAGCATGGGTTTATGAGGGATCGCTCCAGTCAAACCAACCTGCTCAGCTTTGAAGAGGAGGTAAGTTTTAGATTGGAAAAGTCAAGATATACAAGAACCATTGACTCTCCTTGGTCCAAAGGGATACTGTGCCACATAAAAGGTTGGTATATAAAATGAGAATGCTTGGTCTGGGTGAGAATGTATGTAAGCGGGTAAGTAACTGGCTCAGTGATAGAAAGCAGAGGGGGGTTATTAATGGTACATACTCTGATTGGGCCACCAATACTAGTGGGGTACTACAGGAGCCAGTACTGGGCTCTATTCTTTTTAACATAGTTATTAATGAACTTGGAGGGATTGTACAGTGAAATATCTGCAGATGATATGAAACAAGTAAATCAACACAACAGAGGACAGTAGAAGTTTGCAAATGGATCTGGATAAGTTGGGGGCTTGGCAGAGAAGTGTCAAATGAGGTTTAACACTGATAAATGTAAGGTTATGCACATGGGTAGAGGAAATACATGTCACCATTGCACACTAAATGGGAAAACCCTGGTCAAAACTGAACTGGAAAAGGACTTTGGGATTTTAGTTAACGGCAAACTTAACTGAGCAACCAGTGTCAGGCAGCTTGTGCCAAGGCAAATAGGATTATAGGGTGCATCAAAAGAGGTCTAGGGGCACATGACGAGAACATTGTTCTTTCTCTTCACAATTCACTGGTCAGACCATACACGGAATATTGTGTACAGTTTTGGGCACCAGTACTCAAGGAGGACATATCAGAGCTTGAGCAGGCGTCAAGGCGGGCAACTAAAGTAATAATGGGATGGGCGGACTACAACACCCAGAGAGGATATCAAAATTGTTTTTTTTTAGTTTAGAAAAAAAGTCGGCTGAGGGGGCGACCTAATAATTATGTAGTAATATCAGGGGATAATACAGAGATCTCTCCTATCATCTATTTATACCGAGGACTGCAAAGGTAACAAGGGGGCGCCCTTTATGTCAAGAGGAAAGAAGGTTTCTACATCGACATAGAAGGGGGTTCTTTTCTGTAAGAGCAGTGAGACTATGAAACTTTCTGCCTGAGGACATGCTGATGGTGAACTCCCTAAAACACTTCAGAAGGGGCCTGGACACTTCTTGAGTGTAACAATATTACACGTTACTTTAAGAAGGGTCGGTGATCCAGGGATTGTTCTGTTTGCCAAATTGCAGTCGGGAGGAAATTTTTTCCCCTAAAATAAATACTGGCTTCTACGTTATTTATTTTCTTGCTTTCCTCTAGATGAACATTGCAGTATAATAGGCTGAGCTGGATGGACAGGTGTCATTTTCAGCCTTGTTTACCATGTTTTTTTTGAGAATTCTGAATTAATAAAAAGATGGAGCCTCTGTCCAGGATCCTCATCTCTTGGGGATAGTGCAAGGAGGCTGCAAAGAGCATCTCTTGCTCTGGAGCCATATTTCCAGTCCTCAAGTATCAGTAATAGAAAACTGCCACCAATGGAGAAAGGCGGAGGAGAGCGGACGAAGGAGAAGGAGAACTGACAAAGCCCAGGGGCTGGCCGCAATCATTGGAGCTCTGTATGCATTTTGCGACAGAGAAATGCTGTGTGTACTGGCGCCCTTAGGTACACAATGGGAGAGCTTATTAATGTGAGGCACAAGGAGGTATCTCTTTTGTAACCTCATGTGCCTCATATTAAAGGGATACTGTTATCAGGGTCCCCCACCAAATCAGTTGTTCATTGGGCTAATGTGCTCATGCACAGAGCCGATTTCTACAGGAAGCAGAGAGCCCTGTTCCCACTGCAGTGGCCTACCTTGGTACTATAGGCAAAGTTCTCATTTATTTCAATGGAAATTGGACTGCAATGCCAACCCTTGCCACTGCAGTGGGAACAGAGTTTCTTCTCCCTGCAGAAACCAGTCAATGGGCCAAGAGAACACAGGATTGACAGAAATCCTTGGCTACAAACCACATCGATCTAGTATGGATGACCTATTTTGAGGATAAGCAAATCAATTTTTTACAATTGTAAAGCCCCTTTAAAAGGCAAATGCCTTGAGCAACTGACAAGAGAAGTTAATGGATTTTATGAGAACATTACCAGTGCCCGAAAACTAGCACAAAATAATGTGATAATTAGATCATCTGTAGGATAAGCCACCAACCATGCCAAGATGTGACTCTTGGATCCCAGTGATCACATGAACTCAAAATTCCAAACACACAAATTGTAAGATGTACCATACACTACGGATATTCTCCTATACACGGTTTAAGCACAAAACACTGAAGTCTTGCTGGTTTAACCATACAGGGTTTTTTGCCAGAAGCTCTAAAATGAGCAGCAGTTCTTCATAAGTAAATCGGGTGGTAGCCTTTACATTTTGATTGGTGCATCTTTCTAATTTTTCAATAGGATTTGCAAAACTTTAGACATGCCGAAGAGTTCTTCAATGTCAGATGTTCAAGATTAAAAAAAAATGTAAAAAAATTCTATAGGCTCAACTTTAACACGTCCAATTTGATAGAGTAGAGTAGCGCAAGTTCTCCAACAATGGCTTATCCCTATTGTTGTATTAAAAGAGCTTTTCGGTTTGATGGATTTCTCAAATTAAAGCAAACTGAGTACTTATTTAATTTAGCCAAAGTATCATTGATCTCTGATGAAGAAATCAGTTCGGTAGCTCTTCCCCTCCAGGCAGTGTACTTTGGGTCAGCTTTATGTCAACTGCCATAAAGAAAAACTGCTTTCTTGCCAATAGCAACCAATTACAGCACAGCTTTTATTTTGAGGAGCAGAGCATTGTGATCAATTATCAGCAAAAAAAAAGTTCAAAATACACCCCTGGGAGGAGCTACAGGACTGGATTTTTGACAGCAGATGTTTGGGATACTTTGATAGATTTCTTAAAAAGTGGAGGAAAAGGACAAACAAAAAATAGAAGGCTTCTCTAAATGTGCATGTTAAAGGGGTTGTCCCGCGGCAGCAAGTGGGTCTATACACTTCTGTATGGCCATATTAATGCACTTTGTAATATACATTGTGCATTAATTATGAGCCATACAGAAGTTATAAAAAGTTTTTTACTTACCTGCTCCGTTGCTGGCGTCCTCGTCTCCATGGTGCCGACTAATTTTCGCCCTCCGATGGCCAAATTAGCCGCGCTTGCGCAGTCCTGGTCTTCTGCTCTCTTCAATGGAGCCGCTCGTGCAGAATGCAGGCTCCTCGTAGCTCCGCCCCGTCACGTGCCGATTCCAGCCAATCAGGAGGCTGGAATCGGCAATGGACCGCACAGAAGAGCTGCGGTCCACGGAGGAAGAGGAATCCGGCGGCCATCTTCACAGGTAAGTATAGAAGTCACCGGAGCGCGGGGATTAAGGTAAGCGCTCCGGTAAGCTTTCTGTACGTCCCTGCATCGGGGTTGTCTCGCGCCGAACGGAGGGGGGGGGGGGTGAAAAAAAAACAAACCCGTTTCGGCGCGGGACAACCCCTTTAATGAATGGTACTAGGAGGGAAGTTTTAACTACTTGCCAAAAGTTTGTTGGGCTGACAGTTATCCAATACCTATGGTCAGCTTAAGGAAGGATGTGGTCATGGGTGGTTTCAGAAAAAATACCCTTTTTATTTTTGGACAAAAACGTCTGGGTGTATACATGGCGAACATTATCGTGATGAAGCAAAAACTAACTGTAGAGATTATAAACTAGGGCCTGAAATACTGAAGTTATAGTGGCAATTATGAGACCGAAACCCAACGACATTCCCAGCTATCCATGCTTCTGTGTGAAAACACATTTCATCCAATCACTGTTGCCATTTTTTTTTTGCAAAGAGGATTACAGACAAGATGAATGAAATACACTGGAGACTTAAAGGGGTTGTCCTGCGCCGAAACGTTTTTTTTTTTGCATAGGCCCCCCGTTCAGCACAGGACAAACCTAAGGGATGTGTTGAAATTAAAAAAAAAAATTTTTACTTACCCGAATCCCCTCTCTGCAACTTCTTCCTTCTTTTCCTCCAAGATGGCCGCCAGGATCTTCACCCACGATGCACCGCGGGTCTTCTCCCATGGTGCACCGTGGACTCTGTGCGGTCCATTGCCGATTCCAGCCTCCTGATTGGCTGGAATCGGCACACGTGACGGGGCGGAGCTACGCGATGCCGCTTAGAAGGGGCGGAGCCAGAACGCCGCTCGTGCCCGGACCAACCAGAAGGGAGAAGACCCTTCTGCGCAAGCGCGTCTAATCGGGCGATTAGACGCTGAAATTAGACGGCACTATGGAGACGGGGATGCCAGCGCAGGGAAGGTGAGTATATAACTTCTGTATGGCTCATATTTAATGCACGATGTATATTACAAAGTGCATTAATATGGCCATACAGAAGTGTATAACCCCACTTGCTTTCGCGGGACAACCCCTTTAAGGGGAAACGCTTAGGTCTCTAATGATACCCAAGCTGCGGCGCCATAGTGTCAGACATGCTCATTCCTGCAGTCTGTCACTTTATACGGATTGCTTCAGTTTTAGGAAATTTACACTTCAAACTTGCAGCAAGCAGTTGGGTCCCATGCGGCTCATTAGTATTCTTATATTCACTGCTAACTCTGCCCCTGGTTGACAAGTCTCTCCATAAGCACAATAATGCATAGAGACCTGTCAATCAGTGACAGGTGGTGGGGCGAGCATTGAATCAAACAACTAATGACCACTTGTCTGTGAGCATGTATGTATGCTCTTCTCATGCTCCCCCCCCTGGTGACATCATTGCTCCGCGCAAAAATAACACAACGAGAATACAACTAAGCCGTTATTATCTCAGACACAACTTAGTGATCCTGATAGAAGACACTGACCTACCACCACCACCACCAAGATCCAGTGGGCTAAAGGAGCTGCAGTGACATCACTGCTGTGGGAGAAGCCATTGTGCAGTTTGGTAGAAAGTACTGTATACTGGATAAGCAGACAGCAGCCACCAGGCCCTGTGATGAGGTCACCGTCATGTGATCACCTGTGTGGGTGGAGTCAAGGATCGCATGACCATGGGCTGAGCTGGTGATGTCAGGAAATCAGCATGGATGTATGTACCACAGCTGTGTGTGTGTGTGTGTGAATCAGGATGCATGTAGTAAAGCTGTGTGTGTGTGTGATGTGTGGGGATCATAATGGATGTACCAAGCAGCACAGCTGTGTGGCGCAGTGCGCCACCAGAAACACTGGTGCTATAATTTCCTGTTTCTGGTAATTATTAGCATATGAATATTAATGAGCACCTTAGCCCTTCCTTGATGTGCGCAAGTGTTACTATACATAATGGGTGTTGGGTTTAAAACACAGTAAGGTGTAATAAAAAACCAGCACCGGAGCAAAAAAACTACAGAATTCTTACAGCGTATGGTGAAATCTAACAAATGATTGCATGTTCAAGTCCCACATAGTTGGATGCACTCCCCCCAAAAATACTAATAGCTACAGTCTGCCCCACAGAAAACTATTTCTCACACACCACCGAAAAACAAACAAAAAAAAAAGTTATAGCTGTCAGAATGCAATGGCTTTTGAAAAACAGTACAACAATACAAATATGTTTAGTACCCATATCTCTATATATAACTGACTCACCACTAATTCTTCAACTTTCCGATATCGTAGAAACATGAAGTTTGGCACAAGCATAGATTATGTCCAAAATAGGAAAAGTAAAGAGGTCCCAACTCGATTATTCAATTCTAGCGCAAAAGAATTAGCGTCCAAATTTTACGGACGGAATCTAATTCTCTCACTTCCCGGTGTCATAGAAACTTGAAATTTGGCACAGGCATTGATTATGTCATAAATAGGAAAAGCTAAAGGGTCCCAACTCAATTATTCAATTCTAAGCACAAAAGAATTAGCGCCCAAATTTTACGTACGTAATCTAATTCTCTCACTTCCTGATGTCATTTTATAGAAAGGATACGTCGCATGGTTGCCTCCGCGCAGTGCTTCCAGGGTAACGCAAAGAACCATGCAAAATGGTGAACATATTTTCCTCGGTATCTCTAAAGTAACGACGACTTCATAAGATTTTCCGTGTGAACACCAGATAAACACCAGTACCAAATTAACTCAGGCGAAGCCGGGTATGTCAGCTACTAATTATATATAATTAACCTAACATGCCATTCATACTGCACCTTGAATGCTGTAAACCCCTCTAAAACATGGCACAATTACATTTTTTTCCTATTTCATTCCACCTAGATTTTTTCTTCTCAATACATTTGGTGCAATAAGTGATACCAATGAAAAAATACATCTTGTCCTGCAAAAAGAACAAGCCATTACAGGAATGTGTCAGCAGAAGAAGAAAAAAATAAATTAAAAAAAGGTTGTTAAAAAAAAAAAAAAAAAAGTTATGGTTCTTAGGAGGGGAGGATGAAAAAAAACAAAACAAAAAAAGCACAAAAACAAAAATTGGCTAAATCCCCAGTGGGTTAAAAGGTGCACTAAAATGCAGAAAATAAACAATTGCTCAGAAGCCAATAAATATTGAGAAAAAAAAGAGATGTCTGAAATAAACTCCAGGACTTTGTAAAGTATGAACATTAAAAATCAAGGTTTCAGTTCTCGACTATTTTTCTGCCTTTTAAGGTCATACATACAAGTGGAGCAATCAGTTTATCAGGCAGAATGTAATAATACAAGGACATTTAGAAAAATATTGTTATATGAGAGGAGAAATCTGAACCTTGTACTGAATATCCTTTATAAAAGAGGTTCAACTCCTCCAAGTGAATCCTGATTTGCTGCAGGGATTAAATGTCATGATGACATAGAATGCCTAAATACTGCTGTATGAAATGCACTAGTACGTTAACTACAATAGCCCCGCTCCTCACAGGACCAGATGGGACCCCCTCCCCTTACCAGAGGCTCTTTTAAAAGCAATTTAGACATTTTCGTTTACATACATTTTGCACACAAATTTTTTTTATATTTTTCAAGTTCAACATTGAAGTCTATGAGGAAAAAAGCCATACGTAGAGCGGCCCAAACTTTTTTTCCTTTTAATTACGAAAAACACAGAAAAACTGTGGCTTAAAAATGTAGCCCTTTTTTGATTTTTGTTTTTTCCTGCCCACTTAAATCATTATTCTTGGTTGTCCATTAATATAGCCATCTGAGGGCTTGCTTTTTTGCAGTACAAGTTGTATTTTCCAATGGTATTAATATATAATAATGTACTGACAAACTTGAAAGGGGTTGTCCCACTTCTGGCCGCTTTGCTGCAGGAAGCACACAGCGCCGTACATTGTTCAGTGGCTCAGGCTGGTGTTGCAGATTGAGTCCCATTTAATTCAGTAGGACCCAGCATGCAGTACTAACCCAGGCCACTGTTTAGCATACAGAGCTGTCTGCTTCCTGCGGCAAAACTGCTAGAAGTGGGACATTCCTTTAAAAAAAACAAACAAAAAAACAGCGAGATGTAAGGGAAGATGGAGGGGTTTAGGGAGGGAAGGGAGGTCTACAGAAGTCCTACTGAAGAAATAGAGCGCAGCAGAACTAACCTGAAGAAATATGTGATACAATATATGTGGAAGTCATTACCTTGATTTTTCATTAATTCTTACTTTGGTATGTTTCATTTTGGAATCCCCCTGAGCGGGGTATATCTTTGGCTAATATACTGCTATATTTTGCCGAAAATTAATAAAATTATTTGAAACAACAACAACAAAAAAAAAAAAAAACATTCTGTGCAGTGAAATATTTAAAAAAGTGCAATTTCACTACCCTTGGGGGTGGGGTGTCTTGTTTCTACGGTGTACACACTGCAGCAAAAATGACAACTTTATTCTATGGGTCAGTACGATTACTACAATACCAAATTTACATAGCTTTCTTTTTTTAAACTGAACTATTTAAAAAAAATATAAAATATCTTTGAAAAAAATAAATGAAAAGTTCAGAGAATTAGCTTCACCACCGTCCCGCCTTTCCTCATTGAAAATAGTGCAGGGGGTGGAGAGGAGGCAGAGAGGGGGCGGGAGCTCAGAGCACTGCTCCCGGCTCTTCCATTCTCCCCCCCCCCTGCAGAGAGAGACGCCGTATATCGGCTGGGCGTGAAAACCTGGCCGATATACGGTCGTCTGAATCCAGCCTTAGTGATAGTAAAATACTGGCCAGTGTCAAAAATGCCGACAGACCCCTTTAACAATTTTTCTGTAAGATACTGGCATCTTGAATGGTACATCATTGTCATTTTTTTTTTTAAACACAAAAATACAGATAACTCAAGTCAAACCAATGCCGTCCTAGTCCGAGAAGCTCAGCTGTGACATGTTGGCAAATTATGTCCAAGTCAGCCAATATAGAATAAATGATGGGAACCCTAGATCACGAATCCCATTATCTCCAAGTCATGTCGAAGTCATTTATCCATCAGCTCAGAAAGGAGGACTTAGAATAATGTGGGGAGAATTTCTGTTCATAGAATTCCCAACTACATGTATTGGATCAACAGAGATGACCCTCGCTTTACATAGGACATATGAAAGAATAACTAGTTCGGTTAACTACGGCAGGGGTCCCCAACTCCAGTCCTCAGGGACCACCAACAGGTCATGTTTTCAGGATCTCCTATGGAAAGAACACCTGTGGCAATGTCTGAGGCACCAACAATAATTACATCACCTGTGCAATACTGAGGAAATCCTGAAAACATGACCTGTTGGCGGTCCCTGAGGACTGGAGTTGGGGAACACTGAACTACGGTGTGCTGGTATAGGCACCATACTTCTTTCCTGGGGTGATGAAGAATGGTACAATTTTTTGTGGTAATCTATAAAAAAAAATAAAAAAAAAAAAAAAGAAAACACCCCACCAAACTTGTGCCACTGTAGAAATCAAAGGCACACGGAGATACAATGTAGGACCACAGCATTCTATAGGTGCCCCTTTACAGATCTGGTCCACAACAGATCTGTAAAATAACCATAGGCATTAGAGATGAGCAAGCATACTCGCTAAGGACAATTACGCGATCGAGCATTGTCCTTAGCGAGTACCTGCCAGCTCGGAAGAAAAGGTTCGGGTGCCGGCGCGGGTGAGAGATGAGTTGCGGCAGTGAGCAGAGGAGAGCGGGGGGGGGAGCGAGGGAGAGATCTCCCCTCCGTTCCTCCCCGCTCTATTCCGCCGCTCCCTGCCCCCCGACGGCAGCCGAACCTTTTCTTCTGAGCGGGCAGGTACTCGCTGAGGGCAATGCTAGATCGAGTAATTGCCCTTAACGAGTATGCTCGCTCATCACTAATAGGCATAAGTCTCTGCATGCAGACAAGAGCGTACCCAACCTTTGTGCAAAAGCCAAGGCTCTCGCTTCAAATCAGTAACTGGAAACTACAGAAAAATAGCTAAAAGGTTTAAACCAGTGCCAGATGATGTCAGGGCTTGACAGCGTCTAAAGATGTCTAATTGCTATGTTTAAAAATGAATATGAACTGATGGTTGTGGTCATTAACAAAAGGGTTACAGGAAATACATTAGGGGAAAGTTTTCCTGAATCTTTGAACATTTTATTCCCATAATGATCTTTTCTGAGAAGTCATTCGGAACCGCACCTCCAGGTCTACACTTCTCCGTGTCCAGCAGCAATTTTCCATTTAAAGGGATTGTCTGAAACTTAAGAAATAAAGCCAGGCAATAAAAAAAACTGTATAAAAATATATATAAATATAACCCTCAGTGATCTCCTTTTAAATGTATAGTGAATGGCACATGGGCCACGTGTGAAAGCTTAGACACTCATTAGCCTTAACAGCCATCTGCATAAGGTGATGCGAAAAACGTATGTCACATGATCGCCGCAAAGCATCCAAGTTCGGACCTGTCAGGAAACAATGACCACACAATAGGATCTTAACTCACAACTATTTGTGCCCCCATTAATTTTCCCTATTGTAGGTGGCACATATTCCCTATTCCCTATATAGGAAAGGTTGTGAGACCCACAAATGATAATTCTTAAAGGGTTTTTTTCAGGGAGAATACTACTGATGACCTAACCTTAGGATAGGTCATTAATAGCTGATTGGCTGGGGTCCGTCGCTCGGGACCCCGACTGATACGCTGAGCGGGCGCATGCTGTCAGCAACACAAAGGTCGGAGCAGTGACCGTCCTCGGTGTAGTGGCCGACGCTTGTAAGTGCAGGCACGGCTCTCATTGAAATCAACGCAAGCTGTGCCTGCAGTTACAAGCGCCGGCCACTACACAGAGGTCAGTGCTGAGACGAACGCTGCTTCCATCCGACCTCTGTATTGGCTGTGCTGCACCTATGCACCCGCACAGCTCGGGGATAGGTCATCAATAGTAGTCTCCCTGGAAAACCACTTTAAAGGGGTTGTCCCGTGAAAGCAAGTGGGGTTATACACTTCTGTATGGCCATATTAATGCACTTTGTAATATACATCGTGCATTAACCGCTTAGTGACCAAGCCTGTTTGCACCTTAATGACCAGGCCAAATTTTGCAAATCTGACATGTGTCACTTTAACATGGAAAAACACCAGAAAGGTTTTGCATATCCAAGCGCTTCTGACATTGTTTTTTCGCCACATGTTGTGCTTCATTTAGGCGGAAAAAATAGACCAATAGAATTTGTGTTTATTAAAAGCGCCAAAATTTTGAAAAAAAATCGTCATTTTTTCACATTTCCAACTGCAATATCTCAAATATGTGCAAACATAATATAGAATTTTTTGCTAAGATTTATATTTCCATCCGTTTACTTTATTTTGGGCGCACATTGGAAAAACTTTAGGTTTTTTTTAACCATTTAGGAGACGTACAAATGTAACATTACTTTTCAGCATTTTGAGGAACACTTGGTTTTCCTACACCAAGCCAAGATTGGAAAGGCTCATAGGAGTCAAAATGATAGATACCCCCACAAGTGACCCCATTTTAAAAACTACACCCCTTAACGTATTCACTGAGGGGTGTTGAGTATTTTAACCCCACAGTTTTTTTTCAGGAGTCAATGCAATTTGAAAGAGAAAAACTAAAATTTCATATTTTTGCAAATATGTCATTTTAAAGACAGGACTTTTTTTCTATAATACACATGAAAATTAGGATTTGTACCCCAAAATGGATAGCCCCGTTTGTCCCGTGCTCAGAAACATACCCATTGTGGCCCTAGTATTACGTCTGTATGCACAATGGGGCCCAAAATGAAAGGAGCAACGGGTGGCTTTCGGAACAGAAATTTTGCTTGAAGGAGATTTAGTCCCCATTGCCCACTTGTAGAGCCCTTGAGTGACCAAAACGATGGAGAACCCCCACAAGTGACCCTATTTTGAAAAGTAGACCCCTTAACGAATTTATCTAGGGGTACGATGACTTTTTTTGACCCCACAGTTTTTGAATGAATCTAAGCCAAGCAGAAGGAAAAAAATTATGATTTTCATTTTTTTGGCAATTGTGTCAATTTAAAAACAGTTTTTTTTGTACAGTGTACATAGGAATGAAGACGTTCACCCCAAAATGGGTACCCCTGTTTGTCCAGTGTTCAGAAACATACCCATTGTGGCCCTAAACTACTTACAGGACACATGGCTAGGCCCATAATGGAGGGAATGCCCGCTGGATTTTTAGGGTACAACTGAATAAATTCCAGGCCCCACTGCCCACTTATACGGAAAATAAATTGACTTCCTAAAAATACTACCCCCCCCCCCCCCCCCCGCCATCCCCATTTTTTGGCATTCCCTAAATATTAGATAAAAGTAATAATATAAACTGTGTTTTATGTCCGAAGACAGGGGTAATTACGAAGGCTGGTTGGGATGGGCACATGGGGCAAGAAAACTGGGTATCCCCCACCCCCTCTCTTGCTTTTTTGGGGGTATTTCGTGACCTCAGCGGTGGGGATGGGGTGTAAAAAGTGGCGCTGTGAGGCTTTTGTAATCTTGCTGCGGTGCAGCGGTCTCACACAGAAGGCGCTCAAAAAGCTGCTCCTGGAACTGCATGAAGGCGAGCGTTCCCGGGGCTTCTTGTAAATTACGGATTACAGGTAGCGATCTAAATAATGCCGGGCTCTCACGGCCGTATGCAGAATCCGCTTACGGAGGCCCGCAGCGGATCCCAGCTGTGAGCCCGGCTGTGAGCCTGCGTACGGCCGCGTAATGTACTGCGCATAACTGCCTACTCACACAGGCGGTCATGCGCAGTACACTGTTTTTTCTTTATATTTCCCGCGCCGTCGCTTAGAGATGACCCGGGTACCCGCAGCCCGTTCACAATGTGTTTACACATGGGGTGCGAGTATATCCGCAGTCAGTCATAGAGCACAATGGGCTCTAGGTCGCGGATATCCGCGGTAAAATATAGCATGCCGTGTTCTGTTTCTGCGAGTGGATTACGCAATTTCGACCCGCTAATTGGAGGGAATTGTGTAATCCAATGCATGCGATTGATCTGTGGATTACCGCTGATCAAGCGCATGCAGAACCCGTAATTCCTCTCCGGTCATGTGTGACCGGCCTAATGTTAGATCGCTACTTTATCACGTGACCGGGGACCGCTCAGCGAGGCCACCGGTCACTGCTCCAAGCACTCAGCGACCGTTAGTCGCTGGGAGCAAGGAGATTTAAAATTTCCTGGGCTCCCCGGCTCCTGCGAAAAAGTCCTGCATTTTGCCGTCGCATGCGCAGCAGCCGGAAGGGTCCATGGAGGATAATCGCATCTGGATTCAAATGCGGAAGCCTCCGAGAAGATGTTTCATCTCCTCTCACCGATCGCATCAGTGAGGGGAGATGAAACTTCCACTTTTTAAAGAATTTACGTGATCGCCATTATGCATTGGATAACGGCGATCACGTGACCAGTAACAGCATACTGCGGCTCCCCGTGACATCTCCAGGCTCTTGGCTACCTTTGGTAGCCAGCAGCAGGGAGATTTTAAATTTCTTGGGCAATCTTTCACTTTTGCACATGCGTCCACCATCATGCTGACGGGCGCATGCGCAGAAGCTGGGGTAAGGTCCACGGATCAACATCCCACCAGGGAACAAATCCGGGACCTTGGGTACGTAAGATCCATAAGGGGAGATGAAACTTTAACTTTTTAAACTTTTTTTTTAACTTTTAACTTTTTTTTTTTTTGACTTTATATGATCACCGTTATCCGATGGATAACGGTGATCGTATGACTGGAAACCGCATACAGCGGTCCCCAGTCATATCTCCCTGCACTCGGCTATCTGTGACAGCCGGGTGCAGGGAGATTTTGAATTTGCCGGGCTCGCCGGCCTTCTGCGCATGCGCGCCACATCGGCACATCGCAGAAGCCAGCGGATGGTCCTGTCACCGGCCGGAGGACACGGAGGAAGGGGGGGTGAGTATTTTCACCTTCCCTCATGGATCCGATCCATGAGGGGAGGTGAAGCTTATCTTTTTTTTACTTTTTTCTCAACTTTTCCGCGATCACCGTTATCCATTGTATAACGGCGATCGCGGTCCCCGCTGACATCTCCTGCCTCCCGGCTACCTACAGGAGCCGGGAGCCAGGAGATTTTAAAATTCCCGGGCCGCCAGGCCTTCTGCGCATGCGGCTGATGTAATGCCGCCTGGCGCGCGTGCGCAGAACGCCGGCTTGGGACCCAGAGGACCAGGAGAGCGGGGAGCAGCGTGCCGGACCTCGGTAAGTAATTTCAGTTGCCCGGATGGATCGGATCCATCCGGGCAGCTGAATCTAACTTTTTTCAAACTTTTATTTACTTTTTTGCCATCGGCGCTATCCATTGGGGGGGGATGTATATTACAAAGTGTATATTACAAAGTGCATTAATATGGCCATACAGAAGTGTATAACCCCACTTGCTTTCACGGGACAACCCCTTTAAGTCTACCCAAAAGATGTGATTAATGAATTATCATAGGATGTCTGATCACTTGGTACTTTTACATCAGGTAATCAGGTGCAACATCTTGTTTGTACAATTGCCCCGTGAAAAAGACCCTTATAGATGACCTATCATGTCAGCGAGGTTGGATGCTCAGCTTTGCAGTCACGGCACCGCTGACTATTGCAGCCTCTATCTTGTTGATGATCACCTCTCCTCAGATTCAGCTCCTGGTGCTCTGAACGGGTCTAGTGGGAGCTTACGGTCAATCCAATCTCAAGTCATCCAGTGGGGGCTGTCTGATAGGTTCCATTCCCAAAGCTTTGAACCTAAGCAGAGCAAATATGGGAAAATGCTGGGGTGGAGGAGAGAATATGCACGAAAAAGGCTACTGTGGACCATGAGGACATGGTAGCTTTTCTTTAAAACCTCTGTGACCAGTTTGAGCCACAAGGACCAAACAACTTTATTTTTAGTTCTTTTTATTTTTTCAAATCACCACATTCCAGGAGCCATAAATCGAGAGCGGGCTTTTTGCAGTATGAGATTTATTTTTAAAAGCACTTTGGGGCACATTTCCCATGTCCTATAAAAAGGGTTGAATTTTTTTTTCCATCCCCCTTTAACCCTTTGCAATCCAATTTTCAATTTAGAGTTTGCTAGGGGGCTTTCTCTTTCGGCCATTATACAACAGCGCCATCTGTTGGCTAGAGCCAGTACTGCGGTATAGGACACGCTGGAGAGGCTCCCAACAACAGAGCGGCCAGTAATATACAGTAAGAATACCCTGCCGGACATCTTCCGACGTCAGAGCTGTACAGCCTTCAATCAAAATGTCTTCAGACGTCAGACAGTGGATTGGAAAGGGTTAATTCCCCCCTACCCAAGCTTTATTATCACAGTGCTCACTGTGCAGAATAACAAATTTATTCTCCAAGTCAATAGGTTTATAGCAGTGCCCAATTTATACAGTATGTTTTACCCTTTTTGCATAGTTAAAAAAAGTTTGCTGGTGCATTTTAAAACCTATAACTTTAAAATTCTTTTATCAATGGAGCCCAGAAAGTTTTTTTTGAGAGAAAACTTCTAAACTTCCATTGACACCATTCTGGGGTATATAAAACTTTTTGACACCTTTTTTTCTTTTTAAACTACTTTTTGGCTGGGTTAAAAAAAATTCACTTCCATGGGACTGAAGGCGTTCTGCTTGGTACTCCCTGTAGACAGTAAATGGAGGGGGGTGATCACGCATGCGGACCACCGCTCCATTTACTGGGAAGGGCGCCGGTCTCCAGCTCCCATCCATCATATACTTATCACCTATGTGGTAAAAATAGGTTTGTCCATGTCTCGTGTGTTTTAATATACAATTTCTATAGCTCTGAGCATTTACGGATGGGGTGTTGGCTATGGTCGGTGAACAGAGGGGTGTTATACTTTACTTTTTTTATATTGTATAGCCACGGGGTCCTTTTGTATAATAGCTTCCTTCTGTATCCGTGCACTTCTGTAGATTCCTTAGAATATATTTCCTAGAAAGCCATCTACCAAAATAAAAGTCCCTCAAGTATCCACATCCTTATGGTCTGATGTGATAGAGCAAAGCAGTAAGGCAGCAGGAAGACTCCGTTTTTTGCTATTTATACGTCTGCGATTAATTGAGGTTCTGTAATATAATTTTATACAGACAGATGATACTGTGCTACCCCCAGGTCATAAATCATTTCCAGGATTAACTTTGTCATTTGTCTTTGTACCATTGGCGATTTGTAAATATCTACGTAGAGAACAAAAGTGCGATCCATAACTCGCCAGCTATATTAAGACATTGGAAAGTGAAATGACAGGATCAAAAAATCTCCTCTTGTTCTTTTTCAAAATCAGCATGAGCCTTGGAGAATGGCCAGAGCCGTAGTCATTTCTGCCAAGTGCAGCTAAGATACTGCTCTTCTGCACAGATTCCCCACGGTAAAGTGCATGCTTTTTAACCCAAAGTGAAAAAATTACAAGAATGTGATTAAAAAAAATACATTACAAAAGGTGCATTGAATCTACTACTAAGACGAAACATTTCTTAAAGTTGTATCACAATTGACTTCTGTATCCATAGTAAAGGTGATAAAAGTTTGATCGGGGGGGGGGGCTTGGGGGAGGAAGTCACAAAGCGGAGACCCATCAATCCCAAGAATGGGGGTCCCAGTGCCCCTTTCTCCTCCTCATTGCATTCCCTACAGTGAGGAGGAGACTGAATGGAGCAGTAGTGTTGCTCCAGTCAGCTTCAGACGATTTCCGTCAGCAACATTGAAATGAATGGAGTGATGCCACGCATGTACAATCACTGCTCCATTCAGTCTCTATGACACTGCGGGAAGGTGCAGAGAGACTCCTCTGATCAGACTTATCTATCCCCTAGATAGGTGACAAGTCGATTGTGCTACAACGCCTTTAACCCTTTCCAATGCAATTTTGGATTCAGGGTTTCCTAAAACGCTTTCTCTTTTTGCTAATATACAACGGTGCCATCTGCTGGCTAAAGCCAGTGTGTGTGCGCGCCAGAGAGGCTTTGACAGCGGAGTGGCTGGCAATAGATGGTAAGAATACCCTGTCGGACGTCTACTGACATTGGAGCTGTACAAGCTGCAATCAGAATGTAATAAGATGTCAAACAGTGGATTGGAAAGGGTAAAATGTCATAATTATGTTCATAATATTTTTGTTTTAAATCACTAAGTGCAGCATGTACAATATAAAAAGAAAAAGTTATGGCATAAAGTAGACTTTTAGCTGGTGGAAAAAAAAATAGCAGCTGCCATTGCAGCCAATAGAAAGCAGTTTAAGGATGGGATAATTCATATGTAGACCAGAGGTGGCTGGGCATAAGGGTGCCTTTACACAGGAGGATAATCGTTTAATGTAAAAGCACGTTAACAATACAGTTCAGAACAATGTAGTGTTAGGGCCCACTTCCACCCCCTCCTCTCTGGGCTGAATGTGAATTTTCCCTTCTAGAACTGCTTTACACTGGCAGCAACCTTTTTATACTATTCCTGGTCAAGCCGAGAAGAGTATACCATTTCTTTCCTAAAAAAATAATTCTGTGACTCTGGAATGCTGTAGGGTCCTGAAAAACTCAGTAAAAAGACACACTTTTCTAAGCATTTTTTTTTACATACTCTAAATACCCATGGGGGTGCACTTTAAGTTAGAAGGTGAACTTATTTGAGTTACTTATATTAAAAGTGATACTATACCCTTCAAGTATCCTGCGGCTGGCTGCATGTAAACAATTCAGCAATGTATTACGCAGTACACTGCCTCCCCCTTACCACAGCCTTGTACGGCATCCATGGGATCTCATCACATGGCTCATAACAGTAATAGATCTGCCACTTAACAAATATAGCATCAGCTCTAGTGGATTAATAATTGTACTAGTGCAATATTTAAAAAAAGAAAACTAAAAATGCTCCTAAAGGCAAGGTAATTCTGAGAAGTTCCCTGCTTACTAATTGCATAAGCATCACAGTATTACCTAAAGCTACTTGAAGTTCAGGAATATCAATCTGTCCAATTAGGAAGCATAACCGTTTGTGAATCAATTTCACCTGCTTTGGTGTAAATGTAAAGGACAAGAAGTGTACTGGAGAGGCAACAGCAAGACAAGCCCAAAAAGCAAATGGTTTTGACAGAAGTTGGCCAAACACAATGCCTCTCTCCTTATCCTTCCCGATTATCCTCTAGTTTTGCTAGTGTCCGTGCCACTAACGGTAGCATGAGGTGGTACCTGAAGCCCAATCAGGTTGTACTGGTAGTCCTACTCCTCCAGGACGGCAAATCTGTAAATCACAAGAAAGTTTGATGTGTCTGCCAGCACAGTCTCAAGAGAATGGAGTAGATACTGGGACACAGACGAGTGCACGAGAAGAGTTGGATAGGGTTGTAGAGGGGCGTCAAAGCATCAGAAATTGTATATTTTCCTTTGTGTGAGGAGGAAGTGGAGGAGCACTGCCAGAGTCCTAAAAAAATACTCCCAGCAGGCTACTAATATGCATGTTTCTGACCCAACTGTCAAAAACAGACCCCATGAGGGTGCCATAGGGGCTTGATGTACTGCAGTGGGACCTGTACTCACAACCCAGTACCATGCAGCTTGATCGGCATTCGCCAAAGAACACCAGAATTGACATGTCTACCACTGGCACCTCATTCTCTTCAAAGAGGAGAACAGATTCATGCTGAGCAAATGTGAAAGTCTGGAGATGCAGTGAAGAATATTACCAGCTTGACAGTGGGTCAGTGGAGGGTTGCACAACCTTCCATGTGATACCCAACAGCAGTCGTGGTAGTGGGGGCTAACAGAATGAAATCCCCAAAGCGACTGAGACCTGGGTTCCTTCCCAATACAGGAAATTGCCCGACCTCCTGTTGCCAATTCTGGGATGATAAAGGTATTGATACCATCTACTGCCCCTCACTTTCCCAGACAAGAATCCAACTTCTTGGACATTCTGACATTCAAAGTAGCATTACAAATTGTCCAGGAGCTCACAAATGCCCTAATCCAGATCTCGGAGGAGAACCTTCAGGACCCAGTTCATCAGTAGCATGTTCAGACATATAATGTGACTGTAGTGTGTTGGCCCCCATATGAGTTGCTGGGATGAAATTCACTGTAAACTGATTAGACGATTTGGGGTCCAGTCCTCAACTGGTTGATCATTTTGGTTCTCACCGACTGTTCGTACGTCATTTTATGCTCGATGAACTATTTATATCAGTAAAGATTTTCAACTTGACTATTTCATTCATCGAAATCCGAAGTGCTCCCTTAAGTTTTTTTGCATTCTCCATGTTAGTTTAAAAGCGTACATAAGAAAGCCATCGACCTTGTTCAGTAATCCTACCAAGTAATGCAGTAACGGACTACCTGATATAGAGGGTATGTTTCATAAATCCCAGTAGGACAATTCATATGAAATCACAAAAACAAAATTTCACCAAGGATTATGTTTTAAAACCCACAAGGGTTTATAGCCTTGTAAAAAAAACTCACTTTGGTCGTAATTTCTGTGCAAGGTTCAGGACGTCCTATATTAGATTAAGCACAGTCATTACACGGGCCGTGCATGAAATGGAATCCATAAGAAAGAAATAACCACACTTCAGAGATGCACACATTCCCAGGTTAGTAATAATTTTAACCATGATTTGTAAATGAAAGCTCTCCCACAGCTTTGCTTCCTGTAATTGATGTACAATAATAATTTCCTATACAAGAGGGAAATCATGAACAGAGAAATGAGATCTCACAACAGAAGCTTCTTTTTTTTTAAAGAAATTGTGTCACGGCCAGTAAAAGTTGGTGATAAAAGTCAAGATGAATAATTCTCGCGGAACTGCTGTCAGATTATATACATTAACACAGTTTGAGGACCACAGAGGTCTTCATTCAATAACCATCACATTCCTCTCCACACATTCCGGTGGTTCACGAGGTTGGAACATCTACGAAAGCTCACATTTCAGTGTGTGCAGATCATACCACCATGCAACAGACCACATCATTGATAATCAGGATATCTGACAAGCTTGTTATCAAGTATTAGATCTTGGTCAGAAGATACTCTCGGAGTAATGATATACTTTCTAGAGCGGAGAAGCAAGCCCCATTACCACTTCTCCTGGTGCTCCTTGCACAGGCTTCCCTTGTACCTTCTGGTACCACTAGCGCTTTTGGGTTTATCCTCCAGTACCTAGAGTGATGTCTTACCCAGCTTGACTAATGAAGGGGCCTATACCGAAAAACGTAACCACTGGTTATAATTAATTAAAAGAGAAGTTAGATAATTTTTTCCCCACTGTCTGTCGAAATTCATTGGAGTGCAGTGCCGAAACACCAGTATTGTTTTTCCACTCACTGGACTTGACCAACAATTGGTGAATCTGGTGGGCAGTGCCAACCTAGTGAAAGTTGTTTCACACATGTTCACACTTTTCTCTTTTCAGCTCCTTGAGGTTTCTGAGCTCTGGACTTATGACTGGGCCCCAGATCCTTAAATACACTGGGTTTGCTCCACTCTTCCACCCCTTCTTTACCTCCTTGTCCTCTCTACGGACCCTTTTTTCCACAGGGTACTGGAACAAGCATACTTTCAAGAGCAGCAGTTTTTCTAATTGTGAGGGGCATTAGTAGAAGACAAAAACAAATATGGGTTGAAGGCTTTCTTCACACGGGCAACAAAGCTACAAAATTGCATGTATGTGAAGCCCTTTGGGTTCCTTCACACAATGTTTTGTAGCATACAACAACCAGACACAAAAACCTTGTGGACCCGGCGATATATCAGCGACTTGTAAGGTTTTGTTAAAGGACAATTACTCGATTGAGCATTGTACTTAGCGAGTACCTGCCCGCTCGGAAGAAAAGGTTCGGCTGCCGGCGCGGGTGAGCGGTGAGTTGCGGCAGTGAGCAGGGGAAAAGGGGGGGGGGGAGAAAGAGAGAGATCTCCCCTCCGGTCCTCCCTGCTCTCCCCCGCCGCTCCCCGCCCGCCGAATCTTTTCTTCCGAGAGGGCAGGTACTCGCTAAGGGCAATGCTCGATCGAGTAATTGTCCTTAGCGAGTATGCTCGCTCATCTCTATTCCTCAGTTGCATCGCATGAAAACACAATTTGCATGCCGTGCGATGCAACTTTGACAATAGGAAATCCTACTGTCAAATCCTAAACTAAGTGCTAGCTGAAGGAAAAAAATAATAAAACAAAGCCACATACATCACCTTAGAAGCACTATCCGATGCTGCTGTAGCTTCCTCTCGGCCCCCAACACGGTTTCTCTTCTGACCGGGAATTGAAAACTTCCTACACTCCTAGAAGCGCTGACTGTGATTGTCTGATGCTTAGCCAATCACAGCCAGCACTCAATGAACCAATCACATCCATTCATCGAGCGCTGGCTGTGATTGGCTAAGCATCAATAATAGCCACCGCTTCCTGGAGGTGGGGCTTTTTCAATTCCCGGACAGAAGAGATGAAGATGATGACTGCCGTCGACCGAAAAGCTGCAGTGGAACCCAGGACAGCGCTTCTAAGTGATATATACTTTTTTTTCCAGCAGCTACAGCATATTTTCGGGGTAGGGCTTATATTTCAAGATCGACAAAGGTTTATGCCCTATAGTTGGGCCATGTCATGAAGGATTTTTTTCCCCCTTATATGGGGAAAATTGGCTTCTACCTCATTGAGGTTTTTTACCTTCTTCTGGATCAACATTGGGAGTTAATAGGCTGAACTGGATAGACAGATGTCTTTTCAGCCTAACATACTATGATACTTCGTAAAAGGCATTGCTGTGTGTGTAGACTTTTTGGAAAACGTACAAGTTTTATTGAGTTTTGCAAATTTTTTTAAAATTCCCAATTTAGGGATTACAATAAAATAACAGAATAAATCGATATAGAAGAGAAAACACTGTCAAAGTGTTGGACATAGCAGCAAAGAATACAGTCCAACAGTGGAACACACAAAGAAAAACCATGAAATGTAGACTTTTCATATCCCCACCACACAAACTTTCCTGGTGGTATGTACTATGCACATACATAAAGACAAGCCTTTAAAATGTTTTTATTGCTCCAATGGAGCAAAAATAGACAACTTTTCAAATAAAATATTCCAATATCACTTGGGCCTTCTTGCTTTTTTGTACTTGTTAAAAACAGATAACACACAGATGCAGTACAGATGTAAAAATATGAACACACACAAACCACATACAACAGGCACTCTGTGAAAATGGTGCATTTTTTAATGAAAATTGCATACACCCATGTCAATGAGCCCTAAGGCTGGAATCTAACACCCAGTTTTTGTGGCAGTCCGCAATGCCGTTTTTGTTTATATGAAAAGAGAAGACTTCTAATTCTTTCCTTTATACTTTTCATTGCTTTTCGGTCTATGGCTTTAGCTCAAAAAAAAAAGTATCAACAACAGATTGAAACTTTACACATGACTGCAGGGTCAGACTACACACAGAGTCAGCCGTGTTGGTTTCTACGGATGTGCATAGGTCTGTATATAAATGCTGCGGTGCATCACTAAATCAAGACCATTTGCAACGTTGCTTTTATTTTTCCATTTCGTATAATGAGGAATTATCTCGGTTGCAATACCCATTTAAAGGGGCCTCAACATGGACCGATCTGATGTCCATTATGAGAAAACCCTTGTAAAAACAAAGTTTTGCATCCACAAAGTCAAGATTCAATCCCCTGAAAGTTTTTAGAAAAAGTTTTAAGTATGGAATAGATTTCCAACACGTCAACATATTGTAAGGCACAGGATTGCTCTCAAAAGATGGAATCCTCCTCCGCGTTTTTCCCCCATGTCCAAAGGTTTTATCAGGCTTTCATCAAAAGGAATCCCTGGGTGTAGTTGCACAATAGCACTGATGAAATCTACTGAAATTCAGACCAGTAGGTCTCCGTTTCGGCATGTTTGAGGCTTTTTATGGCATTTTTTGCTTGAACAGTCTACCACATTATTCTTTCCATCACGAAATATCAGAAACCAATGGAAACCTACTGAAAAAAAATAGATCCATTGATCTCTATTTCAGCGGATTTCATTAGTGGCAGTGTTTACATCGATTGTTACAATTTTTGGATTTTAGACATAAAGCCTGATAGAACCCTTGGACGTAGAGTTAAATGAGACGTGAACAGGCCCTCCGTGAATAGTCCTCCAAACAATGCTAAAGAGGCCAATGAGTAAAACAAACCTGCTCAAGGTGAAACTCAAGATCTGCCGTATATTTGAACAAAGGCAATCTCTCTATTAATCATAGTTGCCTTTGTCTTCCCAACTCCGGCTAATTAAAGCTTTCTGAAAAAGACTCAAGCGACTTGAAAGATGGAAGGTCAGATTAAGGATTAATGTTCCCTGGTGGCGTTCTAAAAGTCTGTTTTTGAATGTGCTGGTTATGATTTGCTCACATATGCAAATATCTTAAATTCACTTTGAATATGCAGTTCATTTAGAACTGAGGGCATTGCTAGACAATTCAATAAAGCTTTTATCAAAGGGAAAACTAAATGTTTGCTCCGCCACTTACAACTCATTAAAGTATTTCAACAAAAAGCACAGTTTTCAAAAAGATCTTTAAGAAATTACATGACTTTACTTTGACGTTTGCATTTAGGTTATCGTGACTGTTCTAGAATAGAGCTGTCAACTGGTGGATACCAGAAGAAAGGCCTTTTGACTGCCAGTTCCTGGGTCAGCTCAATGAAATTCATTAGAAAATATTTTATAAAGAACTCAGCGGGTCCAATCTGAAGTAATGTCAAAAGAATAAACTGGAACATGGTTAAAAGAGTTGTCATATTTTCACTTTAAATATGCTCCACACTGTTTGAATCACGACAGTTTAATTTCCCATTTCAATAACTGCGCTTTAAGGGGTTTTCTGGGTCATGAAAAATTTTAAAAAGTTTATAAAAAGGGCTGAAAATGAAATAGAATTGAATATTCCTCTATCCCAGCAGCTTCCCATCCACAGCAGCAGCGGGCAAGTACAATGAACGCTAGCTGACCGCCTGCCGCCTATGCCGGGTTCCGCGCGGCAGGCTCCGGGGCTGCAGTGCTGGACAGCAAGCTGTCAGGATAGGGGAGTATACAATTTTTCTTTACTTTAAACCCTTTTTTCCCCACATTTACCAGAAAACCCTTTTGGGTGATCATTTGTTCAGCATTTAACTGATCATATATCTAACAAATTTCATCTAAAATAATTTCACCAGCAGTGGATTATTTAAAAATGGTAAAGAACTTATGACTGTCACAGATCCCTTTCCCCTTTTTTTTCCAAAGCATCATAAAAATATATTCAAACTGAAAGATAAAAAAAAAAAATGAAAAGTACAGGTATGGAGGCTCTAGTATCCTGTTGTACCACCACTAGCTTGGATACAATATGTGATACGGGTGGGCATGGAGGTTCTAGTACCCTGTTGTACCACCACTAGCTTGGACACAAGATGTGATACGGGTGGGCATTGAGGTTCTAGTACCCTATTGTACCACCACTAGCTTGGATACAAGATGTGATACGGGTGGGCATGGAGGTTCTAGTACCCTGCTCTACCACCACTAGCTTGGATACAAGATGTGATACGGGTGGGCATGGAGGTTCTAGTACCCTGCTCTACCACCACTAGCTTGGATACAAGAAGTGATACGGGTGGGTATGGAGGCTCTAGTACCCTGTTGTACCACCACTAGCTTGGATACAAGATGTGATACGGGCAGCTATGGAGGCTCTAGTACCCTGTTGTACCACCACTAGCTTGGATACAAGATGTGATACGAGCGGGCATGGAGGTTCTAGTACCCTGTTGTACCACCACTAGCTTGGATACAAGATGTGATACAGGTGGGCATGGAGGTTCTAGTACCCTGTTGTACCACCACTAGCCTGGATACAAGATGTGATATGGGTGGGCTTGGAGGCTCTAGTACCCTGTTGTACCGATCTAGCACCCTGTTGTACCGACTCTAGCTTGGCTACAAGATGTGATATGTGCAAGTATGAAGGCATACATGTTCCGTATAGTATCCTTTGGCATATCCGTCCACATTTGATGAAACTGAACCTTTCGATGGTGCAAACTCATAGGCTGTTGGAGTTTGCACCAGCCCAGATGATCCCATACATGTTCTATTGGTGATAAATCTGGCAACGTGGCAGGACTCAGAAGTGTGACAATGCTGTGGAGACATTCCTGTGACATCCTTGAGTGTGCGGCAGAGCATTATTCTGCTGGAAGCCGCCATGAGAGGGACGGATGTGACAGCAGGATGTCCTGGATATATCTCTGAGCTGTTATTCTCCCCTGTACCACTACTAGAATGTTGTATGCGATGGCCCCACAAACCATTATACCAGCAGGGGGGAGCAGTGTGCCGCTCCGTAGCAAAGGCAGGATTAAGGCGCTGACCCCCAAGCTATCCAGACATGAACAAGGCAGTTGTCAATGCCCAAAGTACACCTGGATTAATTGCTGAAGAGAACCCGGTTCCACTCCATAGCATCAAATTTTGTGGTTTCCACTACAAACAGAGAAGATGGTGGGTGTCAAAGCCAGTACATGTAATGGGCGACATGAGACCAAATCCAGCCAAGCACCTGGAAATGGTTCTAGCAGACGGAGGGGTGTAACAATGGTGCCACCTGCCTCTGGATGACAGACAACGAAATCGTTTGAGTTGCTTGCACTTTTCAGACAATCAGATGATCCTTTCTACTGTTGGTCTGTAGAGGGCGTCCTGATCCCGGTCGCCCTATGGGCATGCCCTCACGCATGCACTGGTCCCAACACCTCCTAACAGTCTGGTAAGAACAGCCCAGGTGGGGGTCGATTCATCAATACGACCATCCAGCTTCTCAAATTCCGATAATGCGCCCCTCTCAGACTCTTAAACTAGGTGAAATTTCTTCAATTGTTTTGAAGAAGCGTCAAGTGGTCAAAAAAACTACACAATATGCAAAAGATGTCCACTACACACAAATAGCCTCTGAGACCCTTTTTTTAGGCCAATGGTTGAACCACTTTTAGGGCCTCAGATGGCAAAACAGTTTATCTAATCAAACCCATTTACACGCAAAGATAATCTTTCAAATAAACTGAAGATTTAGCAATCTTTTTGTTTAAAGTGTTAATGGCCATTAACACTATTATCTTCAGTTGCATGTAAAAGAGCCTCCAGGAGCTGTTTGCAGAGCCCAGCATGTGATTACTCACACGCCCAGCTGCGCACACAGCTGCATTGTTCTCCTCACAGCTGCCGGCGGTTTACAATGTTATCTGCCGACTCCCCGTGGAGATAACAGCCTGCGGTCTACTGACAGATAAATGTGTTTGCTTTACCTCCAGTAGCTGAACGATAGATTTTAAGTTCACCTTAAAGGAGATGTCCCGCGCCGAAACGGGTTTTTTTTTTTTTAAACCCCCCCCCCCGTTCGGCGCGAGACAACCCCGATGCAGGGGTTAAAAAAACCACCCGCACAGCGCTTACCTGAATCCCGGCGGTCCGGTGACTTCAATACTTACCGCTGAAGATGGCCGCCGGGATCCTCTATCTTCGTGGACCGCAGCTCTTCTGTGCGGTCCACTGCCGATTCCAGCCTCCTGATTGGCTGGAATCGGCACGTGACGGGGCGGAGCTACACGGAGCTACACGGAGCCCCATAGAGAACAGCAGAAGACCCGGACTGCGCAAGCGCGGCTAATTTGGCCATCGGAGGCCAAAAATTAGTCGGCACCATGGAGACGAGGACGCTAGCAACGGAGCAGGTAAGTAAAAAACTTTTTATAACTTCTGTATGGCTCATAATTAATGCACAATGTATATTACAAAGTGCATTATTATGGCCATACAGAAGTGTATAACCCCACTTGCTGCCTCGGGACATCTCCTTTAAAATCTTCGTTCAATCAAAAAGTGCGCGATGCCCGCGTTTACATGTAACGATTATCACTGATTTTTGGTCGTTTGAACGAATTTTGAGCGATAATCGGTACATTTAAACGGGCCTTTAGATATACCTGCATGCTGAGTTTTGCAGCAGAACGACAAATCCTTCTAGGTGCTTGTTTTTATTTTGACAGTGTAGTTTTAGTAGGCTGTATACTAACTTCCAGAAGAATCAATAGGAAGCAACCCAATAGGTTAGGTGCCAGCAGCAAGTTTCTAGGTGGATTAACTACCTGTCTCCTGAGATTTGTCCAGCCCTGCTACTCCGACATAATGACATTCACAAACCCACAGAATCTTTACTTTTCTGAAAATTCCCATACCACAGCCTCAGAACCCATTCTACAACATCAGGGTACGTTTCCCAATACTCAGTGGATTACACACACACTTTTAGTAAAAGGTCTTCTGTCCAAGTGAACATTTTAAGAGCACCGCTGCCTTCTCATACATGCAGGTTACACGTCTTTCTATCAGGTGTCGCTAGCGGCTGCATGATTGTCAATACTGAAATTAACCCTTTTCAATCTAATTTGTATCCTGGTTTTCCTAGGGGGCTTACTCTTTTTCTGCCGTTGTACAACGGTGCTATATGCTGGCTAAAGCCAGTACTGCATGAGGTGACACATTGGATAGGTTCCGACAGCAGAGAAGCTGGCAATATGCAGTAAGAGAACCCCGACGGACGTCTTCCAACATCGGAGCTGTATAGCTTTAAATCATATGGTCTTAAGACGTTAGACAGTACATTGGAAAGGGTTAATAGTTGTAAATGGCCTAAAAGTTTGCTGGGGGTGTCGGAAGCCAGACTCATGGTGACCATCGATTACTACGGCAGTTTCTTACAATGAATGAAGTTGTACATAACTATATTATTAAGCTGATTTTACACCACTTACCTCATTCCTTCGGTTGAGTTATTCTGGTGATTCCTATAAAGCTGTGGAACTCCAAGCATAGCTTCAGTAAACACTGCAAGAAAGCCCAGGGCTTCTACATAGAGCACAGAGTCCAAAGATAGGTAGGTGATGTACCCGGTCACAGCAGTGAATGCCAGCACACACTGCACATAGTCCATGAATCTGCTCCAGTGCCAGAAGAAGTTCAGATCAAAGTCTACAAAAATACAAAAAACACATTAAGGTTTTTGAAAATACCTGTGTCTACAGTAGACCAGCATGCTGATAGCCATTTGTTCAAACTTTCAAAGAAAAAAAAATTCAGAGGCCAGTGGATCAAAAAAAAAAAAAAAAAGACTATAGGTGGTACCTTTCTCATACCACTGTTGTGTGGGTTAACAGAAGAACTGCCAATAGTATGGCACATGACCACTGAGGCCACTGATTAGTTGCAGTGATCACATGCTGGCAGCTTGGAAACCGCAAACCAGCAGGGACCACCGGGGCATCTTCAGTTCTTCTATCTGTGCACCACCTACTTCACTACTCTGATGGGTGCAACTTATATATAAAAGTTTCCAGGAAAAATCATAACTCCCTGCAAAAGTTTAAGATGAAGACTGAAAGTATTCCTTTAAATAAATGCCTTCCCTTGAATGTCAATTTTTTTTTCAACCCAAATGCGAAAAGTTTAGTTACCTACTGCTCCAAGTCCCCTGTACAGACAGAGTCAAATGATAAAATACTGTATGCCTGCAGCCATCACATGGAAACTCTAAAGAATACTGCATAAACCTTAAAATCAATAAGACAGTACGTAGCAAGCGCAAGCCAATAGACCTACAGCTAAATGGTAACACTATGTAGGGAATTTGCAGCCTGAAAAACTGGACACCAACCACTGTCAGGCCGGCGGCACACGAACGAGTTGGATTTTGCATGCGGGAGCCCGCAGCTGAATCAGACTCTGTCCCCGGCGACCCTGCATACCTTCGCTTTTCTGCATTGTGGATGAGCATGGACGCTCACCGTTGGTCATGCACAGTACAGATTTTTAAAATATATTATTGCGCTGTCGCGGGTAACCGCGACGTATCTGCAATGTCAATTGCGGATAGGCTGCAGGTCAGACGGCTTCCATTGACTTCAATGGAAGCAGTCCGTGCGTAGTCCGCACAACAATAGAGCATGCTGTGATTTTATATCTGCTTGCTGTGATTTTAAATCTGAGCGGATATGCGAATATTCTTTTCGGAATTCAGCAATTGAAATCTGGTCGTGCGAGACTGGCCTTAGGGAGTATTCAGACAGGGCAGATGAGATGCGGTTAAAACTGCATCAAAATGTGCACCTGAGAACCAGCACTACACAATCAGAGCTCCTTTATCATACTACCACCAAGACCCTCTTCACATAGCCACGATTTGAGAACCAAGGGGTATCTATCGAAGCAGCAACTATCTGCAATATCTCATGATTTGTGTATCTTTTGTTTGTTTTTTCTTTGAAAAGTTTCATTTTTCTGATGTTCAAAAAGTTTTCCTAAACCCAAAATAAAGACTTTATATAAAAAAAGAAAAGTGCACCTGAGAAACTACATCTGGTTTTGCAGTGTTCTGATGCGTTCACTACGCTGTGGGATTCAATCAAGGGGTTCCATTACAAGCTGCTGATGGAACCCTCAAAAAGGAAACTGCTCACACAATGGAAACCAATTCAATGTGGCTGCAGTTTTTACTTCGCCGCATCAAAAACCCCAGCACAATGGCATTTTAATGGAAATAAAAAACCTGCAGTTAAGGAAGTGGGTATTAGTGTATCTTGACGCCACCAGAAGCTAGGGGTTTGACAGGAGTAACGCTGCTCTCACACCCCCAGCTCCCGATTGGCTCAAGAGCTGAAGGTGTTACAAGGAGCTAAAGTGCATGTCTGTGTAAAGGGCCCGTCGCTTACCTGTAGCGCTGTGACATCAGGCTTCCCCCTGGTCCCGGCACTCTGCCCTCCGCCCTCCCTGCTGTATCACTGACAGTCCCCCACCTCCACCACCCCCCGCCGCACTTGCCTCCGTGGTGTCCTACACCTGTGTGGGGGAAGAGGCATGTCAGGCAGTGTCCCACGGCGCTGTAGTGTCCCAGCAGTGAGAGCCTGCAGTCTGGGGCCACCGTTTGCGAGTTCCATGTGGGAATGGGGGTCAGGCACTTGTTGGCTGGCACCGCCGCTTCACAACCGGTGTGGCCTCGCTGCTGCAGAACCCGTTCTGCGAGTAGTGTCCCCGAAGTGAGAGGCTGCAGTCTGGGGCCGGCGGCTGTCAGTTCCATGTGGGGAGGGGGGTGAGGCACTTGTCGGCCGGCACTGCCGGCAAAGACGCGTCACGGCCGGTGTGACCTCCCTGTTGCCGAACCCGCTCTGCGCGTACAGACAGAGGGGGTTCTGGCTTGTGCGACAGCGGTGGACAGGCCGCTTGCAGCGGCAGATTACCCGCTACAAGTGCAGCCGCAACATTCATACTGCTGTATGGTGTATGTTACTAGGCTGCCAGGACCTGCAGCCCAGGAAACTATTTGGCCAATCACATACAAGGGGCGTCACCCCTCTGTCTCTCTTGACTCCATCAGGACTTCCTGGTGGCGTCAAGATGCACTAATACCAAGGGAGTGTTCCAGAAACATTTTTAACTATGCTGTGGGATTCCGTCAAGGGGTTCTATTACAAGCTGCTGATGGAACCCCCAAAAGGAAACTGCTCACACAATGGAAACCAACAAAACACTTGTCAAGCAGACACTGCAGTGGTGTTGGTTTTACTAATGCACGCAAATGGTTCCGTTTGTGGTTTTCGCCACAATGCCGATTTCTGCAGCTGTAACTGAACCTCTAGCACAATGAAGAACGCCGTGGGAACACTCCCTAATTAGAAGATGCAAACCACAAAACGGGTCACTTGCTTTCCATAAACGAAACTACTTAGAACGGACCGGAAACCATCAAATACGCTGCCGGCTGTTCCTGCCTCGGCATTCATGACTGTAGTACCCAAGAACTGAGACTTCGGACATCGGTATTCTCTATCTTCATTGTTCGCCATTATTTGTTCTACAAGCTGTTATTTGATAACTGGAGATTGTCATTTTTCCGGATATTGCATTCTGAGTCTCAAAGGACGAGGTCATCTCTCATAATTGACCGCCAAACAAGGCGCGAGGACTGGTATTTATTTCGATCAAGAAATTCCCTGAAAATCCATTTGTTAAATGACACCATTTATAATTAAACTAAAGAGAATATGATCCTAGATCAGAAAATAACTTCTGGCATTTCAAGAAATAATGGTACATCAACTGTTTGCTTCCTGCTAAGTCACATAGGTTATTGAAGTGTGTACAGCGATTCCATTGACAACGGCCTCAGTTTCAGACAAAACAATGGCGCAAATTTACCAATACTAATAGTTAATGCAAAAGATTCATCCCAGCGGCTCATGCTGGATGGTAAATCTGGTGCATCTTTAGACCATCAAGCTTAATGTCATACCACCTATTAGTTGGCTTCATTTAAGCCTGGAGATGCACCAAAATTTTGTGGCAAATTTGGTAAAATTTTGTAGCTTTTAGGCAATGCCCCTTTTTGGACGTGGCATAAGGTGTGTCTATAAATGTATACACACGCATCATACATGTGGGACGAAGCATGTAAAAGCTTTGTGGTGCAATTTGTACCAGGAAACTGGCAAATCAAATCTGCATCGGTAATTACAACAGAGCAAGAATTTAATTTAAAATCTCGTGTGTCTCCACTGCTTCGAAAACTCACTTTTCTTTATCTTACAGCCTGTGGTAAATTACTTCTTTTCACTATTATAATTATTATGTATTGTCTATTTGTTACATAAGTACTCAGTAGAACAGCACTGCAGTTTTTAACGCAGAATAAGTCGTTCGGTGGTTCCCAAGTAGCATATCAATATAACAATATAATGGTGCTGTTGAGGTTCCTGAACTAAGATATACAAGTTCAAAAAAAATGTTGTGTCTCAACGGGGCAGATCATAGGGAAATCAAGCTACACCCTATAACTGGCAAAGAATCGAGAAATGTATAACCAACGTGTCACCATATAATAGGTAGTCCTCACAAGAGCAATCAAGATCACACATCACACATATAGCTCTACTATATCCATATTGATTTCCACACATTACGCATACAGCTCTGCTACATGGTAAATCCCTTATGATCCCCACACATCACACATATAGCTCTACTTCATCCATCTTGATTCCCATACATTACACAGACAGCTCTGCTACATGGCACATGCATTATGATCCCCACACATCACACACAGCTCTACTACATGCATCTTGATTCCCACACAAGACAAACACAGCTTGGCTCCTCCCACAGCAGTGACATCACCACAGGTCCTTTAGCTCACTGGATCTCCGTGGTGGGGGTAGGTCGGTGTCTTCTGTCAAGACTGCTGAGTTGTGTCTGAGATAATAACGGCTTAGTTCTATTCTAATTGCGTTATTTTTGTCCTCCCCTTTTCAAGATCCCTAACTCTGTTGTTCTTCTGTCGGTCAGGCTCTGTGTTTTATATATGTTGTAGGACCTTCGATGATGTCACCAAAGGTCGGACTGATGATGTCACAAGGGGCGGGGCATGAGAAGCACTCACATACTCACTGACAAGTGGCCCTTAGTAGTTTGATATATATTATACACATACTTACATAACACATTTTGTGATGTTTGAATCACAGCCGCTAATAGAAAGCTTAGGTCGAGACAATGATGTAGAACCCTTTCATTTAGAGAAATCTTAAGAAGTTTTATATCTGCACAAATACAAAAGCTTTTGACCCCCTGTGGAAATGTGTGAATTATCTCCATTTTGAAGAGGAGGATTTTTTTCCATAATGGAAATGTTATAATGATGATAATGTAATTGAAGTAAAATTACACTCCTTCAACCATCACCTTAACTCCCACAGACGGAACTTGCTGATCTTCTATCTTGATAACTAACAATGTAGTTTAGCACATTCTACCACACAAAAACGTAACAAAAGTGCAATTACACCAATTGTTTCACAAAGTATTGTTGCTGAATAAAAGTTTTTTACTTTTTATTCATGTGCGTGACTGCCTCATAATGCTACACACATTTGAAGCATTATACAGCACTTCTGCTCATTTTGATTAGCTGCTGTCTATATGCAAATGTGACTTAATACTATTACAAACGACAGAGTGGGTCTGGGATGAAAAAACAACTTTATAAAATGAACCATGGGCCATATTCATACACATGCATAGGGGATAAACATGAGATTTCCTCCTTTCATGCATTTCTAACACAAGATTTCCCGCCACCAACACCATAGAGAAGCCTCCGACACAAATGTGAGCATAAAAGACTCAAATTAACCCAATCCACCGTCTGACGTCTTCCCACATTCTGATTGAAGCTTGTACAGCTCCAATGTCCGACAGGGTATTCTTACCGTCTATAGCCAGCCACTCCGCTGTCGGAGCCTCTCTGGCTCACACACACTGGCTTTAGCCAGCATTTGGCACCGTTGTATAACAGCAAAAAGAGAAAGCCTTTTAGGAAACCCTGAATCAAAAATTGGATTGCAAAGGGTTAAAGAGATATTCTAACCATGTTAGGAATAAAATTAAGTGACTTTAAAGAAGATTTTTATGGTGCTGGGAAATCTGTTCATTGAATCTTTATTGGCTTGGTGTCCACCAAGAAGTGCTTATTGTACTGGATAAGGGTGAGCTGACAATACTTGGTCAGTACTATTCCAGGCCGCTGTACCACGTAGACCGATGCGCTTTTCGAGAATGCGGCAGTACTGTTTAGCGGATGATGGCCTGGGTCCGAGGTGTCAGACAACTACTGATCTGCTATTGATGACCTATTCCTAGTATCAATAGATCACACCTCGGGCTCCGCTTATCTCGCTGATTAGAAAAAATGATCAGGGATTTTGGAATCTAACATGGTGATCCTTTTTTTGTCCCAGCACAAACATGAGATCGCCATTAGCTTTTGTTGATAGTGCATGTCCACCGTAACATAGTCACACATTATATACTACTGGGGAGGAGTGACCTCCAGGCTTTGGCCAGGCTCATACAAAAGGGTCGGCCTGCAGCGGATTCCAACTGTGAGCCCGGCTGATGACTCTGCGTAAGGGCCCCCTGTCCACGGGCAAAGCGAAATATTGCTAGCGATATTCCGCCATGGGGAAGCAGGGGGGAGAAATGACAGGCTCACCGCAGAGAATCACAGCATGCCGTGATTTCAATCCCGCGAGTGGAGAATCGCTATGATTCTCCGCTCATGGACATCGGGCTGCGCTTTCCATAGTCAAGTCGCTCGAGTAATGTGCCTTAGCGAGTATACTCGCTCATCTCTAGTTACAATACATCGGACGCACTACCAACACCCTCAGAACCCGTATTAACCAGCACCGCCATAGTATTTTAAAAGGATTTTTAAAACACAGTGTTTCTTGACACTTTTTGGAGAAACACCACAAGGATTTTTCTCAACTAAAAGGGACGCCAGTTGGAAGTATGATATCCAGCTCGTTTTCTCGTCTAAAAGCTAGAGAAATGTTCTGGATTTTTCGAATTGACACACTGGTCCCCAAAGGTATCAACAAGTCTCTAGAAAAATTATGATGAATCAGGTAAAATGATGAAAAAACTATGGAAATTTTTGAGAGGGATATTTTATGACCATTCTAGATATATTTATGATCAATTGTGTTTCTACATATGAGCATTGCGTATGTATTTAGATATTCATATAGAATGTATGTTATTAATTTTTGTGCATTTTTAATCTATGTGCACACTTTTATTTATGATGTGGGGATTTTTGATGAATTTCAAGATAAGTTTGATTGTTATGTCTATATGAACTTAATGATACTGTGACCGTTTCTTCCATCCTCTCCCCTTTTTTCTAATAAGGATATTGCAATGTTTTTATTGTTATTTAGTTTTGCTCTGTAAAACTGTACACAAGAGGCTGTGACGCGGCGGTTTGCAGTCACATGGTACATTCCATGGAGCGTTCCATCAGTATAGGGACGTCGTCATCATCGAGGAGTCACGTGTTAATTTTGAGTCCTGCGCCATAGTCCGGTTGAACGCAGCATGAGCTTCATAAGATTGAATGGGAGTGGTCGTGTCTTGGAGTGATGCAGTCACGTGACACGCTCCGTGAAGCGCATCGAGCATTCCAGCAGCAAAGCGATGACGATAAGGTGAACGTCATCAGCAACCTCCCAAAACGGCGCTGCACGCCGGAACGGAATGGAGGTTGATACTCTAACAGCCCATATGGTATGTTGAATTTATTATATATAGTAACTAGAGATGAGCGAGTATAATCGCTAAGGCATATTACTGGAGCGAGTAGTGCCTTAGCCGAGTATCTCCCCGCTCGTCTCTAAAGATTTGGGGGCCAGCGGCGCGCGAGAGCGCCGGGGAGGAACGGAGGGGAGATCTCTCTCTCCCTCTCGCAACTCACCTGTCCCCCGCCGGCCCCCAAATCTTTAGAGATGAGCGGGGAGATACTCGGCTAAGGCACTACTCACTCATCTCTAATAGTAACCATTGTTAGTGTTTATTATGCTTGATAAAGGCGTTTGGGTGTTTTATTTGTTTGTTTCTGTAAAAAGAGAGGTTGATCACCTCCAATTTTTATATATGTAAATAAATTTCCTTTTTTTGGACTTGGATTATCTGGAGGCTTTTTGGAAAACGAGGCAATTCCTAAAGAAGCGCAGAAAAAGTTTTTTTTACTTTCTTCATTTCATCATTGGTTTAGGGAGACACGCCCCCTACCTAATTTATTAGTTCCGGCTGCTGCAGTTCTGTATAGAACCACAAGCCTAGGACAGACTCAGAAGGAAGTCACTACATGGATGGATGAGCTCTATTCCAGAAAGCTTCAGACTAGTAAGCCACCACTGAGAAAAAGAAACTTCTGGTAATGGACATACATATATTGAGCCAAATGAGCCTTTGTTACAGGCAGCTTGTAAAGTTGTCATTGGCTGTGTATGATGGTTACAGCTCCTCTCCATTTAAAGCAAACACTGCACTACTTCTAGAAAAAAGACGCACACCTTTTTTTCCAATCCTGGAAACCTCTCTAATGTGAGAGAAAATAAAATCCATAAAAACACATCAATTCAGTTTTGGGCCTCCGTGTCCAAAAACTACACAAAATCAGGGTGTTGCTGGACTGCCATATTGGCCTTCCAGCATCATGGCATCTAATAGGTGAGGTCACCTGGCCAGTAGACCCGATGGCGTCCTGTATACCCGTCACGTGAAGTCCCCAGCAGGATTAAAGATCATCACTGATGATGTCCCTGTTGGGCGTCCTATTGGCTGCAGCAGTTATGTAGGTAAACTACCCAGCGGCTGGGGAGCAGCGCTGTAGTGGAAAGTTTTGTTTTGTTATCTTTATCATACCCCCCTATCATCACTAATATTTGAATATATTTACCCTTTCCTAGCCAATTTTGGATTCAGGGTTTCCTAAAAGGCTCTTTTTGCTGTTCTACAACGGTGCCATTTGCTGGCTAAAGCCAGTCTGTATGCGCCAGAGAGGCTCCAACAGTGGAGTGACTGGTAATAGACGGTAAGAATACCCTGTCGGATGTCTTCCTACATTCTAATTGAAGCTTGTACAGCCCCAAACAGTGTATTGGAAAGGGTTAAAAAAAATAAAAACACCTTTACTGTGCAAAGCCACAACAAAACTAGGGCTTTATTGGCCATATTTTGTGGTTGGGACTTTTCTAAATCCCCTTCACTCGAGTGTAAGATTGGTCCACAGATACGAATGACTACAACAAACACGAGGCTCTATGTGGGCATACCCGAAGAGTTCATTACATCGCCAAGATCAACGACAAAGAACAAAACTCATCAGGAAAGGTTAATTTAATCTGTATGGCCTCAAGAAAGACGGGAAGAGGAGGGCGGGGGTGAAACCTTTATATACGTAAAAGGAGATCTATCCTAAGAGGAAAATAAGAAGGAACTACAAGAGCAGACTAGATGGACCTCGTGGTCATCTTCTGCCGTCAATTTTCTGTTTCTAATAAGAAACCAGACGCCTCAGTAACTCAAGTGAAAATAATAGTACATTTTTGCTTTTAAAGGCAAATCCGCCTTAATAAAACACCCTGCTTTGGTTGACAGAAAACAAATGACTTAATCTATAACCCGCTAGCGTAACTAGAGATATTCAGAGCTCCATCTAGAGGCTAAAATGGTTAATTACAGAACATGTTTAGTAACTGTCAGACAGGTCCCCAAATACATTTATTGTGAGCAGGACTACAGTAAATGCTAGAACCAATAATGGCTAATATTGTATTTCACTTGCAGCCTTTTAAAGCACGGGTCGCTGAATGGTTAGCACAATAGATTCTAAAGGGAAAACCTATTAGCTACATTTTACAACATTCTACAGATTGCCTACACAAAGTGCAGCGATACTGCAAGTTATTTGCTAGACTTATCCTTAAAGGGGTATTCCAGTCTATTTGAAGGGATGACCTATGCCCTGGATAGGTCATCAGCAGTTGATGGAATGGGGGGTCTGCTGCTCAGGACCCCTATGAGCTGATCGTGTGGCCGGCTGCAATCTATAGTGGGTCTGACGTCATCAAAGTAAGTAGGGGGAGCGCTGGCTTCACTCCCACTGAAATCAATGGGAGCGCCACGCTGCTTTCTGCTCTTCCGAATGGTCACGTTCTGTCCTGAACACGAAGTATAGGGGCAGCGTGGGGCTCCCATTGATTTCAATGGGAGTAAAGCCAGCGCTCACTCTGCTTCCTCTGACCATTGATGACATAATCCAGCCTGCTGCACTCTGCCTTTAGCTGATGGACGGGAGTCCTGAGTTTCGGACCCCTGTTCAATTACTGATGACCTATCCAGATAATAGATCTTCAGTTAAAACAAACCAAAACTATCCCTTTAAGCACTTTTAAAAACAGATGTCCAATAAATACAAATCATCAAAAGAAAGAGAATACTTGAACTCAAAATAACCAATACTCACCCATGCAATCCCTCACCAGTCTTCCATTACTTCCATCCAACTGATTAAGTGCTACTTAACCACCTGACCACTACGACCAATCACTGGACTCACTGGATCCAGTCAATAGCCACAGAAGTCATGTGATCAGAGGCAGGGAAGCAAGCGGATACTGGTAAAGAGTACTATGGTACCTGTGCTCAACTGACAGGGGGATTACATGAGTGCCCATTTGTTATTTATATATGTGAAATCTTTGGTATGTTTCTTTATAATGAACTTGAAACACCAATAAAAAAGTATAAAAAAAAGAAAAAGATAATTATGCAGTAATTGTGTCTGAATATCTACATTACAAAAGAGCAGTGCAATGTATGTAAAGCATAAGGGTGGTGAGGGTGCAGTAAAAACCTGCGCCAAAGCTGTAGTATCCAATGGGATTGCACCACAACAAAAAACTGCAGTAAACTGTTGCAAAAATACATGCCTGGTCCAGAAAACACCCAACGGAATTTCTAACAAATATGTCTCTATCCTAAAGCATAAATCAGTCACCTAAATATACTTCTTTATATAGCAACTTGGCAATCAGCCCTGAAGGAAGCCTTAAGAGCCCACCTTACATGATTGAGCCCACTGTACATGATTGCGCCCACCTATTTCTCGCAATAATTTGTGCCGTTTAGGCAAATAGGAGAACGGACCCGTCTATAGAAAAAGGGCAGGATTAAAATCAATGCAAGAAAAGAAATAAAAAAAGTGACCCTTTTATAAAAAGTTACTGAACTTTCTATTTTTGTGAACTTTGTGTTAATAGCAGCAAATGGTTGATGTCCATCACTTTAAGAACACAAATCCTTTAACCCTTTCCAATCCAATTTCTATCCTGGTTTTCCTAGGGGGCTTACTGTTTTACTGCCGTTATACAACAGCGCTATATGCTGGCTAAAGCCAGTACTGCATGAGGTGACATGTTGGATAGGCTCCGACAGCAGAGAGGCTGGCAGTATGCAGTAAGAGAACCCCGACAGGGGTCTTCAAACATCGGAGCTGTACAGTCTTAAATCATAATGTCTTCAGGAGGTAAGACAGATTGGAAAGTGTTAAATAGAGATAGAGAGTCATTTCACTTCTAAACAAAAGGTCTGCAGTGACAACAGCTCCGTAGATATATGAAAACTCACTCATCCCTATGGAGGGGCCTCGAAGACCACCACATTGACCATTTGTGTCCTCCCCGTTCTGGTGCAAATTAACTTTATTCTTAAAACTCAAACTCCTTCAAACTCCATATTATTAAAAAGGTCACGAAGCGGCCCGGAGGGAGGCTTGTTGTATGCCTAACTAAAGCGATGTTTTGCCTAATTATTTCATTAAAGGGACTTCCCAGGAAGCGCGTCTACTCTGCGCAGAGATCTGGCTGTGCGCTCGCCGACTTCTCCGCGAATATAGATGTCAGATCATAAGCCCTGCTATGTGATGCAGAAAAAGCAGACTGGGCGGTTTTTACCGAGAGTAGCGAGTGTAAAGACACGGAGAGCTCATCTGTGCTTGTACACAAACCCTGAAAAGACAAGTCCCGAGATATTCTACAACTGCCTGGAGGCTTGTATTACATCTCAGAATAAATCTGCTAATACACCACTTTTTACAGAAATGTTCACTGGAGGCAGCCTTGCTCCAAAATCCAGAATACAAAGAATCAAGGACATCTTCAGCTGCCTTTTAGATGGAATAGAATGTGGAAGAAGGGAAGCAACAATGTATCTTTGGAGCTCTAAACACGGAACTACTTCAAAAACTAAAGGATTATCTTTTTTTGTTGTGACAAAAAAAAAAAAAAAAAAATTAAAATCCTGTATCGAAAACACTTTCTGTGGAGTTGGAATTGTTTCTGCAGACTGACAATGCTGCCCTCTACTGGTGACAAACTAAAGTTGTGGAATACAACAACCCACTGGTTTTACTCCGCTCACAAGAGGCATCCTTTACAAGTGATAGTAATAAGTCTTTGACGGCCGTTAGTGGAAACATGATGACATGTCTGAGAACTGCAAGCTATGTAGGAAAGACAATTAACTTCTTCATGGCCAGCCTATTTTTTCTATAAGGACGAAGCAGATTTTATTGACGCACTGCAAGAGACGAAACTTGTTGACAGCTGTACGAGGGCTCGTTTTTTTTTTAAGACAAATTGTATATTTTAAATAGCACCACTGCCTCTCTGGGTTTTTTTTGGTGTGCGTGGGGTGTAATATCTATCTATCCATCCATCCATCCATATCTATATCTACACACACACACATATATACCTACACAAACCTGTATTTACAACATTCACCATTCGTTAGAAACATATTTTCTTATGTGGATCGGCAAAGTTACTGTGACAACAAGTTTATGCAGTTTTTTTTTTTTACTTTAGCATTTACTACTTTTGCACCATAAAAAACTGTTTTTAAAGAAAAACTATTGCATCTGCATCGCCGCATTCTGAGACCCACACTGTTTTTATTTTTCTGGCAGCGGAGCTTTAGGAGGGCTCGCTTTTTGTGGGAAAAGTTGTCGTTTTTATTTTTGAGGTACCTGTGACTTCTGGAATAGCTTTTATTCCTTTTTTGGGAGACAGACAATAGAAAAATAGCAATTCTGGAGTTCCTGTTTAAAATGCTTTTTTTGACATTCACCATGCGAGATAAATAACACCATATTTTTATAGTCTGGATCCTTACAAACACGTTTATACCCATTATATGTTGCTTCTTAAAAATATTTTTTGCCATTTCATTCATTTAAAACGGGCTTTTGTGGGGAAATGTGTACCGTATTTTTCGCTTTATACGATGCACCTGATAAGACATACCTAGGTTTTACAGGAGGAAAAAAATATTTTTAACTCGAGCAGGCAGTAAGGAATAAGGAACAGTAGTTCCGCCTCGGAATGATTTATATACCACTAGGTCAACCTGCCATTCAGGATCCAGGGACAGCTGAGTGTAAATGTAATGGTGGTCTTATTACTTGTCACCCAGCTTTCCAGGAGCCCTGAATGCCATGCCTGACTAGTTATAGCAATGTATGTGCTATAACTCTGCAGTTGGCATCCAGGATCCTCGAAGAGCTGAATGACAATGTAAAAAGGATTTCAATAGTTGTCACATAAATTTTCAGGAACCCTGCATGGCACGTCTGATTATGGGGAGGTATACCTTTCAGCACAACTAGGCAGCAGTCAGCTGTACCTACAGGCGGCTCTCCACTCCCCCAGCTATGTAGCCAGGAGCTGTGTGATAAGAAAGGGAGGAGAGACGCTCGTACCTACAGCTGATTGGTGGTGGTGGGGAGCACTAGTTTCCTGCAGCTCACTAATCAGCAGTTGGTACAGGCGGCTGCTATGGAGCAGTCCTGCGATCCTTAATACACAGCAGGGAAGAAGAGCCACCTGTACGAACAGCTGATTACTGAGCGCTGGAGAGAACTGCTACCGTTCCCCCGTATCAAGAATCAGCTGTTAGTACAGGTGGCTGTCCTCCCACCCCTGCCATGTATGCGATCCCAGCCAACAGCTGCGTGAGAAGGATGTGCAATCCTCCTCATACAGCTGCGGTCCGGATTTCAGCACGTTTGCTTTATAGGATGCACTTTGTAGGCGAGTCTTATAAAGCGAAAAATACGTTTTTTTAAACTGGATTTTTTATTTAAACTTTATTGAACTTTTTTCACTATTTTTTAATCCCTGGAAGGGACTTGAAGATGTGATCGCTCGATCACTATGATAGTACATGGCATTACTTGTACATTCTACTAGGCCTACGATAGCAGCTTATTAAGGCTGTCGTTGGAGTAGTCTAATAGGCCGAGTTACGAGAGCCTTTCTCAGGTTTTCAGCTGCCACTGAAACTCATTGCTACCCTGCTAGTGGGCGACAAAGAGAGTCCTTTCCTCCCATCATCTGCTTTCATTCTTCATTTGATTGTGGCATCTAAGGAGGTAAACTTCCAGGATCTGAAGTTTCTTCATTCCTGGCTGACAGAGCAGGAGCCTGGCTGTCAGTAGGCAGCCAAGCCACCGCCTTAAAAATAAGTCTGCGCAAGTTTAAAGCCAATTAGTGGGGTCCGTAAAAAGGCATATTGTGATCACGAAGGATTAACATATGGCTAACGTGAGGAAAAATGGGTCATAGAGGTAACAGCAACATGGTACTAGTGCAGACCATGAGGCAAGCCAATGGCCATTATAGAGAGGAGGCCCAGCCAGGGTTGGCCACATCTGATTTACTACTAGATGTTGTGAATCTATGAAGGACAAAAGTGTGATTGTTCTTGGTGAGAGAAACCAAGTGATCTTGTAGATACGATACCTTTCAATGGCTAACAAAAATATATGATGTTGATGCGAGCTTCTGCACCAACACAAGGTTCTTCTTCAGGCTTAAATGGAATAGATCCGAAGAGGCATGGATATTTATACACACTTATAACACACATACTTATGACAAGGCACAGACATGGAGGTCATTGGTTTGCACTTAAAAGAATACTGCAACAGAAACAAACATTTTCACCAGACACAGATAAGGGAGTGAAGGTTTTATGGTCTCTGAATTACTGTTGGGTGGGTCACCAGGCCAGCAGTGTTATCTGTGCTATAGAGGTCTCATACCTTCTAGTCGCGCATGAATCCTCTTGAAGAATTTAACCCTCTATTGAATGTGTCAAGAGTTGTTATAAATTTCTATTCACAAATTCTTCTATGGCTTTGTGACTTGAAACCACCCTTCAATATCATAACCTTCATATCTTTTATGTTGTGTCCGTGACCAGAGAAATACTCGGCCGCAGGTAATTCTGTCTTTCTCTGTGTAATTGTGTGGCGATGAGATCTCATCCTCGCTTTCAGTTTTTGTTCTATTTCTCCAACATAGAGCGCCCCCAACAGGACAATTACTGCACAGGATCAGGTACACAACATTGGACGTGGAACATGTGAATGTCCCAGGGATCTTATAGTCTTGCTGTGTGTTGGGGATTTGTATCCTGTCAGTCGTCCGTACATGTGAGCAGGTCTTACAGCTCCTTACCTTGCAGGGATAAGTTCCTTTTTGTATGTCAGAGGGCAATGCACTCCCGATTATAAAGTTCCTCAAATTTGGGGATTGCCTGTAACACAGAAGCTGAGGGTCCAGGAATATGGTCTTCAGACGGTCATCCTTGTGTAGGGTATGATGGAGTTCCTTTGCAGTTTTCCTTAGTGCCTCCAGCTGTGGGTTGTAGGTCCCTACTAGAGGCATACAATTGTTTCCTTCCTCCTCTGTGTATTGGAGTAGTTGATTCCTGGGTATTTTGGTGGCTCTGGTGATTTGGTCATCAATTGAGGTGGGATGGTAGCCCTGAATTAATATGTCCTTTTAAGAGATATTATATATATATATATATATATATATATATATATATATATATATATATATATATATATATACACATACACACACACTATGTTCCTCTCTGTCTGTTGGGTTGGAGCTCATCCGGTTGTATCTGATGGCCTGGCTGTAAGCGATCGACTTTTTGATGTGTTTAGGGTGGAAGCTGCCCCATCTGAGGTATGTGGGCTGATCAATCGGTTTTCAGTATAGGGATATGTGCATTGAATTGTTAGCAATTTTTATGGTGGTATCCAAAAAGTTGACTTTGGTATACGAGTAGCTTAATGTCAGGTTTATGGTGGGGTGGAATGCACTGAATCTCTCCTGAAATTATTAGTTCTTGTTAAGTGTTGGTCCAGATGATTAGGATGTCATCAATGTAACGGAAATGACCATGTCAATTCAATGAATGGCCGAGCGCTGTGACCAATTACAGGCAACACTCAGCTGTCATTCAATGACAGCTGGGCGCTGCTCTCTGATTGGTCACAGCGCTCAATCAGAGGCAGCGCTTTCTGGAGGCAGGGATTTTTCAATCCCTGGCCTCCAGAAGACGACTGCTGGGGACAGAGAGAAGAGCCAGACACAGCTCGTCTAGAGGAGAATTTTTTTTAATTTATTTATAGCTTCGGATGATCTTCAGGGAAGGGCTTATATTTCAAGCCCTTCCCCAAAAATCATTGCTCCATGGCATGCCTTCATCCCATTGCTTTTAATAGGGCAGCAGCAGCACCGGCCTCATTGAAAGCAATAGGATATCATCGCAGACATCTGCAAATGCTGTGACAGCTGTGTCAGGATAGCGCAGATTTTTCTTAGCGCTGCAAGGGTTGAGTGAAGACACCACAAATGAGAATGAAACCATTGGAAATCACTGCTTTCATTATCAGGCGGTTTCACTCACTATCGCAACGCAAGAAAACCTATTGCCAGTGTGAAGCCGGACATATCAGTGTCTGGTTGAAAATGCTTCTGTTTCAGTATTCTTTTAAGTACAAACCAATCACATCCATGTCTGTGCCTTGTCGTAAGTATGTGTGTATAAATATGCATGCCTCTTCAGATCTATTTCATTATGCGTGAAGAAGAACCCTGCGTTGGTTCGGAAGCTTGCTGTAACATCATGTATTTTTGTTAGCCATTAAAAGGTATCGTATCCACAAGATTACTTGGTTTCTCTTGCTGGGAACTTTCACGCTTTGCTTTCCTGGCTAACACGGTACCAAACTTTTTTTTCCCCCACTATATGAAGGATAATGCACTCCAGAGCAACCTATGGTGGAGGGACACCGGGCTGTTCTGTCTTTGGAGGCAGAGAGTCCCCATCCACCATAGCTGGCAGACCCAGAGGCTATATTCAAGCCACCGGTTGCCATAGTAACCCATTGGGACCCTGCAATCACCTCGCTGGGGGCCGATGTGTGACAGAGGGAGCCCCCCCTCAGTCAGCCTTTTACATGCCGAGGTCGCACATGGTCACCGGCAGTCTTGAAGCAAATGTGAATGATTAGGTTGCATTCACATGGCATTTTGCTGCAGTTTCCTATGTGGTCGTATTAAAAACTGTAGGCGCCCCATGTGAATACATCCTTAGGCCTCTCTCACACAAGCGAGGCTGAAAGAGTCGGGATTTAAATCGCAACGCTTTGCTGCGTTTCACTTCCGTTTTCTGTGGCAGACGCCGGCATTTAGCACTCATCATTGATGAGGAGCGTTAAATGCCCCCAAATAGAGCATGCACGGCTTGAAAATCACAGCGCTGAAAAGCACTGTGATCGAGCGCACGTCTGAGTGGTCTCATTGAAAACAATGGGACCGTTGTACCACGATTAGCACGGTGCTGAAAGCGCTGCGCTCATGGCGGTAAAAAGCGTCGGTGTGAGGGGGGCCTAAGGCCTCATTCATACAGCAGTATTCTGTATCAGCCAAAACCAGGAGTGGAACCTGCAGAGAGAACATAAAATGGACAGTTTGCACCTCTTCTGTACTTCGCTCCCTTGCCTGGTTGTAGCTTACAAATACTGATAATACTAAAATGACAAAATACTAAAAAGAATTCTGCTGTGTGAATGGGGTCTTAGTGAATATTTCATATCAGATTACCTGCAAAAGGTCATATGAAAGTATGAAGGTCACTCTTCCTCATCCTTTACTGCTATAGATTACTATCTCAGCAATGTAACATGCAGAAGTGTTGGTGTACAGCAAGCCATTATCATCCATGTTCATTAGCAAGAATACACAATTATCAACTATTACTGCAACGATGAAGTGCTAGCGAGTAACACTTCACGGAACCATCATAAAAAATGTCTCAAATGAGCGAAAACGAATGATAATCATTGAGTGTAAACGCAGTCAACAATCAAGCGACGGATGGTAAGTTGTTCGCTCATCGTACATTTTATGCAGGCATAAAAATCATCGTTGGCTCGTTTCCTTATCATTCGATTTAAATAAAGGTCGTTCAATCCTTCTAATTTACTTCTAAAGTGAATTACTGACCGATTTCTCGTTTGAATGAGCCAACAATGTATCTGCCGGTATACACTGGATGCCCGAGTGAACTCAGACATTGTTGGCTTGTTCAAACGAGAAATCGGCAGATCTAGATGGACCTTTACACTTGGCAACGTAAAATGCCTTTGAGTTTAGTGAAACCGTCCGGCATAGTGGATTAGAAAGGACAACTAACTCTAGAAAAATGGCAACTACAGGAAGCCTGTGCCGAGCATGTGCCCTGGCGCACCTCCTGGCAGGATAGCTCATGTTAATATATCGCCCTCTAACTCCAACCATCTGCTAACTGCAGTATGTCGAGTCATTAACACAACACTCAGCACTGATAGTTCTATGGAGCATAGAAAACCCTTAACCAAGTCCTATTATTAATTATGACCCGTGACATGGAGATGAAATTAAAAGCCATATCCAGGAACATCACGCTCCCTCACTCCCTAATTAGCAAGTCGCTGCGAAGTGGTAATTAATATGCAGCTGAACCAAAGTCTACAGCGATAAACTTCTAAACTGAGTTTTTTGTTAACATTTTGAAGAGCCAAGTACAAGACGATGCCCATTACATGTCTCCATTATAAAAGGACATCTGCAGAATCACCTCCAAAAAGGCACATAAGGCTGACTGGGTCTCAAGAGTCTTTTAAAAAACATCCACGTTTTTTGTAGATCTGATGCTGGTGTTTTTAACATTTCTTGGTGGCAAAAATGCTGCATTGAGATGTCGGCTGTAGGTCAATAAGAAATTAGGAAACACTACAAGCAGTGAGTTTTTCTAGTTTTGGGGTGTATTGTGGTTTTTTTTTTTTCTCAACTGCAGCATACACAACGTATAGTGTTTTTTCTGGAATTTTCTCATAAGCTTTTCTATAGGGAAAAAGTAAATGCTAGGTAAAAAACAAAACAAAAACAAACTAAATAAAAAACAAACATAATAAAACACTCACACTGGCTTTCTTTACATGCACTTTTTTCTTTTTTTTTTGTGGGCGGGATGGGGGTGGTGGAGTTAAAAAACACAAAAAGCATCAAAAAAGACTGCGTGAAGGAAGCCTGATCCAAGTATTTATGTGGCATTTTATACAGAACCATCTAGTCTTAGTCTGGATTCACGCACGCATAGTGAACAGAACCCATTGATTTTTTTATGGGTTCAGTCACAAGTGGGTATTTTGTGTGCGCAGCATCTCCTATTTTCCTGCGCACTTATGCATGAAAATATAGCATATGGAACTAATTACATTAAAGGGGTTGTCCCGCGAAAGCAAGTGGGTCTATACACTTCTGTATGGCCATATTAATGCACTTTGTAATGTACATTGTGCAATAATTATGAGCCATACAGAAGTTATAAGAAGTTATTCACTTACCTGCTCCGTTGCTAGCGTCCTCGTTTCCATGGAGCCGCCTAATTTTCAGCGTCTAATGGCCAAATTAGACGCGCTTGCGCAGTCTGGGTCTTCTTCTTTTCTCAATGGGGCCGCTCGTGGTGGATGCCGACTCCGTGTAGCTCCGCCCCGTCACGTGCCGATTCCAGCCAATCAGGAGGCTGGAATCGGCAATGGACCGCACAGAAGAGCTGCGGTCCACCGAGGGAGAAGATCCCGGCGGCCATCTTCAACCGGTAAGTAAGAAGTCACCGGAGCGCGGGGATTCAGGTAAGCGCTGTGTGGATTTTTTTTAAGGTCCCTGCATCGGGTTTGTCTCGCGCCGAACGGGGGGGCTGTTGAAAAAAAAAAAAAACCCGTTTCGGCGCGGGACAACCCCTTTAATTGGCCACTTCAATGTACAGGGTACTGCTGTATTATGTCTCCACCGGAAGTTAGGGGTGGAAACATAATACAGCTGTGTTGACGCCCCCCTTTTCTGATTGGCTGTCCCCTGCTGCCCTGTGATGTGCCGTGCAGACTGTCGTCGCCCCTGGCCACCCCACCGCCTGCAACACTTTTCTTCCCCACTACTGGAGCGGCGAGATCAGCCCACCGCCGCCAACCACACTGTACTCCCCCTGTGCTGTATCCCCGACATGTGGACGCTCACGGATAGTCCACCCCCTGGGAGTGTTTCTCTCTGGCTGTCGGCATTGGCGCCCCTGACAGTTGGTGAAGGGAGCGCAGAGGGTGGGGTGGAGATGCAGCCGCTGACTGCTACTCCGATGTTCTTGGCTAGCGGCGCCCATGACAGCTGCTGAAGGGAGCGCAGGCAGAGGAGCGGAGTAGCCGTCAGCGGCCGCATCCGCTGACGCTATGGAGAGCATAGCATGGGTAGTCCCACAGTGGTCAGAGGCGCAATAGCAGGGGGATGGGGTGGAAGGACAGTGTTACCGGCAACTGGGTTGGGCAGGGGGGAGGACAATATTGCCGCCGCCGGCCCGGCGATCGAACTGTGTACGGCACTTCAGAGCCCAAAGGGCAGCATGGAAAGACTGCCGGCACTTCAGATCCGAGAGTGCAGCGGGGAGAGCCAATCACACGCTGGGGAAAGTCACCCTGCATGTCAACCCAGCTGTGTTATGTCTCCGTCCCCAACTTCCGTTGGAGACATAATACAACAGTACCAATGTACGGTACGGTGGCTGAGAGTTTTTTGGCGCGCACAAAAAGTACAGTAAAAATGCAGAGGCATGCACAAAAACCAAAAACGCAGTGTAAATGCTCATACGCCTGTGTGAACCCGGCCTTATAGGGGTATCCCATCTCATATTTCTGACGTATTCACAGGATATGCCATGAAAGTCCGATAGATTTGGGTCTTTATATCCTATAAAATCTCCAATGTGGGGGTCTCAAGCAAGCGAGTGCACACAGCAGCTGTATGACTGGAGTAAACATGCCTCAACAAAGGTGCATAGATTAAAAAGACGTAAGTAATTAAGCAAAAAGAAAAACAGTTATGTAACAGCGAGAGCTAAATAATAGATGAAAAGAGAAAAGATGATAAACTGAAGGGGCGCATCCTCATGCAAGATGGGTGCCGAGAGTACATACCCAGAAAGCATCTCTTGGGATGAGTTTTGAGTTCTTCATCCTTACTATCTGAAGCTAGAAACATCAAAAGAAAAAGAAAAGAAAGAAGAAGAAAAACAGAGCATTGATACAAGGTTTAGAAACAACCAGCGGCTTCGTCATTGTTGTGATACAGGTTCATGAGTCGGCGGAGAGCTGGAAACAAGGAATTATGGGAACAGAGCCCCTTATTATGTCCCCCATCCACAATCCCATTCATTACTGCAGTTGATGAGGGGGTAAATGTCCCGAGCATCAAGATTTGTGCAGATTTTAATTGCCAATGTGCATTAATGGTTAAAAGACCACTAGAGTAGAATACATACAAGCCAAGATAATGAATATAATCACCTTTAGCCACCACTTTTACATTGTAGCTAGCGGCCTTGTAAGGGTCATTACTGTGGCGGCTTGTGCATCTTTCCCATTTGAAGCCTACTGCGCAGATCCGGCACAAAATCTTTTCAGGAAATTATAGTCAGGTGTGTCAGCAGCATAGTAGCCATTATGCAAAAACTGCTTCCTAAACTTTAAAGGGGTTGTCCCACTATTGAGGACTTATCTTCAGGACAGGTAGGGGTCTGCCGCTCACCACCCTTAGCAATCTGCTGTTTCCCCGAGCCGGTCACTGTATACACAAAACTGTCTTTGTGTCGGAGGCAGACAGCTCTGTACACTGTGTAGTGGTCCTAGCTGGTATTACATGCAGATTCCCTTAAAGTGGTAAAAGATTCCCTGTAAATAGGCACTGTCATTTCAGCAAATGTAGCATAAAAAAATCGATAGTACAAGTGAATATAAGAACCTTTGTAATTGTTAGTAAAAAATGCCTTGACCCCCCCCCACAACTGATCACTGTGAGATACTACTAGCTCACTAATAGATCTGATTATATGCTGACCATAGAAGTCTATGGAGAGAAGAGGAAGCAGCTGTAAAGTAAGAGAAAGGCAGACACATGCACAGAGATTAATGAAGACTCGATCGGCTGCACAGCTTTGATTGGATGATATAGCTGTCAATCTAGAGACTGCTACGGCTGTCAATCATAGCAGCTCAATGGAGAGTGGCCAGGGAATAGAACATTAATTCCCATCAAGCTTGCAATATTGAGAACTTTTCGATAGGTATGTAAAACAACACTCTTCAGCCTCTACACAGAGCGGTCAGCAGTCTTGTAGTGTCAAAACGGCTGACAGACTCACAACAGTGTTTAGGTGAATGCAGAGTCTTTCCATCCTGGGGTTCCAGTTGAATAGCCAAAACCAGTAGTCAGGCAAACAATGACTTAAAGAGAATCTGTCCCCATCCTCTGCTTATTACTGTGCATAGGGAGACTGCTGTCAATCAGCCATTGCAGGGCAGGGTGGGTGTGGCTAGCTGCAGCTCCTGAATATCAAGGAGTAGACCTGTATCGGGTTGCTACTAATGAAATGCAAGTTTCTCCCAAAGTACTGCACAGATAAAAAGGGAATACATGCCTGTTTTAGACCACCAGTATTGCTGGGCTTAACTAACATCACACAGAGGCAGAAGTTCATTTTTGGGACCAAAAGCTTGATTTAATAATGTGATTATTTTAATACAAGAGTTAAAGACAAAAGTATTAATAAGATGATATTCTAGGATAGGTAGGTGCCACACGATTTTTGCTCAACATAGCAAAAACGAAAGACGCCCAACTTAGGCTAGTTTCACACGGGGGCGATCGCGATTTTGGCGAAAAAAATAAAATCGCAGCAAAATCGCAATTTTTTTCCCCTGCATTTGAGTCAGTGCTGCTTTTTCTCGCAAAATTATTACTGCCGCTTACATTTTTCTCGCACGATTTTGCCGTGATTTTCTAGTTAAAGTCAATAGGGCTTTCTAATGTTAGAATCGCATTGCAATGCAAGTTTGTTGCGATGCAATAAAAGGAGGATCCATAGGGAAACATGGGAGAGAAAAAGAAAAAAAAAACCAAAAACGCACATCGTAGAAAGATAGAGCATGCAGCGATTTTCTGCTCTCGCAACATCGCATGAGTGAAAACATCGCAGATGGGAAGGTAACAATTGTGGATCATTGGTTTCAGAAGCGGCTTTTTTACAGACTCTCGCAGCAGGCAAAAAAGAGAAGAAAAAAAAAACACACGATTTTCTCGCCGTGTGAAGCATCTTTCTTTAGCTGATATCAGGCAACAAATGGAAACAAAGGTCCTTAAGGCCTCCTTCCCACGAACGGATTTACGCCGCGTAAATTCGCGGCAAAAATCCGCTGCGTGGCCCCCTGCTATTAGGTTCTATTGAACCTAATAGCACAATGCTCACGATGCGTAATTCCACCGCGGAATTACGCACCGCGATTTCTCCCGTCCTCACCCGCAGCATGCTCTATTTGCTGCGGGTGAGGACGGGCTGTACGCGCTGACGGCTTCCATTGCAGTCAATGGAAGCCGTCCGTTCACGCTATCTCCCGCTGTAACCAGCGGGAGATAGCGTGAAAAAACACTTCCCCACCTACCGCCGCAGCGTCATTTGACGCGGCCGGCGCGTCACGTGACACTGCCGGCCGCGTCACGTGACGCGGTGGGCGTGTCACACGACGCGACGGCGGGGAAGCGGCTTCACGCTATCTCCCGCAGGTAAGTATAGGGGCTCTGGGGGGCGCCGTGACGGGCTTCACTGCGTAATATTACGCGGCGGAGCCAGTCACGGTCGTGGGAAGGAGGCCTTAGTTCAAAACCAAGTAGTTTAGGTCCCCAGTCTGCATGGTGAGCACACTTTATGGTTTTATTTATTTATTTTAAATAAACGCGCGCAGTTTGTATGTGAAAATAAATAAATAAATATGCTTGTCTTAAAGGACCCTCTGATTTTACTGGGTCCGAGTTCTGTCTGAGTTTGCTCAATTAAAACTCTGACAGAACAATATTCTCGGAGTATAAAAGGGCCCTTCCACTTCTCTTGTGGGCAAGGTATAAGTGATTAGTGAAGGCCCAATTACTGGGACCACCATGGATCACAAGAAAGGCGGTCCTGTGTACCCCCATTAAAAGAATGGGGTGAAGACGAAGCAGGAAAACTGCTGCAATATACATTTGAATGGGACTGATAGACAAGTGCTTGTACTCCGCTATCTCCAACAGTCCGGATAAAATGAATGGAGAGTCAGTGGACACGAAACATCTCATGATCAGTGGAGGTCGCAGGTCAGACCCTCATCAGACACTTATCCCGTAGTACATCATCATTAAACCATGATGTAGTACCATGTCTGCTGTACAGAGCTGGGACTCAGAATTTTAACAGCAGGTTCTCTACCAGGTTCTCTAATTATGCGTGTGAAATCCCTGTGATGTAGCACGCCGCTAAAAATTATCCCTAAACTAATACTCCCATCAAACAATCACAATACTCCAAATATATATTACTGTAAAAATTAATAGTAGAACAGTTCATTACACAAGTACAGCACCAGAACCAAGCTCAGTACATAAAGCTATAGATCATTACACAAGTACAGCACCAGAACCAAGCTCAGTACATAAAGCTCCAGAACCAAGATCAATAAAGGAAAAAAACTGTCAAGTCAGCCCATGCTATTTAAGTTTGTACTTCCTAACATAACCTGAACAATGGTAAAAAGTATGATGTGGGCTGTCACATCACAAACAAGAATGCTACTATCCATCATTACTCTACAGGCCATACAGAGACTACAGGACTGATCAGTGGCAGAACAAACTACGTTCTGTAGACATGTGACTGACCCATGACATTATATCTAATTAATGTTATAGTTTTCTTCTCTATCCAGTCCAGATCGACATGACAGCTTCTCTTGGACACAACTTGTTTCTTCAGAGGTTGCCACAGATATTTTTGCCACTTTGTGGCACAGAGTACAGTGCTACAATGTTGTGACGCAGAATACCAACATGTGAAAACACACTTTTGATACAAAACAACAACTGTGTATAAATGGTATATAAAATGATACTGCGGCATCTTTATTGCATCGCAGTCACAGTGCGTTTCACTGCATTAGGAGGTGCTGGTTACCTTTGTTGCTTGCTATGCAGCAGCCGATGACCAAACGACAAACGATAAATCGCTGACTTTTCATTCGTCATTCATTTTATATGCAGCATAAAAATCATCGCTGGCTCATTCACTTATACAGCGAGTGTGAAAGAATGAATGATTCTAGTTTGATCGAGCCAACAACGTATAAACAGGCTGCCTGACGGAACTCTGACATCGTTCGCTCATTCAAATGATAAATTGGCTTATCTAAACGGACCCAAAGACATCATACATTCTGTGACGCAGGAACAATGAGGTGTTAATACTTTGTGACACCAAGTCAATTATTCACTGGCATAACTATAGGGGATGCGGTTGCACCCGGGCCCAGTAGCCTTAGGGGGCCCATAAGACCTCTCTTCTCTATACAGTAAGCCTAGTACTATGAATAAAGCATTATAGTTGGGGGCCCTGTTACAGGTTTTGCATTGGGGCCCGGGAGCTTCAAGTTACACCTCTGCGTTAAGGGAAGTTGGGGGCACCAAGATAAACTTTTGCACCCGGGCCCACGAGCCTTTGGCTACGCCCCTGCACTTATTCATATACTGTATTTACTAAAGTCCTCAGAAGGCAAGAAATTCACTGCCAGCAAGAATCCCATAGTAAAGCAGAATAGAACATTCCCTTCTACAGCAACTGATACAGCTTAGGGCTCTGAATGTACAGTTCTAATCATCACCCTACGTAAATACATGGAGTAAGAAACGATAATTCACCCGTTTGTCCTTTAATCGTATCTTTTCTGGGGACATAAAAAAAAATATTTCAAGTAAATGAGGGAGAATAAATTTTCTGATGAAAGCCCCAATTGTTAAATATTATAAATGCTAGTAAACGATCCCAGATCCATCGATGCTTGTTATAGGCAATTTATCTTTCCATCTAATAGGACCCTTCGTATTGGTAGGTGAATATTTTTCCAGTTCGGCCCCATTTACCATTAATGTAGATTGCTGCCTCATGCTAGATACCCTCAGAGCCATCACTGGGCTCTACCGTGGCAGCTAAAGGCAAGAGCACAACCCGAGTTCCTAGGTGTTCTCGGATAATGGGAGCCTCCAGTAGGTAATGCGTCCACATTACTTATTAGCAAGAGGATGACAATCATCATATACTTTGAGCAGGTATTGTCTGAGATGGTAAACCCTTAGGGGTCCTTCACACCAGCGTATGCTCATCTGCATGCACCTCAGCGCAACTTTTTGGGTGCATCTTGTATATTTCCTGGCCGCAAGGCATGTTCATTTGCATGCGGCAAACAAGACGCACCGTTTGAAATGGCTAATTCATCTAACAAGTTCCGGATGTGTTCTTTTCCCAGCTGAATTACGCAGCGTATTATGCCAACCCCGGCATATTGCACTCACATTTGCGTCTACACGCCCCCCCCCTTCCTCCCCATCTACAAGGGACCTTTTAAAAAAACAAGGGGTGCACAAATAAGTAGGAGCATGCTGCATGTGCAAATTACGGAAATGTGAACGAACCCATTGAAGTCGATGGGTCCTATTCTCTGCATATCGCAGAAATTTTACGCTTGTAAATACGTCCGTGTGAAGGAGCCCTTAGGGTAGGGTCTCATATAGTGGTCAACGGGGCGCCAAAATGCACCTGACAGCTATTAGTGCAGCTTGCAAATAAGTTGTTAAACAATGTTGATTGTTAACGACCACACGGTTTGCCTAAAATATTATTTGCAAATCGTACCAACTTGCCCGTTTGCGAAGCTCTTAGTTACATCTCAGATGCACGGTGGGCGATGTGCGAGACCCTACCCACAAAATAGGATCCACCTGCTAGATCCCATCTCACAGTCAATGCTCCTATATATTTTCACCTTTTTGGATTTTTATTGCTTAGGTACTAAAGTAAAATCGAATCCCGAGATGGCTTATTAATTATACAGAAGGTGGTCTACCTTTGTTTTAAAAAGAGTGGCTGCACTTCCATGCTGGCGCGCTCGTGCTCTGGCGGCAGTTCTCGGCTTTTCCAAAAGGCGTCCCCATACAGCACTATATAAGCGCTATACGGGGCAGTCTTCAGCCAAAAATGGCAGACGGAGCATAAGCACTCCAGTATGAAAGTATATGTACTCTTTAACCCTTTCCCCGCCAGTGGCATGACATACAGCAAGGAAGATTTTCCTGGTGACTGGTGCGTTTTTTCACACATTTCAAAAGTGAAAAGCAAAACTGCAGAATGTGATGAATAGTCAGGCACCGCACCCTCTGACATACAGGTGTAAGACAATAAGTGTCAATGCCAGGCAATGCCAAGCTAGTAAAACTACCAGGATATCCTGGAAAAGGAAGAACGGTTTCATTTCAACAATACTGGAAGAACTAGCTCCACCTGCTGGTGGTGATTGTAATGTCAAGCTAGAAGTTATTCGCAAATTTAAAAAGTGTAATAAATGGGAAAAAAAATGAAGTTACAACCTAAGGCCGGCTGTGCACAGGCATATTTGCATCGCAGAATCCGGAGCGGGCGTCTGCCTCTGAATTCCGAAGCAAATAACGCCCATAGCATGCTACGGAAAAGTGCTTTTTCCTGCATACAAGTGGAAATCAATTGCGGTTTTCCGCTCGCAGAGGAAAATAAATGATCTAGAGATTACAATAAATTTAATATAATTTATATATATATATATATTATATATATATATATACACACACACACACACACACACACACACACACCTTTGGATCAGCATGTTCTATTTATGTGCAGCCTCTGCTCGGACGGCTTTCATTAAAGTCAATGGAAGCCTTCTGATCTGCGGCCTGTCCGCAATTAACATTGTGGACAGATCGCAGATTCCAGCTCATTGTCTAGTGGTGGCGCCGGAAAATTTGTGCTGCGCATGTCCGACGGCAAGCCGTCTGGACCACACACAGCACAGATAAGAAAACAGGTAAGCGGGGTTACCAGCCAGGCATAGGGTCGAAATCCGCTGCAGTATCCTGCATTCAGAATCAGACCAAGTTGTGTGCAGCCGGCCTTAAATGGAGAAAGAAAACCACAAAAAAAATAATCAGTTTTTTTTGCCATCTAAAAACGCTGATAAAATAAGCCGATAATGGAAATTAGGCGCATTGTGATCAGACATACGCATGTGGACTGGTAATGAACAAGTTAAACATATATGCAGTACACAGTTAGGGTGGTTTCACATCTGCATTGGGGGTTCTGCTCTCCTGCTCTGTTCGGATGGAACCAAACAGCGGCGGCGGACCCCAGTGACTATCATGGCATCTGTTTGCTTTCCACTCAACCGCCCGGCTTTTAGACGGAAGAAAAAAAGCATTGCATGCAGCACTTTTTCTTCCGGCATTTTGTGCCAGATTGGCAACGAAACCTCCAGCCGGAGGGTCCAACGGAGATGTGAAGCCCCCCCCCCCTTATACTACTGAACAAACAACTAAAATAAATCATTATATTACATATATTTTACACACATCTCACAAATTCCTTATAGTACAGCAGGCGATCGCACAGTAATTTGTGGGACCCCCAAGTGTACAGAATCACAAACCTGTAAATAAGCGACGCTTTGTGTTCAGATCGTTTGCTACTCGAACTTCTGTACACAGTTTCAGCATCAGCAGCATAGTAACAATCATAATGATACTCTGCCAAAGGAGAGGAGACTCAAAGTGACGGCCAAACCTGAGGAAGAAAAAGAGATAAGAGAAAGGTTTTCATTTCAGGTTGCATTCACGCTGCGTCTGAATTTCTTGGGCACAAAAAAGAAAAAAGTCATAAAGCACGCAGTCCAATTTTCATGGACCCCATTCACTGAATGCTGTATTCTCACACGAGCGGACAGCGATCGCAATTTAAAACTCATGTACAGAATGGTATTTAACAAGGAGAAATGCAAAGACCTACATCTGGGAAAGAAAAATGAAAAAAAGCACATACAGAATTGGAGGAATTGGCCTAAGCAGCAGCACCTGTGAAAAAGACTTGGATATACTAATAGATCAAAGACTGAACATGAGTCAACAATGTGATGCAGCAGCCAAAAAGGCAAACATAATTCTGGGATGTATTAAGAGAAGCAAAGAGTCTAGATTACGTGAGGTAATTAACCCCCTCTACTGTTCCTTAGTAGGACCTCATCTGAAATACTGTGTCCAGTTCTGGGCACCCCACTTTAAAAAAAACAAACAGACAAACTGGAGCAAGTTCAGAGAAGAGTTACCAAGATGGTGAGCGGTCTGCAAATCATGTCCTATGAGGAACGGTTAAAGGATCTGGGTAGGTTTAGCTTGCAAAAAAGAAGGCTGAGAGGAGACTTAATAGCTGTCTACAAATATCTGAAGGGCTGTCACAGTGCAGAGGGATCAGCCCTATTCTCATTTGCACAAGGAGAGACTGGAAGCAATGGGATGAAACTGAAAGGGAGGAGACACATATAGATATTAGAAAAAAAACTGACAGTGAGGGGGATCAATGAGTGGAACAGGTTACCACGGGAGGTGGTGAGTTCTCCTTCAATGAAAGTGTTCAAACAAAGGCTGAACAAATATCTGTCTGGGTTGATTAACTGAATCCTACACTGAGCAGGGGGTTGGACCCGATGACCCTGAGGTCCCTTCCAACTCTACTATTTTGGATTCTATGTTAGCTTAGAGGTTTAAAATCTGTTCTAATTTCTTTATCAATGCATTCTTGAACCTGTCCCAGTCTCCTGTTGTAGATAGGGACAAGCCTATGAAAATATGTAACTTGCATTTTGTAGTTGCAATTGGACAATGTTAAATTGTTTCTCCAACTTGAAATGAAAAAAAAAAAAAAAGGGGTTACTTACCAAAACAATATCCTTAATATATTCGCTACTAACAGCATGAGACAAACGTAAACTGAGAAACCATCAGCATTCTGGGTTCTTCTAATGTCTCTGTACTGGGGTATATATGGCACAATTCCACCAAATATCATGGCGGCCGAAGCTCCCCAAGAAACAAGCCTATGTACAGTGAAGACGAGCCATTCCGTCCCTTGTTCGTCCATTGTGCCCGAGGTCAGATTCTCACTCCTTCAGCTTTATTATGGCTTCTCTCTGTCCAGCAGAGGTTATAAATACTAAGATTATTGGAAACGGCCTAACTGCCTCCAAGACGGTGATTGATTGCTGCATCCCATGATGATACCTGCAGAGAAGAAACAAAGATTTACACCGATCGCAAGGGGATAAATGAAGAGATTTTCAGACCAATGGGCTTACCACGCTTCTCTGTCCCACAACAGAAAAAAAATATGTTCAACAATAAATAAATAAAAAAAAAAAAAAAAAAAAATTATATTAAAATTTATATATATAATTTTTTTTTTTTTTTTTAACATAAATCAATCAATCAGAAATGTTTAACTAATGGTGTTTAACCACAAAACTTTATGTAAAAGTAAGACATCACAGCGAAAACAGTACATTTATGTAAAATGAGACGCAAATGTACGGAAATGTATTACGACACATTTAACATATATGGAAAAAAAAAACAACAAAAAAACGAACCAGCTTTAGGCCTCCTTCCCACGAGCGTGACGGGCTCCGCCGCGTAATATTACGCAGTGAAGCCCGTCACGGCGCCCCCCAGAGCCCCTATACTTACCTGCGGGAGATAGCGTGAAATCGCTTCCCCGCCCACCGCCGCCGCGTCACCGCCCGTCACCGCCCACCGCCGCCGCGTCACCAGCCGTGTCACGTGACGCGGCCGGCCGCGTCATATGGCGTCATATGACGCGCGGCGGTGGGCGGGAAAGCGTTTTTTCACGCTATCTCCCGCTGGTTACAGCGGGAGATAGCGTGAACGGACGGCTTCCATTGACTGCAATGGAAGCCGTCAGTGCGTACAGCCCGTCCTCACCCGCAGAAAATAGAGCATGCTGCGGGTGAGGACGGGAGAAATCGCGGTGCGTAATTCCGCGGTGGAATTACGCATCGTGAGCATTGTGCTATTAGGTTCAATAGAACCTAATAGCTGCGGGCAACGCAGCGGATTTTCGCCGCGAATTACGCGGCGGAAATCCGTTCGTGGGAAGGAGGCCTAAAGGGGTTGCCCGACTACCAGACAACATATTAGCAACAGCTCATGCTGGCTTAACCCCTTCCAATCCACTGTCTGACGTCTAAAGACATTATGATTTAATACTGTACAGCTCTGATGTTGGAAGATGTCCATCGGGGTTCTCTTACTGTATATTGCCAGCCTATCTGCTGTTGGAGCCTATCCAATGTGTCACCTCATGCAGTACTGGCTTTAGCCAGCATATAGCGCTGTGTATAACAGCAGAAAAAGAGTAAGCTCCCCTAGGAAAACCAGGATACAAATTGGATTGGAAAGGGTTAAAATAAACAGAGCTGGACTCACCCATCCTGAGCTGTGGAGACACACCAATGAAACATGGAAATGCCCCATCACCCGGTGATGCCAGTTCAGAGCAGACACGATGCAGCCTCCGATTGACTGGAGCGGTCAGGTGACTTCCGCTGACGTCATCTTCCATGACAATCACAGGGCAGATAGGGCAGCATTGCCGGATCCCCGCAGCTCAGGATGGGTGAGAATAGCTCTGCTATTTTAAGCCAGTTTGAGCTGTTGCTGAAGTGTAGTCCGCTAACTGGACAACCCCTCTAGAACTAAATACACTTCTATACGTTGTAAATGTAATACATGTGATGGGAACAGCAGCTTACTGACAAGTTAATAACTCAATCAATTATATAGTATATTCGTAGAGTCACGAGGAGCAAATGGTGGGAGAAACACCATCTGCTCTGACAGACTTACAGCAAAGATAAGCGCAATCGGGTCAATGACCTACTTAAAACGACCCAATACAGACATTTGCATTCCTAGTCTGGGAACATAACTAGAGTAAGGCCTCCTTCCCACGAACGGATTTCCGCCGCGTAATTCGCGGCGAAAATCCGCTGCGTTGCCCGCAGCTATTAGGTTCTATTGAACCTAATAGCACAATGCTCACGATGCGTAATTCCACCGCGGAATTACGCACCGCGATTTCTCCCGTCCTCACCCGCAGCATGCTCTATTTTCTGCGGGTGAGGACGGGCTGTACGCACTGACGGCTTCCATTGCAGTCAATGGAAGCCGTCCGTTCACGCTATCTCCCGCTGTAACCAGCGGCAGATAGCGTGAAAAAACGCTTTCCCGCCCACCGCCGAGCGTCATATGACGCCAAATGACGCGGTCCGGCCGCGTCACGTGACACGGCCGGCCGTGCACGTGACACGGCTGGTGACGCGAGGGCGGTGGGCGGTGACGGGCGGTGACGCGGCGGCGGTGGGCGGGGAAGCGATTTCACGCTATCTCCCGCAGGTAAGTATAGGGGCTCTGGGGGGCGCCGTGACGGGCTTCGCAGCGGAATATTACGCGGCGGAGCCCGTCACGCTCGTGGGAAGGAGGCCTAAAAGCCGCGTTTTGCAAATAAGTTAAACATAAAAAAATATATATATATATCCCAAGTGTAGGCCATCGATGTCATAACCAAGATATTCCCCCATAGGGTAGAATAAAGGCTTACGCACACTAGTTTTAAATGGTTCTAGGGTTAAGACTGAAAAAGTACACCTAGATCTTATCACAAAGTATAAAAGGGGTTGTTCAAGAGTCAAAAAACATGGCTGCTTTCTTCAAACAAACAGTGCCAGAATTGTCCACAGGTTGTGTGGGGTATTCAGACTGTGGCCAGGTGTGGCGCTGTTTATCCTGATAACGCAAGCTGTACAAAACAGACATGTCCATGTGCCGTCCAAGAATTTGGATGCAAAAGAAAAATATAACTGTCTGAATGGGACCTTAATATGCATTTTCTGAATCATTGTGCGCATATGAGTATATTTAGAGGTGGACAGATTGGTCAAACGGTCACTAACATTCCAACAGACTTCGGATAAATTAATAGTAGAAGAAAAAGAAGTCTATGGACAAAGGTGGAGGGGCAGAGAGAAAACAAACAGATGTTGCTGCAGTTAATAGTAAGTGTTTTATTGCCTGACAGCTTTGGGATTCACATATTTATATTCCATGTCAGTTCTGTTTCTCTGTATAAGATAGTAATAGGGAGGCAGAATCCCCCTATCTTCTCTGGGTGTGCAGTCTATGGGAGACATCATAGCAGCTAGTCTCCACCTACTAGCTCAGAGAGAACGGAGAATTAGACCGCATGCACACAGGCGGGTTGGATTCCGCATGCAGAATCCGGCCCTGGCAGCAGCTGCGTCTGCACGTACCTGCTTTCTTTTTCCTCTTTCTGCACTGTGGATGGTCTGCACAGCTTGCCGTCGGACATGTGCAGTACAGGATTGCTTTTTTGTTTTTTTTTAATTCCTACTTTTCCTGTGGAATCCGTGGTCTGCTTGCAATGTTAATTGTGGACGAGCCGTGGGTCGGACGGCTTCCATTGACTTTACTGGAAGCTGTCCGTGCGGAATCTACAGAAAAATTTAGCATGCTGTGATTTTTCATCCATGAGCAGAAACTGTAATTGGTTTCCACTCATGTATATGAAGAATGACTTGGTATTATTGTATCTTGTCACCACCAGGAAGTAGTGGTGGAGAAAAGAGTGACAGGCCAGTTACACCCCCTGTAGCTGATTGTCTGCAGAGCTTGCTTGCAGGTCCTAGCAGGGCACTAAGGTTCCAGAGGTAGCGTGTAGAGGAAGACAGCAGCAAACCTGGGAGCAGCGGTGGCACGAGATCCACAGGCAGTGGCAACAGTCGGAGCGCCACCGCCACCGGCAGGTCATCCAGAGGATGCAGAGGCTGTGCTGGCAGGGAAGGACAGCGGTAAACCTGCGAACGGTAGTGGCAGCGCCAGCAGGACATGTAGAGCCAGCGCCGGCAGGAGAGGCACAGCGGTCCGTAATCCCCCAAGTGCAGCGGCAAGGCTCAGAGCGGCTGCGGTGCCGGCAGGGGAGACACTGGCAGTGGCGCAAGCACAGCCGGAGTAGCGAGGCAGCGGAAGCACTGCCCCAGTGCAGAGGGATTGCTGCAGCGAGGAGTTGACTGCTACAGGTGACATGCAGGGGGGACGGCTGCTCCGGGGAAACTCATTGCTGCAGCGTCTGTACACATTGCTGCCTGGGCTGCATGGTTAGAGTTCATGTTAGGCTTAGATTATTAACTGTAAATGCTTCCATGTTACCCATGTAACATGCAAGTATTTACAGTTAATAATCTAAGCCTAACATGAACCCGAACCCTAACCCCAACCGTGCAGCCCAGGCAACAATGTATACAGATGCTGCTGCTAGAACCTCACATAAGTCAGCCTATCGGGAGCTAGGGGAGTGACAGGGGCGTTCCTGCATCCAAGGCCTGTCAAACCCCTAGCTTCCGGTGGTGACAAGATACAATAATACTGAATCCCTTTGGCATTGCATGCTATGGGCGGTATTTACTGTGGAATCTGGAGGTGGACACCCACTCCGGATTCCGCAATTCAAATCCGCCTATGTGCATTCACCCTTCGGCTCATCTCCGTTTTGGAATTTAAGGAGGAAAAAAAATGTTAAAAACTGAATTAAAAGTTTTTGTTTCATTCACCACTCATTTCAATATTTAAAAAAGAAAGAAAGAAATATTTCAGGTTTTTTTTCCCCATCTTCATTTCAGTTTTCTAAATGGAAAAAAATGGCACAGTCAGCTGTCACTAGATTTCTTGTACGTTTGACCTACATCAATAAAAGTCCCTTGGCAGAAACTATAAAAAGAGCCAGCACCAACAACAAACTCACTCTGTACAAATGTGTCAGAAAACACAGCCGGGTCTAATATAAGCGGCCACACCGGAGGCAGTCAGATATTGTATTCCGAAGGACCGGTCACTTATGCTGGTCTGAGGGTTGTCTTCCTAGACAACCATGCCATAAGTTATAACGATAAATCATTCAACGATCCCCAACATGATCTGAGGCCTAAGGCTGGGCTTCAATTTATGGGGTGGCGATCTGTTTGGCAGAACCCCCTAAACTACCGTAACCGATCAAGACCGAAGAAACTCAACACAAGAGTTCATCATTTTGACGATTGCCCGCTATCAAGACTAGTACTCCTCCGCTACCACCCCCGGCTTCCTCTCGCAGCGCTCCTCCGTCACACTAGTTCGTGTCTCATGGAAAAGCAACAAATGGTCAGCAGAAAATGGTTTACATTTACAAAATTGTTAGTGTATGACCAGCTTGACTTTTTTTCCTACTTGAAAGCGACCGTCCGGTCCTGGGCAAACAAAGATGGCCGCACCACTGCTTTGACTACCTGTAGCACGCATCATTAGTCTAAGACACCACTCTGATTGTCCAGTACTTCCCACATGAGCAGCACTGGCTAATCAGTACAGCATCTAGTGTCCTAGACTACTGATACATACTAATGCGTGTTGTGCATCAGGTTGTCAAAGCAGCGGTGCGGCCATCTTTGTTTGTCCAGGACTGAAGGGTTGCTTTTAGGGATGAGCGAGTATACTCGCTAAAGCACTACTCGCTCGAGTAATGTGCCTTAGCCGAGTATCTCCCTGTTCGTCCCTGAAGATTCGGGAGCCACCGCAGCCGACAGGTGAGTCGCGGCGGGGAGCGGGCGTGAGAGAGGGAGAGAGAGATCTCCCCTCCGTTCCTCCCGGCTCTCCCCCGCAGCTCCCCGCCCCCCGAATGTACATTTTATCATCAATGTACCACGGTAAGAGGTGTTCTTACTAATTACTACACATGAACCATTTGTGAAGTCATCGGAAGTTTGGCCTACTGACTCAACTGAGGCACATTCCACCCACAGAAAAAGTAATAAAACAAATAGGAACTGCTCCGTAAGGTCCACGGTGGCCGAATGTATACAGAACGTAGACTAGTACAGTGTGAATCTGGAGTGGATTCCTGCAATGTAAGAGACAGGACATCACCGCCTTTACTTGAGAAAGGAAAACCGGCAAAATACACTTTGTCAAAAAAAAAGGAATTGCCGTTTTGCAGTAAAGCTTGCGTGCAGTTACATCTCAGGGAGATCTATAAAGTGATAAGATGAACGGTCTTGCCACCTGAGGCCCTAAAAGTGGTTCCCGATTGTCCTATAAAAGGCTCTCATAGGCTCCTTATCTGTAGTGACCTCTTCTTCCGCTTGTGTAGAGCTTGGTGACCACTAGACGCCTCTACGATGCAGAGAAGAGATTGTGCCCAGTTAACAGAGTTTAAGAAGGGCGCATTATTGGGATGCAAGAAGCTGGCTGGTCGTATCAACAAATCACCGCCACCTGGGCCATTCTCACCATACTGTTAGGTGGTGTTGGGACCAGTCTCAGGACGCCCTCGACAGACCACCGGTAGAGAGGATCGTCTGACAAGCACGAGCAGCGCTCCAACTAGTTCGTTGTCCACCATCCAGAAGCAGGTGGCATTGTTACAGGCCCCCGTGTCTGCAGAACCCTTTCCAGGCGCTTGACTGAAGGATATTTGGTCTCACGGTGCCCGTTACGTGGTCCACCATTAACAGCCCCCATTGACTCAGTTTGCAGTAGTGTCATGAACAATGAAACTGGACGCTACGGAGTGGAACCGGGTTGTCTTCAGCGACGATTACAAGTTTAGTTTGGGAACTGACAGACATGTTTGTGTCTGGAGACCTAGGGGTGAGCGCCTCAATTCTGTCTTTGCTGTGGACAGGCACACTGCCCCCAGCTGGTGAGATGGTCTGGTGGCTGTCGCATCTGACAGTCAGTCACCTCTAGTAGTGGTACGAGGGACAATGACAGCTCAGCGATATGTTCAGGGCATCCTGCAGCCACATGTGTTCCTCTCATGGCGGCTTCCAGCCGGATAATGCTCGGCTGCACACACAAGGGGTCATGGGAATGTCTCCAAAACATTGTCACACTTCTGTGGCTGCCCGGTCACCAGATTTATCACCAATAGAACATGTATGGGACCATCTGGGACACCAATTTCCACAGCCTACAAGTTTGCACGATCTAGAGCAGTGGTGGCGAACCTATGGCACGCGTGCCAGAGGCGGCACGCAGAGCCCTCCCTGCTGGCACGCGCCGCCATCGGCCGCTCACCACCCTAGTGAATGCCTGCAGGGGCCGCGGCTCCCCTGCTGACATTCACTCAGCGCTGCTTTCTGTGCTGATCCCGGCGCACACTGTGAGTCAGTGTGCAACCAGGATCCTTCTCCCCCGTCCCCCGACGTCTCCTACTTTGGTTCCGCAAGAGCAGGAGGAGAAGGTATCCAACAGCAGCACACTGCCTTCAGTGTACACCTGAGATCAGGCAGGAGAGGAGCAGCGCTCCCACGAGGAGGAGGGGTAAGTATGTGGGGCAGGGGGCGGGCATTCTGACAGCTGGGAGAATCGCTGGGGGGGGGGGAGGCATTCTGACTGCTGGGAGAATCGCTTGGGGGGGAAGCATTATGACTGTTGGGAGAATCGCTGGGGGGGGGGGGGGGAGGGGAAGCATTATGACTGCTGGGAGAATCGCTGGGGGGGAGGGGAGGCATTATGACTGCTGGGAGAATCGCTGGGGGGGAGGGGAGGCATTATGACTGCTGGGAGAATCGCTGGGGGGGGAGGCATTATGACTGCTGGGGGGACCGCTGGAGGGGGGAGGGGGGCGTATTATGATTGCTGGGGGGACCGCTGGAGGGGAGGGGGGCATTATTGCTGGCAGACAGCTGGGGGTGGCATTGTGACTGCTGGTGGACCACTGGGGGGGGGGGGGGTAATATGACTGCTGTGGGAACCGCTGGGGGGGAAGCGGGCATTATTACTGCTGGGGGACCGCTGGGGTATGTCACTATTACCACTGGGGGGGGGTCACTATTATCGCTAGGAGGGCCACTATTACCACTGGGGTATGTTTACATGCGGCAGAAACTGGCAGGGCTGTTTCAAAATAGACAGGGTGCAGATTTTGACAACTTTTTGGATGCGGAAATGCTGCAGAATTTTCCACATCCAAAAAGCAGTCAGAATCTGCACCCTGTCTATTTTGAAACAGCCCTGTCCTTTTTAGAACGACGGGGGTAAAATCATGTCGTGATAAGCCCGGCCCCTGACGTGTTGGCACTTTGCGATACATAAGTTGGTTTTGGGTTGCAGTTTGGGCACTCGGTCTCTAAAAGGTTCGCCATCACTGATCTAGAGGATCAGTTACCGCAAATGTGGACCAGTATGCCACAAGATACCATACAGAACTTGTAGGTCTCCACTCCCAGCCGTATCACATCATGTATCCAAGCTAGAGGCAGTACAACAGGGTACTAGAGCCTCCATACCCAGCCGTATCACATCTTGTATCGAAGCCAGAGGCAGTACAACAGGGTACTAGAGACTCCATGCCCGCCCATATCACATCTTGTATCCAAGCTAGAGGCGGTACAACAGGGTACTAGAGCCTTCATGCCTGCCCGTATCACAGCTTACATCTAAGCTAGAAGTACTAGAGCCTCCCTTCAAAGGGTCGGTTCTCTGCAATAGATGATCTTTTTGCTCTGATTTTGTAATCACTTATATCGTTACAATGACACAAATAAAGTTTTATTCAATCCCGACAACTCATTCTAGGTACGTGATTTTTTTTTACCAAGTAGTATAGCTATATCACCTGGACCCCTACGACCATATGAGATGTGTTTAGCAGACTCCTGTCTAAACCCGTAAGCCCACTGAACACGAGCCCCGATCTCCAGGCCCCATCCACTGCCATCAGTGATGCAGCAGCAGACAAGGCACTGACACCCCTGTATATCTGCACATCACACTGTACAAGGCGTGCGGACAAAAAGATTTCCTGCTGACTAAGTGGATAATCCCAGAACTGCCGCTAATAACACCAAATCCAGAGATAATCTGCTAGAATTAGAACAATCTTTCATGGAGAATCTTTGGGACTGCAGCGATGATCATAACTGATCCAACCTCGTCTTGTATAACGACACGACTTATCTGGCGTGTCTGAGAATAAAGGGGTCACTGGCCTCGGGCAATAAAGATGTCAGGCTCCTCCGCTACCACCCCCCAGCCGCCTCTACCTCTCGCGGCGCTCCTCCACTACCACCCGCCAGCCGCCTCTACCTCTCGCGGCGCTCCTTCGCTACCACCCCCAGCCGCCTCTACCTCTCGCGGCGCTCCTTCGCTACAGTCCCCAGCCGCCTCTACCTCTCGCGGCGCTCCTTCGCTGCCACCCCCAGCCGCCTCTACCTCTCGCGGCGCTCCTTCGCTGCCACCCCCAGCCGCCTCTACCTCTCGCGGCGCTCCTTCGCTGCCACCCCCAGCCGCCTCTACCTCTCGCGGCGCTCCTTCGCTGCCACCCCCAGCCGCCTCTACCTCTCGAGGCGCTCCTTCGCTGCCACCCCCAGCCGCCTCTACCTCTCGAGGCGCTCCTTCGCTGCCACCCCCAGCCGCCTCTACCTCTCGAGGCGCTCCTTCGCTGCCACCCCCAGCCGCCTCTACCTCTCGCGGCGCTCCATCGCTGCCACCCCCAGCCGCCTCTACCTCTCGCGGCGCTCCTTCGCTGCCACCCCCAGCCGCCTCTACCTCTCGCGGCGCTCCTTCGCTGCCACCCCCAGCCGCCTCTACCTCTCGCGGCGCTTCTTCGCTACAGTCCCCAGCCGCCTCTACCTCTCGCGGCGCTTCTTCGCTACAGTCCCCAGCCGCCTCTACCTCTCGCGGCGCTCCTTCGCTGCCACCCCCAGCCGCCTCTACCTCTCGCGGCGCTTCTTCGCTACAGTCCCCAGCCGCCTCTACCTCTCGCGGCGCTTCTTCGCTACAGTCCCCAGCCGCCTCTACCTCTCGCGGCGCTCCTTCGCTACAGTCCCCAGCCGCCTCTACCTCTCGCGACGCTCCTTCGCTACAGTCCCCAGCCGCCTCTACCTCTCGCGACGCTCCTTCGCTACAGTCCCCAGCCGCCTCTACCTCTCGCGGCGCTCCTTCGCTACAGTCCCCAGCCGCCTCTACCTCTCGCGACGCTCCTTCGCTACAGTCCCCAGCCGCCTCTACCTCTCGCGACGCTCCTTCGCTACAGTCCCCAGCCGCCTCTACCTCTCGCGACGCTCCTTCGCTACAGTCCCCAGCCGCCTCTACCTCTCGCGACGCTCCTTCGCTACAGTCCCCAGCCGCCTCTACCTCTCGCGACGCTCCTTCGCTACAGTCCCCAGCCGCCTCTACCTCTCGCGACGCTCCTTCGCTACAGTCCCCAGCCGCCTCTACCTCTCGCGACGCTCCTTCGCTACAGTCCCCAGCCGCCTCTACCTCTCGCGACGCTCCTTCGCTACAGTCCCCAGCCGCCTCTACCTCTCGCGACGCTCCTTCGCTACAGTCCCCAGCCGCCTCTACCTCTCGCGACGCTCCTTCGCTACAGTCCCCAGCCGCCTCTACCTCTCGCGACGCTCCTTCGCTACAGTCCCCAGCCGCCTCTACCTCTCGCGACGCTCCTTCGCTACAGTCCCCAGCCGCCTCTACCTCTCGCGACGCTCCTTCGCTACAGTCCCCAGCCGCCTCTACCTCTCGCGACGCTCCTTCGCTACAGTCCCCAGCCGCCTCTACCTCTCGCGGCGCTCCTTCGCTAGTCCCCAGCCGCCTCTACCTCTCGCGACGCTCCTTCGCTACAGTCCCCAGCTGCCTCTACCTCTCGCGGCGCTCCTTCGCTACAGTCCCCAGCCGCCTCTACCTCTCGCGGCGCTCCTTCGCTACAGTCCCCAGCCGCCTCTACCTCTCGCGGCGCTCCTTCGCTAGTCCCCAGCCGCCTCTACCTCTCGCGGCGCTCCTTCGCTACAGTCCCCAGCCGGCGCTCCTTCGCTACCATCCTCTCAACAGCGCCCCTCTGCTACTAGCCCCCATAAGCCTCTACTTCTCGCGGCACTCATCCTCTACCACCCCTCAGCCTCCTTTCCTACCACCCAATCTCCTCTGCCTCTCTGTTACCCCCGCTCCTCATCCTCTATAGGGCAGCTGGCTGGCAGTGCCCACTACTTTACACCCCCAGGCAGCACTGGTGACCGCCACCCCCCAGCGCTGCAGCAGTGTACGCGGAATTGAGGACTACAACGGGCTGCTGTTAGGCATCACACACTGCAGGTACCGGAGCCCAGCAGCCCCGTCCTGCGCATGTCACACGCATACAACATGCAGTTAGCTCCTCCCCCAGCTGGTAGACCCTGAGCCCGGCCCGGCGCTGCCCTTACCGGTGTGGTCGCTGATGCTGCGGCCGGCTGCCCCGCACTGACACTCCGGCTCTCACTGCCTCATCCTTCCAGACAGGACATTGGCTGAAACCCCGGGCCGGGGGCGTGGCTCTGCCACCGTGACGTCACAATAACTGCCGGCTGCAGCCAGAGGAAGTGCAGGTGTGAGGAGCAGTGACGTGGCGGTGTCACGTGGCGTAGTATCCGGAAGGCTTCAGCCACTAAAAGGGCAGAGGCAGTAGAGTGCCCGTCCTGTGACTGACTATGTAGAGCACAAGCTGTGCCTGGGGCGGGATTATGGCAGCTCATATATAGCTATCTACATATAGTGAGTGGACGACCAGTCCATGCCCAATTCGCAGGTCACTTTAAGCGGTGCCCACTTGTGAATAGATTGCCCGGATTTGCGGTCATGCTGCATATTTTCAAATATTGGATCCAAGGGATCTGGATCCCCCCCAAAATCTTTTTTTTTTGTTATTTCTGCTATCTTTTCTCAAATCGATGCAAAACTGGACGGTGGAAACACGTGTACCTCGTCACTGTGAGGTGTGATCACATGGGGGATACCCTGCGCATTTGGTGGCCAGTGCTACCCAATCTCAGCCAAACACTCATAAAGAAATCTCTGCGGAATCTACAGGGAGATTCTGGCACGGAATGGATTTTAGATCCTCAGTTTGTCAATTTATGCTGCGGAAGTTCACCCCCTCCAACCAGAGGCACGAAATCAGCTGTGAATCCGCATGCTATACAAGCAGATTTTATCACAAACCTGCAACAATTTTTATTTCCTGCTGCAAAAAAATGCCCCTTGTAGGAAAACCCCAAATCGGGGGTGCCTAACCTTTTTTTTGCTCAAGCGCCTGAATTCTCACATTCCAAGGGCTGCAAAAATATTACCATCTGAGGTATTTATGGTATATCAAAAAATATCTCATGTGAACACGTTCCACTTCCAGGACCCAACGGAAGAGTGGAGGTCCCCTTCTTCCCCAATCAGCACTCCTTCTATGTGTGCATGTGGCTCCCCACTGTAGCCTATGGGCATTGTGGTAACAGCCTAACATTTCACAACTTCCATAAACTGCAGTGGGGAGAGCAGCGTGCGTAGACGGCCACCTCTCCAACTCGTAAACTCCTTTATGGAGTTGCAAATGGGTCAAGATACCCCATTCCCTTGATACAAGGGGCACCAAAAATTGGCTATGCTGTGACCATTAGTGCTTGCCCATTGCGGTGAGTAGCCACCACATACAGACAAGCATTTCTGTGTCCAGATGGTTGGGGGCTGCACAGAATGGTATTGTGGGCCACATGTTGGCTGTGGGTTGTGCGCCCCTGCTCTAAAGCCTTGGGGCAATGCTCTGGCGCCCATGTCTTTTTCGGCAGTGACCCATTGTATTTCTTATAATAGTGCCAACCTATTCCTCAGTGTTGTGCAGAGATTGCCATCACTTTAATCACTCCCTGCCCGCGTTGGGTCTCACAATCTAAAGTCCAACTAAACCTAGAAACATGTTTTTACTTGGAAGAAATCAGAGGACACTTGGGAAGAACATACCAACTCCATGCAGATATCACCCTTGGATAGGTTTAATCCAGGCACTAATAGTGCTACCTACTAAGCCACCATGCTGCTATGAGACTTAGTGCTTCACACCATCATTTGATGACGTGATTCCGTGAATGAGAACGCTGCAGGAGATAAATGTGCGAATTCTTGAAATTGGTGCACACTTATCTCCACGTGTACGAAAACATTCAGGTTGAATGCAAGATAAGGTTATGTCACAGCAAACCCAATATTAGTGTGGAGCCTTAACTGAAGGCTCTATTCACATGGCTGACAAGAGTTTTGTTGGAACTTTGGTCAGCAGTAGAGATGAGCGAGCACCCAAATGCTCGGGTCCGCGTTATTCGAGTCGAGCTTTTCCTAAAATTCGAGAGCTCTACTGGAGTAACGAACCCCATTGACTACAATGGGAGACTCGAGCATTTTTGTATATGGGACGCTGGGTCCCGAGCTTTTTTTCTTGGTCTCCCTCTCTCCCTCCCCCCACCTTTCCCTTCCTGCCAGACCAAAAATTTTTGAATGATGCGCGCTGCAGTGGGGAGGGGCCAAAACAGGCACGTCACAGCAGGGAGGAGGCAAAGCTGGGGTGGGGTCAAACACGATTTGATGCTCGTTCGAGTAACGAGCACCATGGAGTACGCTAATACTCGAACGAGCATCAAGCTCGCCAGAGTACGTTCGCTCAACTCTAGTCAGCAGTTTTTTCACTGTTGACAGCAAGAAGAGTGCTGCATTCAGTCTGCTGGCAGCATTCACCAGTATGTTGGCTTGCCTTGGTTGTCAGACATCCATACATTCTCAAACAGTCCATAAAAATAGGAACTTTTTGGCCACTAACCATGACAAAATAATAATACTTTCTGGCAGTGAGGGTGATCAATGAGTGGAACAGGTTACCACAGGAGGTGGCGAGTTCTCCTTTAATGGAAGTATTCAAACAAAGACTGGACAGACATCTGTCTGGGATGGTTTAGTGAATCCTGCACTGAGCAGGGGTTGGACCCGATGACCCTGGATGTCCCTTCCAACTCTACAATTCTATGATTCTACGCATCCTTGATTTTTTTACGCTGTATATACTGGTGCAGGTCATTGTGTTTGTAGTTATAATCATTTTATAGTTCATTGTTGTTGCTAATGTATTTATGTTCGTACCCCCCACTATGGACCTTTATTTATTACAATCTTTAGCACTTATTTTTGGTTTTAGAATTTGTAACAAAAATGTTACAGTCTGCGATTTTTGACTAAATTGTCCAGAAAAATAAACCAGTAGGTCACTGGGTACCCAACGCAATGCAGCTCCAGGTCACAGAGACCCACCACTTTACTGTGTAGGTAAACTTCCTCAGAGCGGACAGGAGAACTTCTTGGGTGGCACGATCACAGGAGAAGATACTTTGTTACAGTATTCTCTTTTGAAATGACTAATGCTAATTATTTACAGGGACCTGTAATTAGTACAATAAAATGGGACCCGGACATCTCCAGGATTCTACAGAGCAGGTTTTTCCTGCTCAACTGAGGTGTGTCAAAAATCACATTTCTAAAGGTGCCTTTACCCGGAGCAACCATTGTTCAGATAGTCGCTCAGAAAGTTCCTTGAGGCGTACGGCCAACAGTGCATTTACACAGAGCAAGGATTGATCATTAGTTGTTTGCCAAGACATTGTTCATAGAGGGGATCTGCATGTAAAGTCATTCACAAGTCGTTCAACTACAAACAACTGCGACTTCACACCAGATGACTTTTGATCAACCAGTAACTATATATTTTTGGTAAGCTGAAATGGAGGGACTCTCGGCTTATTGCTCAGCACCCGGTTTAACTATCATTTCAATTTACTCTTTTGAGCAATCATTCAGCTGGTATATTTGGAGTGGATGTTCTTCAGGCCTCTTTCACACAGGCTACAAAATCGCGAGATTTCATAGAGATGCAACATCGCTACAAAACGCATTTATGTGAAGCCCATAGTTTCCAATGGATTCTTTCACACCAATAGGACCAATAGGGAACCGTGGGCTTCACATACATGCGTTTTGTAGCGAGATTTTGTAGCCCGAGTGGATGCAACCTCAGGAGGATAAGCAGATCTCCACAGGTACCACATAGGTCATACAAAATCGGGATTAAAGGAGTTTTGTCATTAGAGCCTAAAAGAAAAAAGGAGGGCAAACTCACCTCTATTGGAGCCCCAGGACGCAGCTGGCAGCCACTGCCGGTATCGGTGGCGAGTTCCGGGTAGAAAGCCAGGCTGAAGCCAATTAGAGGCCACAGCATCATGTCCCCAAATTCCTTGCACCATGGTGTCTAGGATATGAACACTGTTCCCAGTAGCGCTGACAGTGCCGCAGCGGTCATGTGATTTCGCCTGGCCATCCACTCGGAAGTCATTGCTGATTGCATGGCCTATCTTTTTGCGTTCCTTGGAGCGCATCACCCATTGTTTTCAATGGGACAATAAAACACACCGTACGGCGTGCAATGGGCACACGAGTACGATGCAAGGTTTCCCATTGAAAACCACGGGAAATACTTGCCGATCCTTTAACGCGTCTGAAAGCTGCGCCGGAGGATCACTACTTTGCAGAAGAGGTGGGAGGCGTTCTTGCCAGAAAAATGTCTTGCATCAGCGTGGAAACACGCATTGGCGAGAGCGATATCGGGGAGTTTCTCGGCTAGATATTGCGCCCGCCCGTGCGCAGGTAGCCTCTGGCGGCTATTTTCAAGTGCAGTGGAAGCTGGGCACATGCAGAAAGCATGTGAAGTTATACTCTGTGTTCATAGAGAAAGACTACTGGAGGGACCTCACATTGGCATCACATAGCCATGGGCAGACGAAGGGGAAAAGTTACATCATTATGATGAAAGTAAGAGCTGTTTGCCACCAGGCTTCATTTTTAATTAGCGTTAATAGCTAAAATGAAAATATACTAATACAGTGAATTAGATTGAACGATTTCCACATGCAATGCAGAACGAAATTGCAAACAATTTATCTGGCTGTATAATCAGGCTGCACAAGCAAACTCTGACATCGTTAACCCGTTCAAATAATTTATTGCGCCGTGCAAACCGAGCCTTGGGCCAGTATCACATGGGCATTTACATGCGCGTTTGTGCAGATTTGCATGCATGCGTGTTTCTTTTGTATTATTTGCGCATGCAATTTCTCGCCCCACCCCCTCCCATTGCAGGGGTGGAGCTAAGTCCCAAAACTTAGCTCTGTCCCCGTCCCCTCCCATTGCAAATAGTGCCGAGGGGCGGAGAGGGGGCGGGAGCTCAGAGCACTGCCCCCCACTCTTCCAGCCTCCTCCCCCTGCAGAGAGGGACACCGTATATCGGCCGGGCGTGAAAACCCGGCTGATACACGGTCGTCTGAATAAGCCCTTTGCCTGTGCAAAAAACACCAAACATGCTCCTATTCACTGGAAGGAGCAATTAAGTTAATAAGTTCAATATGTGCTATATTGTACACCAATGCACTGAAAAATAGAACATGTTACGTGTTTTTTTGCGCAAAATACACTTGTGAAAAAACACATTGAAATCAATAGGTTCTATTTTCTGCGTATTCTGCACTCAAATTTTGCACACGCAAATACGCCGCTTGTGACACGGGCCTTTGGGCAGTTGCACACGGACAAATGCGCAATTGTCTGCGCTTTAGAGCAACGTATTTGAGGTGGATTTACACACATATTGGCACAGTTTAATGTACTTTTTGCACATATAGGGCAGGGGTTTTGCGCACGGGACTGCACCACGCTCCGATTTAAAAGGCTATTTAGTCCAATGAGGTCCAGATATGTTTTTTTACCGAAATTGCACAGAATATTGCTCATTTGCATGCATATAGACTTCTATGGGGACCTTTGGCGTACAAGGTACAGCATGCTGCGTTTTTCTACGCGGTAGCAAAATGCATGCACAAAAGAAGGGACTGAGAACAAACCCATTGAAATTAAATTCACTTGCATATTGCGCGCACAAATACGCCCGTGTGAATCCGACCTTAGTGTTTTCAAGTAGCATTCTATTCTTTGCAGAGATCTACTTTGGATTACTTTGTATTGTTCTCTGCACAGTGATACATTGTATCTGGGTCTCCATGGTAACTCTGCAGAGACGGTTGGACTGACATTCCACAGTGACAGAGTGGGAGTGGCCGTTCTGACAGGTAGGGGGCGTCCCTCTCCTCATTGGTGCTGAAGTTTCCATAGCAGTCCTCGCTATTGTTCCTGCTGTTTGTAGATGCTTCCTCACAGCTAATAAGGAAGAGCTGGGGAGTAAGTGTACTGCTGGGGAGCAACCGCACACACACCATGGCTGACAACGACCCGAAGACCCCACAAGACCTGTCCGACTTTGTAAGTCTGCCCACTAATGCTAGATTTGTTGCAGGATCCAACTAGTGATATGTGTCAGTAGTGATCCACTGGGATAATGATGGGGGTGGTTTATAAACTGTTATCAAACGTAATGGGGCAGCGGTCAGATCAGAGACCTCTGATGTCCGACTACTGGGTGTCTTCTTATAAAATGTGGAATGCTCCAAGTGCGGTATTTTTGTGGTTGTCCGGGAATGTAAACCGCAGTGAATATGCGAAAATAAAAAATAACCACTATCCAGATATTAAATCCAGCGCTACGGGTACGGTAGACCCCTCCAGTCATTCCTTACCGAGCTACAGTGAAGACGTGACCAATACGCCCACTTAAGCACTGCGGAAAATGATGCCACAGACAGATGCGCACCAAACTCCATGCCTTATGCTAAAATTTGCGCGTGTAATATGCAGGGAATAGAACCCATTTGGTTCAATCGCAAGCGAGTATATTCTGCAAGGGCAATTCCCTTCTGCAAAAAACATTTTCTATTTTCCTGCACTTTAAAAAACACAGTTGCACTCACAAATATGTAACGCCCATTCCGCAGAAACAGCGGAAATGCGCACGTTAATACGCATACGTTTATGTGAATCCAACCTTAGGCCTGTGTCACGCGAGCGTCTGCGTATTTGCACATTCGTGCCATGTTTTTAAGCATCGGCTTTGCATGTGCAACTGTACTTTTTAGCTAACCACACTGGTGAACGCTATGTGGGGCCGTGAATTGGAACAGCCCCTGTTGTAGACTAAAGGATCTGTCCGGTGCCATTCGGTCCGGCATGTGTCAGATCCAGTAGTTCTGGTATTTTTGTTTTTTGGCTCAGCAGACAGAGACGAACAATAGAAATAGACTGGATCAGCAGGCACAGATGTGGGGGGCAGTGGACTGATACGCCTCAGGATATCATACAGAACCTGTATGCCTCCATGTCTGACCATATCACCTCTTGCATCCAAGCTAGAGGTGGCCCAACAGGGTAGAAGAGCCTCCATGCCTGCCCGTATCACATCTTGTATCCTAGCTAGAAGCGGTGCAACAGGATAATGGAGCCTCCATGCCGCCAGTATCACATCTTGCATCCAAGCTAGAGGCGGTCCAACAGGATACTAGAGCCTCCATGCCCGCCCGTATCACCTCTTGTATCCAAGCTAGAGGTGGTACAACAGGGTACTAGAGCCTCCATGCCCGCCCGTATCACCTCTTGTATCCAAGCTAGAGGCAGTACAACAGGATACTAGAGCCTCCATGCCCGCCCGTATCACCTCTTGCATCCAAGCTAGAGGCGGTACAACAGGATACTAGAGCCTCCATGCCCGCCCGTATCACCTCTTGCATCCAAGCTAGAGACGGTACAACAGGGTACTAGAGCCTCCATGCCCGCCCATATCACCTCTTGTATCCAAGCTAGAGGTGGTACAACAGGGTACTAGAGCCTCCATGCCCACCCGTATCACCTCTTGTATCCAAGCTAGAGGTGGTACAACAGGCCTCCCTTCAAGTGTTCAGTTTTCTACAACAAATGATCCTTTTGTCTGCTATTGCAATCACTTAAGCCCCATTTACACGGCATGAACTGTTGGATAAACGATGCCTGACAGCGCGTCCCAGTGATGGTCGTTCCTGCATGGTTACACAGGAGCGTGTATCGCTCAGAGTGCGGCCAGCATGGAGTTGTTCAAATTCCCGCGGGAGTTTGAACGCCTGTCGTCCCGTGTAGATGCATGCAGAGACTGAACAACTGCTGTTTACATTGAACAGCTAGTCATTCAGGTTTCTGCATGGCTATTCTTCAAACTCTCGTGGGAATGCGGAGATTGGAAGAACTCTTACTCATGTCCACGGAGAAAAGAAGATTTTAAATCCGCAATGGATCACATGCCCGCGGATCCGCACCCCATAGGGAAGCATTGACCACCCGCAGGTAGATAAATACCCACGGATGGTCAATAAAAGTGAATTAGAAAAATCCTGGAGCATGAAAAAAAATGGACATGCTCCATTTAGGTGCGGGTCTCCCGTGCGGACGGCTCCCGCAGGCTTCTATTGAAGCCTATGGAAGCCGTCCGGATCCGCAGGAGACCCGCACCTGAATTAAACTCACCTGCTCCAGGCGATGCAGATCTTCCTTAGTTCACGGCAGGATCTTTTCTTCGGCCCGTCAGATGTGCCCGGCGCATGCGTGCAGCACGCAGCCGGCGTGCCGACAACACACGTCGGGCCGCAAAAAAAAAAAGATGCGGCCACGAAGAAGAGAAGACACGCACGGCCCGCAGCAGGTGAGTTTATTCTGATTTTCAGCCCTCATGTCCGCGGGGCAGGAGGGACCCGCTACGGATTCTCCATGGAGAACCCGTAGCGGGCCTGATTTTCCCCGTGGACATGAGGCCTTAACGAATTGTCCCATGTAAATGGGTCTTTACTTATATCAACATTACAATCACACATTTCATTTGATTCCGACAACTCCATCTTGGTGCTTGATGTTTTTGACAATGAGTGTAATCTACATAGTCTATAACATTGTGTTAAAGGGAACCTGTCACCGGGTTCATGTAACCCAAACCACGGGTAGGATGAGCCCGGGTCAGGTATGTACACTGTGCCCCTGTATGTCTTGGTGTTTCAGATTAGACATACTTTGAAGTATGCCGGCCTCGCCCCACGCGGATCAACTACAGTGACAGCTCCCTCCCTACTTGTGTATAGAAGCGAGTTATCATTCTACATGATCAGGGTGGGGAGAGGCCGGGCCAGCGCAGCTCAAACTTCAAAGTATTGTGATTCTGAAACATCGCAGCGTTTCAGAAGACATACACCGGAGCACAGGACATACCCTTCACAGGTTCATGCTGCCTTGGTTCCCTTTAAGAATCATAAGCTGTTATAAGAGAACTATTCTGGTAACATAATATTTTTTTGTTTTCACCTTTCAGGCAGAAAGCCTTTTAAAAAACCTCCAGGAGCGATTCCAATCAATGTCAGATCAACTCACACACAGAAATATCCTTTGCAGTTTGCTTTTTTTCCACCCATGCTGTATCTTCTACAATAATAGTTAAAAGGGTAGGAAATAACTTTTTGATTGGTGGGGGTTTCACCAATAAGACTCCCACCAATCCCAAGAGCGAGGGACCGTGTATCGTTGTTCCGCTCCCGGCAGTGAGGAGGAGACTGAATGGATCAGCGGTCACGCATGCATGATGCTGCCTCACTTTTAATGGCATTGCCGGAGATAGCCGGGGTAGTAGCACTCGGCATTTTCTATCAGCCCTATTGAAATAAATAGAGGGGCGGCCATGCATGCTCTGCCATCACTCCATTCCATGTGACGTCATTGTGGGTGGGAAAAGCAGCCCTGCAGTGACGAGGAGAGGGGGTGCAGGGCCGCCGTTCTCAGGATTGGTGGGGGCCTCAGCAGTGGTTTGATATACACGCTGTGTATCACATTTGTGTGTTTTAGACGCTTTTTGCCTCACTTGACAGGTGCATAAAGCCTGGTTTAGACACGATTATCCCTCAAAAAATCTTTTGAGCAATAATCGTTATGTGCTTTTTTACAGCACAAGGTGATCGCTCAAACATTGAGCAATCACCTTGCGCAACCAAACGAGTGGGGGGATGCAGAAGATAAGCGGGCCGGTTGTCTTCTGCATCCAGCTTTTCTCTGCTCGGAGCACCCAGGTGTTATACAGCCGAGCTCTCCAAGTGGGGGATGCAGATGACAAGCGGGGCTGCTTGTCTTCTGCATCCAGCTGTTCACCGCTCGGAGCGCCCAGGTGTTATACAGCCGAGCTCTCCAAGTGGGGGATGCAGATGACAAGCGGGGCTGCTTGTCTTCTGCATCCAGCTGTTCCCCACTCGGAGCGCCCAGGTGTTATACAGCCGAGCTCTCCGAGCGGGAATGCAGAAGAGAAGCTGGGCCGCTTGTCTTCTGCATCCAGCTGTTCTCTGCTCGGAGCGCCCGACTGTTATACAGCCAAGTACTCGAAGCGGGGTATGAAGAACACAGCTGGACAGCTCTGTTCTTCATACCCAGCCTGCCTTCAGGGAGCGGGATACAGCTGAAACAATAGTATCAGCTGTATCCCGCTGTGAATCCCTGATTACTGATCGCTGATCTTTCAGCATGTTAAAAGATCAGCAACTGCTTAAAGGGGTTGTCTCGCGGCAGCAAGTGGGGTTATACACTTTTGTATGGCCATATTAATGCATTTTGTAATATACATCGTGCATTAATTATGAGCCATACAGAAGTTATTCACTTACCTGCTCCGTTGCTAGCGTCCTGGTCTCCATGGATCAGTCTAAATTCGCGGGCTTCTGGCGTTTTTAGACGCGCTTGCGCAGTCCGGTCTTCTGCCTGGTGAATGGGGCCGCTCGTGCCGGAGAGCTGGTCCCGCGTCGTCATTGTAGCTCCGCCCCGTCACGTGTGCCGATTCCAGCCAATCAGGAGGCTGGAATTGGCAATGGAGCGCACAGAGCCCACGGTGCACCATGGGAGAAGACCCGCGGTGCATCGTGGGTGAAGATCCCGGCGGCCATCTTGGAGAAGGAAGAAAGAAGTCGTCGCAGAGCGGGGATTCGGGTAAGTAATATATATATATATATATATATATATATATATTTTATTTTTTTTTGTTTTAACCCATCCCTTGGGTTTGTCTCGCGCCGAACGGGGGGCCTATTGAAGAAAAACGTTTCGGCACGAGACAACCCCTTTAACGAAAACTGCACAACGTCAGTGCAGCGAGACAGCGATTAGTGCTCAAAAGATGGCTTTGAGCGATTTTTGAGCGAAAGTCATTGTGTCTAAAAGGGCCTTAAGGCTTACCAGAAAAGTGGCATTCCATAGTGGGGGAGGGGTGCAGCTTAAATGTGACAACTAAAATTTGGGCATAAAATATTGTATAAAATAAACTAAGCCTTTAGACACTTGTCTAACTTTAGTCTATGGGTTACTGGCTTGTGTAATGTTAGACTAAAGTGTCTAAAGAGGCGCCAGATTTATGAGATCGCGTGGGCCACGATGATAAGCTTGCCATGTTTTTAGATTGCTTTCTCTAAATTTATGCTGTCAAACCATTAGACGGATTGGTAAATCTGGCGCCTTCTCCTTTCTGGTTTTATCTGGGATGCATAAGTCATGTATATATTTCAATATATTTTCCTTAACATCTTACTGGATGACATGGGGTCGAACATTGAAAAATTACAGAAGGACGTCAGCGACCTTATGACTCAAGCGGGCATCGAGAACACAGATGACGTTGGGGTATCTATCAGCTTTTCATCTCAATCACTATTTAACTTTGAAAGTATTTGAAGGTGTAACTGCGCTTTCTAAAAACCTTCGCCATGTTGTAGGGACATGTAAAACGCTTTGATTGCTGGGGATCCGCGTGATGAAACCACCACTGCTTGCCATCTGAAGACGGGCCCATCAGCTGCCTCGTTCTAGTAATAGGCGGGGGTCTCAGCAGCCGGATCCCAGCAATGGTGTGCTCAAAAAAAAATCCGCAACCATGCTCCAAATAATTGAAATGGGGAATTAAGAAAATAAGTGCATGTGAATGAACCATTGAAATGAATGTTCTATTTACTGCGTACTGCATGCACCATATGCTGCGCAAATACATTCGTGTGACACAGGGCTAATGCCACTGCACAAGGGCGTAAGTGCATTTATGTGCACATTTACGCAATGAACGTCACGTGTTTTACTGTACTTTGTGAGCGCACAAAAAAATGTAACTGAGCTCCCATTCATTGGAATGGTCAATTAGTCTAATTCATTCAGTATTCGCTCTTTCCCTGCGCGAATGCGAAAATAGAGCATGCTGCGTTTTTTTTTTTTTTTTGCACAAACAAAATGTAAGCTTAATGAACCGCCCCATTGTAATTAATGGGTTCTACTCACTGCGTATTGCGCGCAAATTTTTCATACGGAAGTATAATGTATTTTCTGGTGTTTTCCCATAAGCTTGTCTGCAAGAGCCAAGATTTCATGCCTACATAAAACGATTGCCGAACGATGAGCTAACCGATGACTGTTTGTCGCCTAGTCGTTGGCCATGTTTACACTGAAATATTAGGCTGCCTGTCCACGGCATAGGCTACCGCGGCAAATCACGGCATGCCGCAATTTGCCGCCTGTGAGCGGAGAATCGCTATTATTCTTCGCTCGTGGACACGGGGAAGCGCTCTCCATATCAAGTCTATGGAAAGCGTTCACTGCATTCCCCGTGGCGGCGGGATTATCGCTGCGGGGAACGCAATGAAAATACGCCGGACAGGCAGCCTTATTCAGATTTGAACGATCTTACAATTACCTGAACGATAATCATTCTATGTAAAAATCAGCCCTTAGGACTATTAAAATGAGCGAACCTACTCGTTTCGAGTAATTACTCGATCGAGCGCCGCGATTTTCGAGTACTTCCGTACTCGGGTGAAAAGGTTCGGGGGGGGTGCCGGGGGGAGGCGTGGTGGAGCGGGGGGTAGCAGCGGGGAACAGGGGGGAGCTCTCTCTCTCTCCCTCTCCCCCCCACTCCCCGCTGCAACCCCCCACTCACCCACGGCGCCCCCTGAATCATTTTACCCGAGTACGGAAGTACTCGAAAATTGCGGCGCTTGGGCAAAAAAAGGGGCGTGGGCGAGTAGGTTCGCTCATCTCCAGTCATAACTAAAACATTTTAAAACTCAAACAAAAATCCTTTCATTTGAATTGACAATTGAGAAAACCTGATTTGAAGTGATCGATGAAACAAGTTCAGCTTATTTATATATTGATCTTTTCTCTCTTTTGTGTTCCAGCACTGACCGATCAGAAGAATTCCCACAAGTTATTTATCATATTTAACATTTTATACGAAAAATATTTTTATGCAATAAACGCTGCTATCCTCCCATATAAACGCTTCACAGACAATATACAGCACGCTTTGTGCGCTCTACCAGGATACTCATTTTGCTAATGGCTGCGGTGAAGTTAAACGCACAACCCCTCCTGACATTGTGCGCCGCCTCCGTTTTATAGGTTGTTGCTAATTAAATGTATGACTTCTCTTCTGTACCAGATGTATTATTTTATCCTGAATACTGAAGCTAAGGGGTACCACGGGGAGGGTGTCTTCACACGGGGGAATGCAATGTAGGTCAGTGAAAAAAGACCATTTTACATGCAATTTTCATTCATGCAAGATCCATTTTTGAGATAAAATGCGCGATTTCTACCGAATTTCCATCCATTTTTGACGTATGTGAAAACAAAAAAAAATCCAGGTGGTTCCAATGGTAAAATGCTTTAAAAACAGATCACACTTGTGATGGACAAAAATTTAACAACACCGTATGAAATGCATGCCTTAAAAATCAGTCTCTACATGTCTTGAAATAGGATTTATAATCCCATGTGATTTAAATGGAGGTAATATGACACAGATGTGAACATCTGCCCGAGCAACATGGTTCCATTGGTCAGGGGTTTGAACCACTCAGCTGCCGTTACCAGGTGACTCCCATAACCACCCAGAGCAGGGCAAGAGGTGAAGTAAACACAAATTTGGTGGTGAAGCTCTCAGCTGTTAGTCAGGCTCCACTCAATATCTATAGGGCTGACAGACGGATAAGCACTGTTCTCTGTAATCTCAATTAGTCTCATAGACTTTACAGTACAAGCAAACACATGTCGCTTCAGCACTCCACATTTAAAGGGGTTGTCTGGGACTTTTTGATTTTTTTTCTGTTTTTTGTTACGGATTTCACTCATTGCAATGAATGAAACATATAGTGAAAATGTACCATTTTTACATAGCATGCCTAGATTCCGCCGATCATTTCCTCCATTGTGAAAAAAGTATAATGAAGACCTCCTTTACTTACATTGTACTGCACTCTGTTGCAGAACTTCAGTGCAAACTCCACAGCCAGAATTCTGCAATGTGTGAATTCACCCTCCGGCTTTGCTCTATGTTTTAGTGTGAAAAAAAAAAAATTAAAAAAATCCAACAGCCCACCATAGTTACACCGCACACACCAGTTTATTGCGCACATGGACTACGGTATGGTTTGTCCGGTTATAAATGTACACTACTGGTCAGTTACAGCTGATATCTTATCTTAATGGCCCATTTACACAGAACGATCATCATTCAGAATGATTTAAGCTCCTGCAGGAACTTTGGCGATAGTCGTCCCGTGTAAATGCATGCAGCGACCGAAGAATACTTCAGTTTCTGCACGCTGTGCGATCCATTGTAAACAGCAGTCGTTCCTTCTGAATGGCTGTCAGTTTACAGTGAATGGAGGCGGTCAAGGGAAGAACGCTCCCCCAGCCCGCTCTACCTCCATGCCGACAACGCTGTAAACAATGCCATTGATACTCGCTCCTGTGTAACAGCACAGGAACGAGCATCACTGGGACGAGCTGCTGGGCATCACATGCCAACAGCTCATCCTGTCTGAATAGGGCATATGGCCCCATTCACACAGCAGTAATTTGGTCAGTAGTTTGCACCAGTACTTGTAAGCCAAGACCAGGAGTGGGTTCAAAATATGGAAGAAGTGAAAATCTTATCCAGATTTCTCTACGTAGGTTTTCCTTGTAGTTTTGGCACATAAATACTGATACAAAACACTGAACAGAAGACTGCCCTCTGAATGGAGCCTATGTCTTAGGAGCAAAGCAGAGTCATATGATGGGATAACCAGGACAGACACAACGACATATTTTAGGTTTATTGAACACAATCCAACAAAGTCTTCTGAGACATAAATTAAATGTTTAAGGCTTGAACCCTTGTGATCTCCGCCTCTCGGATCCGGGAGCTTGTAAAGCTCATAACGCACCCCAACGGTATAAAGGATAGAATTGCTCACTCCTTCTGAAGTTCTAAGTCAGCGATCTCATGATCGTTCTTACTGACCAAGTTGACGACGGCATAATAAAAAAATATGTATAAAAAAAGGACCATTATCAGCAGGCAGTAAAGGCTTCAGTATCTGTACTTCGTGGAGTAGTCCTTGGGAGACACCACTAGACCTCGGCCCTTCCTGGCACCTCTGTAAACCGTTTCCACAATATCAATCATCTCCTGCTTGTCTTCCATCGCCCAGTTAATCTTGTTGTTGTTACCGGTGCCTAAATCAATCATAATGTGCTTGTTCCTATAGGAAGGACAAAGAAAACAATGTGCATGAACGACATACGCACGGGATGGCGCCACAGGACTAAAGAGTAGAATAGTGTAAGGGTGGCTTCACATCTGCGGCAGGAATTCTGCTTTCCTGCCCCGTTCAGGAAGAAGGAAAGAGAAATCCCCGTGGCCATACGATTTCGTCTCAGGACGGAAGCGAAGAGCTCGGGGCAGACCCCATTGACTATAATGGGCCCGCCTGATTTTCACCAAGCATTTAGACACTCTTTGGAGCGCTTACAGTATTTTCCAGCAGATCTGGGACAGAACCTCCAGCTGGAGGCTCCAACAATTCTTACAATGATTTCAAGTTCCCTGCAACTTATTACCCAACAGAAAAACCTTAAATTACAAGACATAGTTAACCCTTTCCAGTCCACTGTCTGACATCTGAAGACATTATGATTTCAGGCTGTACAGCTCCGATGTTGGAAGACGTCCATCAGGGTTCTCTTACTGTATATTATCAGCTTCTCTGCTGTCGGAACCTATCCAATGTGTCACCTCATGCGGTACTGGCTTTAGCCAGCAGATAGCGCCATTGTATAACGGCAGAAGAAGAGTAAGCCCCCTAGGAAAACCAGGATACAAATTGGATTGGAAAGGGTTAAACCACAATTTTATCATGGCTTAGAGGGGTCGCTATAAAGATAAATGTATGCAGTGTATACGAGGCCTTCTAATATAATTATAAGAAGGTCTTGTATACACTGCATGATTTTGCAGAGGATTCCGTGGCCAAATCTGCACTAATTTAGCATTAAATTGTGCCATTGTAGTAAAAAAAAAAAAGCATTGACATGTCAATCCGTGGTGCAGTTTTCACGTGAAAACGCATTGCGCAGATGCATGTGGATCTGCCCCATTGACTGATCCGCAGAAAATCTCTGGCAGAACTCCAAAGCTCAGCCTCCTTGTTCTGCCATTGGATTACACCATCAGATCCATGGTGGAATATCAGTTTTAAGCCATTGTGAACATGCCCTAAAAGTAAATATCACACAAGGGAAATGCATAAAACTATTCCTGAATATGCCATAGTTAGAGGTTTTCCCAGGACTACACTACTGATGACCCAGCCTCCTGATGTATACCTCACACATACTGAAAACACAAACACTTTTTTCAAAAAGGCCTTAATCTATAAAACTCACCTGAAAAAGAACATGACGGTACAGGGATCGTACAACTCGTACATTTTATTAAAGTCCGGGACTTCTGTTATATCCACTAGATAAATCACAGCAAAGTTTTTTACCTGCAGTGAAGAGTAAGATAATGTTAGCGTCAGCTACAAGGACAGCACCGACATGAAGCAATGATTGTCCGCTCCAGATAGATCACTCTTTATAACATGTAAAGGAAATACTGCTGCGGTCAAGAATGGATATCATTGAGTGCTAGGTCATCAGCAGTTGGACGGGGGTCCACTGGTCGGGACCCCAGAATCCATCAGCTGATCATCAGGCCAGCAGTCCGGTGAAGCAGGCTGGACGTTGTCATTAGCAGTCAGAAAAGAGAGCGCTTCTCCATTAGTGAGGACGTCACCTCCAGTCCTGATCAGGAGGGCAGCAGTAGGTGGAGAAGCAGCGCGGCGCTCCCGCTGATTTCAATGGGAGTGAAGCTGGCGCTCCAACTTATTGTGCTGCCCATTGAGGACAACATCCGGCCCACTGCGCTGACAGCAGGCTGTACGATCAGCTGATGGACTGAGTGGCAGATCCCAATCTATCAACGACTGATGGCCTATCCAGAGAATAGGTAATCAGTTGACGAGGGCAGACAACCCCTTTAAACAAAGCCTAGCAGGAAGGATTGGAGCGGTGGTGCTGGTCTGCGGGGGGTATCGAACAGGTGAATATTACAGATTTAGAACATTCCCTGCATTAAAAAGAAAATTGTAGCTACACCTCTATAATTTATCCTTTGTTGCCAGATGGTTGCATGAATGGCAGAGTGAATATTGGATAATTTTCCCAAATTGGGACTAGGCTTTATGGCAGTGCTTGATTTTGTTCCTGTTCACAATGAATGAGGCAACAATGGCAGATCCCGCTAAATTGAAGGGCTGTCCACATATTCAGCCAAGTAGCGATGGTTCCCGGCCTTCAGCTCTCTAGCTGTTGTCAACCTCCCAACTCCTAGAATATCCATGCTTTTCAGCTGTTGCAAAACGATATTCTTTTGCCAGGGCATTCTGGGAGTTGGGAGGTTGACAACAGCTAGAGAGCTGAAGGCCGGGAACCATCGCTACTTGGCTGAATATGTGGACAGCCCTTCAATTTAGCGGGATCTGCCATTGTAGCCTCATTCATTGTGAACAGGAACAAAATCAAGCATGCAACGCCACCAAAAACTGAGATCAATGTGCCCAGCATCTGATGGAGAACCCCAATGCTAGAGAACACTGTGACATGGAGTGTCCAAACATACTGATCAGAGAACTAGCTTTGTATGAAATGTTCTGAGCATTGGGCATGCGCGAGATTAGGAGGGAATGTGACTGACCTCCATAGTAGGCAGTGGAATATGCTGGCACTCTATAAGTAACGAGATAGATACATAAATTGTATGCTGCTAAGTTCATGGCAATAGTTGTAGTGAAGCCCCAGTTTTTGTAATATTTGCACAAAATGCAGCACACAAGTTAAAGGGACTGTCCAGTTAGGAACCACTGATAGTAGGTCGTCGGGGGTCTGCCATTTGGGACCCCCACTGATCAGCTGTTGCACTCAGACACCAAGCCAATTTCTGCTGGAAGCAGACAGCCTCGTTCCCACTGCAGTGGCGAGGCTTGGTACTGCAGGCTAAGTTCCCTCGGAAAGGATTGGGAACTTGGAGTGTAATATAAGCCGGGCCACTGCAGTGAGAATGGAGCTGTTTGCATCCAGCAGAAATCTATTCTGTACCCGAGTGACACAGCTCAGCAAACAGCTGATTGGCGGGGGTCCTAAATGGCGGATGTCTGACGATCTGCTAGTGATGGCCTATCCTGAGGCTAGCCTAACTACAGCTCAAGACTGGACAAGCCCTTTAACCCTTTCCAATCCACTGTCTGACGTCCGAAGACATTATGATTTAAGGCTGTACAGCTCCGATGTTGGATGACGTCCGTCAGGGTTCTCTTACTGTATATTGCCAGCCTCTCTGCTGTTGGAGCCCATCCAACGTGTCACCTCATGCAGTACTGGCTTTAGCCAGCATATAGCGCTGTTGTATAATGGCAGAAAAAGAGTAAGCCCCCTAGGAAAACCGGGATACAAATTGGATTGGAAAGGGTTAATGGTTTTCCACGTTTGGCATTGAAGAGCTTGCCCTAATAGCACAAAACCTTGACTTCAAACCCACTAAATACCCAGTGGATGACACGGGAAGCCAACGGTGGGACAGCAGTTATAATCCAGTATGAGTTTACACCAGTTCCTATTGTCTACTATTAATTATACTTTGTTTAACAGGTCTGTCCTGCAATTATATTCTTGCAAAACATAATTTAACTGGAAAAATGTAAAAACAATACTCCTGTGTGTAGATATTATTGCATGCTTCTGGTTCTCCTCCCCCTGGGGTTCTACGATTCCTCCTCAGAACATCCTCCTAATTAGTACAGAGCAGCAAAGGAGCCGCTTCTGATGCACAGACTCAATGGCAGGAGTCACTGGGTCTCTGAGTAGACAAGAACATTCTGAGAGAGAATGAAAAGAACACCAGGGGGCGCCACAACAAGTATGCAACTGCAATATCTACACATAGGAGCATTTTTTTTTAAAATTGATTTGAAATGAAAATGTTTATGTTCTGCATAATCTAAAAGACAACTGTAATATTTAAAGGGGTTGTCAGAGTAAAAAAACAAAAAAAATGAATTCATGCTTCCCATATATAAAAAGAATAAGAGATCGTATACTCACCTCCTCCAGCTCCCCGCAGCTCCAACCTCAGCGCCGGATCTGTGTTGAGAGGCTGCAGTCAGTCTGTTTATGGGACGTAACAGTCTGCTGCAACCAATCACAGACCTCAGTGCTCCAACGCTGAGGGCTATGACTGGCTGCAGCAGCCTGTGGCATCCCCTACACAGGCTGACTGCAGCCTGTCAAACACAGCATCATAGGGCAGGCAGTAGGATGCAGCGCTGGGGCTGCAGGGAGCCACAAGTGAGTACACAATCTTTTATTTTTAGGCATGGGGATCAGGAGCTTACAAACAAATTAACATGGACAACCCCTTTAATTGTAGGACAACCACTTGAAATCCTTATGGCTGAGCCAATTTTGACCTTAGGGCACCTGCAGACGGCCGGGTCGGATTCCGCTGCGAAACTTCTCGCAGCAGGATGCGGACCTGTACCCCTGCACAGCCCTGTGGCTTACCAGCTCCTGGCGTCTTCACTCTGCACCGGCTACCGCCCAGCCAGCAAATGGGCGGTGCGGAGCCGGCCCCTCCCTAGTGACGTTTCTGTGCAGGCCTCTGCGAGACCCACACAGAAATAGAACATGCCGTGATTTGTTTTCACGCGGACAAATCGCGGCTGTGTGCATAGGATTGCATTATCTAATGCAATCCTATGCAAGCGGGCACGAACGGAAATTTTGCGTGAAAACCCACCGTGAAATTTCCGCCCATGTGCAGGGGGCCTTAGGAATAGGGTTTTTTTTTTCCTCACAGCAGTGTATCAGCCATAACTTTATTTTTGTGTCTACGTAGCCGTTTAGGTTATTGGTTTATTTTGTAAGAAAGTTGTAGATTTTTCAAAAATAATTTTGGGGTACAGTGGCAAGGCAGTTCACAGAGTGGCCTGCAGAGGGCTGTAAAGCATGCACTCTGTGTACTAATCAGCTGCTGCTGCCTAGGGAGGCTGGAAGTTACAATCCTGAAAGGGGTTGATGGCTCCTAGGATGACACCCTGCTCGGGTAACAAATGTGATGGACTTTGTGCTTGACTAGGCCCGATATAGCTAGTTTGAGATAACCGCTCTGCTAACAAAATCAGACTGAGCGCCCCTTTAACTCGAACCTCTCGTTCCCGCCTCCAAGACTTCTCCAGGGCAGCACCAGTCCACTGGAACGCGCTACCCCAAACCATCTGTGAAATCCCTGACACACCAAACTTCAGGCGTGCTCTAAAAACACACCTTCTCAGGGAGGCATACCGCATACCCTAAGCTAAACCCCTCTGTACTCCGCCTGATAACATGCTCCATGACCTACTGACTGCAGTCCCTGCTAGCTGCCATCAATCCCCGCCCTCCAGTCATACTGATTCAGCCACTATACAGTCTGCCCATTGTCTATATGTATAGCATCCCTCACTCTCCACCTCGCCATACTGTGCACATCTCCAGCCCCTTTACCTTCTGTATCACCCCATTACTTGTAGTATGTAAGCTCGTTGGAGCAGGACCCTCACCCCTGCTGTCTCTGTCAACTGATTACTATGTAACCGTGGTTTTTGTACTTTTCTCATTCCGTATCCCCTTGTTTTTGTAAGTGCTGCGGAACATGTTGGCGCTATATTACTATAGGTTATTATTACTATTTTTTGTGGTCAGGGATATTTGTCATAAATTGTATATCGCATGTAATTGTTGTATTTTCTGTGTTCTTCCGTGCTTGAAAGCGCTGCGGAATAAGTTGGGGGCGATACAAATAAAGATTATGATTATTACTACATGTGTGTACTGTGACTATAACAGCAGTGCGGAGATTATGTTACTTTAGCTATCTGTTATGTTAAATGAATGGGCTTCCTGAGTTTTACCACTAATTCTGGGCTGGACGTGGGGTACTGAGGTGCGATGACATTCCCAAGAGTTCAATACCCCCTAATTGGCCCCACTACATGAACTACAGATCATTCATTTCAATACACCTCCCAAATTAGTGATTTTTTGGGAAATTAAAAAAAAAAAAAAGAGGCAAGTTTGTGATGAATGTGGATTTCCGCACTAGAAGGTGAAGCGCTGAGTGGGAAGCTGTACTACTTGTATTTTTTTTCCAAAGACATTTAATTTTTTTAATTTTTTTTCTGCCGCCATCTTCTGCACACAATAACTTTTTTAGTTTTCCATCAACATAGTTGTGCAAGGAATCGTTTTTTTGCTGGATGTCCTGTAGTTTACGTTGGTACCATTTTGGAATACATATGACTTTTTGATCGCTTTGTATTGCATTTTTTGGGGGAGACAGGGTGACCAAAAAAGTGCATTTCTGGCGTTTTTTTCCCCCTCTAGATAACATTCACTGTGCGGGGTAAATAATGAGTTACTTTGATAGATCGGACTTTTACGGACGTGGCGATACCAAATACGTATTTTTGCTTTACGATTTAGATTTAGATCTTTATTATAGATATGGCAAAAGGGGGGATATTACTTTTTTTTTTTTTTACAACTTTATTGATCTTATTTTTACTTTCTTTTTTAGTCCCCCTAGGGGACCACAACATGCGATGCTTTGATCGCTCCTGCAGTATGATGTAATGCTGAAGGTATAGCAGACGTGCTTAGCATGTGGCTTTATGAAAATGGTGATAAGATTATGACATCGTGTTGCCATTTGCAAATTCTTGGGTGCATTGGTCACCATTTTCGTTGACATCCCCACCCCTGTATAGGACATTACAGCGTGTGAGATGCACAGGCATCTGTTGGGTTACGGACCTTCTCTGCAATGCAGTACAAAACTTCATCCATCTTCATACATGTTGGATCCCAGTCGTGTCCAAAGCGGATTACCAGCACACGGTCTTCCTCGGAGAGGATGGCCTGGTCGACCTGCCAGCCATTGTGTAAATGTGGAAGCATATAAGACATCTTGGCAACTTGGTTTTACCCTTTCAAGAGAAAGACAATGAAGAATTACCACCACATAAACATTAAATATTTCCCTGGACTCATCGCCAGAAGGGATCTACCCCAAACCCCTTGTGGTCATACAGCTGAAGTAGAAAAAAAGTTTTTGTTTTTCTTAGATTGAAAATTTGTGAAAAAAAAAACTAATAAAATCATATATTCAATTGCATGGGAGAAAAAAAAAAACAAACAAAAAAAAAAAATAACTTACTACTGACTACCATTAACTTTCATTGGAAAAAGTATATGCCTGAGGCCGCCTGGAGAGGGGCGGAAATTCCCCGGCGGGATTTCCGCCCCTGGAAGCTGCCATAGGATTGCGTTAACAAACGCAATCCTATGCAGACGGCCGCGATTTGGCCGTGCAAAATCTCGCGCGGCATGCTCTGCAAGCCCCGCACAGAACCGTCACACGCCAGGCGCATGCGCCGGCTGCCGGCACATGAAAGAGCCAGGGCCGCGGGAGAGGTGAGTGCCACGCTGTTCTCTGCAGACGTTCGGGTCGGGTTCGGCTGTGAGAATTGCCGTCTGCAGGTGGCCTGAGGCCTACGTTGCACGGGCGTATTTGACAATAAAATTTTGTGCACGAATACAACCCATTGATTTCAGTGGGATCTTTCAGAAAGCGTATTGTGTGCACAATTGCGCTGCACCCCCCAAAAAAAACAAAAAACCTCAACATGCTCTATTTTTCAGCACATCTTGAACTCATTAAGCTACTTGGCCATTTTTTGTGCCCACAATTGTGCGAGCAAAACGTACAGTAAAAAAAAACTGCTGCGCACACAAATACGCGACACGCAAAAACACTGTGTAAATACGCGTCCACATGTGACGCAGCACTCACGCCCGCCGTGCCTCCCTGCCCAGTTTCTGCTTTTTTATTCCGTTTTGCAAATAGAAAAAAACGGCAATATACATTTCTGGGTTGAATCCTACTGATTCTAAAGGGATATTTAGGCCATTTGTTACCGCTAACAGCGCCATTTTTCTGGTTAAAAAAAAAAACACAAGGAAAGCGAATGGATCAGAAACAAAGGATAAAAATCCGAAGCCGCACTGAAACGGACAGGACGCGCAGGATTCAAAGCCGCGGCATGTCCATCGTATCGCCGTTTCCGCAGCGGGCGCTCTCCTCCCTATGAAATACGCCACTTTCAAAACCCGCGGGACTTCAGCTGCAGAAATCTCGGGGAATCTCCATGCGGTCCCGCTGCGGACGTTCCGCTAGATTTTCTGCCCCGTGTGAACCCAGCCATAGGAGGCCTTCACACTTCCGATGAAATCGCACAATTTTCACGAGATGCAAGAGTGAGTGAGAACGCAGGATTACGAAAACAAAGAATTTTAACGGTTTCATTCCCATTTGCGATGTTTTCACGCCTGCGATGTGGAGTTATTGCTCTCTACGGGCGCGTACTAAGCGCTGTACACACGCAATTTCCGTTGCGTACATGCGACATTTATATGCTACATCGCTAAACGACTGCGGGAAATGTAAAAAAAAAAAAAAATGAAGACTGCGCAAGGCGGCGTGTGTGAGATACAATGTCACGCAGTCAAACATCACTGCTGTACGCAGCATCGTACCACAGACCGCCATTAGGCTGCTCTCATATCGCTACTGCGTGCCGACCAGCGCCATACACTCCCTCGGCATGAATGTGCGTGTAATGAGCGCCAAGACGGCGCATGCCCTGATTTTTGGGCACCCGTATTTTTCACGCTGTGCAAGAGGGGCACAGGTAAAGTCTATGGGAGGTTGGCGCTGTGAATGATGTGTGCAAAAACTGCGCGAGCGCAATACGCTCGTGTGAGAGGCTTTATCACGGGGGAACTTTTTAGGTGCAGCTCTGACTGGCCAGAAAATAATAATAAGTGCACCGCATTGTGCAGCTGCAGTTCTGCCGAGAAGGCCAACCACCCGCCATTCATTTCGGGGGCAATTAGCACGTAATTAGCCTCATGGAACGGCCGCGCGCAATGGCGGCGACGTACAGAGCAGCCGCCAGTGTAGTACCGGACTCAAGCCGAGCCGCCAGTGTAGTACCGGACACAAGCCGAGCCGCCACTCCGGTCACTTACCACCCCACGCCGGCAGCTCAGCTCTCCTCCACTGCACGAGCTCCAGAAACACAACCGCCTGGAAGACTGAAGCCCGTGCCGCCATGTTGACTAAGGGAAAGGGCAGACGGCCGCGTCTTCCCGATTCAGAAGCGAAACCTGAATCGTATAACATTCATGTGTTGCTATTTCTAACGGCTACAGAAATCTCCTCATCAGCAAACTGCGTTGATTTTTCCTAAGTACAAGTGATAGAAGTCACATTTGTGTCCCAATTCCCAAATCAAAAATGGCGGTTTACGCTCCGCCCTCCCGGAACCACCTGACAGACCCCGCTTATAATAACTCCGCCCCTCTCTCGCTCTGTCGATGCTGATGTTGTGTAAAATGCAGTGAAAGCGGACCGTTCTAGTCCGTCACAAGGTTGTCATGGTTACTGGTAGTAGCTGGCGTGGTTGGCCGTTGCATTGTGAGTGTAACGTCAGCTGGTTGGAGGCACATAAAGTGAGGGGTGATAATAAAGCGATATAGAGAAGTGCAGACTATAGGCACACGGGAGTATAAGGGAGCGCTACAGGCGACGGTCAGGACGAAGGGGGCGCTGTGGACACGGCGCTCTGCTCCGCGCATGCGCATTGCGACAGCACGGAGTCCGCGGCCCGAGAACTTCAGTGTGAGGTGAGTTGTGGAGTGCAATTACCTGCTGGAGACTACTGGCTGCCACCTGCAGGCACTAGCTGTCTGTTCTGTCAGTGTATATGGTGGCCATAGACGGTGTGGGACCTCCATAGTGGCTCAGTCATAAGTCAGCTCACCATTATCACCGCTGCCTACAATCTGCACTCAGTAGTCACAACCGGCGCACGCTGCGTCCGTGACCACGCATGACAGCCGATGATGGGTTCGTTAAAACGCGCCGTCACACACTGTGACATGCGTTCACAAACACGGTAAAAATACAGTGATTTTGAGTGCGTTTTTTGAACACACGTGTGGCCCGAGGCTCTGCGCACGCCGCCATCCGATGTACAGCCTATGTTGGCGGTCCTGTCCGTGTGCCTCCCAAACGTCCCGGACTTGGGGTGGACATGTGACACCTCCGCCCAACAAGCATGTAACCCACCTGTAGCCCCGCCTCCTGCACGCAGATGGCGGCGGAGAGGGCGGGGCATGCTACGATTTTTCATCCGCGAGCAGAAACCGTAATTTGTTTCCGCTCGTGTGCCGGAAGAATGGTTCTTCCATAGCGTGCCATGGAGGGTGATTGCTGCGGAGTCTGGAGGCGGACGCCGGCCACGGATTCCGCTGTGACAATCCGCCCGTGGACGTGCGGCCTTGGGCTGCGCTCAGGGGATCCGTCGCTCTGCTCAGTTGTTGGAGGCGAGAAACTGATGTCAGACTGAGACAGACGGGGCATTTTTCTCCCTATTGATTTCAATGGGGTTTAACAAAAACGGAAAGGCTTCCGTTCGCTTCCATCCCGTCATCGCCAACGGAATAGAAGCCAGCGGAGGCCGTTCCATTTGCTTTCTATTTTTTTTTAGTTTTTTGTTTCCAAACCCAATTGAAATCAATGAGGAAGAAAACATCCGTTTATTTCAGTTTCTCCCCATGAAAGCCCGAATCTTGTGAGAGGGACCGACGAGAAAGGGGGGGCGGGGGACTATATAAATGGCACCCCGTACCTCTCACAACGCCACCATAACTTAGTTTCTGGGACGCTCCGAGGCAACAGGCTTCCTGTAAGCAATGCAGAGATCCAGAGGGTTCACTTACTTATAACTGTAAGCATGTGAACATGGTAAACAGCTGAGGTTAAACTACTGGCCCGGAGGATGAAGCGAGCCGTGCAGAGCGCCGAGTCAGCAGATGCTCCAGGACAGACGAGTAAACTCTCCCACTACAATACTTTGTATCAGGAGGATGAAATGTAGGACGGCCGTGTTATACCATATAAGGGGGGATTCAGGAATGGCCGTCTGCGGCCCCCGAAGAAGCAGAGAGGCACGGTGGGGAGACAAGTGTTCTATCACTTTTAGCCGGTCTCACATGACTGGATTCTAATTGCGGACATCGCGAGCGATTGATCTGCGGTAATCCGCGGTTCAATAGAATGCACTGGATTACACAGTTCCGCTCACATTAGCGGGTCAGAATTGCGTAATGTGCTCATGGAAAGTAGAGCGCAGCATGCAGGCGTAAAAATCATTGTTGAGTCGTTCGCTTAGCGTTGGGTTTAACCAGCGCTCATTCGGTCGTTCTCTTAACCAGCGCTCCTTCGGTCGTTCTCTTAACCAGCGCTCATTCGGTCGTTCTCTTAACCAGCGCTCATTCGGTCGTTCTCTTAACCAGCGCTCATTCGGTCGTTCTCTTAACCAGCGCTCATTCGGTCGATCTCTTAACCAGCGCTCATTCGGTCGATCTCTTAACCAGCGCTCATTCGGTCGTTCTCTTAACCAGCGCTCATTCGGTCGTTCTCTTAACCAGCGCTCATTCGGTCGTTCTCTTAACCAGCGCTCATTCGGTCGTTCTCTTAACCAGCGCTCATTCGGTCGTTCTCTTAACCAGCGCTCATTCGGTCGTTCTCTTAACCAGCGCTCATTCGGTCGTTCTCTTAACCAGCGCTCATTCGGTCGTTCTCTTAGCCAGCGCTCATTCGGTCGTTCTCTTAGCCAGCGCTCATTCGGTCGTTCTCTTAGCCAGCGCTCATTCGGTCGTTCTCTTAACCAGCGCTCATTCGGTCGTTCTCTTAACCAGCGCTCATTCGGTCGTTCTCTTAGCCAGCGCTCATTCGGTCGTTCTCTTAGCCAGCGCTCATTCGGTCGTTCTCTTAGCCAGCGCTCATTCGGTCGTTCTCTTAGCCAGCGCTCATTCGGTCGTTCTCTTAACCAGCGCTCATTCGGTCGTTCTCTTAACCAGCGCTCATTCGGTCGTTCTCTTAACCAGCGCTCATTCGGTCGTTCTCTTAACCAGTGCTCATTCGGTCGTTCTCTTAACCAGCGCTCATTCAGTCGCTCTCCGTCACTTAAGCCTGGTTTAGACACAACGATTATCGCTCAAAAAATCTTTTGAGCGATAATCATTGTGTGCTTTTTTACAACGCAAGGTGATCGCTCAAGTGTTGAGCGATCACCTTGTGCGCCGAGCGTGGAATGCAGAAGACAAGCGGGGCACTTGTCTTCTGCATCCAGCTGTTACCCGCACGAAGCGCCCGGCTGTTATACAGCTGAGCGGGGGCTGCAGAAGACGAGGGGCCGCTTGTTTTCTACATCCAGCTATTCTCCGCGGCCCCGCTTGTCTTCTGCATCTAGCTGTTCCCCGCCTGAAGCACCCGGCTGTTATACAGCCAAGCACTCCGAGCGGGGGATGCAGAAGACGAGCGGGGCCGCTTGTCTTCTGCATCCAGCTGTTCCCCGCAAGGCTGCTTGTCTTCTGCATTAGCTGTTCCCCGCAAGGCTGCTTGTCTTCTGCATTAGCTGTTCCACACTCGAAGCGCTCCGCTGTTATATAGCCAAGCGCTCCGAGCGGGGGATGCAGAAGACAAACGGGGCCACTTGTCTTCTGTATCCAGCTGTTCCCCGCTCGAAGTGCCTGACTGTTATACAGCAGAGCGCTCTGAGCGGGGTATGCAGTAGACAAGCAGGGTCGCTTGTCTTCTGCATCCAGCTGTTTTCTGCACAGAGCGCCTGGCTGTTATACAGCCGAGCGCTCTGGGCAGGGTATGGAGAATGCAGCTGGACCGCTCTGTTCCTCATACCCAGCCTGTATTCAGGGAGTGGGATAGAGCTTAACCCCTTAACGACCAGCCCATAGTGTTTTTACGTCCTCCCGAAGTGGGCCTTATTCTCTGAGGACGTAAAAACATGCTTCCTGCAGAGAATAATGCCCCTCGGGCTGTGGACGTGACAGCTCCATGCTGTCGGTGTCCGCAGGTAGCTGACAGCATGGAGCTGTCATCCCGGGCTGTTCGGAGCCCCCCCCGGCATTGCGATCGGCGCTATGCAATGGATAGCGCCGATCGCAAAAAAGTAAATAAAAGTGCCCAAAAAGTTAAAGATTCAGCTGCTCTGATGGATCGGATCCATCGGAGCAGCTGAAATTACTCACCGATGTCCGTCGCACGACTCCCAGCTGTCCCGATGCTCCGGGCGCCGTAGCCGTCCTTCTGCGCATGCGCGCCTGGCGGCATTACGTCAGCCGCATGCGCAGAAGGCCCGGCGGCGCGGGAGACTTAAAATCTCCTGGCTCCCGGCTCCTGTAGGTAGCCGGGAGGCAGGAGATGTCAGCGGGGACTGCGGTGAGCGGTCCCCGGTACCGCGATCGCCGTTATCCAATGGATAGCGGCGATCGCAAAAAAGTTAAAAAAAAGTGTAAAAAAAGAAAAGTTTCACCTCCCCTCATGGATCGGATCCATGAGGGGAGGTGAAAATACTCACCTCAGGTCCGCCGATGTCCTCCGGCCGGTGTCTGGACCCCCCGCTGGCTTCTGCGATGTGCCGATGCGGCGCGCATGCGCAGAAGCCGGCGAGCCCGGCAAATTCAAATTCTCCCTGCACCCGGCTGTCACAGATAGCCGAGTGCAGGGAGATATGACTGGGGACCGCTGTATGCGGTTTCCAGTCATATGATCACCGTTATCCATCAGATAACGGTGATCATATAAAGTTAAAAAGTAAAAAAAAAAAAAAAAAAAGTAAAAAGTAAAAAAAAGTTTAAAAAGTTAAAGTTTCATCTCCCCTTATGGATCGTATCCGTAAGGGGGGATGAAATTACGTACCCAAGGTCCCGGATTCGTTCCCTGGTGGAATGTTGATCCGCGGATCTTACCCCAGCTTCGGCGCATGCGCCCGTCAGCATGATGGCGGACGCATGCGCAAAAGTGAAAGATTGCCCAAGAAATATAAAATCTCCCTGCTACTGGCTACAAAAGGTAGCCAAGAGCCTGGAGATGTCACGGGGAGCCGCGGTGAGCGGTTACTGGTCACGTGATCGCCGTTATCCAATGCATAATGGCGATCACGTAAAAGTTCTTTAAAAAGTGGCAGTTTCATTTCCCCTCACCGATGCGATCGGTGGGAGGAGATGAAACATCTTCTCGGAGGCTTCCGCATTTGAATCCAGATGCGATTATCCTCCATGGACCCTTCCGGCTGCTGCGCATGCGCCCGCCGGCAAAATGCCGGACACATTCGCAGGAGCCGGGAAGCCCAGGAAATGTTAAATCTCCTTGCTCCCAGCGACCAACGGTTGCTGAGTGCTTGGAGCAGTGACCAGCGGCCTCGCTGAGCGGTCCCCAGTCACATGATAAAGTAGCGAACTAACATTAGGCCGGTCACGCGTGACCAGAGAGGAATTACAGGTTCTGCATGCGCTTGATCAGCGGTAATCCACGGATCAATCGCATGCATTGGATTACACAATTCCCCCCAATTAGCGGGTCGGAATTACGTAATCCACTCGCAGAAACAGAACACAGCATGCTATATTTTACCACGAATATCTGCGACCTAGAGCCCATTGTGCTCTATGACCGCGGATATACCCGCAGCCCATATGCAAACACATTGTGTACGGGCTGCGGGTACCCGGGTCATCTCTAAGCGACGGTGCGGGAAATGCAAACAAAAAAACGCCTGTGTGAGTAGGCAGTTATGTGCAGTACATTACGCAACCGTACGCAGGGTCACAGCCGGGCTCACAGCTGGAATCCGCTGCTGGCCTCCGCAAGCAGATTCCGCCTACGGCTACGTGAGCCCGGCATTATTCAGACCGCTACCTGTAATCCGTAATTTACAAGAAGCCCCGGGAACGCTCGCCTTCCTGCAGTTCCAGGAGCAGCTTGTTGAGCGCCTTCTCTGTGAGACCGCTGCACCGCAGCAAGATTACAAAGCCTCACAGCGCCACTTTCTACACCCCATCCCCGCCGCTGAGGTTACGAAATACCCCCCAAAATACATGAGAGGAGGAGGGGGGATACCCGGTTTTCTTGCCCCATGTGCCCAGCCCAACCAGCCTCCGTAATTACCCCTGTCTTCGGACATAAAACGCATTTATATTATTACCTTTATCTAATATTTAGGGAATGCCAAAAAATGGGGATGGCGGGGATTATTTTTAGGAAGTCAATTTCCGTATAAGTGGGCAATGGGGCCTGGAATTTATTCAGTTCTGCCCTGAAATCCAGCGGGCATTCCCTCCATTATGGGCCTAGCCATGTGTCCTGTAAGTAGATTAGGGCCACAATGGGTATGTTTCTGAACAGGGGACAAACAGGGGTATCCATTTTGGGGTGAAAGTCTTCATTCCTATGTACACTGTACAAAAAAAACAGTTTTTAAATTGACAAAATTGACAAACAAATGAAAATCGTAATTTTTTCCTTTTGCTTTGCTTAGATTCATTCAAATACTTTGGGGTCAAAATATGCAGTACACCCCTAGATGAATTTGTTAAGGGGTCTAGTTTTTAAAATGGGTCATTTGTGGGGGTTCTCTATCGTTTTGGACGCTCAATGGCTCTAACTGTGGGCAATGGGGACTGGAATTTATTCCGTTGTACCCTGAAATCCAACGGGTGCTCCTTCCATTATAGGCCTAGCTATGTTTCCTTTAAGTAGATTAGGGCCACAATGGGTATGTTTCTGAACACGGGACAAATGGGGGTATCCATTTTGGGGCGAAAGTCTTCATTCCTATGTACACTTTCCAAAAAAAACAGTTTTTAAATTGACACAATTGCCAAAAAAATGAAAATCGTAATTTTTTCCTTCTGCTTGGCTTAGATTCATTCAAAAACTGTGAAGTCAAAAAAGTCATTATACCCCTAGATAAATTCGTTAGGGGGTCTACTTTTCAAAATGGGGTCACTTGTGGGGGTTCTCCATCGTTTTGGTCACTCAATGGCTCTACAAGTGGGCAATAGGGCCTAAATCTCCTTCAAGCAAAATTTCTGTTCCGAAAGCCACCGGTTGCTCCTTTCATTTTGGGCCCCATTGTGCATATAGACGTAATACTAGGGCCACAATGGGTATGTTTCTGTGCACAGGACAAACAGGGGTATCCATTTTGGGGTGCAAGTCTTCATTCATATATGTGTGGTACAAAAAAAACTGCTTTTGAAATGACAGAATTACCAAAAAATGAAAATCGTATTTTTTTTCCTTCGGCTTGGCTTAGATTCATTCAAAAACTGTGAGGTCAAAAAAGTCATCCTACCCCTAGATAAATTCGTTAAGGGGTCTACTTTTCAAAATGGGGTCACTTGTGGGCGTTCTCCATCGTTTTGGTCACTCAAGGGCTCTACAAGTGGGCAATGAGGACTAAATCTCCTTCAAGCAAAATTTCTGTTCCGAAAGCCACCGGTTGCTCCTTTCATTTTGGGCCCCATTGTGCATCCAGACATATGATTAGGGCCACAATGGGTATGTTTCTGAGCACGGGAGAAACAGGGGTATCCATTTTGGGGTGCAAGTCTTCATTCATATATGTGCTGTACAAAAAAACTGCTTTTAAAATGACAGAATTACCAAAAAAATGAAAATTGTAATTTTTTTCCTTCGGCTTGGCTTAGATTCATTCAAAAACTGTGAAGTCAAAAAAGTCATTATACCCCTAGATAAATTCGTTAAGGGGTCTACTTTTCAAAATGGGGTCACTTGTGGGGGTTCTCCATAGTTTTGGTCACTCAATGGCTCTACAAGTGGGCAATGGGGCCTAAATCTCCTTCAAGCAAAATTTCTGTTCCGAAAGCCACCGATTGCTCCTTTCATTTTGGGCCCCATTGTGCATCCAAACGTAAGATTAGGGCCACAATGGGTATGCTTCTGAGCACGGGACAAACAGGGGTATCCATTCTGGGGTGCAAATCCTGATTTTCATGTGTACTATAGAAAAAAGTCCTGTCTTTAAAATGACATATTTGCAAAAATATGAAATTTTTGTTTTTCTCTTCTAAATTGCATTGACTCCTGAAAAAAAACTGTGGGGTTAAAATACTCATGACACCCCTCAGTGAATACGTTAAAGGGTGTAGTTTTTAAAATGGGGTCACTTGTGGGGGTATCTATCATTTTGACTCCTATGAGCCTTTCCAATCTTGGATTGGTGTAGGAAAACAAAGTGTTCCTCAAAATGCTGAAAAGTAATGTTACATTTGTACGTCTCCTAAATGGTTAAAAAAAAACGAAAGTTTTTCCAATGTGCGCCCAAAATAAAGTAAACGGATGGAAATATAAATCTTAGCAAAAATTTCTATATTATGTTTGCACATATTTGAGATATTGCAGTTGGAAATGTGAAAAAATGACGATTTTTTCAAAATGTTCCCAATTTTGGCGCTTTTAATAAATAAACACAAATTCTATCGGTCTTTTTTTTCCACCTAAATGAAGTACAATATGTGGCGATAAAACAATGTCAGAATCGCTTGGATATGCAAAACCTTTCTGGTCTTTTTCCATGCTAAAGTGACATGTGTCAGATTTGCAAAATTTGGCCTGGTCATTAAGGCGTAAACAGGCTTGGTCACTAAGGGGTTAAACAATAGTATCAGCTGAATCCCGCTGTGAATTCCTGATTACTGATTGCTGATCTTTCAGCATACTGAAAGACAACGATGAGCGACGGGATAACGAAAACTGCACGATGTCAGTGCAGATACACACAACGATTATCTATCAAAAGATGGCTTTGAGCGATTTTTGAGCGAAAATCGTTGCGTCTAAAAGGGCCTTTATACAGCGAATGTGAAGGACCGAACGATTCTCGTTTGAATGATGTATCCGCCCGTCTAAGCAGGATGCCTGAGAGCGAACGAGCCGGCGACGACGTAATTCACTCCTTCAAACAATTAACGGCTCGTCTAAAAGGACCAAAATACAAAGAAACGATAAAATATCACAGACAATAAAATAAGGAGCATCGATACAGATATATATATATATATATAGAAGAATAGTTCTACACTAGATAAGTAGATATGTGGGGTAAGCATTTTGTTAATAGCAGGAAGGAGTGTTTACAAGGTGCAGGTTAATCTCATACCCATAAAACCTAACTAAGGAGGACGGTTAGGCCTCATGTCCACGGGGAAAATCAAATCTGCTCCGGATTTGTAACGCGGATTTGGGCCGCGGATGCAGTGCGGATGAGCTTAAAATAGTATTTTATTGCATGCGGATGACACGCGGATGCGTTTTTTTTCACGCGTGTATGCACGCGGATGGCATTTTTGCATCTGCGCGTGAAAAAAAATGCAAGGCCACTGAAAAAGAAGCCAAACTTGTAATCCGCATGCAGATTTCACGCACCCAAATAAATGGCATTTAACACCCGCAGCGGATTTCCCGCACCCCATAGAGATCAATGGGGCCATCCGGAGCGTGATCCGCACCTAAGGCCTCATGTCCACGGGGAAAATCAAATCTGCTCCGGATTTGTAACGTGGATTTGGGCCGCGGATGCAGTGCGGATGAGCTTAAAATAGTATTTTATTGCATGCGGATGACACGCGGATGCGTTTTTTTTCACGCGTGTATGCACGCGGATGGCATTTTTGCATCTGCGCGTGAAAAAAAATGCAAGGCCACTGAAAAAGAAGCCAAACTTGTAATCCGCATGCAGATTTCACGCACCCAAATAAATGGCATTTAACACCCGCAGCGGATTTCCCGCACCCCATAGAGATCAATGGGGCCATCCGGAGCGTGATCCGCACCTAAATGGAGCATGTCCATTTTTTTTCATGCTCCATGATTTTTCTAATTCACATTTATTGACCATCCGCGGGTATTTAGCTACCCGCGGGTGGTCAATGCATTCCTATGGGGCGCGGATCCGCGCGCGGGTGATCCGCTGCGGATTTTAATTATTATTTTCCCCGTGGACATGAGGCCTTAATGGAGCATGTCCATTTTTTTTCATGCTCCATGATTTTTCTAATTCACATTTATTGACCATCCGCGGGTATTTAGCTACCCGCGGGTGGTCAATGCATTCCTATGGGGCGCGGATCCGCGCGCGGGTGATCCGCTGCGGATTTTAATTATTATTTTCCCCGTGGACATGAGGCCTTAATGAGTCACTCAGATCCAGAATTCATCCTAAAGAGACCAGACGCCTGCACATGTGTGATCCTGCAGGAAATGTAATACTTAATCATGGGACGCCCCCTTTAAACAAGACACCCTTTGCACTAATTCCATGCTTCACTTGCATTTGCAGCTCTCCTAGGAAGACAACCAGAAACATTTGTCTTGTTTACTTGACTCATTTATTTTTTTCTCCTAATGACATTTGCAGGATGAATAAAGGCAAAGAGCTGCCTGGGGCCTTAGTGGAGGAGATTGGAGGACCCGATGGAGTCATGGAAGAACATGTGGACTTTCTGGAGAAACTCTTTACTTTGGTTACCTTGAAGGAATTGAATGAAAATAAGGAACAGTTAGCTGAAAAAATCGTATGCATATTTAACTGGGCAAACAAACCGGATGTCAGCAGCGAGCTCCTGAAGTGTTTACCTAGGCTCAAAGTGATAGCAAGTGCGGGGGCCGGGGTCGACCACTTGGATATAAAGATGATTTCAAGCTATGGCGTGAAAGTGGCGAACACCCCTCATGCTGTCACCAATTCTACAGCAGACTTGGCAATGACACTGTTACTGGTAGTGGCCAGGAACTTTATGGAGGGTAATGTAACTTTGTGACCCACGCATATATTATATATATATATATATATATATCTCCTTTGGTACACACATGGTAGTACATTCACTTCCCACTGCTCCTTTTTGGTTCACCTTGCTTGTGTATGCATCTTCCTTATAAGCATCTCTCTGTACAGTGGTGGTCACAAGAAGTGCTATATTACTGTAGTGGGGCTAATCCAAGAACATTAGATAGTTATTAGTAGCCAGACTATACAGAATACAAGCACACCAGCTACCTAGCTTACTGAAATTGACCAGCGCAGGTCTAATATACACCCGTAAGGTACCATAGACACTGGGCCATTAAAGACTGACTAGTGATGAGGTTATGGTCGCTGCAACAATTTGTGCTACAATGCAAAGAATTTTACGGTTTTGTTTATCAGTGACTGTCCTAAGGGTGGTCATACACATTAGCTATTGATCGGCCCAACATGCAGATTTCTACAGGACTGGCCAATCATCTAATGTGTAAAGGCCCATTTAGACAATGATTCTCACTCAAAGCCATATTTTAAACTATAAGCGTTGCGTCTAAATGCACGGACATTGTGCAGTTTTCGTGCACGATTCGTTCCTTGCTCAATTCTAGTTTTCTAGCACTGAGCAGTGAACTCTTATCAGCGGTGCAGGCTGTTATCACAGTCGGCAGCGCTGATAAGATTCTTTCAGCTCGTGTCCCGCTGGTAGTTCAGTGGGACACGAGCTGTAAGCGCGGAGAACAATGCAGCTGTTTACTTATGCAGAATAGCTGTATTGTTCATCGAGCGATAGCTGCAGGGTCCCGCTCCGCCTGCATAGCTCTTTAGTAGCTAAATAGCTACTATAGACTATGCAAAGATGATTGCTCAAAACTGTCACTCAAACTGTCCTCTGAGCGATTTTTGAGCGATCATCTTTCAGTGTAAATGGGGTCTTAGTGGAACTCCCAAATCTCCCACTACAGAATATGTCAAGGGAGATAAGGATTGTCAGTTGCGCAAAAGCCCCTTTTTTGTTCTTGGAGAGGTAAGCCTACTCTCTCTCTTCATTCACAGGGGAGGAGAGCTGTCAGCCAAACACTATCTGGGATGTATGGATAGCTTACGTTTTGAATGTTGCGTTTTCTTCTGATATCTCCTGCTTTGTCTCCGACTCTTTTGTCCTGATTTTATATTTTTAACAATGTAATAGTTTTGGTTCTACTTTTGAACCATACTTCTTGTATATTCTTTTCCACAGCTCACCGGATTGCCGTGTCCCCCAGCACTGTTCGGTTTGATGCTAATTGGATAGGAGGAGACATAACCGGGAAGACGCTTGGAATTGTTGGAATGGGGAGGATTGGATACAAAATTGCTCAGCGAGCTAAAGCGTTTGAGATGAAGATTGTGTATCACAATAGACACCGCAGGTAATGCACCGCGCCACGTTTTTGTTCCACACAGGTGTGATCATACCACATAGGTAGTCCGTGCATCTATGATGGGGCGTGGAGAGAAGTCAGTCTCTCTCTTTCTCTTCCTCTTCTGCTCTTTTTTTTTCTCTTCTCGTTCTTCTCCTTTTTTCACTCTTTCCTTTTTTTCTCTCTTTTTTTTTCTCTCCTCTTCTTTTTTCACTCTTTCCTTTTCTCTCTCTCATCTTCATTCTTCTCTTTTTCTCATGCTTCTTTGTTCTCTCTCTCTCTCCACTTTTCAAAAGCTATAACTATTTATTTTACCATCGACATGGCCATTTCAGGGCTTGTTTTTTGGGTAGTGAACTGTAGTTTTAAGAAAAAAATCTAGCATATGGCTTTTTAAATCACTTTTTATTGCATTTTTGGGGAGATGATATGAACAAAAAAAATGTTTTTGGGTTCTTTTTTCTTTAAAGCATTTGCTGTGCAGGTTAAAAAGTGTGTCAATTTATTGTATGGTTCATTATGGATGCGATGATAATGAGTGCTATGTAGACAATGCAGAAGGTCAATAAATCAGGATGAAGGCAGCAGTGATGGTGCAAAAACAAGAGAATCCTTTTAGTCCTCCCAACACAAATAATGGGAGGAATAAAAGGATTCTCTTGTTTTTGCACCATCACTGCTGCCTTCATCCTGATTTATTGGACTGTTTGTATCTTTGGTCTATCTGGATCAGGATTCCTGTCCAGCCCTGCTGGGTTTGAGAAGTGCTGCTGACAAACTATATCGTATAGACAATGCAGAAGGTGGCAGTGCCGTTTCCTGCAGGAACCTTGCTATCAGATGATCTCTGGCGATCCCCGGCATGTTAGTACTGCAGGGTCTTAGGCGGCTCCTGACCAGCTCTGACAGTCACTTGTGTCACATTAGGGGGATGTTTTTCTCCTGCAACTGGGGCTCTTATGGATGCTCCAGTTACAAGGTAAAAGTGTAAAATAAAACTAAAATACAGTGTGAATGTCCCCCAGAGGTCTTGTATAACATCATGGAGGGCATAGATGTAAAAAAAAAAAAAGGTTACAAAAATTAACTAAAGAAAAAAAAAATTATATATATATATATATATATATATATGGCAGAAAAATAAAATAGGGTCATAAAACCACCCTATTGGTAAAATCGCTAAAAAATGTCAAAGTGTTAAAGGACCGAAACACTCTGGTTTGTAAGGGGTTAATAGGTTGGTAAAAGAGGAGCACATGGAGTGATATTTGTACAGCTGTTTTTTATTCATCCTTAATACATATTGTTATACAGGCCGGAGGAGGAGGAACAATCGGTGGGAGCTTCATATTGTGCCCGGCTGGATGACTTACTGCAGCAGTCGGATTATGTGATGCTGGTTGTCAACCTGAATTCGGACACGGAAAAGATTATTGGGAAACGCGAATTACATATGATGAAACCCTCAGCGAAACTGATAAATATAAGCAGAGGTGTGTAGCCATGGTTATACGTACTTGTGTGGCATGTAGTCAGCATTAGTAGTTATGTCCGTTGGCAGTAGAAGGTTATATGCCAGGTAAGGACCACAGGGCAGGAACCTCCGGACAATCCTGTCTGTGTGGTGTTGTGCACTGAACAATATTCATATCCCTTTTCTCCCCACTTCTTTACGGTTATTGCTGATGGTTTAAGAATTCTCTAATATCTTTGCACTTAGGGCTTGTTGTTGATCAAGATGCGTTGGTGGAAGCTTTACAGACAGGTCAGATTACAGCCGCTGCATTAGATGTCACATATCCAGAACCGCTGCCAAGGTAAACACTTTGAGTTCACTTCGTCCATCATGTTATGGGATTTATATTTACTTTATAGCACCTTGAGGGTCAGTCCAGACGCAGCGGATACTTTCTGCTACTGATTTGCCTTCCAATCTGTGATCAGTCTGCAAGTGTTAGGGCTCATGTCCACCGGCGTATATGTAAAATGCAGCGGGCCCCCCCTGCAGTGTTTTACTGAGGTTTGTAAACAGCGGCTCTGCCAGCAGAGACTGCATATGGCCGTGTATAACTTTTTTTAAAAATTTCCTCTCCCCTGTGTTTCAGAGCGGTAATGCATATGAAAAACGCTGCCAATATGCAATGTATTGCGTATGGGCAACGTATCATGAGCAGCCTTTATAAATGTAGAGGGCTTACACTTGTGTGGGACGCAGAGAAATAAGGTAGGCTGCAATTTATTACTCCTGGTTATTGATATGCAGAATCTACATGCACTAGTGCATCGATCAATGAAAAGTCCATTGACTCCATTCACCACGTATCACAGCCATCGCATAAATGTGGATGGGGCTTTGAAAACCCATCCTCCTGTACTGTAATAGAAATTGCAGCACATTTGCATTGCAAAATCGTCACCACAAATTCTTCACATCCGGAGTCCTTGTTACTGTCTATCCACAGACGGCCACATTCATGGTAGCACTGCTCAGTACACTTCACATGAATGGCCCGAGCTGCGCAGCCACACTCATGGTACCACTGCTCAGTACACTTCACATGAATGGCCCGAGCTGCGCAGCCACACTCATGGTACCACTGCTCAGTACACTTCACATGAATGGCCCGAGCTGCGCAGCCACACTCATGGGCATCACTGTTCTTAATCAAATAATCAAGGGGCTGTGAAATTCCTGCAAGTAATGCAATGGGTTCTTGGGGGAAGGGTTGAACAACCACTAATCACACTTTGATGGTCTATCCTAAAGATAGGCTGTCAATTTAAAATTGCAGGAACCCCCTTTAAATTAAGGATATGTTTATTATTTTTTTCTGTCTTGTTGGATCTGGAAGGAGAAAAAAAAATGTGTTTAAGTACATATGATGAAAACATGGTTCTTCCACTTTATAAATCACTAGTCAGCCCACACAGAAAAATCTGTCTACAGTTTTGGGCACCATTGGTCAAGAACGATATATCAGAGCTTGAGCAGGTACAAGGGCGGACAACTAAAGTAATAAACGGAAAGTGTGGGCTTCAGTACCCAGAGAGCTTATCAAAATTAGAGTTACTTAATTTAGAAAAAAAAAGATGGTTGAGGGGTGACCGTATATCCGGGGGTCAATACAGAAATCTTTCCCAAGATCTGTTTATATCCAGGACTTTAACTACATTCTCAGGACCTCCTTCCAATACGTGGGCCCCTTAGCAGCCGCTATAACTACTGCGACGGTAGTTACACATCTTTAAACAAGGGGACACCCTCTGGGTCTAGAAGAAATAAGGTTTCTACTCTAACATAAAATAGGGTTCTTTACTGTAAGAGCAGACTGTAAGAGTCCAAGCTTGAGGAAGTGGCAATGGTGAAATGAGCGCAACAGTGAGTTGTATTCACTTGATGGAGATGGGTCATCGATCCAGTGATTGATTCTGATTGCGAGAGTTGGAGTCAGAAGCAAATTTTTCTCATCTTAGGGAAAACATTCTCATGGCGTGTTTTTGTCTTCCTCTGGATCAACATTGCAGGAAAATAGGCTGAATGGGATAAACGTGCGTCTTCCTTCTGCCTTACAGCTATGTGGGGGATGTGCTTAGACTGACATTTTATGTCTGAATTCAGGATGTTCTGCAGTGAAATGCTCGCCCCTTAATCTGCTTGATCTATCTCTAGCTGATCGTGCGCCAGAGTCTGATCTATACCCGCTGTGATCTGTCGTAGATCTGCACAATAACTGACACCAGGCGCTTCTGTAAAGTACACTACATTTGTCACTTTTTTAAAAAAGTGGCAAAGGCATCTGTTAGCGCAATTTTCGCTATCTCGATATACTGTGCGTTTCCAAATTAAGATAATATGTGCAGGCCTGGAGAGCCTTTCAAAGACCACACGGCCTACATCATGTGTTCCCAAAAGAGTCTGTCTTTATTCTGCGCGCGTTGAAACTTAAATAAGTTTCAACCCAGGAAGTATACAGTTACAATTATTTAGCGTGCTGATTGGTTGTCCTCAGAGGGAGGTATTTGTGAGGTAGCTTGTGATGTCATCCATCTGGGAGGAACTTCAGTGAGCACGCTCAGTTCATTCTTGAATATGTCCTCGTGAGAAGAACATCCTGTGTTTCTCCTCTCTGCTGTCCAAGACAAAGCACTCCTAAAAAGGTTTGGCCAGTTAGAACTGGTTTTACCAGTTCTTGGGACAATAGGCACTGCTCCTTAAATTCTTGTGGAGGTGGTGGGGGGGTGATCTTCACTTCCCCCAGAGTTTCAGACCATTACAGACAAAACACAGCATATTCACAGTTGATAACAGAAAATACATACAGAATGGTGAACATATAGGATATCTCCCACAATTCCCTCCTTTGTTGTGCGTATTTTCATTCTCCTGGATGTTTTTTCCTTCCTATTTGTGTTCTCGGGCCTTTCCCTACCACCTACAGGGGACCCTAGCTGCCACCTCCCTTATCCCTGCCTACTGCTGGGTGATATCCAGGATAAGGAAAATACCTCACAACACGTTACAGTTTCCCAACGGTATTCTAGGTAGATGGCTCCTGAAAGATTGATCTTTATTTCACGTTTTCTGCATAAGCCACCTTGTTCATAGTTTAGATGATATAACATGTCTATTGTGATCGGCTTACCAAGGTGTGATTTCAGGTTATATTGTTTGTTACATGTTAACATTGGTCTGATTACACAATATGGCTGAAACATTGGTACACTTACTGCTACCTTATTGTATCTGTTAACATTTTTGTACTATTTTATACACTAAAACTTGCTTAGTCATACCCAAGCTTTGTAAACCAAGATGTTATCAGTCTGAGACCCCCCACCATCTGAAGTAGCCAGTTTCATTGATCAAAGGTTCAGAATCAACAACTCAATTCCCTAGACAATGATGATGGTATCACAGGATTAACAAGACAATAGATTCCTGGCCATACAATGTATATGGACAGAGTTCAAACAAACCTATACAAATGGAACTGTAGTTAATGCAGGTAGCATTGTTCTGTCACATTTCACAGTTACATCAAAGCTTCCTACACCAAACAGGTTTGAAGTCCACTTGAATGTTCATAGCTATTTGTATGTAAAATACAAAATGGAGGATAAAGGAAAATACAAAATGGAGGATGAAGGACAAAATGGAGGGTTACAAATATTTCATCAAGATACATAAAATTAGCATACAATTTAGGGTTGGAATATGTACTTTGACATATCATGGTTTGATCTTCAAGTTCTATTAATCAACTTCTGAAATATATTACATAAACAACCAAATATCTGTTCCCTATATTTTCATTTGCTAGCAACATAAAACCAATCTTATCAAATCTGGGCTCGAGAAAATAATGAAAAATAATAAAAAATTCAAAAAAACGTTAGATGTTGAATACAAATGTCTCTTCCTGTAAAATTGTTTCTTCTTCTCTTGATCTTCTTTAGATCCTAAACCTATAGGATCTCCGATGCAGGGAAGCAGGGGGATTATTGTGCCCTCACTGCTTTCCCTGGTTAGCCAAAGAACAGACCCTAAGTAGGAATCTGTCCCGCCCATTACATTGGTATCAAACAATCTTCTCCATTCTCCATATCCAGAAGTATCCACAGCTGACTATAGAGCCCCTTTATTCCAATGTAGCAGCTGCCTCTGTACAGCATTTTGTTGCCCAAGGTCTTCAGGGAGGAGCGGTGATGCTTTGCCCTCCTTTGATGTCATCTGCTGGCGGTTATTATGCAGAGTATGAGGATCACCCCAGTGACAATTTAGCAGCAGTCGGGCACACTTGTCAGTTCTTCAGGCTCAGTTGAATAGTCATAGCGTATGGACAGATGCAGCAGGTACTTGGAGAAGATGAAATTTCAAATCACAATTGAAAAAGTCCAAAAGTCCTGGTGGAAATAACTCAGTTCATACATTTTCTCAGTCCCAAATAAATTTGATGCAGAATAAATCAGTCCATGGCAAATCAAACAAAACAAAATCACAATCTGGGGTCTTGTGTGCTTTTCTTCACCCCTTCATAAAAATAGATGAAACAAAAATCTGTAGGTCAAATTTATCAATAAAACAATCTCTGCTCAGAGGGACCTGATAAGTTTTCTGCTGTAGCAAATGAATATTTTTAATATTCCTAATCTATCTTCAGTAAAGCACAAATAACTTCTGTATACTGTATACATAAACTAATCAATTAATTATTACTATTTAAACAAACATAATATCAAACATTGCAAATCAATCAAGTTTACAATAGAATAATCTTAGATTTATCAAAATCATCATCAGTACAGTTACTTATTTTTCACGTTATCAAACACTGCGAACCAAGTTAAGCAAATTTTATAACGCAACATTCCTAGATTTGTCATAATCCTCTTCATCAGTAGTTATGTATTTACCACATCCCTTATGAGGAAGAAGAGAAATGACAGCCCAATGACCGCAGGGGTCCTACATATGACAAAGGATTATGGGCCACATTTGTCTCCTTCCTTGATTATCTTTATTCAATGTCTGACATGAACCCAAATTAGCTTTCCTTGAGGTTTCACTGAGGTTGTAGGGGTTAACAGCACTTGAAAGGATTCTTTGCATTTTGATCTGGAAACACGGAGAATACACATTTATGAGTGACAGATGATATAACTCCTGATGTTAGGCACTCACATGGGAGGTAAGGCCCTCCTTTTTGGCCTGGAATAAGAATAGGCCTATTACAGCAGCATTACCAAACAAAACCTTCATAGGGACTCAACTTAGTCTTATATTTAGGCGTGGTTCTAACCAAGTAGATGACTAATAAAATGTTTACCTTTATTATTTACTATGACTTCTGGTGTACCTAAATATTCAAAATTACTTTCATAAAACATATTTTTAGGTCATATTTTAAGCGTGTTAAAATTATTTTTATTTTATTTATTTTTATTTCTCAAGCCACGCCTCCAAAAAACATGAAAAGAGGTCTATGCAAACCAACAACTCCAAACACCTACCTGTGGTAGCTGTATGCTATCATTCTGCAGTCACTGATACAGATATAGTCTGGCTCGCACCGAGAAGGTACCTTGACCAATTGGCCTGGATTGTAATGGGCACATATCATGCACCCGTGTACAAACCCTATTGCAGCAGTGTTGAACCCTGGGGTAAGCCAAGCAGAAGACACCATACCGCACATTACCTCCTTAGATGAATGGGTTAGCTTAGGGATCAGGTGTGACATCATGGAGTACAGTGTGCAGGGGAGGCACAGGCATTTACCTTTCTGCCAGACCCCAGTAGCATTCCGCTCGCTTTTCCACTCCTCCTTTTTCTTCTTTTGAGGCCTGTTCCTGTAATTCAAGCAACAGAGAAATATCTACACCTGTTTCAGGTGCAAGCAGGTTACCAGCCGTTACCTCATTCAAGGGAAGTCAGGCTGCTGCGGTGCCTGCTCTCTGGTCCCTTCCAGCCTCAGTGGTTGTCTCTGTGGCATAAGCCTGGACTCTGATGATAAGTCACCTGTGCGGAAAGAGCTAAAAACTTGTAGAACAAAAGACACTGCTTCTGCGTTCTGGATTGGCTTACTCAAGGACCCCATGAAACTTCCACTGTGCCCCATAAGATGTGAAATCGTGTACGATTCCCAATGTGTACCTTAAGTCGGTGCAGACACAAACAGTCTTACCTGCAGCCAGCTTACATATTTCAGTGAGCGCCATCACCTCTATTTCCTGAGTAACTGAGTGTCTCAGGAGGGAAAGAGTGGTTTTTGTACAATTACCTCTTTCTGTCGGTTACCACTGCATAGCCTGTTTTACTTGTCCATTTCGTCGATATTTGGAACCATCTATGGGTAAAACTCAAGATTTACATTAATCATGGCAGTTTCAACATTATTGTTAGGACATCCAGTTTTCTGTTTTCATTAATCTTCCGACAATCATGTACTTGCTATTAAATGTCATGGTCTGAGCCTGCTGCTCCTCCTCTCAACCTTCTGAATTCAGTAAAAGACATGAAATGGCATTTGGAACTATACCCCACTTGATTGCGATATGTGAGGGTGCTAGCAGGGCCGTCTCATACATAGCCTGGAAGCTGAAAGATGTTTAGTTTGCACTCTATACAGTATTTTTATGACCCCTTGAGGAAGCATGACGTTAGGTGGCCCCACACCACCTCTGGTACCTGTACGAAAACATACTGCAAACAGGAGAGGAAATATTGTTATTACAATCTACAACCATAACAACAGCACCAATGATGGTAAATTACTGGTTTACTAAGGGACTGGTATCCCTGATAGCATTTCGGGATAAACTCAATTACTGGCATCAAAAATGTACTTATTTTTCAAATGTAACTATTTTCATGTAAAATACTGTTGTTAATTGAAAATGAGATACACTCTAAAATAGAACTTTTGTTATTAATTTGACTAAAGTACTTATCAGGTGTCTCAAGTACACAATTTCCTCATTTTAGTATCTTAATTCAATAATATTCAAATTAACACAACTCAATATTTTTAAATTCTCCACATACTCAAAGAACCTATATATATATAAATATACTGTGGTAATCCTGGACTGTTATCTCACACAACTACCCTCAGAAATAAATTAGATGCCCCTCCTTTGGCCACCTACATTTGTTCAAGTGAGAGACTTAACATGGAGTCTAAGAGTGACCTTCCCTCTATACATTACCACAATATACATATATATACCAACATCCACTTAAATGGAGACACGCTTCTCTCCTAGGCTGGTCTGTGTTGAGGGTGGAGCAAGACCTCTTCCTATTGTTCTTCCCTCCCATCTCCTTACATCACCTAGCTCCACCCCCTGTGGCCTGGCTCAGCGTTTGGTCTTTCTTGCCTCATTTCATTTCTAGCCTCCGAACAGTATATACCATATAACACAATCTAACTCTCATACGGGCCCTTCATTTATACACACAAATTCACACTCACTGGGGTTTTCACTCGTACACAGACTGATAAGTATCTCATGTGAAGTAGAAATTGGGATTGTATTTACTGTACATAGAACTTCCCATATTGAACAAAGTATATATATAAGAAAACTCTTATGTACCGCGGTTTTTACATATTTTGTTCAGAATAGGCTATCCAATGACAAACATAATACAACTTATGCCCATTTCCACCCACATACTTATATTCACCACTCCAGATAGCAACTATTATCATCGTTCATTGTTAAACCTTCTCCCTTTCCTTAACTCATTGACTTGCTTTTTCCTTTCCCATTTTTGTGTGTCCATTTATGTTTACAAACATCATCTCACTGAATTTGCTTGCGAGTCATACTTCGGTTTTTTTCCCACAACTCACGACACAGGTCTGGCTTATCTTTTAATAAGCACTTACAATTTCACCCCTGCCCATCTTGTCGTAATTGGAAAAATCCTTAATTAATTGAGATTCTCTACTCCAGCACCTCATGGCACAGATCTGCACTTTTGGCACCACATTGTGGAACCTCAACAGTCCGTTTGGCCTGCCATAATCGGAGCAGAATCTCTGGCTAGCCCACATCTCTACTCCAAGCCCAAATTCCCTTGAGTTGATGTATGCAGACATGGCAAATGCAAGCATTCCATGTGCACCCCTCCCCCCACATAACAAAGGGAGACCTCTTCAGCCACATGTTGCACAATGGAAACTCCGACCGCATGGACACTCTACTGTTTTTAACCCTTGAGCTAACTTTGCTTATATCAACTTTCCTTTTTGCTTTCTTTTAACAAGTTATACTGCACTTTCTTTGTTCCTTATTAACCTGCACAGTCTGTTCACACCATTTACTTCTACAAAGACAATACAAAACCCCCCATAGCTCACACCTTCTTTCACTCAGGACATTTTCTTCACAGACAACATAAAAACAACACAGTATATCTATTTCATAGTTCTTTAGATACAGACTTATCATATTTCAACTCACCCGGCCTGGGGCGGATCATAGCAGAGAGGGAGAGATGGGACAGGTATAAGAATAGCTTATTACCTTGTTTGAGCTCATTATCTGTCCGTCTCTGCTTCGAAGTCCCCTTGTGTCCGGATAACGATGAAATATCTTCATATCTCTGTATCTTCATTATCTCAGCAGTGCCTCCAAATTTGTTAGCGCAATTTTCGCTATCTCGATATACTGTGCGTTTCCAAATTAAGATAATATGTGCAGGCCTGGAGAGCCTTTCAAAGACCACACAGCCTACATCATGTGTTCCCAAAAGAGTCTGTCTTTATTCTGCGCGCGTTGAAACTTAAATAAGTTTCAACCCAGGAAGTATACAGTTACAATTATTTAGCGTGCTGATTGGTTGTCCTCAGAGGGAGGTATTTGTGAGGTAGCTTGTGATGTCATCCATCTGGGAGGAACTTCAGTGAGCACGCTCAGTTCATTCTTGAATATGTCCTCGTGAGAAGAACATCCTGTGTTTCTCCTCTCTGCTGTCCAAGACAAAGCACTCCTAAAAAGGTTTGGCCAGTTAGAACTGGTTTTACCAGTTCTTGGGACAATAGGCACTGCTCCTTAAATTCTTGTGGAGGTGGTGGGGGGGTGATCTTCACTTCCCCCAGAGTTTCAGACCATTACAGACAAAACACAGCATATTCACAGTTGATAACAGAAAATACATACAGAATGGTGAACATATAGGATATCTCCCACACATCGTAAAAAGAATTTGTAACTTTTTGCCCTTTCTCCAAGTACAGGTTTGATACTTTTTTACTAGAGTATTTTGATAAGCGCCACTTATTAACCCCTTAAGGACACAGCCTGTTTTGGCCATAAGGACGCAACGATTCTTTAAAAATTTTTCATCTCCATGGCCAAATGAGGGCTTGAATTTTACGTGGCAAACTGCAGTTTTTATTGGTACCATTTTTGGGTAAATACATAATATATTGTAACATTTTTTTGTATTTACTGTATGTTTTCAGAGGGCATGATACTCCAAAACCCAGACACTATTTGCGTACCATTTGCAAGACTCCCAGTGGCTTGTGTCACCTCTTTACCCCCAGGCTATGAGCAACCCTGACAAGCTCAAGGCCTGTTTACATGCAACAATTATCCCTCAAAATCTGTTAAAGCGAACACATTTGCGCAATAATAGTTACGTGTAAATGCAAAGCCTTTGTGCACTATTACTGTACGTACAGTACATAAAAAACATTACAGTCTTTATAACAGTCATATACTCATTAGCCTACTCAATTTACTCATATACTATTTAGGAGAAGGATAGTTAAAGTCGTTTTTTTGTATCGAAACATGGCAGTGAATTTTTTCCGTTTTTTCTGGTCATTTAGGGAGATGTTCCAGTTTTCGGGGAATTTTTTTCGTCTTGATTTGTGAAATCAGCATACTCGATTACATAAGACCTGAAATGTGCCGTCCATTCTGACAAAAAGGTCTCCGACACTACAGGCTACTGGGAAACCCCTGCTCTGTTACACAGACTGCCTGAAACATCTGTAAATAGGCCCCTAGTGGTCACTTCAGTAACTGCACTGCTACGCATTTCATATATTTTGTGATTTATAAATAAACATTTTTGCAAAGAAATAAAGCAGTAATTTTTTTTTAATTACAAAAATATATTTTGAGCACAAAGTAGACCCAATGCCATTAAAATGGATTAAAAAGTGTCCATAGCCTCTAAAGGGTATTCCCAGAACTAACATTTAGCACCTATCCACAAGATACAGCAGGTGTTGAGGTCTGATTGCTGGCATACCTACAGATCATGAGAACAGGATGTTGAACATATCACTTTCCTCCTCCCTGCAGACCCAGCAGTACAGAGTAGCTTGAAAAGAGTGTCAGCTCACGTGCTGGAGGGAGGGAGGGGGGGATAGGAAGAGCTTGTTGGTGGCTAATTAAATCCTGTCGGCATTTTTGTTGCCCTGGTCCACACTGCCCAATCCCTCCTGAATTGAACCAGTTTCTTTTTGGTGAGCGATAAGTTTCTCCTGGACACAGTTTAGAGTAACAGCTTCTTGCATTTCTTCTATGGAAGGAGTATATTTAGATCTCCAGTTTCTCGCTATTAAAATTCAGGAAGTGTGGAATATGTGAGAAATTACTACTCTGTGGCTCTTAGGTGTGTCTTCTATGCCTATAAGGAGCAGTGCTAGTTCAGGTTCCAAGTTTCTTCGAAGAAGGTATCAGGTTGGCTATGTATTGTGAGATCTTGCCCCAGTATTGGTGTATCTGGGGGCATGACCAGAAGATGTGAAGCAGGGATCTGACTCCTCCACATCCTCTCCATCAAAGGGGGGAGACCTCTCTCCTCATCTGTGACAGCCTTAGTGGAGAGCAATACCATCTGGTCAGGAGTTTTTGGTATTGTTCCCAGTGGGAGGCGCAAGAGGTGGATCTATAAGCCCATTTTAGGGCCTCACACCACATCTTTGTTGAGAATATTTTGTTCAAGTCCCTTTCCCAATTTAAGAAATTGACCGTTTTTTTGAAGGACTGGATGCCAGATAGGCAAGAGTAGATAGGTTTTGAGAGTTTTTTTCTGTGGTGTTCCAAGCCTTGTGTTCTCAGACTCCGCTCTACTGGTGGTACATATCCGGGAAGACTATGTTATAGCTCAGATTGTCTCCTTATGTGATATTAAGCAGGTCTGGTTGTTGAAAGCTCTTATTTCTAGTGGGATTATTGGTTAAATACTCTCTTCAGACGGAAATGTTGTAAAATGTACGAGAACCTTTAGTTTGTGTTTAATTGGATTCACCTTTTCTTTCCCAGAGATCACCCATTGCTTACAATGAGCAATGTTGTTTTAGCTCCGCACATGGGCACCGCAACACGCGACAGTCTACGCTTAATGATGGAAGATATGGTTCACAGTATGATGGATGCTGTTAACGGGCTCCCAGTGTCCAATGACGTTACTGATGGCTAACTCAACATTTTTGCATTTTGATGATTAACCCCTTAATGACCAAGCCAAATTTTGGAAACCTGACATGTGTACTTTAACATAGAATAGCTCCGTAAAGGTTTTGCATATCCAAGTGATTCTGACATTGTTTTTTTCACCACATATTGTACTTCATTTAGGTGGTGAAAATAGACCGTTAGAACTTGTGTATATTTATTAAAAGCGCCAAAACTGGGAAAATGTTGAAATTTAAAAAAAATTTTTTGCACATTTTTAACTGCAATATCTCAAATATGTGAAAACCTATTGTTTACTTTATTCTGGACGCACATTTGAAAAACTTTTAGTTTTGGGGTGGTTTTTTTTGCCATTTAGGAGACTCCTATCTGTATGCACAATGGGGCCCAAAATGAAAGGAGCAGCCGGTGGCTTTCAGAACAGACATTTTGCTTGAAGGTGTTTCAGGCCTCCTTGCCCACTTGTAGAGCCCTTAAGCGGCCAAAACGATTGAGAACCCCCACAAATAACCCCATTTTGAAAACTAGACCCTTTAATGAATTTATCTAGGGGTGTACTGCGTATTTTGACCCCACGGGTTTTGAATGAATCTAAGCAAAGCAGAAGGAAAAAATTACGATTTTCGTTTTTTTGGCAATTGTCATTTTAAAAAACATTTTTTTTGTACAGCGCACACATAAATGAAGACTTTCACCCCAAAATAGATAGCTTTTGTTTGTCCTGTGTTGATAAACATACCCATTGTGGCCCTAATCTTATGTCTGTATGCACAACGGGGCCCTAACCGAACAGAGCATCAAACTTCAACTGTCTTTTAACTTTTACGTGATTGCCATTATCTGTTGGATAACGGCGATCACGTGACCGGGGACCGCTCACCACAGCCCTTGGTCACTGCTCCAGGCTCTCTGCTACCTTTCGTAGCCTGGAGATTTAACATTTCCTGAGCCCTCTCCAGCTTCTGCACTTGAGTCCGCCATTTTGCCGACGGGTGCATGCGCGGAGGCTGGGTAGAGGTCCGCGGATAAGGATTCCGTCATGCGTCCCAGTATTAGCTGCCTGCAGTTATATTGTTTCCCTGAGGCAGCATGCTGTGTGAATATGATAGTGGCTATAAATGACTGCCTTATCAGCTTACCTAGAAAACTTCTAATCATGCTGCTTACATAGCACCTCTATTAACTTGCACTTTTGTTTCATACCCTTTCAGCTTGCCTAGCTAACATACACTTAGGTTCCTCTATGGACACACTCCAGCTCTAGTTCAGCCACCTACTATTTTATTTTAAAGTGTTTTTGTCCTTTTTTTGAGCGCATGTATGTTAATAAAGTATACAACTTATTATTTTGTGTTTCGGAGGGTATACCCATTAGGCTATTCTCTTTCCTCTGGCAGTTTTCTTGGTAGTTGTTTAGCCAGGTATACCCTAGGGTTGTCTCCTCTCCTTACAATCATTTTCAGCTTTTAGCACTAGACAGTTATGGATTTATTTGTGAGCTACAACTAAATGCTGAATAAATGATTTTTTTGATTATGGATGATGTATCTTTTTCTTAATTATGTCTTATGACGAGTCGCTGTAAAACTGCCTTTACACATTTACCTCTCGGGAGAAAAAAACACTAGAAACATCACATTTTTTTTTGTTTTTATGCTGCTATTATTTTTTTACAAGTATTTTTTTTGTTTTTCTTTTGGTTGCACAATTTTTTATTTGGCGCTGTTTTTACATTTTCTTTCTCTAGTGAAGTCTTTAGGAAAATGACTGACAAAATACTATATCCAAAGCATGTTGTGGACCCCAAAAATGAGAAAAAAAAGTCACTACAAAAACACACTCTTGGCAGTGAAGTTTATAATTCTTTATTGTCTAAAATGTGGCTTTTTGGGGGGCAAAATATATGTGCAACATAAGTAGGACGGTGTTAAGACACATGCAGATTTTATTCAGTTTTTTATGTTTTTGAAGCAATACTCAGTTATGTGTTATAAAAGGCTTCGCATATACACATATATGCTTGTTACACACATATACTTGTTACACACATATACTTGTTACACACATATACTTGTGCTGCTTGTTGAGCTTTTGCATTGTCTAAATAGAAATTCAAAGATTGAGCTTTGTTCACACCCATTTCTATTGTTTAGATGGGAAGAATGGTATTACACGCACTTTAGGCCAGGGCTACACGGCTACTTTAACTGTAACTAGAGATGAGCGAACGTGCTCGGCCACGCCCCTTTTTCGCCCGAATACCGCGAATTCCGAGTACTTCCGTACTCGGGCGAAAAAATTCGGGGGCCGCCGTGGCGGCACGGGGGGTAGCAGTGGGGAGTGGGGGGGAGAGGGAGAGAGAGAGGGCTCCCCCCTGTTCCCCGCTGCTACCCCCCGCACCGCCACGCCTCTCCCCGCCCCCCGGAGCCCCCCGAAAATTTGGGCGCGAGTACTGAAGTACTCGAAAATGGCGGTACTCGGGTGCGTAAGTACTCGTAACGAGTACGTTCGCTCATCTCTAACTGTAACACATATCACTTCTAATGTAAAAGCCCTTTTACATTCAAAGATAATTTTTCAATCTATTTGCATGAAGTGTTAATGGCCATTAACACTTTATCATCGTTATTGCATGTAAAAGGACCTCCAGGAGTTGTTTGCAGAGCTCAGTATGTGTGCAAAAACACTCCCAGCTGTGCAAACAGCTTCCAGTACATTCCATTGTTCTCCTTTTGGTTACTGACGCATTTCATTGTTCTCCTTGTGTAAACAAGCCTTGGGGAAAATATTTTGCAGCCTTTTGGAAAATGAGTGAAGTACATTTAAAAGGAATGCATTTGCTTAGTCTTTCAGTGGCTGAACGATGGATTTTAAAGGAATCAAAATCCGTCGTTCAAACGAAAAGTGCACGATGTCCGCGTTTACATGTAACGATTATCGCTCATTTTCGGCCGTTTGGACGAATTGTGAGCGATAGTCATTGCATGTAAAAGGGCCGTAAGTCAATGCAGTCACATTGCTACTAGTTTCTGCAACTTGACAGTCACAGGATATCTATCAGGTTTCGATTTCTGTGCTGGTCGGGTGGCTGCAAATTGCGAGTCCCAACACGACCGCATTAACGTACGTGAGTATGCAATGTAGTAGGGCCATAGTCCGAACTCTGACCACACAACGTGTCACTGGTGAAGTCGCTGAGTAGTCGTAGCCTGGCACGGGAATTAATTTGTTTCAAGGATTCATGCTAGAACAGGTGAGGAATCTGGTCCAGAGGTAGGTGAGCTCCAGGTCTCTGGGTTAACATAGAGGCAATAAAACTTTCACACTGCTTATCAAAAAATGAATTAGAGATTAAAGTACATTTTGCACGGGCACATGATTGTGAAGAATAATTCGTCCAAACGCTTGCTCAACTGGATCATTGGCCTCTATGAGGGTGTCACTCGACTAATGAGCAACCGTTTGTTTGTGAGGTGATTGCATTCCTCATGTGGCATAAAAACAAAAAACATCTGTTGCCGGTAGCACATTGCCCTATGTAAACGGGAGGTGCTGCCTGCTACAGTGGAACTGTACCGCCCAAACGGTCGCACTAATGATTGTTGGGGCAACTACACTACGGCTGATTGTTCCGGATGAATGGAGGTGAACAGACACTGATCAACTTGTAAAAACCTCGCCACTTGTTGCTGATACAAAACCTTCCAATGCAAAGGGACCTTTAGGGCTCACTCACACAGGCGTATGGGGGCTGTGTATTGCACGTGTATTTTTCACGTGTGTACACAGTCCTAAAAGTCCATTGATTTACATTGGGCCATTTTGACATGAGTTTTTTTTCTTGTGTGTATTACATGCGTGAAAAAAATTGCATCATGTCCTATTTTGTTGTGTGTTACGCCCATTATATGGTATGAGGGTTTAGAACACACAGTAAATACATTTGTTACATGTGTATTTAACTGTTACATGCATGAAAAATACACACCTAATACGCAGCTCCCATAGGCCCAAGTGAGTGCGTCCTAACTAATAGCTCGTTCTGTTGTTCATACATCCCCATTTACTACATCATTGTTCTTCTGTGTGTATATGCACTACTGATCATTAATTTGAATACACCACCCAGATTGTCAACTTTTTAGAACTAAAAGAAGCTATAGTAGTTGTATGTGATGAATATGGATTTAGGCAAAATAAACCTGTTTTGTGCTCATTGTATACAAATGAATTAAGCCTTTTATTTCCTTACACTTTTCTCTTATCCAAGTATCCACCCTTAGCAGTGATCACAGAAGTGTGAACATAGGGCTGATTGCAGCCCACTTCTCTTGTAGCCTCTCCCAAACTTCATTTTGGCACATAAGTTGCAAACTTGAATACACTCATTCAGATGATCGGTTGAATTGCCATCAGGACTCTGGTGTGGCCACGCCATGTTCTTCAGCACTTGTTGTCATTCTTTTGACTGAACATACTTTTTGCAAAGACAGGATATATGTTTTGGATCTTTATCTTGCTGTAGTGTGAAACCATGGCCAATTAGACGGATTGTCATAACTTGAACCCAGGAGCTCTTGTACTCCAGGCAGCGACTCTACCTGCATGACCTTGTCCTTGTTTCCTGCTCCTGATCCAGTTTTCTGTTTGACTCCACCCTGTTCTCCCATATTGGACGTCCTATAAAAGCTTGTCCCTTCCACTTCCTCCCTGTGTAATTATTGTGCTCTAGGCCTACAGTCAAGCTCCACCACCTGCTTGCTCCTCTGAACTGCAACTGATACTACTCATACACTGACATTCCCCCCCCCCCCCGATACGCTACCTGCCTGCTCCTTTGTACCACAACTGATACTGCCTGTTTAGCAACCTCTGGCTTTCCCTGACTACGCTACTTGCCTGCTCCTTTGTACCACAATTGATACTACCTGTATAGCAACCTCTGGCTTTCCCTGACTATGCTACCTGCCTGCTCCTTTGTACCACAACTGATACTACCCGTGTACCAACCTCTAGCTTCCCCTGATCACACTCAACCTTTACTGGTTACAATACTAAGGCTTCAAACCCGAACAGGACTGTTAAACGGCTGCAGGATGCGATGGCATAGTGCATCAAGATGTGGTAGCATTTGGAGTCCATGATTCTTTAGATATGAAGTAAGTTACCAACCGCACCACCTCTAAAACATGGACCTTCCTCCATGCTTGACTATGCACTCACCTAATGCAGGACGAATAAACTTTCGCTTCTTGGACCCAAACACCTTAAACTTGGATTTGTCTGAGAAAAGAACCTTCTTCCCTGACCAGTGGTCCAGCTCCTGTACTTTATAGACCTTGATAGCCTTTCCTTTTTATAAATGGGCCAAAGCAATGGTTTCCATTCTGCAAAAGATTGCCTCAAGTCACTGCCTGCAACACAGCATTTGATGGTCACGACTGACACAATTTTCTTCCTTGTTTCCATCAGAGCAGCACGGATCTAACAAGCTGTTTTGAATCTGCCCCATCCCGAACATACCTTGATGAATTTGCCCTTCTGTTTTGTGATTTGCTTGAGGTTGTTCAGGTCATGGTCGATCACGTACACTCTTATTTGCAGTGTATCTCTTGAGGTTACACTGCATGCCACCAGGAGAAACCGTCTTCAGATAAGCAATTTCCCTGCATTTCTTTAAGCCACTCCGGCAGATCATTTTTTATCTACGTGATCCATTTACAAAAGACAACTTTACACATATTCTCAGGCTTACCTGGTATCACAATGCAAGGCACTGAATAGAAGAAAAGAAAAGGTGGAGCAGCTTCTGCTAGAAGGGTTTTATTCTTTCCGTGTAGAGAACAAAACGTAAGGTGCTGCCTGCCCGCTGTTCGCCAGTTGTATAAATGGGGCAATATTTTTGCGGAAAGAAACAGAAAATCGTGGGCTCAAGACGCAACACTTTTTGCCACTTGCATGCACCTAATCATTGAAGATGATGGAGGGAAGGCAAATCTATTAAATAGTTTCTTTTCAAGCATATTCACAAACGAAAAGGAATTGCCACATGAGATGCAGGGGAATAAAATGAATCCCTCACAAAATATGTCATACTTAACGCAAAAGGAAGTGTGGAACCGATTAAAGAAGATTAAAATCGATAAATCGCCAGGCCCAGATGGAATACACCCAAGCATACTAAGGGAACTAAGTGACGAGATAGCTAGGCCGCTATATCTAATATTTCTAGACACTATCAAGACCGGTGCTGTACCATTGGATTGGCGCATTGCCAACATGGTTCCAATTTACAAAAGGGGGACCAAAAGTGAGCCTGGTAACTACAGGCCAGTAAGCCTCACTTCAGTAACGGGAAAAATTTTCAAGGGGATTCTGAGAGACGCCATCGATCAATATATTTATCAACGACCTGATAGAGGGGCTGCACAGCAAAATATCAATATTTGCAGATGACACAAAATTATACAATATAATTAATGCAACGGAGGACAATGTACGGCTACAAACAGAACTAGATAAGCTGGGGGCTTGGGCAGAAAAATGGCAAATGAAGTTCAATGTTGATAAATGTAAGGTTATGCACATGGGCAGGAAAAACGGTTGTCACCAATATACACTAAATGGGGTACTGCTAGGAAAAAGTGATATGGAAAAAGACCTGGGGGTACTAGTGGATTGTAGACTAAACTGGAGTAACCAATGCCGGTCAGCTGCTGCAAAGGCAAATAAAGTCTTGGGGTGCATTAAAAGAGGTATAGGGGCGAAGGACGAGAACATTATCCTTCCATTATATAAGGCACTACTCAGGCCTCACATGGAATACTGCGCACAGTTCTGGTCACTGGTGCTCAGGAAAGATGTTACAGTACTGGAGGGGGTTCAAAGAAGAGCGACTAAACTAATACATGGAATGACGGGACTGGAATACCCAGAGAGGCTATCAAAATTGGGATTATTTACCCTAGAAAAAAGACTGCTAAGGGGCGACCAAATAACTATGTAAATACATGAGGGGACAATACAAGGATCTCTCCCAGGATCTGTTTATACCCAGGACTACGATGATAACAAGAGGGCATCCGCTACGTTTAGAGGAAAGCAGGTTTCATCACCAACATAGAAAAAGGTTCTTTACTGTAAGAGCAGTTAGACTGTGGAACTCTCTGAGTGAGGAAGTGGTGATGGCAAAATCCATAGAAGAGTTTAAAAGGGGACTTGATGTCTTTCTGGAGAGGAAGGACATTATAGGTTATAAATCCTAGGATAATTGTTAATCTGGGTATACAGGCAGGTAGGAACTATTAGGGGTTGATCCAGGGAACAGTCTGATTGCCATTAGGGAGTCGGGAAGGAATTTTTTCCCCAAAAAGGGCTAATTGGCTTCTGCTCTTGGTTTTTTTTTGCCTTCCTCTGGATCAACAACACAGGAGAATAAACAGGCTGGACTAGATGGACATTGTCTTCATTCTGCCTTACGAACTATGTTACTATGTTATGTATGTATATGAAAATGTGCACTTAGTCTGACCTGGAGTACATTTCTGGCATAATTTACATCAATTTCTGGCATAAATTACATAAATCTGTTAGTCCAGTCAGCTATGCCTCCTCCCAACAAGCCATGTCCCTTTTTTGGGAAAGTGGCAAAGCCAGTGCAGAAAGAAGACTTGCACAAACATTTGTGACTTTTCTATGCCAGAATTCTGGCATACAGGCCTTAGTAAATGTCCCTGTCAATGTATACATGTGAGTACTTCTAGTTAGTGTTTGAAACAGCAGGTGGACTGTTCTGCTTTTCTCTTTCATTTCAAATGGCCCCTGCCATTTAGCTAAGAATTTACTTTCTGATGTCGGAATTAAGGACCTCTCGGTCAGGCTTGCTGAGCCTATTCCATGTGTTGTTTAGCAATGGGCATAATAGCTGCAATTTGATCATACATTTGAGAAATATGTTCTACAAGAGTTGGAGTGGTTTGCCCATCTTACACCTCTTTAGCAATCTATAGGAGACCTTGGGGCCGTCTTCTGTACAGTAAGTCAAAGGGTAAAAACCCTGTGAAAGACTGTGGCGCTTCTTGTATGGTAAACAATAAGTATGATAGTATATTCTCCCAATCTTTTCCACACCCGTCAACCATCTTTTTTTAGCATTTGCTTTAAAGTTTCATTACATCTTTCTACTAGCTCATCTATCCGAGGGTGGTACACAGACGTGCGTAATTGCTCTACTGTAAACGGCCAGCAGTATTCCTTCATCATTCTCGACATAAATGGGGTCCCCTGGTTGGTGAGCATCGCTTTAGCAGTACCAACCAGACTAAACCTCTGCACTAATTCCTTTGCAATCACTTTGGAAGAAGTATTACACAAAGGAATAGTCCCAGGGTAGTGGGTAGTGCAATCTACTATCACTAAAATATGTTGGTGCCCCCAGAAGAACTTTTCCAAGGGGCCAACTAGATTTATACCTATTCGTTCAAAAGGTACCTCAATAATAAGCCTACGCTTATACCAGGGGACTACGAGTTTAAGACCTTGGGCCTAAAATTTGATGCTCTGGTCAAAACAATCTCTTTAAAATCCTTTTTGGAGGTTTTCTGGACCCTCAAGTAGCCACTTAAGATATGACCATTAACCAAATCGAGAACACTTCTCCGATATAACCTTGGGGCAATTAACTCTTGCACCGTATTGTCTCTTTCCTTATCCTACTGGTACAGTAAAACATTTTTCATCATTACCGTATATATGGGTGTCAGATTTACATAAGGTTCTACCGGTACACCATTGCTACCTCTTATATTTCCCCTTGCCCTGGAGAAGGTAGGGTCCCTCAGTTGCTCTGACCTCCAGGCCTGGTAAAGACAAAGGTTCCACCCTAATTCCCACCAGGATCAGCCCCCAACACTGGGTTGTCAGTTTCTCCAGACATAACAGACAGAGGAAAAGGATCGATGTCAAGGGAGGCATTTTAAATGGTTCCAGGTTCCCACATGATGTCACTGCAGTATTTCTGATGCACAGTTGCCTGGCAAGATTGATACTGGTGGGCATTGCTAGGCACACAAGTCACGGTATAGTTCAAATGTTCTCTCCACATCACCAATTAAGCTGGCTCTCACCAGAGTAACCACACATCCGGAATCCATTAACGCAACAACATTTTTATTATCGCCCGACAGCTCTCATGAATGTCTCTTGGAGACATTAACATAAGCCGCCGTGCAGACCACCTGTATAAACATAGTCATGTGTTTCTTGACAATAACAAAGCCACATTCCATGGGTTGTGACGAGATAGGACAGTCAACCAGCATATGGCCAAAGTCCCGACAACAGTAACACCTGATCGGACGCTTATTTGGCATAACAGTATGTCCTTGAGACCTTACTAAGCTACTCCAACCTTATCCACATCACTTAAAGACTTATCAACCATCCCGGCAAAGTCTTTCTGTGGACTCCTGAGGTCTTGGTCTTTCTTGGGCCAGAGGGAAGCTGCTCAGAGGGTCCCAATAGGCCTTCAGCCGCTGAATATTGTTCCACAAGATCCACTAGCTGATCAGCCTTTTTAGGGTTTCCATGACTGACCCACCTTTGCAGCACTGGCGGCAGTGCTCTCAGGTTTTGATCGAGGACAACACTGGATGGCGTTAAAGTTTCCGGGTTTAGCCATTTTTTGTCAAGTGGATGAAGTTGTACATTTGTGATTGCGGTGGTCTGTCTGACGGGTAAGTCTACTGCTGAATCCGCTGGGCTTTAACCTCCTACATCGCCCCCAAACGAGCCATGACCTCGGCTTTCAGGGTGCTTTTTGTGCCTCTCCTATCGGTAAGAGAGCAATCAGACCATGCTTCACATGTCACTATCCTCTCAAACATTGCAAGAATTGCCTCAACATCCTCATTTGCCATCATCTTCTGGATATACTGACACGTTTATAGCTTGCGGTTCTGACTGGCTGGACCATGGTTGCACCATGGCTGGATAGGCCACACGGTGCACCACCTGCGGCAGAGTTTGGCGGTCTTTATTTGTAGCCTCTTTCAACAAGACCAACTGTGTTAACAGCAAGCAAGCATTTGTTTTTTGCTGCTCACGGATTACATCTGCGGGTTCACACAGGGTGAATTTGCCGTGGAAATTCCATCCAGAATTTCGGCGTGGTAAATCCGCCTTTGGCCGCTAATCCCAGGATTAGCCAGCCATGTGGACGAGATTTCTCAGAAATCTTGTCCGCACGGGGCGGCAAATCCGTCGTGGCAAAACCGGCAGAAGCTGGCGCTTTTCCGTTGCAGCTGTACTCTTTTCTATGGGAGCACCGGCCGCAACGGAAAAGTGTGCGGCTAAGCGCCGCAGGTTTTGCAGCAGCGCTTTTCCAGCAGAAATCTCGTGGTTTTTTGCTACGGCCAAACCGCGAGATTTCCGCTGGGAATATACCGTGTGGGCACCCAGCCTAAAAGTTAGTTATGTGCACTATGCTTTCTAATGTATTGTTTGTCTCTTTTTTTGCATACCTTAGAAAAGAACTTAACTGTTTGTGATCTGTACCCTTTTTTTATCTATCCATATACAGTTCTCATCTGCTTGACATATGTTTTTTATTACAATGGAAGTGAATAACTTTTCTTTTGACAAAGCAAAGTGTAAATTGGGCAAATGACACCTTTACATTTTGATATATGTCTTAAAGGGGTTGTACCAAGATTAGACATTAGTACTGTATCTACATAGTAAGCTCAGTTCTGGTACTGTATCTATGTAGTAAGCTTGGTTCTGGTATTGTATCTATGTAGTAAGCTTGGTTCTGGTACTGTGCCTGTTCTGGATTATGATTTTCTCCAGCAGGCTTTGGGGTATTTTGTCGCTTTCCTAATTGTGTGGAAGCAGTATGCGCACACTGACCAAGTCAAACACAAGGTATGAATCTCATGTTAAAAATGGCTCTCTGCCCAGAAACAGCCAGACAGGGCCTTTTATTGAGAAGGATAACACCTGCCCTTTATGGGCGTTTAACAGGTTACATCAGTAACATATATGATTCTCATTTGTCGGATCATATAGAATCTCCGCCTCCCTACCCACCCTTCCTCACGTCCGCCATAGTATGGACTTTGTCTTCTTTAGCATGCAGACAGCCTTAAGGAATTCTGTGTAGTTGACATCATTTGTTTAACTAGCTTGTGTTTGAGGAGTGGAAGGGGGCCTAGGTAAACACACAGTATTGAACACAGGATATACACATAACACTATAGCCCTTAACTCTTAGAGGTCTCTTGTGCAATTTCTATGTACTTAGCTAACATTAGATCAGACATCCATTATCTAGCAAATACTATGATTAGATTGTGTGTGTGTCCTTTAAACTCCTCAGAGCTTAGAGTCATTACAACAGCAAAATACATTTACGTTATACAAATCGATAGACATTTTATACAAAATAATCATGTCTACTACAATCCCCCCTTAAAATGTCTATCCTCCAATTCTCTATCTAATTTTCACAGTTTTCTGCGCATGAGCCTATAACTGGAGCGCGTTGAAGGTTCGTTTTAGAGTCTTCAAGGGGGTGTAGGACTTGTCCACTCCTTCTGGGGATGCATCCAGCAAACTCATGGTGGGAGCGGCTTTTCCAGCATCAGTTTCACAGGTCTCTCTGACACAGGGGATAACACAGCAGACTAGAACAGAAAAGGTAACCATCAGTTCACATACAACAGCGACGCCCGTCTGTGCCAGGATCCTTTACCACCCGCTCATCCATGGCGAGTGCTGGTCCCAAAAGTTAGCTCTTTTTAGTTAGTGCGGTCAGCTTCTTAATGGCAAGTGCGTCTTTACCCGCGGGTCACGTGTCGTCTAGGATGTAGGTACAACAAGTCTCCCCTATCATCTTACAGACACTCCCCTTTTTAGCTAAAGTCATTTCTAAGGTCATTCTATTTTAAAAGTCATAGTCGAGGTAGGTCCTATTGGTCGACTAGTCCCTATAAGGCGTCTCTAGTATAATTTATAAACCGCTGTTAATTATAATAAACATAATTAATCCAATCAACGTTTATTTACCATAATGACCAGGAAAATGGACTCGATTCTAGTTTTAACTTGGTCTCTAATTTTTAAAACTTGTCAGGTACCCCCCTTGGCTATCCTATGACGTCAATGTACACGTGTAGATCAAAACTACCACCAGGGGTCTCTCTTCTCGCTCTAGTATAATGTTACAATACTAGTAGCGTGCACAGATACGCACGGCGTGGGACTCCCTAATCTTCACCCACACCAATGTCCCTCCTGGAGATAGTCCTAATGGTGAACACGTCCAGGTCGCCTCACCCTTGCGTCAGGGTTTTCCCACTGCCCGTAAGTCCCTACTCCTAGGGGGGGGGGATCCCTACCTCACCTCAGAGGGAGGCCATGGATTCCCTGGGCTCATTTCCGGGCATCCATACCCTCTATCTGTACAAGTTAACACCCCACAGGGTGTGCCCTCGCCGGAACTTAAGGTCTTCTGCACTATCCCTAGGCAAATGGGAATTCCACTGACAATCCATCTTAGGAGATCGGGGCAGGCGCAGTACTAGTACATTTCTCCTTTTCTTTGGTAGCGTATGTGGTTGGCATTATCGGAACTAGCTCTTCATCTTTTTTAAACAAGGGAAATATTGGTGAGTTCCCCAAAAATCTCCCTCTACCCTGCCTAATTGCCCGGCAGGTGTAGTTTCCAGGGTAGTCAGTAACACTCTCTCCGGTGCAAAACACTTAAGTAGTTATAGAGTATTCCTTCTTCCATCTCTCACGGACAGTGTAATTAGCGGAAATGTTCGTGAAGAGACTAATAAACCACTCTTCAGCATCTACAGGGAGATTTAGGGGGACCATCCCCGAGTGTAGTCGGGCACTACCGCACACGCAACAGTTAGACTTGTTGCTCCTGTTAGCATTGTACCTCATCAACTCCAACCAGAGATTCTGGTCAGAGTAGCCAGTCGCTACTGTCAAGGTGTCCACAAAAGGTAGGGTCGGCTATGATCATCATGTTCGTCAAGGTCTTTATCTTACGGCGGAGGGGGTTAATTATGGGCACGGGACTAAGTGAAGGCTTCCATTCGGCTGCATCTACCATACCCCTTATTTTAAACTTCCCTAAGGGATCTGTCCTCCCGTACCGGTATGTCCCCAGACTATAAGTCCCCCCCGTCCCCTGGCTTGGATCTCCCATGGTTAATGTAAAAACCGCATTAAAACCAAGCAACATACTAAGTTCAGCTTTCCAATACCTGCTGTCCTTATTATTCTCAAGGAGGGTTATACGACTAATTAGGGATTATCCGCTCTTATCTTTCTTATTTAAGGCACTTCGCGGTTTATAGGACCAGTCTATTCCTGTGTTACATCCCACTAATCCCCAATAACGGCAGTCTTCTCCCCAGACTTTATCAGTGGCGCAAACATATTGTATTCCCCGGGTATATAAGTCATATAACCAGCTGGACTGAGCTAAATCTGGCCTGCAGTGGGATCTTGCGCCTAGACACGGGACCACAGTACAATAGTCGAAGGAATATGCGGCTACTTGAGCATTGGACGAGTTATACTAGAAGGTAACCATACCCTCATATTCTTCCGACTAAGGATTCCAGTTGCCACCCTCCTCTCTCACTAGCCCTAACCAGAGTAACGTCTTTGGCACAACTAAGACTGGTCTCCCGGATCTGAAGCTTTCTTACAGTATGAAGCATGGATCCATGTAAGTCTTTCGGCTAGTTTCACAGCTGTGGCAGTAGTCAGAAGCACCTGGTAGGGGCCATCAAATCGGGGCTCAGGAGGGTGCTTCCTGGGGAACTTCTTGACGCACACCCAATCCCCAGGCTGCAAGATATGTGTCCCAGTGTCTGCCTCTGAGTCTGGAAGAGAACACCTGTGCATAGGCTTTGGTTAGTTCTTTAACAACGGAAATCACATACTCAGTCAACACATCAGATTGTAATTGTAACCACTGAGGATAGTAACAACCTAGCCTTGGGGCTAGCCCAAACAATCTCGTAGGGAGATAATGTATACTCCCCCCTGGGTTCATATCTAACACTGTATAAGGCTATTGGAGGACAGTCTTTCCAAAGTGGCGTCATTTTTAAGTATCTTACTTTTTAGCGTGCCACTACGTCTCTCCACCTTTCCACTACTCTAAAGATGGTACAGTATGTAAAAGGCCTGGGATACACCCAGAGCAGACATGACATGTTACATTTACCTGCGAAGTTTATACCTCTGTCTGACTCTGAATCACCTCTGGTACCCCATATTCACAGTTTACCTCGTTCATGAGCTTCTTTGCGGTTACCTACTTGTTTGCCTTGGTAACAGGGTCAGCCTCCAACCTGCAAAGACATCAACAACAACAAGCATGTATTCATACTTCCCAACAAGTGGGGAGCTGAACGTAGTCAATTTGCAATCCCTGAAATGGGTAGAGTGGTCCCGGCAAGTGTGATGTGGCAAATTTACTTCTGCCCTGACTCACCTATGGCATAGATCATGCTAAACCGGACAAATGATGCAGCAGCTACAGAGAACCCAGAAGTCGCCCAACCTCTTTCAAGCGTCGTCGTCAGTGCTGCTTTACTAGGTGGGTCTTTGCGTCCATCAGCTGGGCCATCATGGGATACAGAAACTGTGGTGGGCAAGTGCTGTTGACCGTTCACCACACGCTGTCCTGTTTCTGCTGCTCCCATATTAGTCCATTTATTCTTTCCTTCCTTGCTGGCTGGTAACTGTAAAAGTCTTTAGCATATCAAAGTCCAAATTTTTGTCAATGTCCAAAGTTTTTTACCACTGACTCATGCTGTCAGTATCTTTTCTTCTTTCTTCCACGGCTTGAGGGCCGCTGCCTTTGCTGCGCTGTCAGCAAGGGTGTCGTCTCTCGCCTCTCCAGTGTAGGAATCGGTGCGAACTCTCAACTTTGTCAGGTAGAAGTAGGGCCTCCATGCGACTCTGTACCGCTGCACCATTCTCAACTGGTTGTCCTGCTAAGGTAAAAAAACTGTCTGGCCTTCCATATTGGGCCGTAATCATGAGCTATGCCAAATGCATACCAGGAGTCAGTGTAAAGGATTGCCGGTCTTACCTCTCGCCACTCTACATGCCTCAGTGATGGCCTTTAATTCCGCTTCTTGTACTGTGACATGCGGAGGCAGAGCTTCTGCTTCTAGGACATCTTGTTGTGTGACCACTGCATATCCGATGTGGAGTCATCAATCCTCACCCTGGTACCATCTGCAAAAAGCTCAACATATGCATTATCAACAGAGGTTCTGATAACTGTTTGCATACCTGCAGTTTCTTACTGTATTAGTACTAAATAATCGTGCTGATGTTCTATTTCACATGGCTCAGAATCTTGTAGCACAAAATCATTTATTTATTTTTTTTTCCAAACCCAATCGCTGATCTACAACACCTAGATCATCTATGGCCCAGATCACCTCTGCCTCCCCCCTTTTGAACCGCAATACTCAATGGAAAAAGAGTCATTGCGTTCAAACTAGTAAACCAAGAGGCACAAAAACAAGCACTTTGTAGGTCAAGGTGACATTGTATGCAGCGAAGTCTGAGCGAAAATCTCCTTGCAAAAAAAAAAAATGTTTTTGTTTTTTTTTTCCTTTCAGGTCGCAGTTAGCATTTTTTAACACAAGGGGGCGCCACACGATTCAAATTTTACGTCACCCAGTGTAATAGTATTTCAGGGTATGGCCAGCGTTTAGCTTTTACTCTCCTGTCGGAATATAATTATAGCTTCAGTATAGACTGACACTAGAATATACAAAAGGCTTAAAGAAAAACTAAAGAATACGGATGAATTAACATCCTACTCTGGGCAATTCAGTCCCTCTTTCTTCACATAAAAAGTAAAATTACTTCACCAAATTGCATGAAAAAGTTTGCTGGGTGACTATAGGGAAATTATTCCATCTGTAGGAGCCTTCCATAACATCATCTGTCTGAGTATCCATTGGAGAAGCGGGCAGTGGAAAACAGAGCCCCTGGGAACATGAGAGAGCGTCCCCTGTCATGTATTCCTGGTCTCTGCCCCCCATGCATCAACTCCAATCTTCCATGCACTATAAACCAGCTTAGTCATCTACTATGTCCCAAGCTGCATCTCCACAAAGGTTTGTTTCCCTGAACTTATCACACATCCAAAGTGGCCACATCTTGGAGCGTAACAAAGTCTGGTCAAACAAAACCTTACTTCAGACAATCATGAGGTTAGCACTGGATACAGTGGCATTGGGGAATATAGGCCTCCCAAATGCAGCAAAATGGCCGCCAGAGGCAGAAAGGGGCGGGGCTACAGATTTCCCAGGTGAGGCAAAATGGCTGCCGGAAGAAGGGGCGGGGCCAGGGGCAGCAGCACTTCCAGGTGAGGCAAAATGGCCGCTGGAAGAAGGGGCGGGGCCAGGGGCAGCAGCACTTCCAGGTGAGGCAAAATGGCCGCTGGAGGAGGAAGGGGCGGGGCCAGGTCCTGTCCCGGATGGGGGGGGACCGGAAGTAACATCACACACCCTGAAAGTGAGCACATCGGGGGAAGTGCTGCAGAGTCACACTATGTGGAGCTGTAAACATTGCAAGCGCGGCCGCCATTACAGGGAGGGGCTGTAGTCAACACAAAGGCATTACATTGTTCATTAGCAATACACATACCCCCCCTACATGCTTTCTCCTCTTCAATCTCTTAACTACATTATACCTCCTCCTAGCAATCTAAAAACACCTTTCTTTCTGCTAGGCTTCCTGCTCATCTTCTGAAAACTTTCTACAGTCTATCTTATCTGTCCATGACCTGACATTTCTTTCAGCAACTTTTCCTGGTCCTTCTCTTTGTATAACATTTCTACATGTTCAGTAAACTCTGCTCCCTTCCCTTCAGCAACCAGATCACAAGCTCTATGACCTTTGCCCTTGCTCACTCTGTTCAACTCTATTCTATTCGAAGTTTATATTCATTCTATTCGAAGACACAGTAGTGTTTCTCTTGTAAAATCTGCTTTCTCCAAATCCTTCCAATATAACCTCTCTTTCCCACTCAGATTACAATGCACATTAATTCTACAAAACACAGGGAAAGACAAAGTAAACAGAAAGGGTTAATTGGAAAAAGCTTTCAGTTCACTCTTATCAGCAGCCCTCCCCCCAACAATAAACACTGCACATTCTTTCTATAGTACCAAACAGACGGGATTACTGGAGAATACCCACAACGGCTCAAGGTATATATCTCATCTACCTTTATAACAGCCCACCGTATACTAGTAATCCCCAAGAGCACTCCTTGTACACGATCTAGACAGGACATTTAGCTATACACAGAGACTGACGATTATTTTCAATGACCAAACCCTCAACAATATTCTGGAGAAATCAGCCGTCACAAAGCACGGCTATACTTCACAGTATATACCTTTCCACATATGAGAACATAACACGCTCAATCATAAAGGTAAGTATACATATCATAAATCTTCCTAACCTCACACTAGTTTTACCTAGGAGAAAATGTCACTGGCGTGTTCCCTCAGACGTAAACAGCCGAGTCCACCCTCCCGACACATTAACCCTCACAGAATTTGTCTCTTGGTCTTGCATAAACAATTCTTAACCGTCTCAGACATAACAGTCACAGCATACAAAATACCCCTAGACAGGTAACATGGTGATTTTCCGAGTGGACAGAACTAGAGTTATTACCTGTCTTTCAGTGAAGGTCCAGTCTGGATCAGGAACAGGCAGAAAAGCAGTCAGAACCCAGCTCACATCGGTAGATTTACATAAAGCAATCTTACCGTGTTCTGTAGATTTTCGGGCCCCTGAGTTCTGCGTGCCATCTGCCGATCTCTGTACGTTCCAGGCTGTGACCTCACAGATCCACTCGCTCACCCAGGGACTCCACTGTTCTGGATTATGATTTTCTCCAGCAGGCTTTGGGGTATTTTGTCGCTTTCCTAATTGTGTGGAAGCAGTATGCGCACACTGACCAAGTCAAACACAAGGTATGAATCTCATGTTAAAAATGGCTCTCTGCCCAGAAACAGCCAGACAGGGCCTTTTATTGAGAAGGATAACACCTGCCCTTTATGGGCGTTTAACAGGTTACATCAGTAACATATATGATTCTCATTTGTCGGATCATATAGAATCTCCGCCTCCCTACCCACCCTTCCTCACGTCCGCCATAGTATGGACTTTGTCTTCTTTAGCATGCAGACAGCCTTAAGGAATTCTGTGTAGTTGACAAATCATTTGTTTAACTAGCTTGTGTTTGAGGAGTGGAAGGGGGCCTAGGTAAACACACAGTATTGAACACAGGATATACACATAACACTATAGCCCTTAACTCTTAGAGGTCTCTTGTGTAATTTCTATGTACTTAGCTAACATTAGATCAGACATCCATTGTCTAGCAAATACTATGATTAGATTGTGTGTGTGTCCTTTAAACTCCTCAGAGCTTAGAGTCATTACAACAGCAAAATACATTTACGTTATACAAATCGATAGACATTTTATACAAAATAATCATGTCTACTACATGCCTATGTAATAAGCTTGGTTCTAGTATTGTATCTATGTAGCAAGCTTAGTTCTGGTACCGTATATACATTGTAAACTTGGCTCTGGTACCACATCTGTGTAGCTTGGTTATGGTATTGTCTCTATGTAGTAAGCTTGGTTCTGGTCAGGGCTGTGGAGTCATAGTCCCATTTTGGTGTAGTCGAAGTCAAAGTTTGTATAAATGTACTGATTGACTCTGGCTTATAAAATATATCTATATTATAAATATACCGTAGTACAATTCATTCAATGCACAATTTGTTTTTCCTTTCATAATTTTTGTACAAAGTTTTGTGTTCTGAAATTGCTTTCCAATAAATAGCTTAATTGTTTTACCATAATGGTGATAAAAAGCCTGATACTATTTAATAGTGAATTTGGTGTAGCAGCTCATACGGTTGTGGCTGTCTATGGCTCCAGGGCGGAGAGAGAGATTACACTTTCATCTGCCCTTATACATTCACCCACTGGAGCAGCTAATTACCTAGCAGGTAAGCCTGCTGCCTCGCAGAATGATAAGAGTCTGGGAGAAATACACCTCCCATCTACTACAACTCCTACAATCCTGTCACAATATATCTACAAATGTGTGGGTTTTTTTTTAGATGCTTTGTTATACTATGTCTGATGAAGAGACCTAAGCACTAGAGATGAGCGAGTATACTCGCTAAGGCACATTACTCGAGCGAGTAGTGCCTTAGCCGAGTATCTCCCCGCTCGTCTCTAAAGGTTCGGGTGCTGGCGGGGGAGAGCGGGGAGGAACAGAGGGGAGATCTCTCTCTCCCTCTCCCCCCCCCCCCCCCCGCTCCCTGCCGCAACTCATCTGTCACCCACGCTGGCCCCCGAATCTTTAGAGATGAGCGGGGAGATACTCGGCTAAGGCACTACTCACTCGAGTAATGTGCCTTAGCGAGTATACTTGCTCATCTCTACTAATCACTCTTGAAAATTCGAAAGGGCTTCCATAAAAAAACTTTTATTGCCAATGTATAGGCCAAAATAATAAACAATTCATCTAGGAGATGAACAGTACTCCAGGGTTAGCAAAACTTGGATGCCCCCCTCTATATGTGGGAATAGTCCTTGTTACCCAACCAAGCAGAAACACAAAGAAAGGGAGGCAACAATCCAATTGTGGTGTTAATTCCATTCTCTTTTTTGCATACATGCCGATGCGATGTTTCAGCTGAACATAAGCTTTCCCAAGCATAACAAAAATAACAAAAACCTAGCAGTTCTCACCTTTTAGAAGACCTGCCACATGCCATTCATTGTCCATGTGACTGCAGCAACCAATCACTGGCTCTGCAGTCACATGTTACTCATGACAATATCACCTCTGAAGTCAGTGATTTGCTGCCGTGGTCACTTGGAAAATGAGCCTTAAGTGACCGGAGCGGCTGTGCTAGACTGGTGAGTACTACATACCGGAAGTTTGTTGTTTCATTCCATTCCATGCTCCTAATAATTAGTTTTTGGCCTCGAAAAAGTTCTCATATCTCACAAGAATTATTTTGTTTCTCTTACTAAGAGCAATAACACTTTTTTCAGCTCGCTAACTGTGCCAAGGTTTGTTTTTCTTGGCTTGTAAAACACAGTGATCATGTCAGTGAAGGGAAACTAGAGATACTGCAGAATTAATCGAGGACAACATAGACCATAGACAAATGTCATCACGTAAAACCAAGTAGTACATCTCTTTATTGGCATTAAATCACAATAAAAAAATAGAATTAACATCCCAAAACATCCCATCTGAAGACAGTGAGTGATCCACTTACGTATTCTTAGTATGATCTTAAAAAAACACATTGGGTAGCTGTGTGGTCACCATTGTAGGTAGAGAAATAAAATATCAAATATAGGACTTAAAATCTGTGACTTTTAGAGCATCATTAAAAGAGGAACAAAATCTGGGTGAGTTTCATTTGAATGTGTTCCTGGGAATAATCTACATTCAGTCCCTTTTGGGTATCAAGTTTGTTCATTTGGCTCCATTGATTGCTCCTGTTTTCTTTTATTGGTCTCTGTTGAGAAGTTGGAGTCTAATCCTCTGCTAACAATGAGTGCAGAGGTTCCAACTTTCACTGTGATGCTTCACTCGTTTGGATAGACTTACGTTTTCAGTAAGGCGATCTCCCCATCTCCGCCACTTGCTTCCCATTTACAGCTCCAGACATTGGGAATGTCCATATGATGTAAAGACATCAGGTGGGCACACACATTGAATGCAGTCAGTCACCGCACAAACACTGGTGCGCCAAGATCGCATACTTGGAGAAGAGTCAACTACGCATGACGAGTAAACTATGTGTGAACATGAAAGAGCAGGATATTGAGTGGACGTAACCCATAGCAACAAAAAAAGAGATAGATATGGGAATATGGGATGTAATAACAACCAAATGGGGCATAATGAGAAATCAGAAAGATATTGCATATATTCTTGCTGCGTGGGTTGATGCCTGTTCATGATGTATAACTATAATGTAGACTGCATGAAGAAAAGAAATAAAATCTCAGCGCCTCCAAAGATATATAAAATTATAAATATAAAGGTTGGTGAGTGAAAACTCACCTGGTGCACAGTGCGCTCCTAATTAAAGGAGCCACCGGCACCCGATATCCACGTTTGCCTTTAGAAAGATCCTGGTCTTCAATCCTGTGTCTGCAGGAGAGACGTCCCGGGGTGTAAAGCCTTCAGGCTTCCGATATCCAAAGCGGTATAAAGAAAAAAGACCCCCGCGCTCCGAGACCAGGAGCTCCGTGACAAAGATTAAATAACTTTTATTGCGACGCGTTTCAACGGTACACAGCCGTCTTTCTCAAGCATTACATACATAATTCAGAACAAGTCAACCAGTTACCTCCGACGTAAGGAGATGTACTGGATTTATAAATTGAAGACCCTAGTACCTGGGGGTCTGAATGAGGTATTGGAGAAAATTTAGACTTATTGGGGAAACATAAATTTTATGTATATATAGGAGAATACTGTTTATAGAGAATAATATATAAATATTTACATGATAAAAATAATTTATTTATTTTTATAGGGTATAATTAGAATATTATCGTTTAGATATAATATGTTATCTATATTTTTATAAAGGGATTTAAGTATTTATTTATTTTTATTCATTCATATTGATGGTCGATTTGAAAATGCATTATTTATGATTTTTTATATATATTTATTGTATATGATTATTTATGGTTTGAGTCTACAACTATTTATAACTATATTTTGATATTATACAACGAAAAGGAATTTTTGTATATAATAGAGACAATGTTCTACTGATAATTATGATATGTTGCTTGATATACAAGTTTACGGAGTCAGTTCAATTTTTGACTATGGAATTTGGTTTTAATAGAGATTATAACAATGGTGAAAAGGTTTGTTTTATAATGAAATAGATGATGTACACATCATCACGTGGAATGTATGCTGGATTACTCCACGTGGTTTCAAGATGGCGCCGGGACGCGGCGTCTATCCGAGCCGGGTGTAGTGAGTAAGGATTAATTTATTTATGTATATAAAGGTGTGTATTTTATTATGTATGTAATGCTTGAGAAAGACGGCTGTGTACCGTTGAAACGCGTCGCAATAAAAGTTATTTAATCTTTGTCACGGAGCTCCTGGTCTCGGAGCGCGGGGGTCTTTTTTCTTTATACCGCTTTATAATGTAGACTGCATATTAGTTAATGGAATAAATGGTGTTGAAAATATTATTTTAGTAGTATAATAGAGTAAAAATACAATTACACCGTTGGATTTCTTTGACTTTATTTGGAAAACCTTTTGATACCAATGGTAAAGAGTGTAAAGTTATGTTAGTGACACTTTACATATCAACTAAGTTAGGAACCTTTTAGTCTGATTTCAGACAAGTGTATATTCGCTACGTATTTGGTCAGCGGAGCTAATATACATCTATGTAACTATTCACATTGCCATATTTTTCACAGCTGTTTATTAAAAAAATTTTTGTGTTTTTTGCCTCCGTATTGCGATTCTTTTCTATTAAGCAAATACTGATCAGTATTTGTCGAGTAGAAAATTAAACCCATAAGGAGGCAAATCCTTATGAAATACTGATGGAATATAGCTGTAATGCCATCTGTAATACGGATGCGTATGTGGATATGCTCCTCTGAAGCTGGCCTTACACGGGCAGCTCATCTATCTCTGCAGTGACTGCTGACTGACAGCGAGCTCATCGGTCATCGCTCGTTCAGTATGTTACATATGCAAAAATGATCTGCTGCATTGGGACAAATGATCGTTAGTATGATTATTCGTCCCCATATGGCTACCATCGGTTGGTTACCAATCTTTCTGTTTACATTGGAAGATGTGTAGCCAACCAGCAAGGAACGTAACACTTGTATAAGTGAGCTGAGCGGCTGATGAACAAGCATTTTCTCGTTCATCAGTTGATCGTTGGCACATTTACACTTCCCGGCAAATAGGTGAACGTTTGGGCCTGATCATCACTTTGAAACTCAAAGCAAGAGTTGAGTAAAGATTATGGTCCCTGTATGGTAGGGATTTCCATAAATAAAAAGTCATATAAAATGTACAATACTCGAATAAAAAATAAGTTTTTTTTGGCTTCGATTAGAGTTTTTGTTTTTGTTTTTTAGATTTTTAACATTGTTTGTAAACTTGTTTTCTAACTTATTTCATTTACATTTCTTCTAGAGATCACCCACTTCTAAAACTCAGAAATGTTATTTTAACACCCCACATGGGCAGTGCAACCTTCGAAACTAGGCGTATTATGATGGAAGCTATGGTGCAAAGTATGATCGATGCCATTAACAACCTTCCCATGTCCTATGAAGTTACTAGGAATTAACAAGGAGATCTTTTGAAGATCCTTTGAAGATCTCTTAAGATCCTCAATCTTCTTCACATGCGATACTCCAATCTTCGTATTGATTGCTGATTTTACACATATTACTTTTAAGGCTCTGGTTTTTATGCAAAGTATACGCTAAGTGGAGCCCCTTATGGTTGCCCGAGGCATCCGTCACCTATGCACTACACTTATACCTGCTTAACTGATTGTCATGAGCTTTTCAATAGCTTTTAATGATGTATCTGATAAATGGATGGCACTATAGGCTATTGGTGACGGATGCCACTGTTGGGTATCTGTTTAATGTACATTTTTGTGGTCATGGATATAGCATACGGCAGATGAGAGTTATTATACTGAAGGGCAATTTCAAATCACAGCATCACAGAAGAATTTGGAAGCGCAAATTAATGGCCATGTTTGATATCCGTAAGAATGGAATGAACCTCAGCCCGGGATTCTTGCTTAAGTGGAAAATATGAAAGGTCTGAAGGAGGTCAAGAGGGATGTCCTCTTCCCAATCATTTTTTTCTTTCTTAAAAACTTCATAAAAATTCAGAACTTGACTTGTAATAATGTTGCCAACCAATAGGTGGTGCTGCATCTCCTTCCATGTGCATCTCCTTCCATCTCTCCATAAGACACATCATAAAACTGTCCTGAGCTCAGTGGACTGATTTAGGATTTATGTCTTGGCTCAGTTTGTCTGTTGTTTTAATTTTTGAGTGCAAAACAGTCTCAAATTTCTGGTGAGAACATTTGTTTTTCAATCAAGAGGGGTGTCCTCTCTGCATCTGTGTATTATATATTTGCCCCATCCAAACCAATTCCATTTTAGCCTGAGGAAGGATCGATAGACGATCCAAAAGTTTGCTGTAACATCATGTATTTTTGTTAGCTATTAAAAGGTATCATATCTACAAGATTACCTGGTTTCTCTCACTGAGAACAATCACAGTTTGCTCCACTGGCTAACACCGTACCAACACGGTTTAATGTATCCGGCACTTATAGATGATAATAACATCTGTTTAACGGCGATGTCACAAAATGCTATTGAAAAGTTCATGAAGTATACATTTAACAGATTTCTGTGACCAAATACATACAGCGGGAATCCATCTTCATAGGCTTCCATGAACTCCTAACGCTTCATACACCATGTATGTCATGGAGGTTCGGGGTATGTATGAAGGGGGATCAGGGGTCCATTCCTGCTCCATACAATGCGAGTGCTGGCTGTTTCTTACAGCTGACAACCGCCTGCAGCACTTTTGCTGATCGCGACTGTTAACCCTTTAAATGCCGTTGATTCTGACAGCAGCCTTAAAATGCCCTGATCGGAGGTCAGAGGTCCCAAACGGCCCCCTATGATGAGATCATAGGGCGCCTTTTAGATGCCATGGCTGCCGGAGGCCTTCTAAAAGCCCTCAGGGCTGCCATTGCAGATTGCCTATTAAGCCACGCCTGTGGCGTGGCTTTATAGATTGCCTGTCAGATCACGGTATAATGTAATACTATGGTATTACATCAAACTGCAGGAGTGATCAAACCATCTCAAGTTCTTGTCCCCAATGGGGAATTTTAAAAAAAAACGGTTTAAAAAGTTTTATTAATTATTAAAAAAAGAAAAGGTAATAAAAAAACCTTTTGCCGTATTTATGATAAAAATTCTAAATAAAATATGAACGCTTGCACAACTATGTTGTCGAAAGAATAAAAAAAATTCATAGCTGTCAGAAGACGGTGCCAGAAAGTGACCCATTAAATAAGGTTATTATGCCATTTTGGAAACAAGAACCCAACCAAAGATGGCAGAATTAAACTTTTCTTTTTTTCTATTTCTCTCCACTTAGAATTTTATTTAAAGTTTTTCAGTATATTATATGGTACATTAAATAGTACCATTAAAAAATACAACTCGTCCCGCAAAAAACAAGCCCTCAGACAGCTAAATTGATGGATAAATAAGAGTGTTAAGAATTTTTTAAAGTGGGGAGGAAAAACCGAACATGAAAAACAAATTAAAAAAAGGGCTGTGACCTTAAGGGGTTAAGATATATGTTTTTACTAGACTCCACAGCATGAAATGGCGCAGTCTATTACGCTATTTCATACCTTTTTTATTGTGATTTACTAATGTATACTGTTAAGGTGTTTAGCATGTAAATCGGGAGCTTCCCTGGTCTACATGCTAAATGTGAACAAGAACTGTAATGTGAACAGGCTCTAGTACTGGAATGCCAATTGATCTCCAATCTGTTTGACAGTAAAACTGTTGATTACTTGAGAATTAAATTTTAATTATTGCAAAAATGAAAATGTAGCACAAATAAGAGATTTTTTTGGGGGGGTGAGTGACGAGTGAAGTTTTTGTTATTCTTTTAGTTGTTGTGACATCGGCCACTCTCGCACAGGCGTTAAAAACACTGCGTTTGTACTAGGGCAGAGCTGCTTTGTGCAGCATTTAGGCTGTCTGCACACGGGCGGGTCGGAATCCCACAGTGGAATGCAGCCCTGGCAACAGCGGCGTCCGTGCGCACCTGCCTTTCTTTTTCTTCATCTGTACTATGGATGGTCCGTGCGGTGTTTCAAACACCTCGGTAAACCCTGTCAAAAGCGTTGTGTGTGAGAGGGGCCTTATAGTGAACCTCTACCAATAATATTTATAGAAAGAAGAAAATGATTAGTAAAATCTCCTCACAATAATTAAAAGCTATGCACACCTTTGCACTTTTTTTTTTCTTGTAATGTGTTTTTGAAAATGGAGACTTTTTGCAATTTGTTTTCATTAAAAATTTCTGACAGTTTGGATTCTATGCTTGTATTGTTTACCAAGACGCTGCAGACTGGAGGACTGAAATCTTCACAGGTTCTGTCAGTCAGAGCTAACTGACAGCTCCGCTACTAGCTTGCTTGACCCTCCACTCACTGCCTTTTCACTGACCTATTACAGAGGGCTGTATGACATTGCTGGGGGACAATGGAGTAAATCAGGAAGACAGAGAGCAAAGAAAGCTACTATTACAGAGGGTTGTAATTCACTCCAGGTGAGGGGGATCAAGATCAGCTGCCACAGAAAAAAAGGATGAACTAGGAGAGATAACTGCAGTGTTGAGTTTGTGTGCATTCATGAGAGACACTAGCTGATCAGTGCTGGAAATACCATCAGCTAGAAACCTGAATATAGGAGAGCCTGCAAATCAAGTATGAAGCTTTATAAATGCACAAGAAGGAAAACTCCATGCAGAAAACAGATAAGTGCATCATTTGTTTTCCTGCAGGGACTAAGTAAGATGTGTGTGTATTGATTTTTCATGCACAAATGTTTCTATAGCCTTTAAGGGGAATTTGTCAGTTTGAAAATACAGGCCATTCCGCAGGCAGCGTTTTATAGAAAAGTTCAGCAAAAACGAGGTTCGCCCTCAGAGGTATGGAAAACTTTCGCCTTTATTAATAGTGTCTCAGCATTCAATAAAACCAGGAATGCGTTTTAGCCAGCATCAGACCTTGATCACCCTATTCATAGGTATATGAGAAGTATCATAGACTGCCTTCTTCCCACCTTTTCTTGTCTCCTAATCTTTTATTTCTTGCTTTTGGTCCTTTGTTGTTATCTCTATCTTATCAGGGGTTAATGTTAAGGCCCATTTACACTGAAAGATGATCACTCAAAAATCGCTCAAACAACAGTTTGAGTGACCGTTATAAACGATCATGTTTGCATAAACTTTTAGGTAGCTAATTAGCTACTTAAGAGTTAAATGCAGGCGGAGCAGGACACCGCAGCGATAGCTCCGAGAACAAAGCAGCTGCTTTGTTCTCGGAGCTGGTATCTCTCTGAGTTGATAGCACTGACAACAGCAGGAGCTGCTTTGTTCTTGGAGCGATTGCTGAGAGCTCAGTGCTGGATACCAGCTGAAAGAATGCTATCAGCTGGTATCCCGCTGAGAACTCAGCGCGGAGCTGATAAGGCTCATCGCTGACTTTTAGCTTGCTGAAACTCAATGATGAATGAACAGTGCACGATGGCCGCCCGTTGAGATACAACAATTATCGCTCAAAAGATGGCTTTTGAGCGAATTTTGAGCGATATTCATTGTGTCTAAATGGGCTTTAACTGAAGAAAGGAACTTGAACCTATGCTTATAAACCGGTTATGTAACTTTATTGTTAGCCTGAATGATTCTGTAACCCCCTGATTTCAAGAATGACCGTAATGTTGGAAATTTGAACGATCTTAAATTTTCTAAAATAATAAAAATCTTTGTTAACCAAATTATCAATTAATATCTACCAGAGACACAAAGGCAGGCAGCACTGAGCTGATGACTTCTAAATTAATGGAGCTGGGGTGGCCAACCTGACTAGTCTACTGACTTTTGCTTGCACTGGGCTTCTCGCTCATTAACTCTCACAGACTCACTCACAGTACTGCTACCGGGGACTGGGAGCTGGTCTAGCTGCAACCCAACAGAAAATTAGAGAGGGGGCAGGAAGAATAGAAGCCAACAAAGGTGCTTGTAGCTCGCCGCTTCTATGCCGAGTACATCTTGACATCTCCAGGCCCCTTACCATGTCACATGAACAGCACGGCTTGGAGGTAGGACTAATAAGCACTGGACCAATGTTGGGGTTCGCTGGCTTAGTCGACCAGAATGCCTCCTTATTGGCTCTCCTCCCCACAATGACTCTCCTACAACTTGAAGCAGCATCAGCAGTGGCTTGTGTGTCAGTGTCGCCATACTTCATTACTTCACAGTCACATAGCAGTAGTTGGGCAGACAGGCCACTGCATTTCTTATACAAAGGGCTGGCCGCATGTAGCTAAGTTGTCACTGACAGTGGCCGGCCCTGTGTATAATTAAGCACAATGGCCTGCCCATTGGGAGTTTTCCTGGTGCAGTAAAGGGTCATTTCTCCTCTGTGGGTCGCAAGGGCCACAAGTTGGACACTGCTGATCTACAGTAAGCAGCCTGTAAGAGATTCAGTGACAATAGCATAATACACAGTGCTATGCAGATTTGGAGTCGTCACGCAGTGTATTCCTGGATTATTGGTGAGCAATAGATCAGGCACATTCTGTTTCATATGTTATTCAGAAACCCACAAAAGTGACATCAAACCTCATGATAAGGTAAGAGAGTCTACATGTGCCATAACAGTTGTCCTACTCTGTCAACTACAGCTCAGTTGCCATCTGCGTTAGGGCTTCCATCATGATCAACGCAGATCTAAACCGCCTACATTGGGTTCTGTAGTAGGAGAAGCTAGTTACTTTCTCACTCACATATCAATTATTAATTGTTATTAGAGATGAGCGAGCACCAAAATGCTCGGGTGCTCGTTACTCGGGACGAAATTATCGCGATGCTCGAGGGTTCGTTTCGAATAACGAACCCCATTGAAGTCAATGGGCGACCCGAGCATTTTTGTATTTCGCCGATGCTCGCTAAGGTTTTCATGTGTGAAAATCTGGGCAATTCAAGAAAGTGATGGGAACGACACAGCAACGGATAGGGCAGGCGAGGGGCTACATGTTGGGCTGCATCTCAAGTTCACAGGTCCCACTATTAAGCCACAATACCGGCAAGAGTGGCCCCCCCCCTCCCAACAACTTTTACTTCTGAAAAGCCCTAATTAGCAATGGATACCTTAGCTAAGCACCACACTACCTCCAACAAAGCACAATCACTGCCTGCATGACACTCCGCTGCCACTTCTCCTGGGTTACATGCTGCCCAACCCCCCCGCACGACCCAGTGTCCACAGCGCACACAAAAGTGTCCCTGCGCAGCCTTCAGCTGCCCTCATGCCACACCACCCTCATGTCTATTTATAAGTGCGTCTGCCATGACGAGGAACCGCAGGCACACACTGCAGAGGGTTGGCACAGCTAGGCAGCGACCCTCTTTAAAAGGGGCGGGGCGATAGCCCACAATGCTGTACAGAAGCAATGAGAAATATAATCCTGTGCCACCGCCATCAGGAGCTGCACACGTGGGCATAGCAATGGGGAACCTATGTGCCACACACTATTCATTCTGTCAAGGTGTCTGCATGCCCCAGTCAGACCGCGGTTTTTAATTCATAGACACAGGCAGGTACAACTCCCTATTGTGAAGTCCCTGTGGACCGACAGCATGGGTGGCTCCCTGGAACCCACCGGAGGTACATAAAAATATCCCATTGCATTGCCCAACACAGCTGAGGTAGTAATGTCGTGCTTAATGCAGGTGGGCTTCGGCCCACACTGCATGCCCCAGTCAGACTGGGGTTCTTTACAAGTGGAAACAGATGCATTTATAATTCTCTGTGGACCCACAGCATGGGTGGGTGCCAGGAAGCCACCGGCGGTACATAAAAATATCCCATTGCATTGCCCAACACAGCGGATGTAACATCAGCTGTAATGCAGGTGGGCTAAAAATTAATTTGATTACACTGTAGGCGAGGGCCCACAAAAATTGCTGTATCAACAGTACTAATGTACATCAGAAAAATTGGCCCTGGCCAACCAAGAGGGCAGGTGAAACCCATTAATCGCTTTGGTTAATGTGGCTTAAGTGGTAACTAGGCCTGGAGGCAGCCCAGTTTAACGAAAATTTGGTTCAAGTTAAAGTTTCAACGCTTTTAAGAGCATTGAAACGTATAAAAATTTTTAAGAAAAATTATATGAGTGAGCCTTGTGGCCCTAAAAAAATTGCCCGTTCGGCGTCATTACGTGAGGTTTCAGGAGGAGGAGCAGGAGGAGGAGGAATATTATACACAGATTGATGAAGCAGAAATGTCCCCGTTTTGGATGGTGAGAGAGAACGATGCTTCCATCCGCGGGTGCAGCCTACGTATTGCTTAGGTATCGCTGCTGTCCGCTGGTGGAGAAGAGAAGTCTGGGGAAATCCAGGCTTTGTTCATCTTGATGAGTGTTAGCCTATCGGCACTGTCGGTTGACAGGCGGGTACGCTTATCTGTGATGATTCCCCCAGCCGCACTAAACACCCTCTCTGACAGGACGCTAGCCGCAGGACAAGCAAGCACCTCCAGGGCATACAGCGCGAGTTCAGGCCACGTGTCCAGCTTCGACACCCAGTAGTTGTAGGGGGCAGAGGCGTCACGGAGGACGGTCGTGCGATCGGCTACGTACTCCCTCACCATCCTTTTACAGTGCTCCCGCCGACTCAGCCTTGACTGGGGAGCGGTGACACAGTCTTGCTAGGGAGCCATAAAGCTGTCCAGGGCCTTAAAGACTGTTGTATTGCCTGTGCTGTACATGCTGCTCGATCTCCGCACCTCCCCTGCTACCTGGCCCTCGGAAGTGCGCCTTCTGCTACTAGCGCTGTCGGATGGGAATTTTACCATCAGTTTGTCCGCCAGGGTCCTGTGGTATAGCAACACTCTCGAACCCCTTTCCTCTTCGGGAATGAGAGTGGAAAGGTTCCCGTGGGTCGAGCAGTGTGTACACCCAGTAATCCGTAGTGGCCAGAATGCGTGCAACGCGAGGGTCACGAGAAAGGCATCCTAACATGAAGTCAGCCATGTGTGCCAGGGTACCTGTACGCAACACATGGCTGTCTTCACTAGGAAGATCACTTTCAGGATCCTCCTCCCCCGCCTCCTCCTCAGGCCATACACGCTGAAATGATGACAGGCAAGCAGCATGGGTACCGTCAGCAGTGGGCCAAGCTGTCTCTTCCCCCTCCTCCTCATCCTCCTCATGCTCCTCCTCCTCCTCCTGAACGCGCTGAGATATAGACAGGAGGGTGCTCTGACTATCCAGCGACATACTGTCTTCCCCCGGCTCTGTTTCCGAGCGCAAAGCGGCTGCCTTTATGCTTTGCAGGGAACTTCTCAAGATGCATAGCAGAGGAATGGTGACGCTAATGATTGCAGCATCGCCGCTCACCACCTGGGTAGACTGCTCAAAGTTTCGAAGGACCTGGCAGATGTCTGCCAACCAGGGCCACTCTTCTGTAAATAATTGAGGAGGCTGACTCCCACTGCGCCGCCCATGTTGGAGTTGGTATTCCACTATAGCTCTACGCTGCTCATAGAGCCTGGCCAACATGTGGAGCGTAGAGTTCCACCGTGTGGGCACGTCGCACAGCAGTCGGTGCACTGGCAGATTAAACCGATGTTGCAGGGTGCGCAGGGTGGCTGCGTCCGTGTGGGACTTGCGGAAATGTGCGCAGAGCCGGCGCACCTTTCCGAGCAGGTCTGACAAGCGTGGGGTAGCTTTTCAGAAAGCGCTGAACCACCAAATTAAAGACGTGGGCCAGGCATGGCACGTGCGTGAGGCTGCCGAGCTGCAGAGCCGCCACCAGGTTACGGCCGTTGTCACACACGACCATGCCCGGTTGGAGGCTCAGCGGCGCAAGCCAGCGGTCGGTCTGCTCTGTCAGACCCTGCAGCAGTTCGTGGGCCGTGTGCCTCTTATCTCCTAAGCTGAGTAGTTTCAGCACGGCCTGCTGACGCTTGCCCACCGCTGTGCTGCCACGACGCGCGACACCGACTGCTGGCGACGCGCTGCTGCTGCTGACACATCTTGATTGCGAGACAGAGGTTGCGTTGGAGGAGGAGGAGGAGGAGGGTGGTTTAGTGGAGGAAGCATACACCGCCGCAGATACCAGCACCGAGCTGGGGCCCGCAATTCTGGGGGTGGGTAGGACGTGAGCGGTCCCAGGCTCTGACTCTGTCCCAGCCTCCACTAAATTCACCCAATGTGCCGTCAGGGAGATGTAGTGGCCCTGCCCGCGTGTGCTTGTCCACGTGTCCGTTGTTAAGTGGACCTGGGCAGTAACCGCGTTGGTGAGGGCGCATACAATGTTGCGGGAGACGTGGTCGTGCAGGGCTGGGACGGCACATCGGGAAAAGTAGTGGCGACTGGGAACTGAGTAGCGCGGGGCCGCCGCCGCCATCATACTTTTGAAGGACTCCGTTTCCACAACCCTATACGGCAGCATCTCAAGGCTGATAAATTTGGCTATGTGGACGGTTAACGCTTGAGCGTGCGGGTGCGTGGCGGCGTACTTGCGCTTGCGCTCAAACACTTGCGCTAGCGACGGCTGGACGGTGCGGTGCGAGACATTGGTGGATTGGGCCGAGGACAGCGGAGGTGAGGGTGTGGGTGCAGGCCAGGAGACGGTAGTGCCTGTGTCCTCAGAGCGGGGTTGGATCTCAGTGGCAGGTTGGGGCACAGGGGGAGAGGCAGCGGTGCAAACCGGAGGCGGTGAACGGCCTTCGTCCCACCTTGTGGGGTGCTTGGCCATCATATGTCTGCGCATGCTGGTGGTGGTGAGGCTGTTGGTGGTGGCTCCCCGGCTGATCTTGGCGCGACAAAGGTTGCACACCACTGTTCGTCGGTCGTCAGGCGTCTCTGTGAAAAACTGCCAGACCTTAGAGCACCTTGGCCTCTGCAGGGTGGCATGGCGCGAGGGTGCGCTTTGGGAAACAGTTGGTGGATTATTCGGTCTGGCCCTGCCTCTACCCCTGGCCACCGCACTGCCTCTTGCAACCTGCCCTGCTGCTGCCCTTGCCTCCCCCTCTGAAGACCTGTCCTGAGTAGGCGTTGCAAACCAGGTGGGGTCAGTCACCTCATCGTCCTGCTGCTCTTCCTCCGAATCCTCTGTGTGCTCCTCCCTCGGACTTACTGCCCTTACTACTACCTCACCGATAGACAACTGTGTCTCATCGTCATCGTCCTCCTCACCCACTGAAAGGTCTTGAGACAGTTGCCGGAAGTCCCCAGCCTCATCCCCCGGACCCCGGGAACTTTCCAATGGTTGGGCATCAGTGACGATAAACTCCTCTGGTGGGAGAGGAACCACTGCTGCCCAATCTGAGCAGGGGCCCGAGAACAGTTCCTGGGAGTCTTCCCGCTCCTGAGCATGTGTCATTGTAGTGGAGTGAGGAGGCTGGGAGGAAGGAGGAGCAGCAGCCAGAGGATTCGGATTTGCAGCACTGGATGGCGCAGAACTGTGGGTGGATGATAGCTTGCTCGAAGCACTTTCTGCCATCCACGACAGGACCTGCTCACACTGCTCATTTTCTAATAAAGGTCTCCCGCGTGGACCCATTAATTGGGCGATGAATGTGGGGACGCCAGAAACGTGCCTCTCTCCTAATCGCGCAGCAGTCGGCTGCGATACACCTGGATCAGGAGCTCGGCCTGTGCCCACACCCTCACTTGGGCCTACGCGTCCTCGGCCACGTCCACGTCCTCTAGGCCTACCCCTACCCCTCAGCATGCTGTATTACCAGTGATTTCCCAGGCAGGAAATAAATTGGCGCAAGCCTGCAGGACAAATAGAATTGTTCCCTTTTTTTTTTTTTAAAGGGAAGGCCGGCCCACTGACTATATTCAATCAGATAAGAAATCTGTTCCACAGAAATGCAGTTATATGAAGTGCAGCAGAGCGGTGATTTTTCCCAGGAAGGCAGGAAATAAATTGGCGCAAGCCTGCTGTTAAACGTAGCTGGCTGCGTATGAATTTTTTACTATCTCCACCCACCACACACGCACACAGAACGCTGAGGACTGACAGAGGCAGGGCACATAGAATTTTTCCCTTTTTTTTAAAAGAAAAGGCCCACTGACTATATTCAATCAGATAAGAAATCTGTTCCACAGAAATGCAGTTATATGAAGTGCAGCAGAGCGGTGATTTTTCCCAGGAAGGCAGGAAATAAATTGGCGCAAGCCTGCTGTTAAACGTAGCTGGCTGCGTATGAATTTTTTACTATCTCCACCCACCACACACGTACACAGAACGCTGAGGACTGACAGAGGCAGGGCACATAGAATTTTTCCCTTTTTTTTAAAAGAAAAGGCCCACTGACTATATTCAATCTGATAAGAAATCTGTTCCACAGAAATGCAGTTATATGAAGTGCAGCAGAGCGGTGATTTTTCCCAGGAAGGCAGGAAATAAATTGGCGCAAGCCTGCTGTTAAACGTAGCTGGCTGCGTATGAATTTTTTACTATCTCCACCCACCACACACGTACACAGAACGCTGAGGACTGACAGAGGCAGGGCACATAGAATTTTTCCCTTTTTTTTAAAAGAAAAGGCCCACTGACTATATTCAATCAATAATATATGTCTTCTGGCCCTACCTACACAATTCTCTCCCTGTAGTATTACTGCAGGGCGCAATGCTCTGCACAGCCGATTTTGAAAAAAAAAAAAAATGCAACACTGCTAACAGCAGCCTGCACAGTACTGCACACGGTTAAATGTGGCCCTAAGAAGGACCGTTGGGGTTCTTGAAGCCTACACTAACTCCTAACACTCTCCCTGCCTAACCACCACTTCTGTCCCTGGACTATTACTGCAGGGCGCAATGCTCTGCAGACAGCCGATTTTGAAAAAAAAATAATTGTGCAACACTGCTAACAGCACCCTCCACAGTACTGCACACGGATAGATGTGGCCCTGACAAGGACCGTTGGGGTTCTTGAAGCCTACACTCACTCCTAACACTCTCCCTACAGCAGCACCAGCAGCAGCACTTTCCCTCAGCTAAGTCAGTCACAAGGCATCTGAGGCGAGCCGCGGGAGGGGCCGACTTTTATACTCGGGTGACATCTGATCTCCCCAGCCACTCACAGCAGGGGGGTGGTATAGGGCTTGAACGTCACAGGGGGAAGTTGTAATGCCTTCCCTGTCTTTCAATTGGCCAGAAAAGTGCGCTAACGTCTCAGAGAGGAAACTGAAAGTAACCAGAACACCGCGTGGTACTCGTTACGAGTAACGAGCATCCCGAACACGCTAATATTCGCCCGAGCATCAAGCTCGGACGAGTACGTTCCCTCATCTCTAATTGTTATTCAACTTATTAATAAGATAAAAGGTCACTTATTGAGTTATTCACACTATTGGCGTAGATTCAGTCTATCGGGACTTTGTACAATAAAAGGGATTAGACAGTAAGGTTGACTGGAAAAAGTAAAGCAGGACGACTTTTTGGGTGACCCGGTGGCAGATATTACTGCTAATATGACAAACAATGGTAACGGTCAGACAGCTATTTCCTGTCATAGGAACTCAACAGAAATCAGGCTGAGCTTACATGAGAAAAATAGGACAGAATTACGTCTCATGAGGATTTAGAAGCTCAGTCGAGTTTTCAGAACATTGTAAAGAGAGCTTTAGAATGTCACTATAAAATTATTATTCTAGCTGGAGATGGGGATCCACCAGGTCACGGAATTGACTTGCTGATTTCTCGTTTGAACAAGTGAACGATGTCAGAGTTTGCTCATTCGTTGGCTTGTTCAAACGAGAATTCGTTCGGTCGTTCATATTCGCTGCATAAGTGAATGAGAACAACTGAACGATTGGTAGTTAAACTGAACGATAGAATGCGTATGAGACTTCATCTTTTTTTGTTCGAAAATGGACCAGGCTAGAAAATCTATGCCAGAGATAAAATGTCGGATAGCATTGGGGTGAAGCTCTATGCTAAACATGGCCAAAATCTGGAAAAGTAGGGATATCGGCGTAGCAACTAATCGCAGGATAGTGCAAACCATCGGATTCCCCATAGCCATGTATGGATGTGAAAGCTGGACTGCGAAGGAAGCTGATAGAAGGAGGATTGAGGTATTAGTGTATATTGACGCCACTAGGGAGTTCTGGTGGAGTCAAGAGTGACGGGGGTGACGCTCCCCAGCCGTTCACAGTGTTCAGCGCTCCTGATGTACCGTTCCTGCCAATCATCTGCCAGTAGCTGTTCTGTCGTCACCGGCACTGTGATCCGCGCTCCGGGTGTAGCGTCCCCGGGCCCCTGCTCCCCGCTCCCGTTGCACCGTTCCCGGCCCTCTGCTGCCTGCTTTTCTTCTGTGTTCCCAGGCCCTCTGCTGGCCGCTGCACTACTGCTGTCCCCGGCCGTCTGCTGGACTCTCCTGTTCTGGAGTCTCCCCGGGCCTCTATTAACCGCTCCTGCTGTACAGGCCCCTGCGCTGTGCTCCCCGCTCCTTCTTTTTACTCACGTGCCATTGGACGCAGGTGCTCAAGATCTCCACTGCAATGCTACTTCTGAGGTGCCGTCCTGCCTCCTGTTCCCGGTTCACGCTGCTGCTGTTGTGTTTTCACCTGCACTTGGTATGTTGATGCACGCTGAGACTCTCCTTTCTGTCGTTCTGGCCGGTGGCAGCAGATCCACAACAATCTCTATTGATTGTTGGCTGCTGTTGTTTTACCTGTTAGGCTTACATTATTACTTGTAAATGCTTCCATTTTACACGTGTAACATGCAAGCATTAACTGTTTATAATGTACGGCTAACAGGTAAAACATGCCTAAGCATTCACGGCAGGCAACAATCAATATATGACAAGTCACCCAATGGGGAGCTAGGGGTGTGAGAGGGGCGTTTCTCCTGTCAAACCCCTAGCTTCCTGGTGGCGTCAAGGTACACTAATACCGAGGATTGATGCGTTGGAGCGGTGGTGCTGGCGAAAGCTGCTGTGTATGCCCTGGACAGTGAGAGTAAGAAGCAGAGAAGTCCTGAATCGTATAAGACCCGATATATCAATGGAGGACAAGATGATCAGGCTCACAGATTTTGGCCTTGTAATGTGAGCAGGGTGGCTAGAAAAATCTATAATGCTTGGACAGATCAGCAGCAAAAGAAGACCCGTCGCCAGAGAACATGATGGCTGATATGAGCATGACTGGATCCCTGCATGAACTGCCAGCATGTGTGATAAATGCTGCCAGATAACCTAAGTCTAGGATGAGCTTTTACAAGATAGACTACATGAGGCTCTGTGCTAAATGACCAGCTCCCCCAACTAGTTTCACCAGAACTCTGGCGTCATCAGGGGTATAGGAGCTTGCCATATCTTTAGTACATAGCAGTGTAATGCTGCATGGTAGCACACAATACTTGCAGCAAGTGTTAGTCGTGATCCTGATATTTGTGCATGATCAGCAAGGCAGAATATTGTTTCTCTTAGACCGGTTTTGTCTATTCTATTACATTCACTTACGCTACATTGAGACTCTGATCTATTTAATTCATTGCTACTCTAATATATTTTATTACATATCAATAAAAGTTACTTTTTAAGGGGACCCAACTAAGGGTTCCAGCTTATGCCAAAGGCTGTGGTGGGATTGGTTACAATTTAACCCTAGTGGGCCCTTGAGCCCCCCAAATTTTCATTCACATCCTCCTAAGGCCCAATGTCAACAGGCAAAAATCAAATTACTGAATCCGCGTGGCTGTCCCGCACGCGTGATCCGTGCCCATACGGAATCATTGGACACCCGCAGGTAATTAAATACCTGCGGATGTCATTTTTCCCTGCCGTGTAGATCGTACGTGTGGGAAACCACCCGCAGCATGCTCCATTTTCTGCGGGTTTCCCGCACGGACAGCTCCCGTGGTTTCCATTGATGCCTATGGAAGCCATCCGGCTGTCACTGCGTCTGTGCCGGCAGGACCGCAGGAAAGCAGGAATTTAAAAAAAAAAGTGTTTGCGGCACATGCACACGGCACGCTACCGGTGTGCCGAGCACATCCACCGTGCAGAAAAAAAGAAGATCCGGCCGCGATGGACGGGAACCCACAGTGTCCGGACAGGTGAGTATAAACTATTTTATGGCCTCGTGTCTGCGGGAAAGGAGGGACCCGCTGCGGGATTCTGCATGGGGAATCGTGCGGGCCCGAATTTTCCCGTGGACATGAGGCTTAAGTAGTCCTGTATGGGTTATTGAGAAGAAGAAATAGGGCCCTCCACTTTGGCTTACAATGCTAGGACAAGAACATATTCTTGTCTGTGTTCCTGTAGATGACAGTCCAGACCAATAGCTAGAATCATGAGGATGTTCCAAGATTCAGGAGGTATATGATGAGCCTGTCAGGTAGGCGGATATGGATCCTCCTTGCCACATGCTGATTTGACTTTGGGCTATCAAAGGAGGCAGCACTTAGGGAACCCCGGTTTTCACCCTTGACCCCTCCAAGTGAATTTAGTTTTGTCTGCGGGGTCCACAAGCTGTTACTTGCAGAGATAATTTCGATCGTGTGGCTGCTAACACTGCAAGGGCCGAGGCGTACGTGGTATCAGATAGTGTGAACTGAGACTTGTCTGTATAACCAGCATTGGTCAGGCCTGGCAGTACAACTTCAGCTACTTTTTGACTCCTTCCGGCAGCTAAAGATGGCCCCATATAGTGCTATTGGGATATGTTGACTGTGAATAAAATCATAGTTGCTCATTCACCATCATCTGACAAGCCCACACAAAGAAGACTACAGTACAGTAGTGGGCTAAAGGATTCAACATCGGCATCCTCAGTTTTGGAGGATTTATAATAATTGATGTTCAAAAAAAAATCTTTTGCATTTCTTTACCGGAATGTCAACATTGGCCATAGGTCCACGTTTTTTCTGGTGTGTCACCCTTTTGGAAGTGTTACAATACCGCAACCAACTTTCATCAGCAATTTTATATAAACTAGTGTACATTCAAAGCTAAATCAGGATGCAATGGGACCTACGTTTTGTAGAGCATGAGTTAGGTGGGAGGCCAGCGGAAGTACATGTGGCACATATAAATGCCATAACAATTCTATCAGCCACAATTAGGCTGCCTTTTCATGGGCGAGAAAATTGTGCAAGATTTGTGCGTTGTGAGATGCACAAATCTGAATCCCATTTTTTTGAATGAGGTCATACACATGAGCGATGTTTTCCCACATGGCACCGCGATGTGAGGCAGGAAACAAATCGCAGCATGTTCTCTCCTTCTGCGTGCTCTCGCATTGCAGCGCCCATTCTTCTCAATGGGGCCGCCGGCAGCATCGCACCACGTGCTGGGTGTACGCGATGCTATGTGAGGTCTCCCTGAAGTGGTGCCAGGCTGTTTTGACATAAAAACACCTCGTATCCACGGGGAATTCACATGGAAGAGAGCGCGATATGGGGCAGTATAAAATGCGTGGCATAAATTGACCTGCACTACGGATTTTAAATTTGCAACATGTGAATTGCACAGCAAATCTGTGCCAAAATCTGCACTATTTACTGTGGGTTTGCAACTGCGGATTTGCTGGGGCTTTGCTACGGATTTTCGGCTGCAGAAAATTTGCAGTGTGTGAACATATTCTAAAAGGGTTTTTCAAGATCTTCAAAAAACAGGCAGGGAGCAGATAAAAACTGGAAAATAAATAAATAAGTCAACCAGTCCCTTGGCCTCCCTTGTCCAGTGCAGCCAGTCATTCCTGGAAGTAACTGGAGGAAATTGAACCGGGGAAAAAATGCCTTATTTTTTAATTTGCCGCCTTTATCTGCTCCCTGCTTGTTTTTTAATTTAATTTTTGAACCCACTTTAAGGACAGCGTTTTTTTTTTTTACATTTTGTTATTAGTTTCTGCATTATGAAAGTCATACCTTTTTCTCCCCATTGACACAGCTGTATGAGGGCTTGTTTATTTGGGGACTGGCTGTATATTTCAATGGTATCATTTTAGGGTCTATATAAATTATTAATTAAATTGTATTCATTCTTTCTGGGGTAAATGGATAAAACACTATTTATAAATGATAAATTTGGCTACAGTGATACAAAATTCATTTAAAAAATATATATTTCACTACTTTTGCACAGAACACTTTTTTGTGTTGCTAAATTTCGCAAATCATAATAATTTTTGCTCTAATGGAACTGGGTGAGGGCTTGTTTGCATTGCAGGAAGTTATGCCCCTCTCTGGGTCGAACTGCTTAGAGCTGTGTTCTCCAACTCCAGTCCTCATGCCCCCCCAACAGGTCATGTTTTCAGGATTTCCTCACTATCGCACAGGTGATGTAATCATTGTCAGGGCCTCAGACATTGCCACAGGTGTTCTTACTATAGGATATCCTGAAAACATGACCTGTTGGGGGTCCCTGAGGTCTGGCGTTGGCTTAGAAGATGCAAGCTCAGCTTCTGATCCTGTGCCTTACGAATGCTGTAAAGGTTTAGCGGTTGGTATTAAAGCCCAAGTCATGCCGTAAATATACGGCACAGGGCAGGAGGGAGTCAATATTGTGTACAAGACAGACCAGCCACAGATTCAGTTCTAGATTTAAAGTTATTGCTTATACTGGGCACCATTGAAATTCAATGTAAAGATTGGTACAACGTATTACGCAGTCGCATCCACTTGTGTGAGAAAGCCTTTATGGAGTCATAACTGTAATAATACCCAATATTATTCAACTTGTATGAGTGTAAAATATATCTGTGGTAATTTAGCAATGTTAACAATTTTTATAATTCTCATGGTTGGGCATAATAAGTTTTAAAATGCTCTTACAAATGCAGCATGTTTTGGGAAAGTTGAATTTCTTTACTCAAGAGCTGAGGAATTTTTAAAGAGGAAAGATTCAGTATTCAAGGATAATGCTCGGCTGCACACAAGGGTATAACATGAACGCCTCCACAACATTGTCACACTTCCATAGCCTGCCTGGTAGACAGATTTATCGCCGATGGAACATGTATGGGACAACTGATGACACCAATTTCGACAGCCTATGACTTTTCACAATCTAAAGGGAATAGTTACAGCAAATGTGGATTGCAGGATACTGTACATACCCATGTCACATTTTGCATTCAAGCTAGAGGTGGTACAACAGGGTACTAGAGCCTTCATCCCCCCCCCCCCCTATCGAAATTTGTATTTAAGCTAGAGGCGGTACAACAGGGCACTAGAGCCTCCATGCATGCTCGTATCACATCTTGTATCCAAGCTAGAGGTGGTACAACAGGGCACTAGAGCCTCCATGCATGCTCGTATCACATCGTGTATCCAAGTTAGAGGCGGTATAACAGGCTACTAGAGCCTCCATGCCCAGACTATCACATCTTGTATACAAGCTGGAGGCAGTAAAATAGGGTGCCAGAGCCTTCATGCCCACCTGTATAACATCTTGTATCCAAGCTAGAGGCGGTACAACAGGGTACCAGAGCCTCCATGCCCACCTGTATCACATCTTGTATCCAAGCTAGAGGCGGTACAACAGGGTGCTAGAGCCTCCATGCCCACCCGTATCACATCTTGTATCCAAGCTAGAAGCGGTACAACAGGGTGCTAGAGCCTCCATGCCCGCCCGTATTACATGTTGTATCCAAGCTAGAGGCGGTACAACAGGGTACTAGAGCTTCACTTCAAGTGTTTGCTTTTCCACAATAAATTCTCCTTTTGCTCTGATATTGTAATCACTTGCTTATATGAACGTTACAATCACAAATGCTTTATTAGATTCCACAATTCCTTCTAGGTGTTTTTTTTTAAAATTGCGTATATTTGAATTTTGTGATTTAATAAAGGAAAAGATCACTTGTAGGAATAGTTAAAATGACATTAACTCAGTACGTATGATTTTAATTTTGACTCTCCCAACTGCTCAGGTTAATTAAAAGGTGCAGAGGTGGAAATCCAGAAAGCAGAATTACTATATGACCTATGCAGTTTTAATAGAAATGGTGAACAGGTAATTAGCAGTACTGTGTTTCCATGATCAGCATTCTAGGTACTTTGCGCACTGAATACGTGTGTTATGGAGCTGCCACTATATCCATTACTGGTAGACCTTTCAGGATGTCAGATGCGTTTTGTACAATCTTTTCAGCAATTCTTCTTCTTGTTTTATCTGTTCCATTTCCAATATGGGGTGTCACAATAATGTTCTTCGTTGCTAGCAAAGGATGATTTCTGGGGAAAAGGATAGAAATATTATATAAATTCTGAACTATATTGAACACTATCACTGGTGTAACTGTAGATGCCCTAAGAAAATAGTATTCTCACATTTACAGAGTGGCTAAAAAGAAAGCTCTATCATCATTGTCCATTCTTCTTGTGCATGTACCACTTGGCTGGAGTAAGAGCCTTACCTTGGCAATGGTTCTGGGTATGTAACATCTAAAGCGGCAGCCTTAATTATGCCACTATTCAAGGCATCTAGCAGGGCACCTTGGTCAATTACCTGGCCTGAAATAGAATTGTAGACTGTAAGTTCTTGTTCTTAGAAATATCCAATCAGGTAAATGTATCTTTCTCACAACTGAAGAAACAAATTAGTGGTTGGTGACAATTAGCCGTGATATTTTTATGTATAAGATGAGTCAAAAGTTAATTGTACAGTTACACTCAATTTAACTCACGAATCGGTCCCTCTTTGAAATGCTCCACTAGCTCCAACATTTCTAATTACAACGGCAAAGCTCCCCATCCCTTTGTTGTGGCACGCAACTGAACAGTCATCCAAAATCTCTGAAATCTATCACTTCAAGAAAATTGCTGTTGGGAAACAGGATCTAGAGGTTAATTTTTGTCATTAAGGAGACGATGGATTAATTATGTCAGTAGTTCAGGCTAGTCCTTTTACGAATGTATCTCCCCCCCCTTATGTTCACCTCCATGGGTTAGCACTCCCCTAATACTTGTCAAGTCCATAAAACAGAGGTATTTCTAATAGATATTTCTTATTCTCAACTTGAACCCTCAGGGATTGCATCCAGACGACCACTTTTTGCTTCCATTCGTTCCTATTTGGTGTTGTTAAGTCATGGCATTATTACAATCTCCTGAATTGAGTGGGATTTATACACAGCAGCACCTTGGCCTACGAGTGCCTCAGCTTCTTGACTTGCAAGCAGGCTCTCTCCTGAATTTTTGCTCTGATTTAAGAGCAAAAACTCAGGTTACGAACCTGCTCACAAGTCAAGAAGCTCACAAGCTGAGGCTCAGGGGGTGGAGGGTCTAATACTTACCTACCACTGACATTCCGGTCCTCACAATGGGCTGCGGCACTGCTGCAGGCTGCCCCGTCCTCCTCCATGCCACAGAGCATTTATTCCTGGAAGTGGGGTTTGGATACAAATGGTCTGTCGGCATGGATGAGGACACAGTGGCGGAAGGACGAGGACGTGGTGGCAAGGAGGAGGAAGCAGAAGCAGCCAGAGGAGGATGAGGGAGAGGGAGGATGAAAAGGAAGCAGGAACAGTAGGAGGAGGATGAGGGAGAGGGAGGAGGAAGCAGGAGCAGCAGCAGCAGGAAGAAGCAGGAGCAGCAGCAGCAGGAGGAGAACGAGGACACAGCAGGAGCAGCAGCAGCAGCAAAAGGAGGAGGACGCAGCAGCAGGAGGAGGATGAGAGCAAGGACGAGGGTGCAGCTTATTTTTGCTGAGGTCCAGAACAGATTAATGGCGTTTCAATCCATTTCAATGGGGAAAATTGATTTGAGATAAGACTGTTTTGGGTTAAGAGCTCCGTCAGGGAACTAATTAAACTCTTAAGATAAGGCACCAATGTACTTCATGGAGGTGTGGGACATTTTTGTGTTGTACTGTAATTCATTGCATCTGACACCTGTGAGTCTCGTTCCACTAATATCTCACAATGTTTTTTTCAGCTTTGTATATTCCCTGCTTTTCTAAAAAAAAAAAAAAGAGATTGTACAAAAATAAAAAGTTATTTGTACGGTGTAGTGTTTTCTTTCCTTGACCTTGGAATCACACATGCAGTTTTGTCTAGTTTTTTGGCCAAAGCCAGGAGTGGATCCAAAAGAAAGCAGAATTATCAGTCTTCTATTTACAGTATACTTTTACATTCATTTTGGATTCACTGGTGGTTTTGGCTTAAAAAAAAAGAAAAACTGTCACAAAAACTGCATATATGATTCTAGTTTTAGGGCTCTCTCAAATGAGCTTATTTTACTGCGTATTACACACACAGGTTTTGGGAATGCTAAATGCCCATTGTGCTTAACCCTGCTGTTTCCATATTATTGTCTGTGCCATTCTTCAGTGGGGTCCAGCCCACACACTCTGGCCTTATACCTGTAAGGACCGATCCCCATACATGCAATTCATTTTGATTGAAAATGTCATTTTTGTGCTTACAGCTCTGATCAAACCCATGTGTCTCCATGGTTACAGACTACAAATACTTTATGTGTAGTTTCATCCTACAGTCATAAGTTACTTCACTCCTGCAGTCCCTTATTCTGACAGTCATGGTGAAAGGTGTGATTCCCCTTATGCATTAGCTAAAAATATGTACTTAGCTGGCAGAATGCTTATGATTGTGCCTTGAGTCACACATGCATGCTATTTCTTTAATTTTTTTTATAAACTTTCATACCTCTACTAATGTTAATGAGAGTGGCTGTAGGCTTCATTAGTTGAAGTTCCTTTGGTCCAATCAAATGGTGTGTGTCTTGTGTCAGCTGGACGACTACCATTACAAAATCTGACTGGTGAAGCAAATCAGCCATGGTACTGCAGTACTCAGCACCTACTGCCATTTCTTCTTCCAGAGCTCTGTTCGAGAATCATAGTAGCACATTTATATTAGTACTATGAATCAAATGTCTCAGTAAGAGATTTCAATCACATTGATGTAATTAGTAACTCAAAGCACCCTGAAAACAGACAAAATGCAGCAAAATTTTACTGCAAAATCTGTTGAAACCTAAACCAACTAATGTCAGTCACTGATGTGCCGTCCGACACTCCTTCGTGCATGCGCAGTAGCCACCGGCGCTCTGCGATGACACGGATACTGCGATACTTCCACAGTGCTCACTGCAAAAGTGCCACAGGACAGACGACTGCAATGGAAGCTGGTTGTGCATAGCCTGCACAAAATCAAAACATGCTGATTTCTCACCTGAGAGCAGAAAATCGCATTCAATTTCCGCTCGTGGGCAGCAAATCGCAGATTCTCATAGCATGCTATGGGCTGGATTTGCTGCAGAATCCGGAGGCGGAATCCGTCCCCGGATTTCACAATGCAAATCCGCCTGTATGCAGGAGGCCTAATGTGTCATGTCCGACTGCTTTTTCGCAGATTGGAGAGCATACACATGAATGATGTATAGCCCGATTGGTCTCCTGAACTACTCAATAAAAGGGAAGAGGATTAGCATCTGCTCTGTTAGATACTCTTCCATGTTTCCAGTGCTTGTAAAGAAATACTTAAAGGGGTTGTCTCGCGGTAGCAAGTGGGGTTATACACTTCTGTATGGCCATATTAATGCACTTTGTAATATACATCGTGCATTAAATATGAGCCATACAGAAGTTATTCACTTACCTGCTCCGTTGCTAGCGTCCCCGTTGCCATGGTTCCGTCTAACTTCGGTGCCTTCTTGCTTTTTTAGATGCGCTTGCGCAGATGGATCTTCTCCCTTCGGCTGGTCTTGGAAGCATCGGCGTTTTGGCTCCACCCCCTTGTACGCATCATCGCGTAGCTCCGCCCCATGACGTGTGTCGGTTCCAGCCTCCTGATTGGACCAGCCGAAGGGAGAAGATCCATCTGCGCAAGCGCGTCTAAAAAAGCAAGAAGACACCGAAGTTAGACGGAACCATGGCAACGGGGACGCTAGCAACGGAGCAGGTAAGTGAATAACTTCTGTATGGCTCATATTTAATGCACGATGTATATTACAAAGTGCATTAATATGGCCATACAGAAGTGTATAACCCCACTTGCTTTCGCGAGACAACCCCTTTAAGGCAGATTTCCAGGAGGCCTTCCACGCAATGCCTGAGGATTGTATCACGGGTATGAGGAATCTAACAAAGACATTAAGAGGTCATGCACATCTGAGAGACTATTCTATCGCTTGTCTACATATATGGGATCAGAGGAGAAATATCAGAGACCGCCCCAATGACTTGAATATCTGAGCTTTAGTTATTACGAGTTTAACTCTGTTACATGCCATTAAATGCTTGTCTAGTTCCATGATGGGAGACAATACAAAGCTTCATTGACCTTACCTCTTGTTCCTATTGTGGTAGAGAATCCTCATCCTGAAAGCTTTAGCCCGCTGAGCTATGCAGTAGCCAATACTCCCCATTCCAATGATGCCCAGCGTGGCTTCTGTGATATCATCACCCACCCAGTTGAAATCAAAATCTGTAGTGTCTGGTGAACGTGATATTCTGTTCCCTGTAGTAGAAAATATTTACTGAGAAGAAACATGGAGCCTTTCAAAGTCCTAACACTGACCACATTGCTCAGTACAAGTATTAGACCGCCACTTGGTGAGTCCGCCATAACCCAAAGAGCAGCAGACAGAAGGCACACATGACCAAAAGGGGTTCAACCCCTTAAGCTCTCTTTTTTTTCTGTTTTCGGTTTTTCCTCCCCACTTAAAAAAATCATAACCCTTTCATTTATCCATCGACGTAGATGTCTCAGGGCTTGTTTTTTGTGGGACGAGTTGTATTTTTCAATGGTACTATAGAATGTACTGAAAGAGTTTAAAAAAATTCTTAGTGGAATGAAATGGATAGGCATTCTATCAAGCCATGCCATGGGCAATCTGCAATGGCAGACTCTTGGCTGCCATTATAACCCCACAGCAATCCGCGATCTCATTGCGGGGAGCTGTACGAGACCCCAGAATATCGATTGGGGGTATTTAAATGCCACTGTCAGAATTAATGCCTCTACGGTTAGAGGAAAGAAGGTTTCATCATGAATACAGATGGAGGTTCTTTACTGTAAGAGCAGTGAGACTGTGGAACTCTCTGCCTGAGGACGTGCTGATGGCAAAAATCGATAAGGAGTTTAAGAGGGGCCTAGATGCATTTCTAGAGCACTATGATATTTCAGGATATAGACATTAAATAACCAGCAGAGTTATTGATTCGGGTCTCGAGTCAGGTATTATTCTGACTGCCATTATGGAGTCGGGAAAGAATTTTTTACCCCAACGGACTAATTGGCTTATGCCTTATTGGGTTTTTTTTTGCCTTCCTCTGGATCAACAAAAAGACATGATGTTATAGTTAGCTTTCAAACCTACTTAGGGTTCTTCTTCAGGCCTAATGGAATAGATCCAAAGATGTGTATATATATATATATATAGTACATATACTTATGAAAAGGCACAGTCATGGTGTGATTAATTTGCACTTAAAGCAATACCAGAACAGGATGAACACGGGAGTAAATACTTAATTAGTCCACTGATAGGGGATGTGAAACACTGTGCAATGCTCCCATTCATTTCAATGGGGCAGGTGTCGGCTATAAGAAACAACCGGCACCTGCATTGTACGGAGCGGGGTCGACCCGCGATCCCCCTCCATACATACTCCGAACGTACAGTATAATATTTAGTTTAATAGATATTCAGTAGATCACAATAAATTGTTAGGGTGTATAATGAGGACGGACAAATTATAGAACAAATAAATACTGATAACTACTGGTTCAGGCAAATAGGGTGGGCCACCTATTGTTACATATTGCAACCAGTTAGATTGCAGGGCTACTTTCTGGTATAAAAAGGATAGAAATAGCTGTGAAGGTCCGATTATCATTTAGTGTAATTGCATGCACTGACTGAACAATGAACAACAAGTCTTTCACTTCTCATTCGTCGTTTAGTTTCTGCATTCAGAAAACTGAATGACGTATCGTTCCATGTAAACGGGCAAGAGATTAACTCTGTCAAAAATGTGATACAAAGTTGTGTCGCATTTTCAACAGTGGACGACGCACAGCGTTTGAAAGCTCGCTATAACATCATGTATTTTTGTTAGCCATTAAAAGGCATCAGATCTACAAGATTACGTGGTTCCTCTTGCTGAGAATAATCACATGATTAAGAGCTGTCACACTGGAAATGCGATGGGTCTTGGGCACAATTGATGCCTGTCAGAACTCATTTTAACCCTTTCCAATCCAATTTGTATCCTGGTTTTCCTAGGGGAGCTTACTCTTTTTCTGCCATTATACAATGGCGCTATATGCTGGCTAAAGCCACTACTGCATGAGGTGACACGTTGGATAGGCTCCAACAGCAGAGAGGCTGGCAATATACAGTAAGAGAACCCTGACGGATGTCTTCTTCTAGCATTGGAGCTGTACAGCCATAAATCATAATGTCTTAAGGTGTCAGACAGTGGATTGGAAAGGGTTAAAGATGCAATAATAAAGTGAAGTTTTTTATTCATCTAGTTGGTGCTGGATTTTACAAGGATAGACATAACAAGACCAATAGCTATCAGAAATATCTTCACTTTTTGACGTCAGTTCTTTTGATACAAGAGAATGGCTAAGCCTATTTTTCGAAGGATATACCTAGCAGTAATCCAGGATCCGGTGCTATAAGGAATGTGTAAAAACAAGAAATATATATTTCCAGAACCTTTTACTGATATCTAACTTATTTATAACACGATATGTTTTTTGTAATTCCTGTATATCAAATTACATTTTATATTATTTTATACAGGGATATCGAAAACATGGCTGCTTTCTTTCAGAAACAGCGCTACAGCTGTCCATGGGTTGAGTCTGGCATTGAAGCTCAGCTATGTTACTGTGAATGGGGTAGATTTGCAATACCACACACAACCCATTGAGAGGTATGGCACTGTTTGCGGAGGAAAGCAGACATGGTTTCCTTCAATTAAAATAAGATAAGATATATATAACTACAATACCTTACCTTCTACTACATTTTTGGCAGATGCCAACATTAAAGCCATTCCCATATCTGCAGTGGCATCATCTCCAAGATGTGGTGTATTAGTGACTTTTATACCATAACTTGTGATTAACTTCAGGTCCAGATGATCTACTCCCGCTCCAGAGCTTGCTATGACTTTAAGATTAGGAAGAGAATCCAGAAGTTCCTTGTCAACTACAGGCAGGTGCCACCAAATCAACAGGGCTTGTATCTTTGGCGCATACGCAATCTTATTATTGGTAAACTGTTCCAGGTAGAGTAGCTGGAAGTGTTTCTGTACAATAGTTTCATACTGTTTTGGAAATCCCCTGGATCTTCCGCTATAGGACATCAGAGCAAACGGAAGTTCCTCCATTTCTGCTACAAGAAAATTGAGCTTATTGTTAGTATTATTACACAAAATTGGAACAAGTGCGGCAATGAATGGCATAAAGGGTCAACTCCACCCAAAGTGAAAATTCAAGTGTGAGTACAGTTCACTTCCACATCCTACTTCCATCCTTGCTCAAACAGCTGCACACAGGTTTCGACTGTCTGGCAGAGACGAAGGACTGGACATATTAACTTTGTACTAGCTTACTAATTAGCCTGGTGAACTTACTCATCCTTCACCCTTCCAGCCGCCTCTACTTCCCAGGCATCTAACAATTCCAGCAGACTCGAGCGGTACTCAGGTAACGGTAGGCACTCTTAAGGGCAATTCCACAATTCGTCTTCTCTTGCCCGTTGCTACTACTTAGCTCAGCACACTCCTCAGGAGCTCACAGGTTCAGCTGTTTGCTTGTGCACTCGGTCATCATCACTGTCTACGCAGGAACCCAACTCCTAATACGCAAACCTTGCCTCTCACACAGTCATGCCTGTCCAGAACAGAGTCTACGCATCATCACAAACATGTCTTGTCATCTCTTATTAAAATTGCACTAACTGCAAACATCAGCATATATTTCTGAACAAGTTTTAACAATTCAAGGGGATCGGCACTTTTCACATGGGTACCTGCCTGTACCAGCTCTTACATTCTTAAGCAGGCTGACCTGCCTGTACAAATCATTACATGTCTGTAGGCCCGTATTTACACAGGTGAGCATGATATTGGTCCGAAAAACTTGGGGTACCATGCATTTTGCGAGAAAATTGCATCAAAGAACCTGCACATTATCCACGCACGTGAAAATCACATGTATTTTCAATAGGCAACCCTGCAGGTTAGGGAAATAGTCACCCCTTAAGTGGATATATTTAACTACCTTAACACTTGGAAGCAGTAATGTCATAATCCCCCCTTCCTCCTTGTTACCAACCTGTTCACCCAGTTATACATACAAAATGACTAGAATGACTTACATTTATACGTTTTTTGAAATTGTGTATTACACTCAAGTTGGTTGAGTACAAAAGAGTTTTCAGAAAAATAGAACATTCTGCACTTTTTCCGTCTAGTAGCATCACTGCGAGAGGAAAATCGCACATGTGAATAGACCTATTGAAAACAATGGGTTCTAGAGATGAGCGAGTATACTCGCTAAAGGCAATGCTCGCTCGAGCAATTGCCTTTAGCGAGTATACTCGCTGATCTCTAATGGGTTCCTTTTCTGGGTCTTGCAATGCACAAAAATCAAAAGGGAAAATTGCCCATGTAAATACGGCCTAAACCCGCATGCTGAGAGGAAGAGGATGTACACCTGACTACATCTAATATACTGTACACCAACAGCTGGCTAATGGGGAGTTCTGTTTAATATAAGAGGCACTCCAGAGGCCTCCCTCAAACAACTGCCTACTCACTTCCCCTACAACTGTTATAGAGGATATGTACTCTGATCCATAGTGTTTTATTAGTGGCTCTATGCTCTAGCTCAGAGAGGTGGATCCCAAGCACCAAGCACACCTCTACATGATATCATCCACATGCCTTATTAAGGCATATAAAAAGTGGTTGTCAAGCTGAGAAAACCTCATCAAAGAGTCAATATGATTTTTTTCTTAGCCATTAGCACTGTTACCTTGCAGTATCCGAGTACTGTCTCTCAATTTGACCAGTCCAGCATCTGCATGGAGTTTGTATGTTCTCCCACTATTTGCATAGATACACCTCTCAAATCACTACTATCTTAATTGGGTTTCTATTAAATGAAACCCTTAGTGACTGGCATATTTCGCACCTTAATGATCAGACAATTTTTGGGGGGGATTGTTGCATTCCAAGAACCATCACAATTTTATTATTTTTCGTTATATAGCTGCATGAAGGCTTGTTTTTTCATTGAACAAGTTACATTTTTCTTAATGTCACCACTTTTGGATATATACTGTATAACTGATTAATAGAGATAAGCGAGTATACATGCTAAGGCACATTACTCGAGCGAGTAGTGCCTTAGCCGAGTATCTCCCCGCTCGTCTCTAAAGATTCGGGGGCCGGCGGGGGGCGGGGAGCGGCGCGGGAAAATGGGGAGGAATGGAGGAGAGATATCTCTCTCCTTCTCTCCCCCCCCGCTCCCCGCCGCAACTCACCTGTCACCCGCGCCGGCCCCCGAATCTTTAGAGACGAGCGGGGAGATACTCGGCTAAGGCACTACTCGCTCGAGTAATGTGCCTTAGCGAGTATACTCGCTCATCTCTAGTGATTAACTTTTATAAGAAAAAAAAATTGAGTGGGGATGGAAAAAAAATTTAAGTTACACCTTTTTGATGGCTTTCACCAAAGTACATTGTTACATCTTGTGCAGGGCTTATCTCATGAGACATCATAAATAAGATGTCCAATCTCAACGTATATCCATTACACACAATATCTTAATGCAGACAACAAAATATATAACTAAGGAAACCAAAAAGGGGGAAACAAGGGAATCTGATCCTAACCAACTGAGAGAGCCCTGCCCATCATCAATTGAACTCTAGGCAGCTCTAGTGTGCTCTGCTTCCTTTGTAGCAATGTCCACACATATTGCCCTTCTGTAGTGCAAGGTTCAATAGGGAACCAAATAGCTACATTTAAGACATGTTCAATGATGACCAACTCTTCCTACAGAATACATGACTTTGTGGTGTGGGGTGTGCTAGATAATCTACTGTGCATGACTAAAAAAGGCTCGTGGCTGCTCACATGACTCAACCTATACCTCCCATTGGTCATCATACAAGCACTTTACACTAGGGGCGATGAAAACTAGTGACGCTGCTAGTTTTTCACTTTTGGTTCCAATTCTAAGAATTGTTACCATTCACCAAAGCCTCCAAACAGCGTCCATAGTAACCTATCATCAAAAATTAAGGCAGCACGTCATCTCCAATTTAGGAGATACAGTGTCTATTGCTACCATTTCTGAAAGAGTGTGACTACCACACCAAACAGAATTTAATGGACACTACATAAACGGAGTGACCATACTATAGCATATCTATGATTAACAATTACCACTATCAGTCCATGCCAAATCACCACAGTTCCAAACTATCTCAGATGTTCATGAAGATTGGTAGAATGGTAGAGGGCATAAAGTAATTTACATATATAACATTTTAATCCTCAGTGATGCACGATATTCATACAGCCATAATGCAAACATGAAAAAATATGAAATTTATAATTACAAGGTCAACAAAAAAATGTATAATTTTGGTAGAACTTTTCATCTTGGGTTTGTTTTGAAGCTAAGGGAGCCTACTTTCCATACAAAATGTTTTATAATATAATTTTAAGTTCTGAATTTCAAGGTCACAAAATGTGAACTTCGACCTCAAATATCTATAAAAAGTGCATGTTCAATTTGTTGGGGAATAAAGTATGTTATACAGGTAAATACGGTACAATGTCTCCTTGGTGTAAGTTTCATTTTGGGATGGCTTGGGGAGCAGAAACAAAAAATCTGAAAATTCTACACGCTGTTACATTGTGCTGCTGGGACCTGTAGTACTGGGGTTTCAAGCAGCTCACAGGTGTTGAATGATTGAGCTGGCTGGGTGTGGTGATCTCCTGCTAGCCAATCCCCATGGTCTTTGCTCACATATGAACCCAGCTCCTGTCAGTGTTTGTCTGGTGTTCAGGGTGAGCAGTCCTGTTGCAGCTTGCTGTTTGATCTGTGCTCTGTTCTATCCTGTTGCAGATTGCTGTGTGACCTGTGTTCTGTTCTGTCCGTTGCAACTTGCGGTGTGATCTGTGTCCGGTGCTGCTGGACTCCTGGTTAGTGTAGGGACTAGCGGTATAGCCAGGAGCCGTGAAGTGGCCCGCTAGCTTCCACGTTTTCATCAAAATGTCAACTAATACCTGGTATTTATATATAGCTTATCATCTGTTACTAGTGGTTGCATTGTCGCTGCTGTATGCTGTGTTTTCTGGCTCTTTGTTTTCTGTTCTGTCCCTGTCATGTGGCATGTGAATGTGTCCTGTTCTGACGTGTGGTTCCTAGGAGCAGCTAGGGCCCAATTCTGAAGACCGCTGGGCCACCCTTTATCGGGGCGATGTCCCCGCTCAGGTAGGGCCATGTCATCCTCCCTGTAGCACAGGGCGAGTTGCCTGGAACCTGTGTGCACCCGTGTGTGTATCCCTCTTGGCCACGATTGTGTTTGCCCACGTGCTTAGTTTGCCCACACGATCGTAACACACGCACATTCAATGAAATACCTCAGCATTTATTTAGAAAACGACTGCATTACAGAGCGAAGGATACCCTTCCTTAAGCCTTCTGCATGGTAACTTTCCCATGTGGGAAAATGCAATATGACTTGCAATATGTTTTTGTCTCTTAACAACTTCTATGGTCTTTCATGATTATGATATTAAGGAATAATATTGCTTGTTCATTTACCTCAGATGTAAAATGCAGCCCATGATTGTTAAAGTTTAACTGCCCCACAAATAACCTGAAGCTGCGTTTCCTCTCAAGCAACAAAATCAAGATATCATTGAAATAGCGTATCTATACTGCATCATCCTCTTAACACACTATGGTGCCTTCCCACCAGCCCAGGTGCAAGTTGGTATACATTGGGGTCATATGTGTTCCCCATAGCAGTCCCCCTGAGCTGGTGGTAAAACATATACAAAATAATTGTGGGTTAGAATGAATTGCAGTACTTTATTGTGTGCTCCACAATGATGCCCCTGGATTTAAAAAAAAAAACATTCAATTGTTCATATGGGATATTACCTGAATGAACAGCACTACAGGTTCCTATGATGCTTTTTGTTCAGGTTAGTAGACCCGTAGTCAAGACAGATTTGCAGTTGTAATACAAGTGAATGTTTTTATTATGCTCAGAGAATACATTAGTGTTCACCTCATACATTAGTTCATTAGTTCATTAGAGAACACCTCATACATTAGTTCATTAGAGAACACCTCATACATTAGTTCTTTACTTAAAATGATGGACTTTAAAAACTGCATAACTATATAAAAGAGTCTTCCATTTCCAGAAGTTATAGTTTTATGTATGAAACGGAATGTTCAGTTTTAAGTGTTGCAAAATAACAGCTCAGGTGCTTAAAAGGAGCGTACTACTGCTCTAACTATGGCCACTACATACTACAGTATGTAGTTGTACTGTTTAACATGTGATCATTGTATTGCAGCATGCATGTCATTTGACTAAAGGCTCATTTACACACAAAGACAATCTTTCAAAGGATTGACAGTTCTAGCGATCATTTTGCATAAGGTGCTAATGGACACTAGTGCCCTTTAGCACTTTATCAGCTTCATTTGCATGAAAATGAGCCTCCTGGAGCTGTTTGCAGAACTCAGCAGGTGGTCTGAGTTCTGCAATCAGCTCCATTGTTTTCGCAGGGGCTGCTAAGAGAATACAGTGTAATCAGCTGCTCCCCAGCAGAACACAGCGTGCAGTCCCTGCTATCTACTCTCTGGCTGGATTTTAAGCTCACCTTAAATCATCGTTCAGCTGAAAAGTAAATGATGGTAGCATTTACACACTACAATTATCGCTCATATGCCATTGTTTGAACGAATTTTGAGCGATAATTGTTGCGTGTAAGTGGGGCTTTATTTTCTAACATGTTTTTTTTCTATTGGCAGCTGTACATACTCACGTACTACAATACAAAATACATTTTATTGGCATCCAATTAATATTCATATATTCATATATTCCAACAGCTACACTGTTTCCACATCTCAGAAGTTACATAAATGGCATAAACTTGATGTGCTACACTCTTTCCATAATTCCCATTAACTTCTAAGAGAGTTACAGAAATAATGTAGACCAGTGAAGTTTAGCTGTTTCCAAAATCCCAGCCATGGATGGCCATGTTTACATGAGATGGGAGTTGCCCTTTAGGTACACCAAATGTATACTATAATCAGGCCACCTACGTGCCACCGCTATATCACTGCACTGTAAGGGCATAAACAATTCCATTTCCTGATCTACATTAGCTTTATAATAGTGTTCATATGTCCTGTATGTTAGTGCCAAAGAGGTAAAAGGGGTTGTTGGAGCTATAGCTTATTGGTAGAAGCCCTTCCCCATGCAGTAACATAACAAAATAGACATATACTCAACTCTCCCGGCTCCCCCTGCGTCTCGTGCCGGTGCTTAGTCGTCTGCACCTTTGTATTCACAGGCTGCAATCCCGCCTGATTTACGGGACGTCACAAGGGCTTTAGCCAATAACAGAGCTCAGCAACTGACGTCCTGTAAACCAGCTGCAGCAGCCTGTAAATGTGACATCAGAGGGGAGACCCGGAGCAGCGCTGCCGGATACAGCGGTAGCCGGGAGAGGTGAGTATATGTCTCTTTGTTATGTTACTGCATCAGGAAGGGCTTCTACCAATAAGCTATAACTCAAACAACCCCTTTAATTTCTCTTTCTTCTGTATAAGTAACACAATCTGATATCAAGGGTCACAGAAGGTCGTGCACCCCTATCTTACAGACTACCTACACATATAACTGATTGTTGAATAAATTCTGAAAAAGATATAGAGCCTCAGATGATACGTACTTACCACTCTCTTGACTTTTACTTCTCTGACACGCTTCCAACTTTGCTAGTGAAGTGGAAGAAGTTAATGAATTGCATGAAGAACCAGTTTTATAGATTAACTTACATGGATAAGAATGCACATCTGTCATGACATTTGCAGTTCTGCAAACCCAGAACAATGTATCCCTGTCTATAGACTATGCAGACAAACTGCATGCTGAATACAAACTGAATACTTATAGAAAATGTCATTGAGAAGTAGAAAAGAGAGGAGATCCCAATAATGGATAGATTTTTTGAAAGTGGAAATGACATATCACAGATTTAGAACTAGTAATAGGCTTTCGTGTTGTGTAAAGGGTTCTTGTTATATAGGTAACAAATACAGAAAAAGGATATCAGAAATGTATTGTACCCCAAATAAAAGATCAGATCAACTCATAAATAAAGGCCCATTTAGGCACAACGATTACCGCTCAAAATTTGCTCATCTTTCACTGATCAACTAAACGATGAATTTCAGTTCTGCTTGAAAACCATCATTTGGCAGAACAGCTGATCAGCAGGACCGCAGGCTGTGCTCTGCCCAGGGAAAAGCTGATAACAGCTGACAGCTGAGAACAGTTGAGACAAAGCAGTCAGAACAAAGCGAAAGTAATCAGAAAACAGCAGGTGCTGTGTTGCCTGATTACAGTTACGGGCGGCTGACACGCTATTACTTGGTACTAATAGGCATTAGTACCAAGTAGTAGTTTATGCAAAATGATTGCTCAAAAGCCATCTTTTGGGAGATCATCTTTGTGGTATAAATGCATCTTAAGTCACCTGAATAATATAAATAGGTTATCTATGCCTTATGGCCCCTTTACACAGGCCGACAGCCGGGTATATGACTACACGAGTGCTGATGTCACAGCTAAAGTCGTTAGTGCTGTTGTAGAGCGTTTACACTAACAGACTTCACTGCTGGATCGCGGGTTTTTTGCCCAGCGCTTCACCTTCTAAGTGAAGCGGGGAGCGTTTACACGGAACAACAAGCCTGCTATCCAGTGATGGTATTTATGCTGACTGAAAGTCAGTGATAAAAACCTGTGAATGAATACAGAATGATTTTTGTGCATGATCTATTCTCAGGATAGGTCATCAATAGGGTAAGGCCTCCTGTCCACAGGCGATATGCCACTGCGTTATCAGCAGCGAAAATCCCGCTGTGGGTAATGCAGTGAACGCTTTCCATAGGAGAACTATGGAAAGCACAGCCCGATGTCCATGAGCGGAGAATCATAGCAATTCACCGCTCGTGACATTCAAATCGCGGCATGCTGTGATTTTCTGAAGTGAGCCTATCTATTAGATGGGCTTACTGCGGAGACCTGTCAGTTCTCCCCCCTGCAGAATATCGCTAGTGATATTCTGCCTCGGCTGTGCACAGGCAGCCTTAAGGAACTCCTGCTGAGGAGCTATTTGGCAGATGCATTCAATGTTTACAGAGCCAGAGGAAGACAGCTCCGTACACTTTGAACCACCCAGATTGGTATTGCAGGCACTGCTCCAATTGAATTCAATAGGAGCAGCTGATCAGCGGGTGTCCGGAGAGGCAGACACCTGCCTGTCACTTATTAATGACCTATCCTGAACACAGCTATTTTAATACCCAAGTGGGTCCAGTAATGATTATCTATTCAGTCGCATCCGACCTTCCATCACTCTATGGATCAATGTTCTCCACCCATTTGTGTCTTTCACGGCTTCTTTCAGTTCCACGATTGACATGTTGGTGGTGGCCTTGATTGTATCTAGCCATCTTGTTCTTTGTCATCCTGATCTTCTCTTCCCGCTGACCTTGCTGAGCATCAGTAGTGTTTCCAGTGAGTTAGCGCGCATCACGTGGCCAAAGATAGAGAGCCGCTGTTTGATGATTTTGCCCTCTAGTGGTATTTTCGGTTTGACGCGATCTAACACTATCTTGTTCGTTGTCATGGCAGTCCAAGGTATCCGTAGCATTCTCCTTCAGCACCAGAGTTCAAACGCACCAATTTTCCTTCTGCCTGTCTTCCTGATCATCCAATTTTACAACCAAACGTCGTTATGGGAAAGACGATTGCATTGACCAGTCTGGTTTTTGTTGCAATGCTACTATCCTTGCTTTTCCAGATCTTTTCCATTCCTTGAATTGCATTCCTACCAAGCGTAATCCACCTCCTGATCTCAGGTCCAGATTATCCATTGCAAACAATTTTGGATCCATGAAGATGAAATCTTGGACCGACTCGACTTCTTCGTTGTTAATTTTTATGTTCACTGTACCGTTGCCTACCGCGGTCATGGCTTTCGTTATCTTTCTGTTGAGGTACAGTTTCATGCATTCGCTTTCCTTTTGCACTCGTCAGATAAGCTATTCCAGGTCCCTTTCACTTTCCGCAAGCAGGGTGGTGGCATCTGCATATCGGAGGTTGTTGACGTTTCTGCCACCGATTTTGACTCTGATTTCTAATTCATCCAAGTTGCATCGCTTCCTGATCGTTTCTACGTACAGATTGAAAGGACTGCTGATAGAATGCAGCCGTGCCGTACGCCTTTCTAGATTCCGAACCAATCTGTGTTTCCATAAGCTGCCCTGACCACTGCTTCTCGGTTGTTGTAAAGCGACCTTATAAGCTGTTCAAATGGGACGCCCATTTGCTTCAGACACTTCCAAAGCTTCTCAAGTGGGTCTAGTGCATGGTATTAACCACTTCGTGACATGGCCTATTGTGGACCTAAGAACACAACAATGTGGGGGGTTGGGGGATGATTTCATCTCCACTTTTTAAAAGTGAGTTGTTGTTTCTATAATATATATAATGTGGGCAGGGGGAAAAAACACATTGATTCGATGTAATGCCAGCAATGCCAAAATGCCATTGTTTTTTGGCATTTTGTTTACAGTGTTAATCATGCAGCATACATTATATGATATTTTTTTCTGCAGGTTGATTTACGAAATGTATTGATTTATAAAATTACGACAATAGCAAAAATATATTTTTTAGGTTTTTTTTTTACTTTTGCAGAAAAAAATCTTTCTTTGAAATTTTTTGCATCGCTGCATTCTAAGTCCCATAACTTTCTTTTTATTTTTCCATAAGTGAGCTTTGTGAAGGCTTGTTTTTTTGCATGACAAGCTGTAGTTTTTGATGATACCATTTTGGGGTGTATATGGCATTTTGATTACTTTTATTGTGTTTTTTTTTTTAAAGCAAAATGAGCAGAAAAAGCATTTTGGCTCCATTTTTTTATAGAGCTTGCCCTTCAGGATAAAACATGTGTTCAATTTATTGTATGGGTGGTTATGGATGCGACAATACCAAGCATGTGGGTTTTTTAATTTTTCTAAACAAAGAGGGGAAAATGCACATAAAAGGGTTTTTTTTTTACCATTTTTATTTTTTCAATTTATGTCCCTGTAGGGGACTTGAAACTGTGATGCCATGATCGCACTGATAGTACATTGCACAATGTGTTATTGCTTCTCCTAGCGTTCATACATAATGGCAGACCCGCATTCCATTGTCTGGCGTTCGGTTGTCATAGCAAACTATCAACCCTTCGCGAATACATGGCGGAGGGCCTATGACATCACAGAGGGAGCACCCTTCCTCTATGAACACTTTAACTACTGCAATCCACATTGGACTCGGCATGTAAGGGGTTAACAGTGGGAATCGCTATTTTCACCGATCCCTGCTGTTGCAGCTGGGAGCCAGCTGTCAGTTACAGCCAGTTTGCTCTAAAGATGGCATGGGCTCAGCATACATATTTTGCAGTGCTGTACAGATCTGGTCACCACTTCCATTCAGGGGGGGGAACAGTTCTCCCCAACTCATTGTTAATATAATGGCCAGTTCAGGGAATCAAGAAAAGAGGGATACCCAATCCGGTTCCTCCTAACTGAATTCTAACTGCATCCCTTGGACACAAATAGAAGTGAATAATCTGGCACTGGCGGCTGAAATTCCAGTAATAGTGCCCCTTGGTGACCCCATCACATTACTCATGCCTCCGATACCTCCCCTGTAATGTGCCTCCTATTCCCCAGACCCATCACCCCCCTTCCTGGCCAGGCTGAGCAGGAGAGAGTACATCTGATGTTGAACGTGTCTTTGCCCCTTGTCAAAAAGCATGACCCAACCTTGCTTGCAGTGGTGTCAGGGGGGTCGGAGTGCACTGGACCGGGGGGGCTCTGGGACTTTCAATGTATATTTTCTATTAATGTCATTGTGGGCATTGCTGTCAACGGGGGGTCACAAGAGGGGCATACATGGAGCGGATAACAAAACTTAGAATTGTTCCTTCCAGCACTTGCTACCCCCAGATTAAAGGGTCCCAAGTAAAAAGTATCCTCTCTGTGGCTCCACATAATAATGTCCCCTTTGTGGCCTCCCTTTATAGTATTCACTCACACGCTACACAAACAGAGCGCTGCATACACAGCTTCCCTCAACGAAGACTCTTAGTAGTTTGAGATGCTCGGACCTCAGAAAGACTGATAGCTCTGCACCCATATAGCCACACAGCTGACTACAACTCGGAGAGGAGAGAATCCTGTGGACACCAGATATATGATAAATGGGTTTATTTGGTGTGTCCATCGGTTGTTCAGTCTGGGTGCAGCATTATTCTTGTTCTGTATGTGCATCATAGTCTAGTTTATTAGTACAGAGGATGTAGAGGGGTCTGGGGGGTGAGGGCATCCCAGGGGGGAGAGGGGGTTGGGAGGTGAGGGCAGACCAGGGGGGAGAGGGGTCTGGGGGGTGAGGGCGTCCCAGGGGGGAGAGGGGGCTAGGGGGCCTGGATGGCTGGGTCAGGCACAGTAGTCAGTCCACAGTAGCCCACCCAAGCTTAATTTATTCCAATGAAGGCAGTTGAATAAAATAAAATATAACATATAAACCCCTCCTGGGCGCTGCAGTCGGCGCTGCTCCGGCCCTCTGCTGGCTTCTGGGTAGCATGATCACATGACAAGCATGTAAGCAATGCAGCCAATCTCCACCCTCAGGGGCAAGAAAAATCGTGAATTATGAATCCACTGATGTACAATGCTTTCCTTCCCATCTGCGATGTTTCTTTTCACTCACGCTCTATCTTTCTGCGTTTTGCCTTTTTTTAGCGCCCGTGTTTCTCTATGGAGCCTTCGCTTTATCACATCACAACGCACGAAATATCCATTGCGATGTGATTTTAACAGTAAAAAGTCCTATTGACTTCTGCAATAAAAAATTGTGCGATTTTATCGTGGGCGGCAGCGATGGGATTATGCTTAAAAAAAAGCATAGCTGATGCTCAAAAATCGCGGGAACAAAGACGCGATCGCCCATGTGAAACCAGCCTCAGTCAAGCAACAAAAAACTGTGTGCTCTACTTTTCTGCGCAATTGCACCCTGAAGGACCCCATAGAACTTAATGTAGGGGGAGGTGCAAACGCACGTGTAATACACAAGGAAATAATTATAACATTGCGCAATTCTGCTGGAAAAAGAGCACACCTTGGATTAATTGGTCATTTCAGGCGGTGCGTCGTGTTTGGCGCACGCAAGTGAATATGTCCTGCGGGCGTAAAAAGTACAGTGAGATACGTGTGCAAAAAAAGGCACCTGCAAAAATACAGCGTTGAGGTGGCGCAAATGTGCATACGCCTGTGTGAAGGGGTTCCGAGGCCACTTGTTTCCATGTTCTATAACATGTATTGGACGACTATCCGGGCTGTCCCGTGGCGGACCGTGTGCGGCGGCGTCTGGACGCAGTCCTACAGTATCTCCCAACTCCAGCCATCAGGTCGTGTTGTCAGGATCTCCTCAGTCCTGCGGGGGTGATGTGATTATCGCCATTGCCTCAGGCGATCCTAATATGGGGTATCCTGACGACATGACCTCTTGGAGTCCTGAGGACTGCAGCTGGGAAGCATTGCTGTACGACTTGCACTGTGTGAACTCTAGGCTGCCATCTGCTGGACATGAACAAGACGACGTTCTATCGTTTGGTTAGGTCTGAGCAGTCAAACCAGCCGATTGCCTATCTGCAGGAGGATTGCAGAGCGGAAGCACCATGAGGACGACTGCTGCAGCTCTCTCCGCTCTCGCCCGTGCATCTACCTGTCCCAATGCCGTGCGGCCGTTACTCGGCAGTGCAGCCCAGCAGCACGGGAGAAGCGCTCACCTCTCCGCAGCACTGTCTGCTAAGAGCCTGCTCCACAAGTTCACTACCAAGACCAAGTAAGCAGAGCGCCACCTGCTGGTAGCAGTGAGCTTTACTGCATACTTTACAAAATGCTGCTGCTTGTATTTAGATTAATGTAGGAAGGTGATTGGTTTCTACATTCTCTCCCCAGAAAGAAGCCTTGGTACGACACTCCATCTTTGCCCAGGCCGGTAAGTACCGTCTGGTTGAGATTCGTTAAAAGGACCGAGCGATTGGCATCGTTGAATTGCAAGAGCCGTAACTTGTTGACATAGCTGTATGTGGGCTTGTTTTTATGGGATGAGTTGTATTTTTTGTTTATAAGTACCCCAGGGCGGTGCCATTAAAATGTGTTGGATAACTTTTATTACTTTTTTTTTTTTGGAGGGGGGCATGGAAAAAGCAAATTTTGCCACTGTTTTGGGGTTTTGTTTTTACAATGTTGCTTTTTTTGGGTAAAAATAACATGATAAATTGCTTATCCGGGTCAGTGATCACTGCGATACAGGTTTATGTTGATTTATTTATTTAACCACTTCTGCACAATAAAAATACATTTTTAAAGAAAAACAATTGAATCGGTGGCGCCGCATTCTAAGACCCAGGCCATGTGTATTTTTCCAGTATATGAGCTCTGTGAGGTCTTGTTTTTTGAGGGAAGAGTTGTAGTTTTTATTGGCACCATTTTGGGATACATGGATTTATTTTTATTATTCATTTTGGGAGGCAAACAAAAGAAAAATCGCAGTTCTGGCGTTAATTTATAAAATGTATTTTTATGGCGTTCACTAAGCAAGATAAATAACAATTATTTTCATTGTCTGGGTTGTTACAAATGTGGTAATACCTATAATAATTGCTGCTTTACAAAAAAAAAATGTAAATCAGTTTAAAACCGTTTTTGCGGAGAAAAGTGTGTCTTATTTATTTTTTTAGACTTTATTTCTTAAACTTTATTGAACTTTTTTAAGATATATATATTTTCCTCCTGGAGCTCAGCTCCTTAGCAGCTGCTACAGCAGTAGTGATCGTTGTGCTTCCCAGATTGTGTAACTTCCATTCTCTATTACTAATGTGGTCAGATGGAGTACGGACCAGTACAAAAGAATGCAGTCCACGAGCTTTAGGCCTTCTTCATACAAGCGACACGACATCACCGCGAGAAAATCGCAGCAATATCGCATTGGTGGTCTATGCGATATCGCTGCGTTTTCTCACTTTGTAGCTCCACTTGCGAGAATTTTCAGGGAAGGGGGGGGGGGGAGGAGAGGGTTGAAATATAAGCCCTAGCTGCAGGGGAAAAAAAATCATCTTAGAAGCGCTGTCCGGCTCCGCTGCATCTTCAGCCCGGTCCCCGGCACTGTTCTTCATCATCATCGTTGACCATGGATTGAAAAATCCCCGCCTCCTGGAAGCGCTGCTCTGATTGGCTGAGTGCTGTGACGTTTAGCCAATCAGAGCCAGCGCTCAATGAATCATTAAATGGCTGTGATTGGTTCATCGAGCGCTGGCTCTGATTGGCTAAGAGTCACAGTGCTCAGCATGTCAGAGCCAGCGCTTCCAGGAGGCTGTGAGCACTGATACCAGGAGAACGGTAGATGACACTGCAGCCTCTTATTGGCTGCAGCAATCACCTGACTTCCGTTGTGTGCTAACAGCGGGATCTTCACTGGAGCTGCTCCGCTGTTTCTGGGGAGGTGAAGAGAGACAAGTACTGCTGCTTTTGTTGTTTTATCCCACGCCCGGCCATATAAACAATATTTTTATACTCTGACAACCCCTTTAAGTTGGAAGTAAACAGTTTGTACAGAATGTATGATAAGCTTGTTTTCATGATTCTCTTGTGTTGCCTGCAGGATAATAAGCCACAAGGGTTAATGAGTTTGATGAAGGTACAACAGAAAGAAAAGCGGGGAAATAATCCACGTATTAAGATTGTAAACTCTATTCTGTACAAAGCGCTGAACAGCCTGCTGAGCACCGCAGAAGTCAGCGAGGAGGTTTTTGATCTTCAAATTGAACTGTCAAAGGTAATGCGTGATGTTTAAGATCCATTCAGAAACTAGCGGTCCTCGTTATTTAGGGGCTTTCTAAAGGCCCATTTAGACACAACGATTATCGCTCAAAAGCAATCTTTTGAGCGATAATCGTTGTGTGCATTTACACGGCAAGACGATCGCTCAAAATTCGCTCAAACTGCGTTAAGCTAGGGATGGTCTAAGCCATAGACAGTGGTAGAAGTGTTTAATTTGATATAAACCATAATAAGTAGTTATCTGTATTGAGAACTTACCTGTCAAGGTGTGGCTAGCATACAATTCTTCGGTAAATAGATCCACAAGATTATGAAAATTAAACCGACCAACTTTGCTCAAGGGTCTAGCACAATTAGACGTTAGGTAGCATATATATGTACTTCTAAACACTATACAGGCTCTTCTCGTTAAGCTTTAGTTCAATGAAACCATAAAGCTCCTTTAGGCCGCCTGCAGATGGGCGGAAATTCTACGGCGGGATTCCCCGCAGAATTTCCGCCCCTGGACGCCTGCATAGGATTGCATTACAGCACGCAATCCTATGCAGATGGCCATGCGAAATCACGCGCAGAAAACAAACCGTGGCATGCTCTAATTCTGTGCAGGGCTCGTTACTCACCGGACGCCAGCTCCGCTCTGCGCACATGAAAGAGCCGGAGTTGCGGGAGTGGGTGAGTCCGCGGTGCTCTCTGCAGGCGCTCGGGTCGGGTCCCGCTGCAAGAATTCTCGCAGCCGGATCTGACCCAGCCGTCTGCAGATGGCCTTAATGTTTGATTACTGCCTATGCCTTCCCACATAGTAATGTATAGGTACTGGGTAGTAATGGGTAGATATGCAGAACATGTTTCAGCAATCATTATGTATTTTCGTTTTTTATTTCTTGATACTTTCAGGTATCTGTAACGGTGGATTTTTCAGCCTGTCGTGCCTATTGGGTCACCAGCGGCAATCAAGAAACCGATGCAAAGGTTGAAACAGTTCTTCAGAAATATGCACCTTGTTTTCGGTATTGCAGATCACTTTTCTATTCTGTACATTACTAAACACATTTTTGTATGCAAGATCTTATTTTAAAGGGGTATTCTTGTCACACGTTTATATGGCATGTTCACAGGATATGCCCTAAAAAACTGATAGGTGTGAATCCCACCCCTGGGGTCTGCACGGTTTTCTAATTTTGTTCCCCATCATCCCCACGCATACATCTATATTACACTCAAGTTCGGCACTAACAACCAATCAGGTTGAATCAGGGAACCCAAACAACCAATGAGGTTGAATCAGACAAGTCAAACAACCAATGAGGTTGCTGGAATTGTGAATCAGAACCAATGAGGTTGCTGGAATTGCTCCATAGTGCCGAACTTGAGTGTGATATAGATCTATGCCATCCCCACCCACTCAGAATGCAATGGCTGATGGTGGATAGAAATAGCCAAGTACCCTGCACTACACTATTTCTGTAACTCTCATGGACATCAATCAGAGCTACTCTGTTTGCTTCAAGGGGTCGTACCAAAATATCAAGTTATCCCCTATCCACAGGACCAGGGATAACTTGCTGATTGGTGGAGAAATAACAGATACTTTAGGAGTTGCCGAATCAACAATTTAGTACATTCTTTAACCCCTTTCCGCCCCATGACATAAGGGTACATCATCAGAGCGGGGTACTTCCCGCAAAATGACATACCCTTACGTCATAGGGATAGCGCAAGATCATAGCAGATCTCGCGCTATCCCGCAGCGGGAGCCAGCTGTCAGTGATAGCCGGCGTCCCGCTGCGACAGCGGGGGCATCAGAGTTCCGCCCACCCGCCGTTAACCCCTTCCCTGCCACGATCTAAGTAGATCGCGGAAGGGAAAGGGTTCACAGAGGGAGCGCGCTCCCTCTGTGACAACCAGCCGGCTCTCGTGATAATATCGCGAGAGCCTGGCTGGTTGCCATGGCAACAGGATGCCGGATACCGGCGTCCTGTATTGCCATAGCATAAGATCACTGTAATAAGCAATAAGGTATGGCAGGGTGGTAGCCCTGCCATGCCTTATTGCAGCGATCTGGAGTGCAGTGGTGAAAGTCCCTCAGAGGGACACAGATGTTGTAAAAAAAAAAAAAGAAATATAAAGATCAAAAAATAAAAATGTTAAAGAAAATCCCACATATTTGGTATTGACGCGTCCGTAACGACACGTACAATACATTAAACGCTTTTTATCCTGCATGGCAAAAAGCTTTAAAAAAAACTGAGGCAAGATGCTACTTTTTAGCATTTTGTATCCCAAAAACCGCTATAAAAGTGATTAAAAAAACCCGTATGTACCCAAAAATGGTACCAATACAAACTACAGCTCGTCTCGCAAAAAGTAAGCCCTCACAGAGCTCTGTCCATGGAAAAATAAAAAAGTTACAGGACTTTGAATGCAGTGAGTTTAGAAAAAAAATAATTTCCAAAAAAAGGGCTTTTATTGTGGAAAAACCTAAAAAAAAATATAACAATTTTGGTATCGTTGTAACCGTACCAACCCGCAGAAAAAAATGTAGTGTGTCATTTATGCTGCATAATTAACGCTCTAAAAAAAAACTCTATGGCAGAATTGATGCGTTTTCTCCCCCTTTGTTCATAAAAAAATAAAATAAAAGTTTTACAATGTAGTCTATGTACCCAAAGATGGTACCAATAAAAACTACAGTTCACCACGCAAAAAACAAGCCCTTATACGGCCGCGTCCACGGAAAAATAAAAAAAGTTATGGCTGTTGAAGAATGGAGATGAAAAAATATCAAAACTTGTTTGGTCCTCAACGCCAAAATAGGCCGTGTCCTTAAGGGGTTAAATGAAAAAGCCACGGAGAGCTCAGCAGCGCATGTCCATTTTCTATGCCATGAAGGCCAAAGAAAAGCGAAATTATAGGGCCCCCCCCCCCCCTCATTTCACCCCATTTAGAAATCCATAAAGGTTTTCCATTACATTATATGGTACCACTGAGAGATACAACTTGTTCTGGCACATATAAGCCCTCGTGTGGCTATGTCACCAGGAAAAGGAAGTTTAACTTACATAAGATGTGCCAATTACAGGTGACAGTAACTGTACCTTTGTATTTTCTTCCATGCTTTTCCATGTAGAAAAAAAATGACTGTATTTCCTAATTGGTTAGAGGGGTTGTCTGGGACTTCTACTATCAGTGACCTTCCCTCAGGTCATTCATGGTTGAATGGTGGGGGTCTGCCGATCAGCTGATTGCCTGTTATTTCATCTATGTTCTTCAGACATCTCCTTACAACTCATCAAGTTCTTGGAAATGTTCCAGTGGTTGTGTTTGTGAAAGACAAAGATAATGCTAAGAGGCAAGAGGTACGGTATTACTTTTATCCTTGGAGTATGGGAAGTGAAGTATGTTTTATGAACAAGTAGTGCCAGTGATGACAATTTTTAAGAAATAACACTTGTATCTCTCCAGTACAACTTAAAGGGGTATTCCAGTTACACAAAGGTGCTCACAAATAAAAGCTATTCAAATGTTGTTAAAGTTTGCAATTTGGTTCTGCTTTGGACTTTGTGTCTGAAGCTCTATAAACCATCACCTTCTCCCGGCACTTCAGAAGTGTTTATTCACCGGTTGCCTTGGATACGACCTGTAGGCATTCCAGCAATACAGGTCAGGCTTGCTCATTAGGAACGGCAAGGGATGGATTTTCTTCTCTGCAGCTCTTTGGACCGTATTACTGACCAATAATAGAGCAGCTCTTAGTTGGGAGGTGCACATCAAGGAAGTACAGAGCTGGGAATTGTGGGAAGTGCACATTCAAGCTGCATATCGGCAGGAATTTTGGAAAACTGCGATGTGGGGAAACAGCAGGGATGGAAGGATAGAATAAGAAGGTAATGGCTGTGTGATTTATACCCATAATTAGCTGTTCATCAACATGGCTCAAACACCTTTTTATATCTGGAATTTTTGAAAGTTTGCCTCTCAACTGGAATACCCCTTTAAATTAGAAAAAAAAAGAAAGGAAAATTTTATAAATAGTCTTAATTACAAAATTTCGAACCATCTTATGTCTACAGCACGTAAGCGGGCCCATGTGTTTTTCCATGCTGATGGACAACAAGCAAACACCTATGTAGTGTCATCCTGCAGTTTGTCCCCTACTTCTTTACATCCATTTGGTAGATTAGAGAGAAGTACCGTATATACGGGCGTATAAGGCGACGGGGCGTATAAGACGACCCCCCAACTGTCACCTTATACGCCGGTATTCAGTGGAGAAAAAAAAAAAAATTTTATTACTCACCTCCCACGGCGTTCTGTCGCGCTCCGGCAGGATGTCGCTCGCTCCGGCAGGCTGTCGCTCGCTCCTCGTCCCCGGCGCAGCATAGCTTTCTGAATGTGGGGCTTGAAATCCCCGCTTCCAGAAAGCTAATACACACGCCGGCAGCCATGACATCATTGAATGGCTGTGATTGGCTAAAGCACACGTGGCTTCAGCCAATCACACTATTCAATGACATCATTGAATGGGTGTGATTGCTAACACGTGCGCCTTCAGCCAATCACAGCCATTCAATGATGTCATTGAATAGTGTGATTGGCTGAAGCCACGTGTGCTTTAGCCAATCACAGCCATTCAATGCTGTCATGGCTGCCGGCGTGTGTATTAGCTTTCTGGAAGCGGGGATTTCAAGCCCCGCATTCAGAAAGCTATGCTGCGGCGGGGACGAGGAGCGAGCGACAGCCTGCCGGAGCGAGCGACATCCTGCCGGAGCGCGACAGAACGCCGTGGGAGGTGAGTAATAAAAATTTTTTTTTTTACACTTTTTTTTTTTTGTTTTACCGGCGCATAAGACGACCCCCGACTGCAGAGCAGATTTTTCGGGGTTCAAAAGTCGTCTTATACGCCGGTATATACGGTAGGTGATGTAGGGAAGAGTTTTATACAGGTTCAGTATAAGGAGAGGCTTTGGAAGTGACAGAGTAGATGGCTGAAAGATGTTTAAAATTTCATCATTAGGGTATGATGCGAAAACCACTGGTGCGCGGCGCAACCTTCCAGGTGTGAAGCGAAGCCCAGAAACAAAAGTGTTCAATCTGACTTCTTTTAATAATGGATTAAATCGGCAAACGATGTGTTTCGAGGCATAAACCTCTTCTTCGGATTCTGGAGGGTAAGCAGCTGTAGCTGTATAGCCTAATTTGATTGTGTGCCCAGAAGAGCAGGTATCTGGCTTACTGTATACCTCAAAATGCATCTTGTTTGCTGGTTTAATCTATAACAAAAAGAAGTTGGGCTGCACATTTTTGTTTCTGTGCTTCTTATCACACCTGAACGGTTGCCCCACACACCGGTTGTTTTCTCATCATATTCTCTAGTTCAATCCATGCCCATTATTAGTTGTGGTGTCCTCCCTGGAACGGTAACACCTTCAGACAATCGAAGCCATTTTTCATTTTGGCTCCATGGACCTATCACATCATTGTATGCCCTATGTAAATTCTGTTAGTGTTTTACTTGATCACTTGTACCCTATACTACAATACTATATAGTACAAGTGATCAAGTAATTTCAAGTTCTCTGTGGGGATGAAGTAAAGACTTAGAAAGTTTTAATAAAACTTTTACTTTTTATTTTTTTTTTACGTAAAAAAAAACCAAAAACATTTTTCCTAGTTTTGGAACTAAAAATAATCTAAATAATGAAAATAAACCCCACATATTTGGTATTGGTGATCATAAACGTCCAAACAATTAAAATATTTCACTATTTATAACACATGGTGAATACTGTAAAATGTTAAAAAATATATATACAGTACACCAGAATTGCTTTTTTTCTGTTTGTCACCATGCCTCCCAAATTTTGAGTAAAACATGCCCAGAAAAATGTATGTTTTTTTTATCATAATGGTGATGAAAAGCCTGATACTACCATTTTAACCCTTTCCAATCCCACTGTCTGACGTCTGAAGACATTCTGATTGAAGACTGTACAGCTCCGATGTCAGAAGACGTCCGTCAGGCTATTCTTACTGTATATTACTGGCCGCTCTGTTGTTGGGGGCTTCTCCAGCATGTCCCATACCCCAGTACTGGCTCTAGCCAGCAGATGGTGCCATTGTATAACGGCAGATAGAGAAAACCCCCCTAGGAAACCCTGAATCCAAAATTAGATTGCAAAGGATTAATACAGTAAATTTATCATTTAAAAAGCAGGAGTCGTATGTGAAGAAGTCGGAGGCTTGGCTTTCTGACTCCACAGCTCTGCTCGTCCTGCAAAAAAAAAAAGAAACCCTCTTTCAGACAAATAGACAAAGTTTTTCATAACATTATGTTGTACATTAAATTGCACCATTAAAAAAAAAATAAGTTGTCTTGCAAAAAAACAAGCCCCCATAGAAAAAAATGTTGTTTTTTTTTTGAAGGTGTGGACAAAAAAACTCAATAAAAAAATGAAACCTCTCTGATCTTGGAGGGTTTAAGCGCATGTACCAATTTAACCAAAAATAAAGCTATATATATTTAACAGTGAAAATGATGATACTTTTTTAATATATACCTTTTTGTTTAATTTTTTCTTTTGAATTCCTAATTGCTATTTGTGAAAAAGTTGTTTTCCACCGGCCTCATAGATATTTTGCATTATAATTCAGATTGAAAACTTATTGGCAACTCTAGATTTTGGAAACACTAACGACCCTACCGACGAATGCAATGATATACCCAGGTACGTTTTGCTTTACTATGTGTATATAGGGGAGGGGGAAAGTAGCAGGGCTGGTATATAGTGTGTGTGTGTGTGTGTGTGTGTGTGTGTGTGTGTATGTGTGTATATGTTAAGATAGATATAGATGGATATATATTTAATTTTTTTATCTGATCTATTTTGTATGTACTTCTATGTCTCTTTGGCTCTATTTTATTGGCTCACAGTGAGACTGTTCAGTTTACTATGTGATGTGTCACATGACTTTTGTCACGTGATCCTCTAACGTCACCCGCCGGCTGGCTATTGCAGCAGGTTTTAAGTTTTCCTGCTCTCCAACTGTGTATTGTAAATGGCCAGATGAAGGTGGTGGTCTGGCATAGAAACGGGTTGCCTTTAATGTAATAAAGGCTTGCTATTTACCCTACAATGGTCGTACTCTCCACGCACCTCGGTTTTTCTTCAAGTTCCTCAAATGTCAGCCTAATGGACTCCGCAATCTCGTCAGGGGTTTGGGAGACAGAGGGAGGGGGCTCCCTCTATCAAGCCATGTAAATGCTTTTGAATCTAAATGGTTAAGTGGCAGGGATCGGGGTTATCTCTGATCCTGGCCGGTGACACCTACCTTCGTATTGAGGAGGTTCAGCTCAGAAGCCCGTTCCATGCACTGACGCCCAGTATCTACTATACATGTATGGAGCATTAGCAATAAGGATTCATGAAAGCATCATAGAGCACCACACAGAATATGCAGTTATGTATAGTAGCATATGAAGTCCACACTGATGCGCTAGCTTATTATATGAATCGCTACGTAAATCACTGTTGAGTTGCTCATGGGTATAATAAATGACTATAATTACAGGAGTCCCTAGTGTGTAACCCGATCTGAGTAATATCGCCTCCCCCAGACAATTTGCTACGTTAACCTTTTTGATCAATTAATTACTGTAGTGTCATACTGAATATTTTTCCACTTCCAAAATGTTTGCCTTTCATATATTTCAGACCTCTGGATTCTACATCTGTTTCTGAATCGTTGGCACCCTCAGCTCCTAGTATGTTTGGAATTGACCATATAGAATTTAACAAGAAAATTGCAGAATACAAGAAAAGACTGAATATGAAACCAATAGAAAATGAAGCCCCTAAATTCTTACAACAGCAGCAAGAACAGCTGGCATTGATTAAGAAGCAAAGAATATTAAAGAGAAAATTGAAAAGGCAAAAGTGGGCCGAGCGTGATCATGTGACCCCGAAAGACTATCTATTGGCCGCAGACAATGACTTGTACTGTGATGATCAAGAGGAGTATGATGCAGAACTAGAAGAGTACATAGAGGAGAAAGATGATGGTGGGAACTAGTTAGATTAAGTATTTGAGAAGTTGTTTTCATATGCACTGTATATAAATGTGTTTCAAACTATCTATATTTCCTGACTTACAGTAATAAAGAATTTGCTAATAATTATAGAATTTGCACTTCGTCTCTCTGAGATCAGACATCTGAGAACTGGGTTAATTCACTTCAGCATAGAAAGTGTTTGAAGTATCTCTAAGCTAGAGGCGGTACAACAAGGTACTAGAACTTCCATGCCCGCCTGTATCACATCTTGTATTCAAGCTAGAGGCGGTACAACAGGGTACTAGAGCCTCCATTCCCTTCTGTATTACATCTTGTATCCAAGCTAGAGGCGGTACAACAGGGTACTAGAGCCTTCATGCCTGCTTGTGTCACATCTTGTATCCAAGCTAGAGGCAGTACAACAGGGTACTAGAGCCTCCATGCCCGCCCGTATCACGTCTTGTATCCAAGCTAGAGCTGGTACAACAGGGTACTTTAGCCTCCATGCCCGCCTGTATCACAGCTTGTATCCAAGCTAGAGGCGGTACAACAGGGTACTAGAGCCTCCATTCCCTTCTGTATTACATCTTGTATCCAAGCTAGAGGCGGTACAACAGGGTACTAGAACCTCCATGCCTGCCTGTATCACATCTTGTATCCAAGCTAGAGGCAGTACAAGGTACTAGAGCATCCATGCCTGCCCGTATCACGTCTTGTATCCAAGCTAGAGCTGGTACAACAGGGTACTTTAGCCTCCATGCCGCCTGTATCGCATCTTGTATCCAAGCTAGAGCTGGTACAACTGGGTACTTTAGCCTCTACGCCGCCTGTATCGCATCTTGTATCCAAGCTAGAGGCGGTACAACAGGGTACTAGAACTTCCATGCCCAGCCATATCACATCTTGTATCCAAGCTAGAGGCGACCTAACAGGGTACTAGAGCCTCAATGCCCACCCAGTATCACATCTTGTATCCAAGCTAGAGCTGGTACAACAGGATACTAGAGCCTCCATTCCCTTCCATATTACATCTTGTATCCAAGCTAGAAGCGGTGCAACAGGGTACTAGAGCCTTCATGCCCGCCTGTGTCACATCTTGTATCCAAGCTAGAGGCAACACAACAGGGTACTAGAGCCTTCATGCCCACCTGTGTCACATCTTGTATCCAAGCTAGAGGCAGTACAACAGGGTACTAGAGCCTCCATGCCCACCTGTATCACATCTTGTATCCAAGCTAGAGGCAGTACAACAAGGTACTAGAGCATCCATGCCCGCCTGTATCACATCTTGTATCCAAGCCAGAGCTGGTACAACAGGGTACTTTAGCCACCATGCCGCCTGTATCGCATCTTGTATCCAAGCTAGAGGTGGTACAACAGGGTACTAGAGCCTCAATGCCCGCCTGTATCACATCTTGTATCCAAGCTAGAGGTGGTACAACAGGCTACTAGAGCCTCCCATCAAGAGTTTAGATTTCTACAATAAATTCTCCTTCTGCTCTGATATTGTAATCACTTACTTGTACCAACATTACAATCGCACAGAGAAAGTTTTCACTTGATTATCTCAACGTATGCGGTAGATGCTTGCTTTTTTTTTCTTGAGTGTATATCTACACACAAATCGTTATTATGTGGCCTATTGTAGTGGTTATTTTTCATACTCGCCCTCTGTGAACTATAATGATGCTGAAACATGTAGCCAATCAATAAATAAATTTGTTACATCTTCCACGCCCATGAACTGGCGAACTCCGACAAAGCGAAGAACTGCGAAACGGGCTTCATACTCGCCGACAGGCAAACTTGGTGGGAACTGCCGAACTGGACTCCATACTCACGGACAGGCATAAGCCAACGACTGACAAGCGCTCAAAACACTCATCTGCATACCATGGGCGTAAATAAAGGCTCAGGGGCACCGTTTCAAAAGTTCAGCTCGGAGCACCAACCCCCTACCCCCACACCCATAGCTAAATTGTGCTGCAAAACAAATTTCCAAACATGATCTAGCTCTTTGGCGTAATCTTTTCAAACATGACACATTTCTTGCACTACATGAAAATTTGTTTGCAGCTCCTTAAGCCACTTACACACACTCACACACACATTTTTTTACTGCGGTGTCCCGAGAGCTGTGCTAACCGCGGTACAATGCTCCCATTGCATTCAATGGGGTTACTGAGACCTGAGCTCGAACACGGTGTTTCTAACGCTGCAAATTTCAAGAGCTGTCTGTTCTATTTTTATGTTTTCGCATTTTTAACGCAGCTCCTCACCCATCACAATGATGGGGTGCATTAAAAAAGCACTGTTAAACGCTGTACCATGTGTTCAAAAATGTTGCTCGAAATTGTAGTAAAAATGCCACGATTTCGAGCTGCGTTTTCTGAACGGATGTGTGAAAGTGGTCTTAGGGTGTGTTCATGTTTTTTGTTGTACTTTTGAACCACAATAAAAACCACACAATAAAACTCATTAAAAAAACATACATGCTGTATTCAAAGACCACATAGATTTATAAGAAACTGCATACACTATTAAAAGCCACATGTGTTTTTGATGCGCTTTTTAATTGTGTGTAAAGTGTGCATGTATATACAGGGAGATGTATAACTTATAACTGCCAGCCGGTGTTAGATAGATAGATAGATTAGACAGATCCCTACTGTAACAAGACAACTAAGGCCCCCTCTTTAGGGATGTGTATTCGCCGGCGGTAAACCGCTGGCGAATCATGCCGGCCGACGCTTTCCATAGCATTGCTATTGAAAGAGCCGGCCCCTGTCCATGAGCAGAGAATCATTGCGATTCTTCGCTCGCGGCGGGCAGTTTGCAGCATGTGGCGAATTGCCCTGATTCTCCGCGGCCAGCCTATCTATCAGATAGGGCTGACCGGCGGAGATTGGACTTCGCAACGTCCGTAGACAGCCAGCCTAACCCCAGGGAACCTGCCTGCATGTGGCATCTCCAAGACTGCAGTGACACCTCCATCTCAGTGAAGGAACAACGGCAGTCAGTTGATATCAATAACAGTATGTTTTGAGACAGAGCTGTGCCTGGCATTAATGCCTCTTATCAAGCAGAGCGTATTACCTAACATCTTGTGTTTCACACATTTGCTATTGGGATTATGAAGCACCGTATCTTTTTGTTTCCCATAACTTTACTTCTATATAATTTTTTTTACGTCAACTTAGTAATATGAGTGGAGAATAGAACAAAACAACTATTCCACCATGGTACTTTGGGTTTCGGCTTTACGGTTTTCATCTGACAGTATAAATGGCATATTACCGTAACTTTATTCAGTGGGTCAATTTAATTGTGATGCCACATTTATATAGATTTTTACATTTTGTACAATTGCATATATATATATATATATATATATATATATATATATATGAAGGGTTTTTGTGCTGCCATATCCTGAAAACAATAACTCTAAATGAAGATCAGATTGTTACCTGTAATATTTCTTTCCTTGAACCTGATGCAGCAGAATACATACTGGTTTACTTTGCCTTCCGCCTACTAGGACAGAAGAAAAAACACGAGTGGTTAAGCAATTAATATAAAATGATTACATTAGCTGATCGACATACAAATCTCCTGAGACAGAAGCCACTTGTGAAGTACGCAGCAAGAGAATTTATGTAGGGTGGGAAAAAGTTGTGCTGCTTCGGATTCAGGGAAGGAAAATTACAACTAATAATTTGATCTTTCCTTGTAATCCTCGGCATCTGAGAGGCAATATTTAAGGAGAATTGGCCTCAACCAGCGTTCCTATCCCTAACAGAGATAGGTCAACTTAAGTGTGCCTGGCCACGGCCGGGATGGAATATCGGTAGCAGGGGAGGAGGGGGGAGCACTACCAGTCTCCATGATGAGCCTATCTAAATGATAAGCTCACTGCGGAGACTCGCGGCAAAAAGCGTGTCATGCGAACTGCACGGGTACTTTATTGCCGCGTATCTCGCAATGACAACTCACCCTGGACAGCCAGCCTTAAGCTTTACCACTGCTAGACAGAGTGGATACAAAGCAAAGCGCTGCGGAATAAGTTGGCACTATACAAATAAAGATTATTATTAACACAAAAAAATGGAAAAGAGCATTTTTTTGCAAAACGGTGTAAATTTATTATTACTCATATGAATAGACAAGAATCAAGAAGCTTCATTACACCTTCTTCTCCCACGGCATGCTATTATAGTAAATTAATGAAAGGCACACTTGGATTTTTGAAGTTATGACCCGAAGGCTGTCTGAAAGAGATAAACTTTGCTCAAAATTTTTAGAAGCAGGGGCGGAGCCTGGCTATGCAGGAGTAGGTCGCACACTCCAAGCTCCCGCTGCTAGCACCGGCAAACACAGCTTACCGAGGACCGTGAGGAACAAAAACCACCCAGAGGGCAAGATGGTGAAGCGGAGAGGCACCGGGAGGTCGCAGGACGCTGCCGAAGAGGACCCGCAGACAATCCAGCGGTACTTTGGGAGCCGCGGCTCGGCAGCTCCCCCACCCAAGATGGCGCCGGGACACGTGAGCGCAGCGCTGAGCACGGCAGACAGCGGGGGTGAAGAGGACAGAGCCGCAGAGGAGGCGGGAGATCCAGAGGCCGGCGGGACAGATAAGTCTCCTGAGTCAATAGACACCTCATACACAGCGGGGGTCCCACATAACCCACCTCAGGGCCTGAAGCCCCAGTACAAGGGGGGAGACCCCCTCACATACAGAGCCCCGTCTGCCCAGCTATCCCCCACAAGGGACTGTGCACCCCCCAAACCGACCAGAGGTAGAAGGTCAGACACCCAGGGCTACAGTTCAGCAGACACAGAAGCTGATAGTGGCGGCAGCAGCCCACAAGAGGAGAGACACAGCCCTGTACAAAAGACGCGCAAGAGCGCCAATATGGCGACCAGACCTAAAACGCCTAAGCCCAAACCACAGATCCGAGATCCCTCATCAGAGGATGAGTGGGACTGGAAGGTTCACCTGCGCGCACTGCCGACTAAAAGTGACTTTCAGAGGTTGGAGGCCTCCCATAAGGAAGCTCTGTCAATGCTACAACAAGAGATCAAACAAGTGGGCAATCGGCTAAGCTTAGAGGAAGAGGCACACGAAAAGGTCCTTTCTACACTAGAAACACACAGCCAAGCGATCAATGCGCAAGCTATACAAATGGCTGACATTATGACGCATATCGACGATATTGAAAATCGCCACAGGCGTAACAACCTGCACCTGAGGGGATTATCGGAAGAGATCATGCCGGCACAGTTGGAGGAATGGACCCGAAATTTTTTCGGCTCTCTGCTACAAAGGGGCCCCGAGCACCAAGTCGAGATTGACCGCATACACAGGACTCTAGGCCCTAAACCAGACAACCCAAATAGACCGCGTGATGTGGTCTGCCGCATGCACTACTTCAAGGACAAGGAAGCAATAATGAAAAAGGCCCGCGAAAAAAAGGACACAATAACATATAACGGAACCCCCATAGAAGTGTTCCCAGATCTAGCAAGGCGCACGTTGCAACTACGCAGAGCAGTGAGACCGATCTTGGATGAACTGAGAGCTAATCATATCCTTTATAGATGGGGGTATCCGTTCCAACTTACAGCCACGAGAAACGGAAAAACTGCTTCCTTTAAGTCACCAGCAGACCTGCCAGTCTTTTTGGGAACTCTAGAGCTGCCCATGGTGACGATACCAGACTGGCCTTATGTCCCAGCTTTACCAACAGGGGCCCCAAGAGAGCCCTGGCAGGAGGTCAGATCCCACAGAGACCAATAGCAGGGCAAAGCGCTGATCGCCTGGCATAATGTTGCCCTAGCCATAGAGGACATGTGGACTCAAGCCAGAATAACATGCAAGAAGAGCACACATGACTCCAACCATTGAGTCTCGCTAAGCCTGCTAGGCGAGAGTCACTGGATTGGGGGAGGGGGGCCACAGGGGACAACAGCATAATGTGTTATAAGAATACCAAGCTGCACCACGGTTGAATAAGTGTTTATTTTTAGCGAAGTGTTAACAATATAAGTATTTCACTAACTATTTGTTTGGTTTGCCGGTGAGGGCAGTGGGAGGAGACTCCCTCCGCTGCCTGGTTTCTTCACCCCACGGGATGGATGATACCTGTGTACCGTCCGCAACCAACCCATGGTTGGTTACCCACTCTACTAGATTGGAAGTTCTAGTTCCAATCGACAGAACAATGGTTTTCTGTCACCCGTCTCTATTCCACACACCCCCATCTCTCCTCTTTTCTTTCTTGGGCTTCTGCCTCACTAGTGCCTCTGTCGCGATCCTTATCCAGAGCCACCCACCCAGCCAAAGATCTTAAACCATGGCAGGGCTGACGTTCTGTTCGTACAACGCCAGGGGAATGAACGCCCCAGCTAAGTGGGGACAAATACTTGCGCATATGCACAAGAAACGGGTTAAGATAGTCCTCCTGCAGGAGACACACTACAAAGCAGAGCAAGTCCCTAAGGGAAACAATAGATATTACTCGAACTGGTATCATAGTGTACATCCTGAAAAAAGGACATGTGGGGCATCGATTGTAATTCACAAGACACTTCCACAGAGAGTACTGGCCACAAAGGCAGACAGTGAAGGGAGATTTATCTTCCTAAAGCTGGATGTGGGTGGATGTATATTATCAATAGCTAACATTTACTCTCCAAATTCAGGACAGGTCCAGTTCAGCTGTCGGATCCTCGGAGAACTGGCACGGTTCGCCTCTGGCTCAAGGATCGTCCTCAGCGGGGACCTCAACCTCGGCCTAGACCCAGAGCTGGATTCATCATCGGGTAAGTCCGGACCCTCACTGACGGCCTTGCGTAGACTGCGAAGACAGTTGACCTCTGGAGGACTCTTCATCCGGGGGTCAAGGACTACAGCCACCACTCAGTAACACACAACAGTTACGGGAAGCTCGACTACATCTTTATTTCACACGATCTTTTGGACCTAGACCCCAGGTGCTCTATGGGCAACTTCATTTGGTTGGACCCACGCACCTGTCTACGGGGCACTCCGGGGAATGGGAAAGAGAGGGTTCCTGAACTCCTGGAGATTAAACGATAATCTCTTAAACGACTCATGCTGCCAACAGGAGGTCAGACAGACCATAGAGACCTTTATAGAAACACATAGAACAGACACAACATCCCCGACAGTTCAGTGGGAAGCCCTCAAGTGTGTGCTAAGGGGGGTCTTCATCTCCCATGGAGCACGCCTCAAAAGGGACAGGGTGGGGAAGTTATCAAACTTAATAGCTCGGTTAGATAGGGCGGAGCAAGCCAACAAAACTAAACCCACACTGGCCTTGAGCGCGAAAATCTCAGAGTTATGCCAACAGGTGCTAGAAACACTAGATAAAAACGACCTATGCATGAGAGATAGACTCAAAGGAAAATTCTATGAGTATGGTAACAAAAGCGGAACGTGGCTAGCGCGAGCACTAAACCCCCGAGGCAACCAAACATACATCTTTGCAATGAAATCAAAAGAAAAAGGGAAAGTACACGCGATGAAAGATATCCTAGAATGCTTCCAGAACTATTATAGCGAGCTGTACAACATAAAAAATCCAGTAGAACAAGGGGAGATAGACCAATACCTACAGTCACACGCCCCGAAAACGATCCTCACAGACCAATCACAGGCACTGGAGGAGGATTTTCTAGAGCAAGAAGTCATCAAAGAAATAAAAGAGTTAAAAATAGGGAAAAGCCCAGGCCTTGACGGCTTCACTCCAAGGTTTTACAAATCTTTTGGAGAAATGCTAGCGCCTATTCTAAACAAAACCTTCAACGCAATCTCAGACACATGCACCTTCCCTCCACAAGCCTTACAGGCTACTATCACTGTAATTCCCAAACCCGGTAAGGACCCGGCGGCGTGCGAAAACTATCGGCCGATATCCTTGCTAAATATTGACACAAAAATCTTCGCGAAGATTATCGCCACACGCCTAAAACCAATAACTCGGGAGACTATTAATAGAGACCAGGTAGGGTTTGTCCCTGGAAGGGAAGCCAGGGACAACACCATAAGAACACTCTCGCTGATAGAACGACCAAAAGAGATGAACACACCTCTAGGCTTGATCTCGGTTGATGCCGGAAAGGCCTTTGACCGAGTCAGCTGGCCGTTCTTAGAAGCCACACTGAGACAGATAGGGTTAGGCAACAGATGCAGACAATGGATTATGGCCCTATACAATAACCCCACGGCCCAGATAAGGGTAAACGGCACGCTATCCAATCCAATAAGCATAAAAAACGGAACACGCCAAGGTTGTCCTCTATCCCCAACACTATACGCATTGGTGATGGAATCATTAGCCAACGCCATAAGGGAGAACAAAGAAATAAGGGGATACGAAATAACCGGGAACGAACATAAGGTAGCACTGTTTGCGGATGACCTGCTAATTTATATGACAAATCCCAAAACAACCCTACCTTCTATACTGCACGAATTTGAAAAATATAGCCGGGTCAGCAATTTCAAAATCAATATGACCAAATCAGAGGTTCTAAACATCACACTCTCGGCAGAGGAGGTCACACCGCTAACATCTAAACTATCTTTGAGATGTAGAGAAGATCAAATAAAGTATTTGGGGGTGGTCCTGTCCCCAGACCCCGGGAAACTATTTGGATTGAACTTCGAACCCACCCTCACCACTATAATAAGAGATCTAGATAAATGGAGAACACAGAACCTCTCCTGGCTTGGCAGAATCAATACGCTCAAAATGAATGCACTACCCAGACTCCTTTATCTTTTCCAAACATTACCCATAAGAATACCAAAAGATTACTTCAACAGGTTCCAAAAAGCAGCAACCCCCTTTGTATGGAGAGGATCTAGGCCGCGTCTTAGCTATAAGCTGCTGACACAGCGGAAGGATAGAGGGGGATTGGGGATGCCAGACCTACGCCTATACTATAGAGCCACAATATGTAAAGTTGTATTAGATCTAACACGAAAGGACCCCACGGAACACTGGGTGGAGCTAGAACGAACAACCACCACAAAACAAATACAGGGGTTATTCTGGCTAAAGGAGGGGTTGGGTAGACGGGGAATTAAGGTATCCCCATTAATGAACACAATACTGAAAATATGGGATGGCTTCGCAGGGAGAAGTGGTTTGATGAGGATACCAGGGCCATGGACACCCCTGAAAGGGAACCCAGGCTTCCCACAGGGAGATGCCGGACTACCACTACTGGAGGGTCTGAGGTTACAATGCCCTAGGGTGCGTGACATTGTGGACGAAAATGGAATTCTGCAGCTGGACGCGCTCAGGGGAGGGGGGGGGGGGCGTGGACGGGTGCGTGGTTCCAGTATCATCAGATTGCTCATTACATAAAAACCTTGGGGCCAACAGCCAAACTAACATTACCATCAACGCCCTTTGAGGAGCTATGTGAAGCACCTCAGAAAAAGAAGGGGGAGATATCCGTAGTCTACGGCATCCTGGTCGCTGAGGGAGGTCAGGACGCTGGGGATGGATACAGGAAATCATGGGAGACGGAGCTGGAGCGAGCCGTGCCAGAAGAGGACTGGGCTAAAGCTCACTGTTTGACACATAAGATGACAGTGTCGGGGAACCACCAAGAACTTAACTACAAATTACTCACACGGTGGTATCGTACCCTGGCACGACTAGCCAGATTTTATCCAGGAGTATCTGACCTGTGCTGGAGATGTTTGACGGAAACAGGAACACTCACCCACATCTGGTGGTCCTGCCCCCAGATTACACGTTTTGGAAGGCGATTGAGGAGCTACACAATGCTTTGAGCAGGGGGTCACTAGCTTTCACCCCAGAGATCGCTCTTCTATCTATTCTACCGGGGTCAATAGGGGTAAATAAAAAAAGAATTCTCCGATTTTTCCTCCTGGCAGCTAGGGTCACAATCCCTCGTCTCTGGAGATCTCAGACTCCACCGTCCAGATTGAACTGGGTAACTGCCGTAGATTAGATAAACCATATGGAGGAGTTAAGAGCAGAAGATGACAATAATTACGCAGTCTACCACGTAACATGGGAACCATGGTTGACATTTCGTAAATCAACAGATTTCGATGGATGGCTCTCGAGGGGTGAATTACCCTCTCGGTGATAAATCACTGGAATAGTGAACACACTGAGGCATGAGACGCAACGAGGCTCTTTCTACCTCTCTACTTTTCTACTTCTCTACTTTCTCACTTCTCTAATTTCTCTCTTCTCTCCTACCTTCTTCCCCTCCCAAAACCCCTTCCCCACACTCTTCTCTCTGCTCCCCCACTCATCCCGTTTAGACATATTAATATGTTTATCAAGTTTTCCGGAACCGGCAGACAACACGTCCAGGGATATACCCTGGGCGAGGTAGTCGTCGGTCTTTAGACTATAAGCTTTGGTAACCCGCGTTATTGTTGGGTTTTCCTAGGATAAGAAATAAGAAGCAACATCAGAAGCCAATAACACATCACAAAGAGGGTAATATAGAATTTAATACGAGTTATTCATTATATAATATAAGACCAGAAGAGCAGTTTATGTTAGTCCAAGCTGATACACTATATGTGATGAAGACACAAGAAGAACAGAACGAGTCTGATTTGAACTGACTTTATTGTAAAATGTATATTACGAAAAACTTTCAATAAAATACTTTTGAACATAAAATTTTTAGAAGCATGAGACACCTATACTGTACATGGTGCAAACTGTAGCTCATAGCAATAAATTAATTATTTGTGCCAGGGCACCGAAAGATAGACTAGGAATCTCAGATGATCCAGTGGTCGGAGATCTCCATTCACAGTAAGCGGGAGCTGTTCAACGATTGAGCAACTCTTGTTTTTCATTGAGCAAGAAGCTGTTCAGTAGTTGTTGTGTGACTTCTCGCTCAGCGCCCTTTTGGGGGCTGACAGTCGCCCGTAATTGCTCATTTGAGCAATTACTTGGTTGACTGTTGGACCGTGTAAAGGTACCTTTACCTGATTATGCACATGTGCAGAAATGCACTTAGAATCTTCAGGCACATCACAGAGTAGAGATCTAAAGCTTAATATCAGGCAGCAAATAGCATAGCTCAGAAAACTGCGCCATGGCAGCTGCAAACATACTAGGGCACAGAGCGATGTACACCCTCAGTAAGGCCGAATACACACGGCAGGTGGGATCCCGCAGTGGAATCCAAATTGGTGACTGGCCGGTGACCCCTGTGTACTTGTCCGCAGTGTTCTTCATCTGTAATGCAGATGTGCCGGCCGGCGCAGTACAGATGAATGATGCCACGCCGTCCCTAAGCGATGATGTGGATTCTGGGGCCCGTCTGCAGTGGCAGCTGCTGACGGGCTGTGTATAGGACGGCTTCCTTTGACCTTAATGGAAGGAATCTGCGCCGAAATAGAATATGCTGTGATTTTTCCTCCACGAGCGGAAAATTGCAATTGATTTCCGCTCGTGGACATGGAAAAGCGCTTTTACATAGCATGTCTATGGGCAGTATTTGCTGCGGAATTCGAAGGCAGATGCCCTCACCGGATTCCGCAATGCAAATACACCCATGTGCATTGGGCTTTATGCCCAAAGTGGAGACATTTATCCGCAGCTGCACACTCAGTAGACAGGAAAATGCGCAATAATCATTATGTCTAAATGCAAAGCCATCGTTTACTATTTGTTTACTTTTCGTTTGTCGCTCACTTCTCGCTGCATCTAAACATTCTTCATTCAGCACTTCACATAGATTGAGCAAGAAGTCAGTGATACCCAGCAGTGATCTGCCTGTCTAAATACTCTGCACGAGCGCCAACAAGTAGTGGTGACGACACCCACTTGTGCAGATCGTTTAGCTGACAGTCATCCTGTGTAAATGGTGTATTACTCCTCAGGCTGGGGTCAGAAACGCTCTTTTCTCCTTAGGGAGAGCAACTATAAACTAAGTGAGGAGACTCAAATGGCCACGCACGCTCCTCTGGGTAATATGCAAATAAGGGAGATGGAATAAATCCTCCACAGTGCCACCTATTGAAAGGCAGCATTCCTTCGAGTCAAAGTGGGACTTTTTATACAAGTCTTCTTACAATGACTGGGAATCAAAAGCAAAGCCAGACTCCATGTACATACAGCTGTTTCCGGGTTATTGCCCATCATCCCTAAGGAGAAAAGAGCGTTTCTGACCCCTGTCCCAGGCCTCTCACTAGCAAAAGCCAGACTCCTACTGTACACTGATGATGGGCAATAACCCGGAAACAGCTGTATGTACATGGAGTCTGGCTTTGCTTTTGATTCCCAGTCATTGTAACAAGGCTTGTATAAAAAGTCCCACTTTGACTCGAAGGAATGCTGCCTTTCAATAGGTGGCACTGTGGAGGATTTATTCCATCTCCCTTATTTGCATATTACCCAGAGGAGCGTGCGTGGCCATTTGAGTCTCCTCACTTAGTTTATAGTTGCTCTCCCTAAGGAGAAAAGAGCGTTTCTGACCCCTGTCCCAGGCCTCTCACTAGCAAAAGCCAGACTCCTACTGTACACTGATGATGGGCAATAACCCGGAAACAGCTGTATGTACATGGAGTCTGGCTTTGCTTTTGATTCCCAGTCATTGTAAGAAGACTTGTATAAAAAGTCCCACTTTGACTTGAAGGAATGCTGCCTTTCAATAGGTGGCACTGTGGAGGATTTATTCCATCTCCCTTATTTGCATACTCCTCAGGCTGACATCACTACCCAAGGATGGCATTCCTGGGGCCAATGGGGTGAGGTGACAGATGGAACCCCCTTTGTCTAACCACTTAGATGCTACGGTTGCTCTTGACTGTGGCATCTTAGGGGATAAACTTCAATCCCTGAACCTGCACTGTACATGTATGTCAGATGTCTGGAAGAGATTAAATTATTCTGAATATTTATTTCAGTATTCATTGGTATAAGGCTTCATGTCCATGGCCGGGTCAGATTCCGAAATCTCATAGCGGAATCAGACCCGGCGCCCCCCAGAGATCCTATATTCACCTCTCAGGATCCGCCACAAGCGTCTTGGCTGGCACGCATGTGCAGTGCCTGACGCGCCAGCACTGGGCTGTGACACGGATTCTTGCGGTACTTCTGCAGTGTCTACTGCGCGGAATATCGTGGGACGGACAGCTTCCATTGACTGCAATGAAGCCGTCCATGCGATTTTCCGCACAGAATAGAACATGATGTGATTCTCCCCCACGAGCGGAAAATCGCAGTCGATTTCAGCTCGTAGGCAGGGGAGAATCATTTACCATTGCATGTCCATGAACGGTCTGGCTGTGAATTCTGCAGCGATAATCTTTCCATGGGCATTAGCCCTTAAGCAAAGTTCATCCAGTTTGGCAGACCGAGTCTGTCCAATCAACTTGCATGAGGCTGTTCGGATCCTAAATATATTGGTAGAATGTTTCTGGAAGTTTACTGTTATCCCATGACTGTTATTGGCCTGTTTATTTGCAGTTAATTTGTTTCTGTTAGTTAACCCCTTCATGTAATCCAATTTTAGAAGCTGTTTAATCCTTTAAATGCTGCAGTTGCTGACTGGGGCATTTAAACAACTAGACAGACGGAGGAGACTCCTGCTGTCCCCCAAACAGCTTGCAAAGGGATTGCAGGGTAATGTTCAATTACCATGGCAGCCTGGGGCTTTGTGAACATCCCCATGGCTGTCATGATTGTTCAGTCCAACCCGTGGCAGAGCTTAAAGGAGATGTCCCGCGCCGAAACGGGTTTTTTTTTTTTTAAACCCCCCCCCCGTTCGGCGCGAGACAACCCCGATGCAGGGGTTAAAAAAACCACCCGCACAGCGCTTACCTGAATCCCGGCGCTCCGGTGACTTCTCTACTCACCGCTGAAGATGGCCTCTTCCTCCGTGGACCGCAGCTCTTCTGTGCGGTCCACTGCCGATTCCAGCCTCCTGATTGGCTGGAATCGGCACGTGACGGGGCGGAGCTACACGGAGCTACACGGAGCCCCATAGAGAACAGCAGAAGACCCGGACTGCGCAAGCGCGGCTAATTTGGCCATCGGAGGCCAAAAATTAGTCGGCACCATGGAGACCAGGACGCTAGCAACGGAGCAGGTAAGTATAAAACTTTTTATAACTTCTGTATGGCTCATAATTAATGCACAATGTATATTACAAAGTGCATTATTATGGCCATACAGAAGTGTATAACCCCACTTGCTGCCTCGGGACATCTCCTTTAATAGGATGTCAGCAGATATTCAGTATACTACAATACAAAGTATTGCAGTATATTAGGAAAGCGATCAAACAATTGCATGTTCAAGTCCTAGTAGGGACTAAAAAAGCAGTACAAATAAGTTCAATAAAGTTGTTTTTTATTTAGCAAAAAAAAAGCAGTTAACAAATTAACATAATTGGTAGTAATGAAAAAGCCGGAAAGCCCTAAAATAATACCAATATAGACTATGGCTTTTCATGCAAAAAAAAACCCCAAGTCCTCACACAGTGCCGTCGATAGAAAAATAAAAAAGTTATAGGTCTCAGCGATAAAATTACTTTAGTCACCAGTGTCTTTTGTGTAAGTGCTATCCTGGCATTACCAAGAGCTAGAGCTGGTATTATGAAAAATGTCTTAAAAAGATCTCTTAACTTGTTATGGTAAAAATAGAAAATGTAAAAAACACATCTACACTAAAACAATGTAATTTTTATGGTTCAGCATGCATGATTCTGATAGGTACTGATGGTTTGGACTGTAATTTCCCACTTGAGTATTGAAATAGAGTATACACACCTATCCTAGACACATACACAAAAAACATAGCTATTAGTGTATCTTGACGCCACGAGACATGTGGGTGGTGAGAAGATACACTCAGGTTGACAGCTTGGCCACTCCCCCATCTCAGGTCCTGGAATTCAGTTAAATGTGCTTACCAGGCGAGTGAAAGTCGGTGGCACAGCGTGTTCCCCGCTGGACTGCTTGCACTCGCCATTGGTGTTGGGGCCAGTAACAGAGCGTTGCTTCAACATAGTTGTCGACGGAGTCGTGCCTCTACTGGTCTGTCAGTAAACTTTGAGTGGTGCGGCAGCAGCACACACCTTTCCCCGGTGACCTGGCTGTAGTGGGCAGTGGCGGCAGACATTGCGGCAGACTATTTGTGCCAGGGATGGAGGGCTAGGGTCAGGGTTAGGTGTAACAGTTAGCCTTAGATCTATAAGACTAAGTGGTACACTTTGCCCTCATCCTAACCCTCTATCCCTCTCAGAAATCACTGCAGCTGCTGCTCTAGTTTAGTGGGCTGCCAGGACCTGCAGCCCATCGAGATCTGCAGCCAATTAGCTGCAGGGGGCATCACCCACCCTGACAATCTTGACTCCACCAGTTCTTCCTGGTGGTGTCAAGGTACACTAATAGCAAAAACGCATAAAGTGAAATTTCTTTAATCCAGTGTCTGATCTGTCAAATCAGATTAATTACCACTTGTTTCAAGCAAAGAACAGATCATCTTGAATTTCAAAGGACCAGAACTTTAAAGGAGAACAAGAAAACAAATTAGGAGACTGCTATGTTGAAGACTTACTATGACACTGTGAAATTATCAGCGTGGAATCCTGCTTTGGAATGCCATCAGCATCAACAGCCGATCAACTTTAGCACTAGAGATGAGCGAACGTACTCGTCCGAGCTTGATACTCGTTCGAGTATTAGTGTGTTCGAGATGCTCGTTACTCGTGACGAGTACCACGCGATGTTTGAGTTACTTTCACTTTCATCTCTGAGACGTTAGCGCGCTTTTCTGGCCAATAGAAAGACAGGGAAGGCATTACAACTTCCCCCTGCGACGTTCAAGCCCTATACCACCCCCCTGCAGTGAGTGGCTGGAGAGATCAGGTGTCACCTGAGTATAAAAATCGGCCCCTCCCGCGGCTCGCCACAGATGCATTCTGACATAGTTCAGGGAAAGTGCTGTCTTGCTGGAGCTGCTATAGGGAGAGCGTTAGGAGTGATTTTAGGCTTCAAGAACCCCAACGGTCCTTCTTAGGGCCACATCTAACCGTGTGCAGTACTGTGGAGGCTGCTTTTTGCAGTGTTGCACCTTTTTTTTTTTTTGTATATCGGCCGTGCAGAGCATTGCGCCCTGCAGTAATTATACATAGTGCAAGGCCAGTAGTGGTGAGACAGGGACAGAAGACATATATTGTGAGGCAGGGACAGAAGACATATACAGTGTATATAGGCAGTGGGCCATTTTGGGAAAAAAATCAATTTGGGCTGCCTGTGACTGTCCTCAGTGTTCTGGGTCTGTGCTGGGTGTAGTTGTCCTCCTAATTCATACGCAGCCAGCTAAGTGTTACAGCAGGCTTGCGCAAAATTATTTCCTGGCTCTGTGTTGGCTGTTAAATCACCGCTGTATTCCAGTCCACAGTGCAACAGTCTGCAGTTATTTGACATACTCCAGGGCTAGTAGTGGTGACGCAGAGAGAGAAGACATATACAGTGTATATAGGCAGTGGGCCTTTCCAAAAACATTTGGGGCAAAAAATCTATTTGGGCTGCCTGTGACTGTCCTCAGTGTTCTGGGTCTGTGCTGGGGGTAGTTGTCCTCCTAATTCATACGCAGCCAGCTACGTGTTACAGCAGGCTTGCGCAAAATTATTTCCTGGCGTTCCGTAAGCGAAGTCAGCCTCCAACCACAGGCCAATAAGCGGCACATTTAATTACAGCGTTCTGTTTCTGCATTACTGGTAATACAGCATGCTGAGGGGTTGGGGGTAGGCCTAGAGGACGTGGACGCGGGTGAGGACGCGGAGGCCCAAGTCAGGGTGTGGGCACAGGCCGAGCTCCTGATCCAGGTGTATCGCAGCCGACTGCTGCGGTACTAGGAGAGAGGCACGTTTCTGGCATCCCCACATTCATCTCACAATTAATGGGTCCAGCAATCTATCATCCACCCAGAGTTCTGCGCCGTCCACTGCTGCAACTCTGAATCCTCTGGCTGCTGCTCCTCCTTCCTCCCAGCCTCCTCACTCCATTACAATGACACATACTGAGGAGCGGGCAGACTCCCAGGAACTGTTCTCGGGCCCCTGCTCAGATTGGGCAGCAATGGTTCCTCTCCCACCAGAGGAGTTTATCGTGACTGATGCCCAACCTTTGGAAAGTTCCCAGGGTCCGGGGGATGAGGCTGGGGACTTTGGGCAACTGTCTCAAGACCTTTCAGTGGGTGAGGAGGCCGATGACGATGAGACACCGTTGTCTATCAGTGAGGTAGTAGTAAGGGCAGTAAGTCCGAGGGAGGAGCGCACAGAGGATTCAGAGGAAGAGCAGCAGGACGATGAGGTGACTGACCCCACCTGGTTTGCTACGCCTACTGAGGGCAGGTCTTCAGAGAGGGAGGCAAGGGCAGCAGCAGGGCAGGTTGCAAGAGGCAGTGCGGTGTCCAGGGGTAGAGGCAGGGCCAGACCGAATAATCCACCAACTGTTTCCCAAAGCACCCCCTCGCGCCATGCCACCCTGCAGAGGCCGAGGTCCTTAAAGGTCTGGCAGTTTTTCACTGAGAGTGCAGAACAGAACAGTGGTGTGCAACCTTTGCCGCACCAAGATCAGCCGGGGAGCCACCACCACCAGCATGCGCAGACATATGATGGCCAAGCACCCCACAAGGTGGGACGAAGGCCGTTCACCGCCTCCGGTTTGCACCGCTGCTTCTCCCCCTGTGCCCCATTCTGCCACTGAGATCCAACCCCCCTCTCAGGACACAGGCACTACCGTCTCCTGGCCTGCACCCACACCCTCACCTCCGCTGTCCTCGGCCCCATTCACCAATGTCTCTCAGCGCACCGTCCAGCCGTCGCTAGCGCAAGTGTTGGAGCGCAAGCGCAAGTACGCCGCCACGCACCCGCACGCTCAAGCGTTAAACGTGCACATAGCCAAATTGATCAGCCTGGAGATGCTGCCGTATAGGGTTGTGGAAACGGAGGCTTTCAAAAGCATGATGGCGGCGGCGGCCCCGCGCTACTCGGTTCCCAGTCGCCACTACTTTTCCCGATGTGCCGTCCCAGCCCTGCACGACCACGTCTCCCGCAACATTGTACACGCCCTCACCAACACGGTTACTGCCAAGGTCCACTTAACAACGGACACGTGGACAAGCACAGGCGGGCAGGGCCACTATATCTCCCTGATGGCACATTGGGTGAATTTAGTGGAGGCTGGGACAGAGTCAGAGCCTGGGACCGCTCACGTCCTACCCACCCCCAGAATTGCGGGCCCCAGCTCGGTGGTGGTATCTGCGGCGGTGTATGCTTCCTCCACTAAACCACCCTCCTCCTCCTACGCAACCTCTGTCTCGCAATCAAGATGTGTCAGCAGCAGCACGTCGCCAGCAGTCGGTGTCGCGCGGCATGGCAGCACAGCGGTGGGCAAGGGTCAGCAGGCCGTGCTGAAACTACTCAGCTTAGGAGATAAGAGGCACACGGCCCACGAACTGCTGCAGGGTCTGACAGAGCAGACCGACCGCTGGCTTGCACCGCTGAGCCTCCAACCGGGCATGGTCGTGTGTGACAACGGCCGTAACCTGGTGGCGGCTCTGCAGCTCGGCAGCCTCACGCACGTGCCATGCCTGGCCCACGTCTTTAATTTGGTGGTTCAGCGCTTTCTGAAAAGCTACCCACGCTTGTCAGACCTGCTCGGAAAGGTGCGCCGGCTCTGCACACATTTCCGCAAGTCCCACACGGACGTTGCCACCCTGCGCACCCTGCAACATCGGTTTCATCTGCCAGTGCACCGACTGCTGTGCGACGTGCCCACACGGTGGAACTCTACGCTCCACATGTTGGCCAGGCTCTATGAGCAGCGTAGAGCTATAGTGGAATACCAACTCCAACATGGGCGGCGCAGTGGGAGTCAGCCTCCTCAATTCTTTACAGAAGAGTGGGCTTGGTTGGCAGACATCTGCCAGGTCCTTGGAAACTTTGAGGAGTCTACCCAGATGGTAAGCGGCGATGTTGCAATCATTAGCGTCACCATTCCTCTGCTATGCCTCTTGAGAAGTTCTCTGCAAAGCATAAAGGCAGCTGCTTTGCACTCGGAAACAGAGGCGGGGGAAGACAGTATGTCGCTGGATAGTCAGAGCACCCTCCTGTCTATATCTCAGCGCGTTGAGGAGGAGGAGGAGGAGCATGAGGAGGATGAGGAGGAGGGGGAAGAGACAGCTTGGCCCACTGCTGAGGGTACCCATGCTGATTGCCTGTCATCCTTTCAGCGTGTATGGCCTGAGGAGGAGGAGGAGGATCCTGAAAGTGATCTTCCTAGTGAGGACAGCCATGTGTTGCGTACAGGTACCCTGGCACACATGGCTGACTTCATGTTAGGATGCCTTTCTCGTGACCCTCGCGTTACACGCATTCTGGCCACTACGGATTACTGGGTGTACACACTGCTCGACCCACGGTATAAGGAGAACCTTTCCACTCTCATACCCGAAGAGGAAAGGGGTTCGAGAGTCATGCTATACCACAGGACCCTGGCGGACAAACTGATGGTAAAATTCTCATCCGACAGCGCTAGTGGCCGAAGGCGCAGTTCCGAGGGCCAGATAGCAGGGGAGGCGCAGAGATCAGGCAGCATGTACAGCACAGGCAGGGGAACACTCTCTAAGGCCTTTGACAGCTTTCTGGCTCCCCAGCAAGACTGTGTCACCGCTCCCCAGTCAAGGCTGAGTCGGCGGGAGCACTGTAAAAGGATGGTGAGGGAGTACGTAGCCGATCGCACGACCGTCCTCCGTGACACCTCTGCTCCCTACAACTACTGGGTGTCGAAGCTGGGCACGTGGCCTGAACTTGCGCTGTATGCCCTGGAGGTGCTTGCTTGTCCTGCGGCTAGCGTCTTGTCAGAGAGGGTGTTTAGTGCGGCTGGGGGAATCATCACAGATAAGCGTACCCGCCTGTCAACCGACAGTGCCGACAGGCTTACACTCATCAAGATGAACAAAGCCTGGATTTCCCCAGACTTCTCTTCTCCACCAGCGGACAGCAGCGATGCCTAAACAATACGTAGGCTGCACCCGCGGATGGAAGCATTGTTCTCTATCACCATCAAAAACGTGGACCTTTTAGCTTCATCAATCTGTGTATAATATTCATCCTCCTCCTCCTGCTCCTTCTCCTAAAACCTGACGTAATCACGCCGAACGGGCAATTTTTCTTAAGCCCACAAGGCTCAGTCATATAATTTTTGTAAACAATTTTTATACGTTTCAATGCTCATTAAAGCGTTGAAACTTTCACCTGAACCAATTTTTATTTTAACTGGGCTGCCTCCAGGCCTAGTTACAAATTAAGCCACATTAACCAAAGCGATTAATGGGTTTCACCTGCCCTCTTGATTGGGCATGGGCAATTTTTCTGAGGTACATTAGTACTGTTGGTACACCAATTTTTTGGGGCCCTTGCCTACAGTGTAATCCAATTAATTTTTTGCCCACCTGCATTAAAGCTGATGTTACATCAGCTGTGTTGGGCACTGCAATGGGATATATTTATGTACCACCGGTGGGTTCCAGGGAGCCACCCATGCTGTGGGTCCACAGGGAGTTGTAACTGCATGTGTCTACTTCTAAAGAACCCCAGTCTGACTGGGGCATGCAGTGTGGGCCGAAGCCCACCTGCATTTAATCGGACGTTACCTCAGCTGTGATGGGCACTGCAATGGGATACATTTATGTACAGCCAGTGGGTTCCAGGGAGCCACCCATGCTGTGGGTGCACACGGAATTCCCATTTCGGAGTTGTACCTGCCTGTGACTATTTATAAAAAACCCCGGTCTGACTGGGGCATGCAGACACCTTGACAGAATGAATAGTGTGTGGCACATAGGTTCCCCATTGCTATGCCCACGTGTGCAGCTCCTGATGGAGGTGGCACAGGATTGGATTTCTCATTGCTTCTGTACAGCATTGTGGGCTATCGCCCCGCCCCTTTTAAGGAGGGTCGCTGCCTAGCCGTGCCAACCCTCTGCAGTGTGTGCCTGCGGTTCCTCCTCATGGCAGACGCATGTATAAATAGACATGAGTGTGGTGTGGCATGAGGGCAGCTGAAGGCTGCGCAGGGACAGTTTGGTGTGCGTTGTGGACACTGGGTCGTGGGGGGGGGGGGGTAGGGCAGCATGTAACCCAGGAGAAGTGGCAGCGGAGTGTCATGCAGGCAGTGATTGTGCTTTGTTGGAGGTAGTGTGGTGCTTAGCTAAGGTATCCATTGCTAATGAGGGCTTTTCAGAAGTAAAAGTTGTTGGGAGGGGGGGGAGGCCCCACTCTTGCCGGTATTGTGGCTTAATAGTGGGACCTGGGAACTTGAGATGCAGCCCAACATGTAGCCCCTCGCCTGCCCTATCCGTTGCTGTGTCGTTCCCATCACTTTCTTGAATTGCCCAGATTTTCACAAATGAAAACCTTAGCGAGCATCGGTAATATACAAAAATGCTCGGGTCACCCATTGACTTCAATGGGGTTCGTTACTCGAAACGAACCCTCGAGCATCGCGATAATTTCGTCCCGAGTAACGAGCACCCGAGCATTTTGGTGCTCGCTCATCTCTATTTAGCACACATCAGAGGCACATTGACAACATGCTTTTATGTTGATGAGGTGCTACAGCCCCTCACACTACCACATCTTCAAGGTATGCCCACTGCTATTTTCCACAGTATATTGTGCAGCCCCACTCAGCAAAGATCAGCAGGCACTCTTTGCAACATGTCCAAGTGATTCTTTAGCCAGAACCATCCCCAGATCTCCCTCTAATCGAGGATCTGTGGAATATGTTTGGACATTGAGTGAATGCTCTCTCACAGCCTTGTAATGAAAAGGAAGTGTGGACTATAGTCAATAGCACATGGTTAACACTACCCAAGAAAGTATCCGGTCACCCACTGAATGTATGCCACATTGTGTTATTGACTGTATTGCCCAGTATGGTGGCCCGCACTATTTACTGATCATCCGGTTTACTGGGTCAGAGGACACGTGTAATTGTTTGAAATTAACTCCTTAAGGACATGGCCTATTTTAGGCATGCAGATACAACGATTTTTGGCGGATTTTCATCTCTATTTTTCAAGGGCTTCTTGAGGGCTTATTTTTTGCAAAACAGGCTGTAGCTTTTATTGGTACTATTTTGGGGTACATACGGCTTTTTTGATCACTTTTATTAGTGTTCAACTTAGCATTTTGTCTCAGTTTTTTTTAGCCCTTTTTGCCGTGCAGAATAAAAAGCATGTTCAATTTATTGTACGCATTGTTACGGACACAACGATACCAAATATGTGGGATTTTAATTTTAGAAAAAAACATTTTATGCTAACATGGGAAAGCGCAAAAAAACCCATTTATTTAACATATTTTTTTTTACACTTTTTATGTCACTGTAGGGAACTTGTACAAGAGCAGCTTTGATCGCTATCATAAAGCATTGCAAGACTTCTGTCCTGCAATGCCTTATCACTTGTATTAACCATCATAGGCACTGGAAAAGCAGGACGAGGGTCCAATGATGTCACAGAAGGAGCGCGCTCCCTCTGTGAACCCTTTACATGCCATGATCTACATAGATTGTGGCAGGGAAGAGGTTAATAGCGAGGGTCGCTGTCCCGATGCACCCCTGCTGTTGCAGAGGGAAACCGGCTATCGGTGACAGCCGGCACCTGCTGCCTGATATCATGAGATCTCTTATGATCTTGTGCTATCCACAGGGCGTAACTGTACATCCTGTTGCGTTAAGTACCAGGGAGCCAGGACGTACAGTTACGCCCTGTGGTGGGAAGGGGTTAAAATTGATTGTTTGAAAGTTAAAGGGGTTGTCTGAGACCTTTTTTTCTATAAAATCTAGCTCCCCCATGCCATAAAACAACAAAGAGTCATATATTCAGCTGCTCTCCCTTCTGTGTGCCGCGCTGCCACTCTGGGTCTCCCCCGTAATGTCATGTTTATAAGCTGCCCAGCCTGTTTACATGACATCACAGGCTACAGCCAAAGACAGAGTTCAGCGATCAAGCTCTGAGCTCTCATTGTCCGCAAAAGCCGGTGACATCCCGTAAACAGGCTAGACTGCTGCTGTAAACAAACAACGGGAGTGAGGACTGAGCGGCAGTGTGGGACAAACGGGGAGCAGGGAAAAGTGGGATATAACTCTGTTGTTTTATGACAAGAAGAGCTAAGTTTTCTAGAAAAAAAAAGATCCCAGACAAACCCTTTAATTCTCTGTGTTGAGTTTCATTTAATTTTGAGTTTTTATTCGCGTTGTACTATATTCTCAGCTGACGGACACCAGATACTACATCAAACTGGATCAAGACCTGACTCAAAAATATGTTAGGAAATTGAGAAGGGTCATCAGAAGCCTGTCTGTCGGCTCCACAAAATTTTTAGACTTGATACCAGGGAACCCCAGGGTTGGAGTATTCTATATGCTTCCCAAACTACACAAAGCTTGCAACCCAGGGAGGCCAATTATCTCAGGTGTGGGAACTCTCACTAAAAAAATCTCTGGATAGGTAAAATGTTTCCCTTAAACCACTGGTGAGAAATACAACCAGCTACTTGTAGGACACCATTGACCTACTGAACAAACTGTCAACCGTAGGTCCCCTCCTCGATGGCACCATCCTGGCCACCATGGATGTGGAATCCTTATACTCCAGTATCCCACATGAAGATGGACTGACTGCCTGACAGGCACACCTTGAGGCCAATGGGGTTGCCTTTAAATCAGTGTTACAACTCACAAGATTCATCCTCACACATAATTATTTCTCCTTTGGCAAAGGGATATTCCTGCAACTCACCAGAACTGCCATGGGCAGTAAAATGGCACCGCAACACGCCAACCTTTTTATGGCAAAACTGGAAAGTGACTTTCTAGCCTCCTGCTTCAGCAAACCATTGGCCTACTTCTGCTCCATTGATGACATCTTAATCATCTGGACCAACACTGAACAAGAGCTAATAAAATTTCATGAGAAATTCAATGCATTTCACCCCACCATAAACCTGACATTAAGCTCCTCATATACTGAAATCATCTTTTAGACACTACCATAAAAATATCTGAAACAACTCAATACACACATCTCTATACCAAAAACCGATTGATCGACCCACATACCTCAGATGGGAGAGTTCCCATCCTAAACACATCAAAAAGTCCATCACCTACAGTCAGGCCATCAGATACAACCGGATCTGCTCCAACCCAACAGATAGAGAGGAACATTTATACTATCTTAAAAGGGCATTTCTAAATCAGGGCTACCATTCCACCTCAATTGATGACCAAATCACCAGAACCACCAGGATACCCAGAAATCAACTACTCCAATACACAGAGAAGGAATAAAACAGTCATGTACCTCTACTAGTGACCTACAATTCACAGCTAGAGGTAGTAAGGAAAACTGCAAAGGAACGCCATCATACCCTACACAAGGATGACCGTCTGAAGACCATATTCCCCAACCTCCCATTCTGTGTTACAGGCAACCTCCAAATTTGAGGAACTTTATAATCAGGAGTGCATTGCCCTCTGAAACACAAAAAGGAACCTATCCCTGTAATGTAAAGAGCTGTAAGACCTGCTCACATGTACGGACCGCGGACAGGATACGGATCCCCAACACACCGCAGGACTATAAGATCCCGGGAACATTCACATGTTACACGTCCGATGTTATGCACCTGATCCTGTGCAGTAAATGTCCTGTTGGGGGGCTTTATGTTGGAGAAACAGGACAAAATCTTAGAGGAAAGATGAGATCTCATTGCCACACAATTAAAGGGAGAAAGACAGGATTACCTGTTGCGGAGCACTTTTCTAGTCACGGACACAACATTAAATTATTATATTAAAAATCAATTACAAATCCCAATGTCACAGAAGAATTTGGGAGTACAAATTTATAACAACCTTCGACACTGTCAAGACCAGAGTGAACCTCGGAGGAGGCTTCTTGCATCAGTGGAGAATATGAGAAATCTGGAGCAGAGATAACATGCTCACCTAGCGACCCTCCTTAACACAAATTCAGAGACCATAAAACTTTCACTTCCCCTATCAGTTGACTAATTATTTACTACTCTTCTCATTCTGTTCCGGTATTGTATTAAGTGCACATTAATCACACCATGTCTGTGCCTTGTCATATGTGTGTGTATAAATATGCATGCCTCTTCTGATCTATTCCATTTAAGCCTGAGGAAGTACCATGCGTAGGTTTGAAAGCTCGCTATAACATCATGTATTTTTGTTAGTCATTAAAAAGTATTATGTCCCAAGTTACAGTCCTGCACTGATCAGATGTTGATGACTTATCTGAAAGAGTAAAGTAATGTTTTTCACTTTAAAGTCTTTCTTTTTAATAAAAATTTGTAGTTCAACACTTTTTTTTAGACATCTGAGAGCAAAAAGACATATGGAAAATCTATAGAACCGTTGAGCTTTATGTTTCCATACGTTTTCTATTGACTGTAATGTAAAAAAGAAAACTGTATATGTCACACATATGTTTTTTGTATGGCAGAAACCTATAGTATGCCATGTTTTCTATTCCACAAACAAAGTACAGAAACCTAGTCAAAAGCATGCACTTTTCAACTCTGAAGGACAGTTGATCAGAAAAGCAGATCCTCAATCATTACAAAGACTTAGGGTGAATGCACACGGACGGAAATTCCGCGGCGACGGAAATTCCCGCCCGTGCACACTGCCATAGGATTGCTTTGGTTTATGCAATCCTATGCAGAGAGTTGCAATTTAACCGCGTGAAAACTCACGCGGTAAACAAATCACGGCATGTCGTATTTCTGTGTGAGCCTCACAGAGGCCCGCACAGAAACGTCAGAGCTGATGAGACTGCTCTGTGCGCCGGTTGGCACATCGCAGAGCAGAGAAAGGACACCAGAGGAGGTGAGCCGCAGATCACTGCAGGGGCACGGGTCATTTCCCGCTGCGTGAATTCTCAGAGCGGGATCCGACCCTGCCGTCTGCATTCACCCTTACTAAGATACTAAAGATGTTGGACTTAAAGTACATGTTGATAAAAGGTGAACATTCCTTTATACATACATAAAAGTTATATCAACCTTTAAACACCATAAGTTAAACTATAGATGCCATTTATATAAAAAGCTGAGAAACTTTGTAATTACATGACAGGTTCAGCCTTCAGCCTTTATTAAAGTCTAGTACTGTATTCTTCAGGTTAGACAGGAAATAGTTAATAAGTCTGTTGACATACCCAATCTTGACAGTTTGACTGAGTTTGTGTAATGCAAGGGAGAGCATTCCCTACATTAGATGACTGTATACTGTATACACTATCTGGGGTATAGAAGACACTTTACAAAATGCAAATCACCAGAGCAACTTTCCTACAGTACACAAAAAGTATTTATTGATGAAATGGTGAAAGAAAAACTGAAAAAAACAACTCTCAACAGGCACCAATTACTTGTTTTGGATAGAGGTTCTTAATCATAGCCTGATGCACTAGAGAAATTGGAATAGACTGGCGCAGGTCATGTGATGTTACAGATGACGCAATTATTGAGTAAAACAATGTGTGAAATGTTACTGCTAATATGGATAACTCTACTGTCACACTAGCATCATGGTTTCTGTTCTTAATGGGGAACCTAATAGTAACCGTTATTTATATTGCACCAACGTATTCAGACGCGATTTACAATTGGGAAAAGTAACCAAAACAAATAAGGTGACAGAAAAAGAGAGCAAGAGCTTACAATCTAGACAGGATGGGACACAATAGTAGCTGCTTATTTTGTCTGAGGGTCAGCCCCATGTATTGGTAATCAAAATATATGGAAATCTGCATAAACCTTGTTCGGCCCTATTTTATGGACCTGATCCGAAAAAAAACAAGCCTGAAAAGTGTTGACTAAACTATTGGTCAGAACTTCAATGTTTCATGTAACATAATAAGACTCCTAAACGGCTGAGCTACATTACACATCAGCAAAAAAACGGAGAAGCGAAACTTCCTGAGGCGGTGTGAATATTACTGAGGAAGCCATGAATTCCGTACATCATGACGCCTCCTCCTGTTGCTATAGACGGAGAGGAAAGGATTGCTCTACAAGGGGAGAAACGTATATTAGTGGGATTTCTACGGTCTATCGCCATAAAGCGTCAGCATGTGTACAAGATTTTCAGCGCTTTTCCTTCAAAACGTCAAAATTCAGCAAATTGCTTTTTTATAAATTCCGCCAGTTTTACGGGAACGGAAACGTAAAACAGCAGCGACTGACAGTCACGTCAGCCTCTTCCGTCACGCCGGTAAATAGTCAGCCATGTTTTAGTTTAGCTGTTTCTGGGAAAGCTGGGTAACAACTGAGACGGTCGCCATGACAGTATGGCTTCGGTTTCTTTTCGAAACATGACCAATTTTCCTGTCAGGACGTTGAGAGATCTGTAATGGCGGCCGGAAACAGGAAGCTAAGAAGTCGCTGAACAGGGTATGAGAGGAAAAAGGAGGAGAAAAGTAAATTAGTGGGATTTCTAGGGTCTATCGCCATAAAGCGTCAGAATGTGTACAAGATTTTCAGCACTTTTCCTTCAAAACGTCAAAATTCAGCAAATTGCTTTTTCCTAAATTCCGCCAGTTTTACGGGAAGGGAAACATAAAACAGCAGCGACTGACAACACGCACAAACATACAACTCTCTATCAGGATGTCACGTCAGCCTCTTCCGTCATGCCGGTAAATAGTCAGCCATGTTTTAGTATAGCTATTTCTGGGAAAGCTGAGTAACAGCTAAGACGGTCGCCATGACAGTATGGCTTCGGTTTCTTTTCGAAACATGACCAATTTTCCTGTCAGGACGTTGAGAGATCTGTAATGGCGGCCGGAAACAGGAAGCTAAGAAGTCGCTGAACAGGGTATGAGAGGAAAAAGGAGGAGAAAAGTAAATTAGTGGGATTTCTAGGGTCTATCGCCGTAAAGCGTCAGAATGTGTACACGATTTTCAGCACTTTTCCTTCAAAACGTCAAAATTCAGCAAATTGCTTTTTCCTAAATTCCGCCAGTTTTACGGGAAGGGAAACATAAAACAGCAGCGACTGACAACACGCACAAACATACAACTCTCTATCAGGATGTCACGTCAGCCTCTTCCGTCATGCCGGTAAATAGTCAGCCATGTTTTAGTATAGCTATTTCTGGCAAAGCTGAGTAACAGCTAAGACGGTCGCCATGACAGTATGGCTTCGGTTTCTTTTCGAAACATGACCAATTTTCCTGTCAGGACGTTGAGAGATCTGTAATGGCGGCCGGAAACAGGAAGCTAAGAAGTCGCTGAACAGGGTATGAGAGGAAAAAGGAGGAGAAAAGTAAATTAGTGGGATTTCTAGGGTCTATCGCCGTAAAGCGTCAGAATGTGTACACGATTTTCAGCGCTTTTCCTTCAAAACGTTAAAATTTTGCAAATTGTATATTTTTAAATTCCGCCAGTTTTACAGGAACGGAAGGTTAAAACAGCAGCGACTGACAACTCTACATCAGGATGTCACGTCAGCCTCTTCCATCATGCCGGTAAATAGTCAGCCATGTTTTAGTATTGCTGTATCTGGGAAAGCTGGGTAACAACTAAGACGGTCGCCATGACAGTAGAGCTTCGGTTTCTTTTCAAAACGTGACCAATTTTCCTGTCAGGACGTTGAGAAATCTGTAATGGCGTCCGGAAACAGGAAGCTAAGAAGTCGCTGAACAGGGTATGAGAGGAAAAAGGAGGAGAAAAGTTTATCGCTGTAAAGCGTAAGAATGTGTACAAGATTTTTAGCACTTTTCCTTCAAAATGTCAACAAATTTAACAAATTGTACATTTTTAAATTCAGACAGTTTTACAGGAATGGAAACGTAAAACAGCAGCGACTGACAACACACGCAAAAATACAATTCTATGTCAGGATGTCACGTTCGCCTGTTGCATCACGCCGGTAAATAGTCAGCCATGTCTTAGTATAGCTGTTTCTGGGAAAGCTGAGTAACAACTAAGACGGTTCCCATAACAATATGGCTTCGGTTTCTTAGGCCTCCTGTCTACGGGCGAGATATCATTGTGTTATCTGCGGCGATAATCCGCACGTGGGTGATGCAATGAACGCTTTCCATAGGATAACTATGGAAAGCGCAGCCCAATGTAAATGAGCAGAAAATCAGCGCGATTTTCTGCTTGCGTATAAAAGTCGTGGCATGCCGCGATTTTTCGTGACAAACTTATTATTAATGACAGGTGCGTTGCGGAAAATTGCAGTGACTTTTGCGTTCTCCCACGACGGAAATCTGCTGTGGGAAAACAATACGCCCGTTGACAGACGGCCTTAATAAAACTTGACCAATTTTCCTGCCAGGACCTTAAGAGGTCTGTTATGGCGGCCGCGCAGCTCTCCCAGAAACAGGAAGCTATGAAGTCGCTGAACAGGGTATGTAAGGAAGAAGGGGGAGAAATGTTTATTAGTGTGATTTCTACGGTCTATCGCCATAAAACGGCAGAATGTGTACAAGATTTTCATTGCTTTTCCTTCAAAACGTCAAAGTTTGGCAAATTGTACATTTTTACATTGAGTTTCATAAGAACCGAAACATAAAACAGCGGCGACTGACAACACGTCCACAAATAAAACTCTATAACAGGATGTCATGTCAGCCTCTTCCGTCACGCCGGTCAGCCATGTTTTAGTATAGCTGCTTCTGGGAAAGCTGGGTAACAACTCGCCATGACAATATGGCTTCGGTTTCTTATTGAAGCTTAATTTTACTGTCAGGATGTTGAGAGATCTGTAATGGCGGCCGGAAACAGGAAGCTAAGAAGCCGCTGAACAGGGTATGAAAGGGAAAAAGGAGGAGAAAAGTTTATTAGTGGGATTTCTACAGTCTATCGCCTTAAAGCGTCAGAATGTGTACACGATTTTCAGCGCTTTTCCTTCAAAACAGCAACATATTTAGCAAATTGCACATTTTTACAGTTTCACGGAAACGTAAAACAGCAGCGACTGACAACACCTCCACGGACACAAAAATACAACTGTATATCAGGATGTCACGTCCGCCTCTTTCGTCAGGCTGGTAAATAGTCAGCCATGTTTTAGTACAGCTGTTTCTGGGAAATCTGGGTAACAACTAAGACGGTCGCCATGACAGTAAGGCTTCAGTTTTTTAGGCCTCCTGTCCACGAGCGATATATCATTGCGTTATCCGTGGCGATAATCTGCACGCGGGTAACGCAATGAACGCTTTCCATAGGATAACTATGGAAAGCGCAGCCCGATGTACACGAGCAGAAAATGTCGTATTAAAAATCGCGGCATGCCATGATTTTCCGTGATGCACCTATCATTTATGATAGGGGCATCGCGGAAAATCACGGTGACTTTAGTGCTTTCCCGTGGCGGCTCTCGCAGCGGAAATCCGCTGCGGGAAAACACTACGCCCGTGAACAGGCGTCCTTAATAAAACTTGACCAATTTTCCTGTCAGGAAGTTGAGAGGTCTGTAATGGCGGCCGCAGATACAGAGGAAGCTAAGAAGTCGCTGAACAGGGTATGTGAGGAAGAAGGAGGGGAAAAGTTTATTAGTGTGATTTCTACGGTCTATCGCCGTAAAGCATCAGAATGTGTACAAGATTTTCATCGCTTTTCCTTCAAAATGTCAAAATTTGGCAAATTGTACATTTTTACATTGAGTTTCACAAGAACGGAAACGTAAAACAGCAGCGACTGACAACATGTCCACAAATACAACTGTATATCAGAATGTCATATCAGCCTCTTCCGTCACGCCGGTAAATAGTCAGCCATGTTTTAGTATAGCTGTTTCTGGGAAAGCTGGGTAACAACTAAGACGGTCACCATGACAGTATGGCTTCGGTTTCTTATTGAAACTTGACCAATTTTCCTGTCAGGATGTTGAGAGATCTGTAATGGCGGCCGCTCAGCTCCCACAGAAACAGGAAGCTGAGAAGTCACTGAACAGGGTATGTGAGGAAGAAGGAGCCATTTAATGGGAGGAGGTCTGTAACGGCAGAGGTGTCTGATGGGAGGAGGATGCTGCTGACCTTCCCAATGGAAAATGATAGGTTTTTGTGGAATGTCAGATATCGGCAGGGACAGCCTCATGGATTTAGGTTTTTGGTAATATTTGGTGACTGCGCTCATTCTAGCCAATGGGAGGTTATGGCTATGAGGTAATTTTTGTTGGCCATGACAGGCCAAGTGTAGAGAAAATGTACAGTTTTGTGCAATTTGTGATAAAAACTTGTTATGCTGTAATGTCCTGTGGTCACATGTTCCACAATGTGCTAATAAGGCCAGTATTATAATGACTATATGTAATGAGCCATTGAGGTCACATGTCATTATTACATTCAGTGCCTCATTGAGAACATCCTTTCTATTGGAGACTAAGATTTCACAAAAAATCCAGAGTGGTTCCCTCCAATCAGAAAAATCCCTCCCCCACCATCCACTGAAGTGTTTTCCTATTGGCTCTTGTAGTTGTGGGCGGAGTTTCATCACACCACCCATAAGATTTGCATAAAAGAAGTGAGGCTGCATGCTAACCACGTGACTTGCCGTCGTCACTGTGATGTCACGTTACTCCGCCCACAACCAGACGTCACTGTTTTTTTTTTTCATTTTGAGTAAAGCAACGCGAGACGTTTGTAGGTGAGCACAATAGAGGGAGGGGGTGGGGTTATTTGGGGGGGGGGGGGTACATTAGAGCCTTATGGGACCCCCCAAAAAATTTGCTGTACCCCTTAATTCTTTCGTTACACCCTGAAATAATAACTAGAATGGAACTCTTAAAATGTCAAGGGGGCGTGGCTTAATGGGCACTAAGTCTATGCAGATTCTAGGGTCCCTGACGTCACTTCCTACCTATATACCCGGCCGCCATTTTCTGGCGGTGAGACAGTTAGGGGGGGACGGCGCACCGGCGGCGGCGGGAGAAGAGCGGACGCAGCTCCCTGCTCAGCACGCCCACCCACACGGTGACTGGTAGTGGCCATATCTAGTGGGGGAAGAGCGGCGGCGGCTCCTCATTCCGGCGGGAAGAAGCAGCGGGAGGCGGAGCCCGGAGCCGTACGGACTGGGAGCAGCGCCCTCCGCAGCACTGCCGGGTAAGTGCAGCACGTGCGGCCATTGTGTGAGCGGCGGCCGCTGACTATCTCCACAGCAGAGCGGGAAGCGGGCGGACGCCGGAGCCGGGCGCCACTGACTCCTCCCCCGGCCGGATGACGGAGGCGCCATGGCTGTCGGTGTCCGCTGGGGGCATCCCGTAGGCTCCCCTAGGGGGCAGTACAGACGTGTGTGCGGGACAGCCCGCCTAGTGCGCTCGCTGCCTGCCCGCCTTCTGTAAGCCAGCACATGGCGGCGCCAGCCGCAGGCTCCACAGCTGCCTATACACCTCAGTATAGCAGTGGCTGATAACAGAGAGTGATGGCAGTGTCCTCCTGCACAGCCGGGAGAGATGGACTAGTATGCGGTCTGGTTGCTGCATTATCTGCCATGGGGATTCCGCTTTCCTGATCCCTTTGGGGAATCCCTACGCCGACGGATGGGACCCAGTGACTATAATGGGGGCGCTCGGCTTTAGGACGTTAGAAAAGCACAGCATGTTCTATATTGGTGCATATCACACGCACATACACCCCGAGATAGTGCGCAGCGGCCGGCAGAGTAGGCATCCCCACTGTACACTGGCCGTGTGCCGCACACCTGTCCCACGCGGCGGCCTGCAGCAGATTACACCTGCGTGCGGATGACATCACAGGGTGTAAAATGTGCATGCAAAACAATGTCAGCTTGTAATATCTTGGCGTGTGTCACCCGCACATACGTGTAAAGATAGTGCATGCGGATTGTCGACACTCAGCACGTATGCAATACACGGGGGGGGGGAGCGGCCTTAGGGATATGATGGGGATGTGGGCTTCATACGCTCCTGTGATCAGCGCTGTCACCCCCTGGAGGTCACGCGGTGCTGGAAAGGCTGACTTTCTTTCAGAGTGCTGTGTTGGCGCTCCTCCCATTAAACTACTAACCAAGATCTGTCTGTCTGTGAGTTGGTTTGTGAGTGACTGACATGCTCCGCCCCTGATCACATGACGACATCATCACAGGTCCTGTATGCACACGGCTGCTGTCCGGCTAGGTGTTCGTTAGCATTCCATAGCAACTGAGGTCGCAGGGGGTTTGTAGTCCGCCCGAAATCTGAACAAGGATGCAGGACCTGTGATGCCATCAATGTCATGTGATCAGGGGCGGAGCATGTAACTCCCTCACTGGGACCTTTGATGAGTCATGATCAGGGGCGGAGCATGCAAGTCATTCCCTTAGGCTGAGCGTCACCATCATGTGATTGGGGTGGAGCATGGCGGTGATGTCATCACAGACTTCCTCTCCAGTGCTGTGCCGCTTCTGATCCCTGTTGTATGGCATGAACAATGCATGTAGCAGAGCTGCGTGTGTGTCATGCATGTAGCAGAGCTGCGTGTGTGTCATGCATGTAGCAGAGCTGCGTGTGTGTCATGCATGTAGCAGAGCTGCGTGTGTGTCATGCATGTAGCAGAGCTGCGTGTGTGTCATGCATGTAGCAGAGCTGCGTGTGTGTCATGCATGTAGCACTCTTGCATACGCAAAGCCTGATGCGCAAATACACATGCGCTCATGACACGCAGGCCCTGGTGTCCTCTTACTGAGGATGACGTAGCAGTAGTAATCCTTCAGTACATGTAGACGGGGGGCGCTGCAGGTCTCTTCTGACCGCTTGCCACCATTCACTTCCCCAATTCACTATCCTGTAAGCAGACGTCTGGCGCAGCGGAGACGGTTCAGGAGTTGTGGTGTTCCGGATGACTCCCGGGCCGGCATCCTAGTGGGTGAGGCTGTAATGTCCCAAGCGCACTGACTGGGGCTGACCACTGGGGCCATCCACAGGTAACGGTGTAGTCCTTACGCCTTTGTACGGAACAATCTGGAAAGTATCTGCTTAGTGCCACTATGGCGTCTACCCCCGGGATTTGTACTTGAGATCCGTCTGACGTCGGCCGTTAATTCCAGTTGGCTGAATGCCTAAGCTGTGATTCACTTACAAGGATGTTTTACATCGATAACCTGAAGGGGGGGGCACCGCTGGGAATTCCCGCTGATTTCCTTGCCTGCTGTTGGTGTGGACAGTGCTGGTAGTAGGCAGCGTGGTTTAGTCTGGTACTGCAGCAACAGCTCGCTTCCTCCCCCTCCCTTCACAGTGACCTCAGGAGTTCATAGGTCACAGAGCATGCTCACAACACTTCGGCGGCTCCTATGTAGAGACTCCAGTCTCCTTTGTTCCGTGCGGTTGTCATAAAGCCAGTTCACAGCTCACATCGGCGCCTCCGGGAGGACGGTTGTCCCGTAATCTGGTACAGATGTCCCCAGCTGTAATAAATAGGGCTTTTGTGACTCAAAACCAGATGTGCTCAAAAAAAAGAGAAGTGCCCTGTGTTGTCCGGTCCATCTAGTGCAGAACTCCCAGTCGGCTGCCGGTATAAAAAATGTACTTTTAGGGAATTGAAGTGTGTTCTTCTCCAAACTATATTTTTATTCATATCTGCAGCCTTACCATTTGGCAATCTTTTTTGTCACCTCTGCCGCCTGGGAGTGATAATATTTTCCCCCTTGTATTGGTATAATCCAGTAAGGCCCCCTCTTCTAATAAACAAGGTTATTGGCAGCTCCCTCCATCCATATTTTCTTTTAACCATCGCAGAAAGTAGAAGGTAATTGTATCTATAAATCATCTACTTAGTCTCTCTAATATATACAGACAAGTCATAAATTCACATACTTGGGTTCAAGTCATGAAAACTCATACTTATGCCCTCCAGAGTTCATGTCAACTAAGGCCCCCTGTCGACGGCCGTGATTTCGCCAGCGGTAAATCGCCGGCGAATAACTCAGTCTGGAGCTTTCCATAGCGTTGCCATGGAAAGCGCCGGCCCCGTGTCCACGAGCGGAGAATCATAGCGATTCTCCGCTCGTGGACGGCAATTTGCAGCATACTGCGAATTGCCGCGATTCTCAGCGGTCAGCCTATGTGTCGGGGGGGGGGGTTGTTCATGCAATGTATTAAAGTGACATTCATCTAATTTGTCTGGCCCAGCTTAATACGGTTGGGACTACAAAAAAGAAAACATTGACAGTTGGCCATAAGAGGGCAGACCCACCTGTTGTCTTTACCCTGGTCAGCTGACTGTTCGGCAAATCAAAGGCTGCGGCATCACAGTCTTGTACTTCCGACCTTATGGTGCCCAGTGTCTGAGGTCTGATGCCAGGGGTTCGGACAGAGGCTTTGATTGGCCACAGTGGTCACTTGACCTCTGGAGGACGTTGGTGACCGGGCCACGGGAGCTGATCAGCTAGGTCCTGGGGGGATAAAAACTGGTAAGTATGCCATCTTTTCCCTTTTTTTTTTTTCTTCTGTCTTTAACTCGTGAGCAGCTGTTAGAGGGTTTTTTTGTGTGGTCACACAACCCCTTTAAGGCGCTCTTCCCCTTTTAGATAGGAGATTCTATTGCTTTTGATTGGAAAAATACTTTATGCAGCACTACTCCCCCCATCAGACACCTTGGCGCAGCCCAATAGACATGCAGCCAGTGAGGTCAGCCGTGCGCTGTTGGTGTCCCTTGTGTGAAGGATGAGAATTGCGCAAATGTGAACAAAACTTAAATGTTCAAGGAGGAACTGTTGGGGTTACACATTCTGAGAAGTAACCGGAAACTGATAGAATAGTCGCTTTAAGGCTGGCTTCACACAGGATGGTTTTGCCGCGGAAATTCTGTGTGAAATTTCGCTGTGGCAAATCAACCTGCGGCCGCTAATCCCGGGGTTAGCCAGCCATGTGGACGAGATTTGTCAAAAATCTCATCCACACACCAAGCCATAGCGGCAAAGCAGCGCAGATTCCCCGGCCGTAGCATGTCCTATATTTTTTTTCTGTTGTGGCCGCGCTGCTCTCTATGGGAACATGGACCGCAACGGAAAAGCATGTGGCCAAGCCGCTCCAAAATCCGTGACTAAGTGCCGCTGGTTTTGAAGCTGCGCTTTCCCAGTGGAAATCTCGCGGTTGTCTGTGTGCCCTAACTGTGAATGGTTGTATAAAACGGTTACATGATGATTTTTGTCTTTTTTTTTTTTTGTGTTCTTTGTCTTCAGGGCTACCAAAATGTTTCAAACACCCGTCAATAATCTTGAGAAAATAAGGAAGGCGCGAAAAAGAGTGAAGCAGTTGTTGCTGCAGATCGGTCTGGAAACGTGCAAAGAAGCTGTTGAGGTAAGGAGCGCTGGAGTTCGTATGTTTACTCTGCAGGGTCCTACAACTTGATTTATGACACAAAGCCAATGTGATGGCTGGAATGAAGCCTCGAGTGTTCATTCTCACAGCATGGTTTGGAAATTCCATAAAGCATATACATATATGGGGCATATGTGTTCTGTTTGGTATGCCAGTCTGCTGGTGTACAAAAGCTGCAATTTTGGTGTATGTGCCAAAATTGTGACTTCATGATTTTCAAAAAGTGGGTGGGCCTGGCATGAGCCAGCAGGGCTGGTCAACGTGCCCTAACTTAAGCCAGAAATTGGCATAAATTATAGCTGACACCTACACTAGCTCGTAGCTGCCATAGGTTTCAGCCTGGTACATGGAGGGGCCCTCAGATGCACCAAGTGTTCTAAAAGTCTTCATCTCCTAATGCGTTTGTTGCATTGATGTTGGTGCATATGAAGCACTAGTCTAAGTAAGTATACTCCGAAGTATACGGCATTTGTATGTAACTTCTAAACCGCCAATGTGAGATAGAACATAACCTCGTGAGGACCTTACGGAACAAAGGATAACTTGTTTATCAGTGGAGGTCTCACCACTGAGACCCCCGCTGACCTTGAACAGGGGTCTCTTGTCCTTCTTCCTCCTCACTGCGGGGTTGCTTCACCTCTCGCAGTCATGTCAGGTGTGCCCCACTGTGAGCACTGATTGGACCATGTCAGTGTGTTCGGCCACCACTCCTCCTTATGAATGGGATATCGCTGGTATTAACTGCTGATCTTCCCAAAACATTTGCACTCTTGCCGTAGAATCTCTTTAAACATTTCAGTGTAGAATAGTACTTGTTTTATATACCACTTGGCCTTTAACCCCTTAACGGCACAGGGCGTAAGTTTACGTCCTGTCTGCAGGGTAGTTAACACAACAGGACGTAAGCTGATCTTGCGCCATCCATAAGGTGTAAGTGAACTCGTGCCATCGCGCAGCCGGAGCCAGCTGTTTATTTTATTCGTTTAACCTCCCTAAAGGCGATCAAAAAAGCCATACGTACCCCAATATGGCACAAATAAAAACTACAGCTCGTGATGCAAAAAACAAGCCCACTCAATCCACTGAAAAATAAAATTATGGGACTTTGAATGCAGTGATAAAAAATAATTATTTCCAAATAAAGGGTTTTTATTGTGCAAAAGTGGAAAAACCTAAAAAAAAAAAAAAATTTTGGTATCGTTGTAATCGTACCGACCCATAGAAAATTATGCTGTATGATTGCCGCTGTAAAAAATAAAATAAAATAAAAATTCACAATGACAGAATTGATGTTTTCTCTCCCGCCACTCTCTCAAAAAAGAAAAGTTTTATAATACATTATATGCACCAAAAAATGCTACCGATAAAACTATAGTTCGCCACGCAAAAAACAAGCCCTAATATGGCTGTATCAACAGAAAAATGTAAAAGTTATGGCTTTAGAAAAGTGGAGATGAAAATTCCCCAAAAATCATTGCATCCTTAAGCCCAAAATAGGCCATGTGTTTAAGGGGTTAAAGCTCTAAAAAAAAAAAAAGGGATGCCTTATCCCTAGAATAGGTCATCACTAGTCGATCAGCTTGTATGTCACGCTGTATGGAGTAGGAAGCAGATGGCTCTGTGCATTGCGCAGTGGCCCAGCATGGTATTGCAACACAAATCTATCAATATAGTCACTAAGGGGCTTTTTGCCACAGCATTGTGGTTTTTTTGTAATGCATGAGCCCTGCCTGGATGGCCGTGTTGGATGCAGTGGGTGTTCTGTTTGGTTTTCTATGGACAGCTAACACGCTGCTCTTACAATGGCCTCAGAGGTTGCCAGGTACAGATGCCTATTGGCTCCGTCTTATCTGTCTGAGGGTGCATTCACACGAACGTATATCGGCTCGGTTTTCACGCCGAGCTAATATACATCGTCCTCATGTGCAGGGGGGGGGGGGGGGGGGGGAGGCTGGAAGAGCCCAGGAGCAGGAACTGAGCTCCCGTCCCCTCTCTGCCTCCTCTCCGCCCCTCTGCACTATTTGCAATGAAGAGAGGCGGGGTGGGGCGGGGCTAATTCACGGACATTAGCCCCGCCTTCTCTCATTGAAAATAGTGCTGAGGGGCAGAGAGGGGGCGGGAGCCTCAGTTCCTGCTTCTGGCTCTTTCAGGCTCCCCCCCCCCCCCCCTGCAGATGAGGACGTATATCGGCTGGCGTGAAAACGGAGCCGATATACGCTCTTGTGAACGCACCCTAAAACTGACAGTTGTTGTGAAAGGGGTATTGCAATGTATTACAGAAGTGATCAGATAATTACCTCAAGTTCCACATTGGAACTTACAAATGTCTAAGAAGGTGGTTTTTGAAAGGGGGATTTTTTTTAATGTATTGCACATAATTGACACTGCAGAATCCTTAATGCCCTGAACTATAAAATAACACACATTATTTATATGCCAAACGGAAATGCTAGAATTGCTATTTTTTTCATTCTGTCTCAAAAATAGGAATAAAAAACAATGAAAAGTTGTAGGTAACCCAAAATGTCTATAAAGACAACGCCTCTCAAAAAAAATTACTTCTCTTACAACAGTTTATGGAAAAATTTAAATATCATGGGTCTAGGATTGCTGCAACAGCTAAACAAACTTTAAAGAAAAATCTTTATTACACAAAAGGATTAAAGCAAAAAGTATATTAATCTTGGTATTGCTACAATTGCATCAATACAAAGAATAAAGTTATATTTATGCTGCATGGTGAACGCCGTAAACGTAGTGGCAGAATTGCTATTTTTGCTGATCAGATTATCCTTCTGGTTAAATTTGCTGCAGGTCTTATTAGTCTGTTGTCACAGACAGGCATACTGTGTTCCCCCAAAATAAGACCCTGTCTTATATTAATTTTTGTCCGAAAAGAGGCGCTAGGTCTTATTTTACTTGCCTATCAGGCTTGGTCTAGGTCCCTCCTGCAGTCCTCGGACGCTCATACAACATCACTTCCTGGTTACGGGATTCATAAATCCTGCCTCTAGAAAGCAAAGGCATTGATTGGCTGAGCAGCGGTCAATAAACCAATCAATGCAGCGCTGGATGAACCAATGCGATGGCTGTGATTGGCTGGTTCTTCCACCGCTGCTCAATCAATAGCCATCACATTGTAGAGGTGGGATTTATGAATTGCCTGAGCTGCGACCAATCACAGCCATCGCATTGGTTCATTCAGTGCTGCTTTCATTGGCTGAGCAGCGGTCGAAGAACCAATCGCAGCCATCGCTTCCTGGAGGTGGGATTTATAACCAGAACTGATGTACGAGCAGCTGAGGACTGCTGGAACCGCGCTGGACCTCTAGAGGGCAGTGGGAGGAACCTGGACCGAGCCTGCTAGGTAATGTACTCTATCTTTATTTATTTATTTAATGTAGTGTAACTACAGGGTAGGGCTTATATTTCGAGCCTTCCTGAAAATTAGGCTAGGGCTTATTTTTGGGTAGGTTTTAACTTGCATTGTACAGGGGCTGTGTATATCGGGCAGCACACAAATCGCTGTCCTTGTGTTGCCCGATGGGAGTTGCACCTACGTTTCTTGGGTACAACCCGCATGTGGCCATCTGAATATAGCTGTGATTGTAAGCTGTCACATTGGCATTTTAAAAAACTTGCATCCTAAATGGAAAGCAAATAATCTCAAGCAGACTGAACTTATAGTTCCCTAACCAGAGATTTGTGAGCCATGTGGTTCGTAGCTGGCAACTCAAGATTCACACTAGTGGCTCCTGAGAGGTGTTGGCACTGTTAAAGGGAATGTCACCAGGTTCATGCTGCCCGAACCATGGGCTCCGGGAACCTGCGACCAGTATGCCTTTTGCTCCTCTTGATATTTTTATGCTAAAACTCTTCTTCTTTCAGAATAAACGCACTTTGAACTTTCACTTGAGAACGGAGTTCCAAGTCACACAAGCTGGCCACGCTGGCCTCTTCCCCACCCGCAGCGTGTAAATTGACAGCTCCATGTCCTTTTGTGTATAGGAGGAAAGCTGTAAGTCTACATGTGGGCAGGGAGAAGCCGGTGCGGGCCACCCCCAATGACGTGGCGTTCTATTCCCAAGTCAAGCTTCAAATCTGTGTTTTTCAGAATTACGCATACACGAGGGCAATGGGAATCCCTGTCCCATTTTTCAGGCAGCACGAACTGGTGATAGGTTTCCCTTAAAACTTACAAGTCTATAAGTTTCCTTCTTGTTTTCTAGCCTGCATTAACAAAGATCAATAATATATATATTAAAAAAACAAAACATAACCCCAAAAACATATTTGTATCGCTGCATACATAAAACCCTAACCAAAAGTCCGATTTATCAAACAAATGCGTTATTTATCCCACACAGTGAGCTGTCTGGGGGGAAAAAATCACAATGCCAGAATTGCTCTGCTTTTTTAATGGTCATGTAGAACCAAAACCTTAGTATGGTACATTGACGGAAAGTTATTCTGCCACCATTTTCTGACAGCCATAATTTTGTTTTTTTTCAAAGATATTTTATTTTTTTTAAAGTAGTACAGCAAAAAAGTATATAAATGTAGTAATCATATTGACTTATAGATTAGTTGTGTTTTTTTTTTTTGTCACTTTTGCCACAGTATGTATGTCATTGAAAACAAGAACCTCTTTCTCCAAGATGGCAGAATTTCGTTTTTCTTCTTCACCTTTCACTCTACTTGGAAATTTTTCAATTTTATTTAGTACATTAAACAGTACTATTGAAAAATACAACTTGTTAAAAAAAAACAAAAACACAAGAACACCCCCCCCCCCCCAAGGCCTCAGACAGCTATATCAATAAGGGTTATGGTTTTTTTTGAAAGTGGGGAGAAAAGGGGGGGGGGGGGGGGGCGTGTCCTCAAGGGAAGCCTAGAACGTCCCGCTAGGCATCATTTTTTTTTTTCTGAGTCAATGGCTGATCTATGCAATAGTTTTCCATATATTTGCATACATTATTACTGTGAAGTAAGAAAAAGAAATGTATTGTAACTATATGCCCAAGATGTGATAGGTGAGGCCTACGAGGTTCTGATGTTTAGTCTACACCAGTAGGTTGTCTTTATATGCCACATCTGCCATTTGTTAGGGAACTATAAGACACTCTTGGCAATCAGCATGAGGATGCGGCAAGTTATGGTGCTGCATCTTATTTGCAATTGATATATTTCTGGTTGCTCATATGACTGTTCAAATCCATTCACACTATTCACAAAACTCTTCAAATGTCCTGATTAAGCCCGTGTCAGAGTCTGGTTCCTGCAGCGAATTCTTGATTATTTTTTTTTAATTTTTTTTTTTTAAAACTCCTGCTTTTCCTGCGGAAACTGTGGCTTGTCCGCAATGTCAATTGCAGACGGGCTCTTGTTTCTGCAATCAAGCAGACCTTCATCACCTGTTAGTGACTACAGGTATGTTTTACCCTGTAACTGGAAAAGTGTGAGCCCCTTGGTGACAGCCCTAGAGTGTTTTTAAGTCCTGCAGCTGCAGGACATGTATGAAAGGCGATCGCAGGGCGACCTCCCTTCATACATCCCAGGTGTCGGCTGTTTCTTATTGCAGGAGCAATCAAAGCATCACAAGTTGTGACCCCCTTGGAGGACTGAAAAAGTAAAAACAAGATCAATAAAATGTTACTAATTGCAAAAAAAAAGGAAGGAAAGTTTAAATCGCCCCCTTTTTCCCACATTTATTTTAAAGGATTCTAAATCCTAAAACAAATACATATTTGGTATTGCTGCATCCGTAAAAGTACAATCTAGCAAAATAATGTATTACTTACCCCGTGCGATGAATGTAGTCAGAAAAAAAAACTGCCAGAAATGCACTTCTTTGGTAGCACTGTGTCCAAGGAAAAAAATCAATAAAAAGCGATCAAGAAGTCGCATGTATTCCAAAATGGTACCAATGCAAACTACAAGGCGTCCCGCAGTTTGTGCGCCGTAGAAACAAGGCGCGCCGAAAGATGGCAAAATTTCACAATTTTTTTTCTTCTATTTCTCTCTACTTTGAATTTTTTGAAAGTTTTTCAGTACATTATATGGTACATTAAATAGTACCATTGAAAAATACAACTCGTACCCCAAAAAAAGCCCTCATACAGCGACGTAGATGGATAAAGGAATTATGATTTTTTTTCTTAAAAAGCGGAAGGGGGCGATGAAAAAAAGAAAATAGAAATAAACAAAAAAAAGCTCCGTCTCTAAGACTGCCAGTCCACTGGCGTAGCGGTATTCCGCGGCGGATCTCCGCCGCCCGGGAGCAGGAGTCGTCAGACTGATCTCAGTGGTTAGCCTTATCTGATATATAGGCTGACCGCAGAGAATCGCGGCATGCTGCGATTTGCCGGCCACGAGTGGAAAATCGCAAAGATTCTCCACTCGTGGACGGGGGGGGGAGGCGCCCTCCAATGCTATGGAGAGTTTGAACTGTGTTTCCCGCGGCCAGATTATTGTCGCTGGGAACGTAATTCAAACTCTCCTGTGGACAGGCAGCCTAAGGGGTTAAAAAAAACAGTGAGTGTCCCCAGAGGTCTTATATGATGTAATGGGGAACGTGGATATTAAAATTAAAAATAAATAAAAAATTTAGTTGACAAAAATAGGTTTTAAAAAAACTACAGAATAACCTAAAGAAAACAACCCGCCACCAGTCCAAAACTATACAAATTATATACCAAAATGAGGAACCAATTCCTGTACTTTATTTTGGCATAAATATACTAATTCTAAAAATAACTCTAAATGAAAATATTTTATTTTAGCGGTTTACACACTATACAACTAAAAAATGAATGAAAAATAGTCAGTGAAAAGAACATTAAAAAAAATTAAGTAACTCGCATTAAAAAAAAAATGCAGGAAAAAGAATTTTGGTAACTGAAGGGGAAAAAAGAGAGAAGTAAAACCACACATGGCTGAAATCCCTAAAGTGACTCGTCCTATAGGCCCCTTGTCCACGGCAGTGATTTCGCTGGCGGTAAACTGCTGGCTAGTTACGCCGTCTGAAGCTTTCCATAGCGTTGCCATGGAAAGCACTGGCCCCGTGTCCACGAGCGGAGAATCATTGTGATTCTCGGCTCGCTGCCAGCAATTTGCAGCATGCTGCGAATTGCCCTGATTCTCCGCGGTCAGCCTATCTATTAGAGTAGGCTGACCGGCGGAGATTCGTCTGCTGCTCCTGCTCCCGGGCTGCAGCTCCAGCGGCAGAGATACCGCAGTGCCCGTGGACGGGGCCTAACAGGTTTTTCGTTTTGGCCCTAACCTGCTAGTTTGTGCAGACCTTGCCTGTGTGATATAGTCTACATGATTCTGAAAATTATGATTACACATTTTATTAACAAAAATGTATTGCAAAAAAAGTAATGCCTTTTGCTGACCTGGGCATTACTAATGATGGAAGATTGAAAACCAAATAAAAACTTTGTTTCTAAAAAAAAAAAAAATAAGTATGCATTATTTAAGGAAAGAATGATAAATGGTACAAATCAGTTAATCCTCAATCTTATGTTCCATAATTTCTTGTAGCTCCCAGAAATATGGTGGCCTATCTAGAATGTAATGGTGCAAGATTTTCAAAGCCATAAGTGCAGTTTGAGTGCTTTTATAGAACGGTGGCCACCTGACTACTTGGATTTGTGTGCCACTGTTGTGACTTACTGTAGGCCTCCTGTACACCTCAGACACGTATAATGCCCTACGTAAAATGTAGACCCAGCCCACTGCTGTAGGGTGGTGGGCTAAGTGGCCCCTGATACCTTTTTAGACCTGCTTATTTGTGGGGAAGCTAAGGTTATTGCTGCTAGGTCAGGGTTAAAGATTAACCTTTTCCAATCCACTGTCTGACGTCTTCATACATTCTGCTTAAGGCCTATGCAGCTCTGATGTCGGAAGTCGTCCGGCAGGGTATTCCTACTGCATATTGCCGGCTGCTCTGTTGTCGGGGGGGCCTCTCCGACCATGTCACATACTGCAGTACTGGCTCTAGCCAGTAGATGGCGCCATTGTATAATAGTAGAAAGAGAAAGCCCCCTAGGAAACCCTGAATCCAAAATTGGATTGCAAAGGGTTACAACCGTATGCAAAAAAAAAGCTCTACGTGTTCTTCGATAGTAGGGTCATCTGTTGCAATGTATAACTCCGCACCTTTTCTTGCACGGCTTCTAATTGGCACTGTCTGTACAAGTATCTTGCGCAGGCGAGGTTGGTCACCTAAAATGTGTAATTGCTCTATTTCATAATTTTTATATATTTTTTTTTCCCCCTATCTGTAGAATGACATGACCGGTTAGTACCGGTGTATTAAACAGCGAAGCATGTAATGCAGTATGGACACGTGAGATCACATTGTGTATAGAAATGACTGCTTAGTTGGGTGGGCTCGTTCCAGAAGTGCATGAGTTTTATCTGGAGCCGCAGTAAAAGCTTGCAATCCATTAAGTATCAAAACGTCTATTCTTTTGTTTGTTTTTTAGGAAACCAACACTTATAATCCAGGAGACACACATTTTTCCAGTACATCATGGGAGGATGTCTCGCTTTGGGAATCTATTGGACGCAGAAATGTATGTCTAACACTAGTTGTTGGAAAATAGAGTAGAACAGGTTTTTAACATTATTCTGGTCTGTCACATATGCACAGATAAGGATTTGCTGGAGCTAAATTTGGACTATATTCTCATTTCCTGGAAGGTTTCTGTGCATTATTATTATTATTTTTTGATCTGTTACACAATTATAACCAAGCCTATTTGTACATAAAATATTTTTATTTTTGCATTGTAATTACATATATATATGTCACCTTCCATATGCAACCTAGAACGTTACATTTCTTCCAAAAGGAAACCTTAAAATGTACAATCTTTCCAATCTCATTCAGATCCTCCCTTGATGTCACTGCCTTGTGTAATGTTAGTACATTTCCTCTAATTCTGTTTGATACTTACCGGTATTTTTTTTTTTTTACTTTTCTATAAAAGATATTAAAATATTTTGTGCAAAAGTTAATCTGTTTTCTGGCTTCAGTTGCATGTACTGCTGGAACTCCCATAAAGTTTAATAAAGCAGATCACACACAAGCAGACATCACTTCTTCCCTCTTTTCTTTTTCCCTTCACAACCCAACAGATTACAGTAATTGGGGCGGGTTGGGTGTTCTAGAAATCATTGGGCTCCCAGCAATGTGAAGTTTATTAGTTATTTTATCGCCTATTCTGTGGATACGTGATAAACTATTAAGATGATTGTTGTGCCTGTGTACACTTACATATTTTGCATTAACTTGTTTGCCTTGTGTATAGTGATGATGTGCGCTATTTAATAAGCTTTAGATAGTCTGGATCAATGCATACAAGGAGGAAATATATGGAATATTGTCCCGTCCCCTTTAATATTTTCACAGTAATTTACACAATTTATTCCAAATCTCTACGCTCACCCTTTATATTGAAATTAAAATGTCGAAGATTCTGTTTAATCTAGGTGTACTTTAATGTAGACTTTTATATACATATATATGTATATACAGGCTCTGTACAAACAAATCAAGCCCCTAGGAGACGACGTTTTGCGTCAAAACTCTGCTTGCAGTTACCTCTCAGGTAGATATACAAATAATTAGAGATGTTGCCACCCTTGGCCTATAAAAAGGCTCTGAGGCTCCTTGTGTGTCGTGACCTCTTTTTCCGCTTGTGTAGAGCTTGTTGACCACTAGACTCCTCTATGACGCAATCCAAGAGATTTTGCCCACTTAGGAGTTTGAGAGGAGGCGTATTATTGAAATATGAGAAGCTGGATGGTCTGATCAACGAACTGCCCGTTACCTGGGCCGTTCTCACCAGACTGTCTGTAGGTGTTGGGACCAGTGGCTGCGTGAGGGCACACAAGGCGACCGAGCCTAGGATGCCCTTGGCAGACCACCAGTAGAGGATCGTCCGACAAGCACAAGCAGCTCCAACCGTTTCTTTTTCCACCATCCAGGGACAGGAAGTTGGCTGAAATATCTTCTCATGGCACCAATTACGTGTACTGCATTTGACAGCTACCGTTGCCTCTATTTGCAGTGGTGTCATGAGCAATAAAGCTGAATTGCTACAGAGTGGAACCAGGTTGTTTTCTAATGGTATGAGGGACAATGACAGCTCAGCACTAGGGTCAGGACATCCTACAGCCACATGTGTTCCTCTCATGGCAGAACTCTCAAGAGGCATTTTCCTGCAGGATAATGCTTGGTTGCACATAGCAAGGGTGTCACAGGAATGTCCCCAGAACATTGTCACACGTCTGTGGCCTGCTCGGTCGTTATCTGGGGCACTAACTTCAACAGCCTACGAGTTTGGACAATCTAGAGTCCCGAGTTACAGCAAATGCGGATCAGTATGCAGCAGGATACCATACAGAACCTGTATGCCTCCATCCACACCCATATCACATCTTGTATCCAAGCTAGAGGTGGTACATCAGGGTACTAGAGCCTCCATGCCTGCCTGTATCACATCTTTCCTCCAAGCTAGAGGCAGTACAACAGGATACTAGAGCCTCCATGCCCCCCGTATCACATCTTGTATCCAAGCTAGAGGTGATACAACAGGGTACTAGAGCCTCCATGCCCGCCCGTATCACATCTTGTATCCAAGCTAGAGGCAGTACAACAGAGTACTAGAGCCTCCATGCCTGCCCGTATCACATCTTGTAACCAAGCTAGAGGCGGTACAACAGGATACTAGAACCTCCATGCCCACCCATATCACATCTTGTAACCAAGCAAGAGATTGTACAACAGGATACTAGAGCCTCCATTCAAGTGTTCTGTTTTCCACGATAAATTATCCTTTTGCTCTGATATTGGAATTTCTTATATGAATGTTACAATCACATACACCGTTCTAAAGCTTCATTGGATTCTGAAAAATTTCACCCATCCCTCTACCCCCTCCCCCAACATTTGCTGTGGTGTGACAGTCTAATCCCTCCCACACACAATAGTGGTCAACCGGTCTCCTCGCAATCAGTGGGCTCGGGCGACCTTCATCTAATTTCTATAGACTCCTTTAGGTCTGTACAGGTTTTTAGCCTTCAGATGTAACAAAAGGTTTTATCCATAAACTGCAAACACAGACTTTGAAAGTAGTGAGGAATTAAAACAAACTATATTATAAAGCTGCAGATTGTGCCTCGTGTGGCCAAGAATGTTAAGAATGCAGTCCTGAGCTCTCACTCATGACCTGAAAGTTGCGGGTTGAATCCCCACATGGTTCAGGTAGCCGTCTCAAGGCCTTCCATCCGTCCAAGGTTGGTAAAATGCGTGAGGAAACTTTATGTATTTACCAAGGAGAAGACAATCCCAGATCTTGTGTAGAAGTCTGGGCCCATAGGAGAAATACAAATCACACCAGCCTTGTTGCCGTATCAAATGATTTCTGCGCTGTGGAATAAGTTGTGGCTTTACAAAGTCCCTTCTTTTATCCAATTTATCCAAACCCATAAATTGCAAAGCCGTTATTTTTTGGGGGGGTTAACCCTTGCAATTGTATTAAAATGATGGAAGATAAATGTCTATTCATATAGTTTAGTAATAGATCAATTGTGTTTTTACATTGGCTCCCTACTTCATACAGTGGAGATGCAGTAAAGCTAAATCATGCGCCAGCCCCTGTAGTGGAAAGCATGCAAAACCTTGTTTGTGCTCATATAGGATCATTAGTGTTTTGAGCTTCAAATGTGTATTGATTTTAAACCTGTACATGAAGTGTAACTTACACTGTAATTTTGTTTGTGCAAATTAGTTTACATAGAATGTTAACTAACTTTGCAAATATTTTGCTTAACCCTTTCCAATCCACTGTCTGACCTCTGAAGCCATTATGATTTAAGGCTGTACAGCTCCGATGTTGGAAGACATTCGTCGGGGTTCTCTTACTGTATATTGCCAGCTTCTCTGCTGTTAAGGCCTATCCGTGTCACCTCATGCAGTACTGGCTTTAGCCAGCACATAGCACTGTTGTATAACGGCAGAAAAAGAGTAAGCCCCCTAGGAAAACCAGGATAGTAATTGGATTGGAAAGGGTTAAAATTGCCTTCTACTTTTACTGAGTTACAAGGTGCATTATAGTTCAGAACGTACGTACCTCGAACAAGCAGGAAATGCTCAGACTTTAGAGCAGCAATGTACAGATTTGTGAATGCCACTATGGACATTATGGGTTACAAGACATGCTGTAACTCAAGATTGGTAAAAGGTTTATTAACTGCAAAGAAACCTTATTTGGTGAATTTAATTTTGTTTTTCATCCTTCCATTTCGTTTTAGGGTTACAGATCAAAACAGTTCTGCTGTAGTCTCTGTAAATTCTCAACTAGACTGCTGTCTTCATTCAAAAGTCATCTGCAACGCTACCATGAAGACGAGAAGGACCAGGAGCTTATGTCTGCTTGTCCGAGCTGCCCCTTCACTTCACAAACGAAGAATGTTTTAAAGCATATGCGGATATTTCACTCTAGCGTTCGTAAAATTCAATCTGCAAAAGAGAGCCCGAATACAATAAACGCCGTCAGATTCTCTTGTACAAAATGTAAGTTTACTGACACCCTATATTATAGTTTGAAAAGACATATTCTTATGACCCATCATCAAGCTGAACTTGAGAATTATTTTGGAGAGAAGTCTGAAGAGGAACTCAAACGTTCTTCTGTATTCAAGATCAGTCCAGATAGTAGGTTTTATTGCAAAAAATGTAGTTACCTTACTAGTAACCATGATGCATTGATATACCACATTTTAACATCTGATAAGCACAGAGATCTGGATATTAAACTTAGAACTGACATTTCCGAAATTAGTCGACCACATGTTAAAAGAGCATACAAAAAGTTTTCAAGTCCTATTTTAGCTCAGTCGCCTAAACCACCAGGTTTGGTTCCAAACGCTACACCTGTAGCCCGTCCAACTACTCAAGATGCTAAAGTATCTCACCTTTCACAAAATGGTCCTAATTCGTCTTCAGTGGGTGGAGCCAATGCTCTCTTGCAGAAGATTTTACCAGTATCTACGGGCTCGGATCCCACAGGAGGTTTGAGCCAGACAATGTCTACTACAGTTGCTCCTTCTGCTCAGGTTGGGTTTGTTACCACTCAACTTCCTCAAACCCAGAGCATTACCCTCCAAGCCTCCCTTCCTCAATCTGTCTTCCTATCTCCAAGGTTTTCGCTGAACCAGCCGGTTACTGCAACTGTTCTTCCTTCAGGAAGCCAGGTTATCACAGGTACTCAGGCTGGTGTAAGATCTGCCGTTCTGCCTATCAACCAAACTTTGGCTTTAAATCAGTCAACTGTTTTAACCTGTCCTCAATCTTTGCAGTCCACTTTAATAAATATGAATCCGGCTATGAGCTCCACCGTTTTTCCTGTAAACCAGTCAGTACAGCCTAACCATGTTGCAGGCAATCAACCTGGCATTCCACAAAATACAATCCTTACTGCCCCCATTCTCAGACAGCTTATTCCAACAGGAAAGCAAGTGAATGGCATACCAACTTACACCCTTGCTCCCATCTCTGTAACATTACCAGTTTCTCCTTGTGCTTTACCTGCTGTTAGTCCACCAAAAGTGCCGGTACAGTTGTCTCAACCTGATAAAGGGGTTCAGGTTTCAGCTTCTCCCGGTGGTGCAGCATCTCCTCCTCCTGTTGTACAGCAGCCACAAAATGTTTCGAAAAAGCCACCCAAACCAACTCCTACAAAAAGTCCAACTGATTTAGGCAAGGAGGCTAAGCAGTGGAAGACATGCCCTGTTTGCTGTGAACTCTTTCCCTCGAATGTGTATGAGGTACACATGCAGATTGCTCATATTAAACAAGAGAATTGTCCCAACAAACCTATAGACTCTTCAACCACCAATGAAGCAAAGGAAGCGATAGTCATTGCTGCTCATGCATCATTTTTCAAGGTCCTGAAAGCAAAATCCATTAGATGCGTTACCTGCAAGTCATTTATTCGTGAAGACGAGATGTTGAAACACTTACTTATGCACGGCATGGTATGCCTGTACTGCAAAGCGGTTTTCCACGAACTAAGAAACTTTATCTATCATATGAAAATCTTGCATGTAGGCAACAAGAAGGTGCATGTTGACTTTCGCAAGAAAGGGATCACAATAACAAGCGATGCTAATGGTGATGCACTGTTTCCTCATTTTGACTTCACCTTTGACGTACCTAGAGAAGAGCTTGGAGACAAAGATATGAACCTTGCTGTAGTTACTGGAGCCAACTCAAATACTGCTGTTCCTATTTATATCAAAATACAACCTACACCAAAGTCTTGTGGTGCAGAAGATCAGCCAACCTCAAAATGTCCATTTTGCAACTCTGCTTTGTCAAGGTCTGAGCCATATGAGACACATTTGAAAGAAAAGCATCATATAATGCCCACAGTACATACAATACTTAAGACTCCCGCTTTTAAGTGCATCCATTGCTGCGGAGTTTACACTGGCAATATGGCTTTGCCAGCCGTTTCAGTCCATCTTCAGCGTTGTCGCAACGCCCCGAAAGATAGTACCGCGGGAGCAGAGGTGGTTCCTGAGAATGACGATGGACCTAAACAGAGGGGAAGCGAGTATGTAAAAACAAAAAATACTACTGGTGATACTCAGGGAGCCTCAAATGAGTCCAAAAACAACTACAAATCTGGTACCAATGCTTCAAAAGACCCAGTGCCTTCAAAAAGGAGGAGGATGGAAATCAAATCTGACCCTTCAGAGTCTTACGATGCGTTGCAGTCTCTTGATCTCCTTGAGTTGATTCCAGACAGTAGCGCAACAGTATCCAATGAATCGAAGAAAGCATTTTTGACAAAGTATTTCCACATAAAACCATACCCCAGCAAGACGGAAATAGAAGTGCTATCTACTCTACTTGAAATGTGGAAAAGTGACGTTGGCTCCTTTTTTGGTACGAAACGTTACGTGTGCCTGAAATTTCTCCGAAATCACAAACAGAGGGTTTTGCTCGGATTTCAAGTGTCGGAGCTTAAGAAAGTACAACATGATTTAGACTTGCAGGAAGACTATTAAATGAATTAGTAGTCGAGATGTAGCTACACTTGCATAAACCTGGCTAGCATTCCCACGTCTTGTATAACTTCATGCAGAAACTTTGAGGGAAGTCTGGTAGAAGTTTTGGATGTTAACACTGTTTTTCCTTCTGTCTGTATTGCATTTTGTTACTTTCCCCTGTTTTGGTGCTCACTTATCAGCCCTTTTAGGTCTGCGCTTTCTAAGTGACCTCTGTATAAGCTTGTCAGTGTTTTTATAGGAATTTTCGGACTTTGTCCCATTTTCAGTACATCTTGATTTTTAAAATTTTTTTTTTTCTCATCTTTTATTTTTGACAATTTAGTTTGCACAGTGTGTATATACCTCTGAAAGCAGGCAATAGATTGCTAAACAGTCATTGGTTTTACTATACAATATTGTCAGAGGATAAGGCCTTAGTCAGACGGGCGATTTTTCGCGCGATTTGCGGATCGCATGACGGATGCGCATCCGCAAATCGCGTAACCGGTGCGTGCAAGTCGCCCGCAAATCGCCCGAAAATCTGCTCCTAGCCGCGTTTCATTAGAAACGGGGCGGAGCTGTCCAGCGCATTGCATTCAATGGAGACGGCAATACAGCCGTCTCCATTGAAAGCAATGCGCTGCGGGCGAGCCCGGGATGAATTGTCGGTAAGGGCTTGAATATATAAGCCCTTCCCTGCAATCCATCCTTAAATGTGTTAAAATAAAAAAAAATTGTATACTCACCTTCTGCCGGCAGCCGGAGCTCCGTGCGGCCGTCCTGCAGTGGGTGTGAAGGGGGTGTGAGTCAGACCTGCCCCCTGATTGGCTCAGCACTGAGCCAATCAGAGGCATGCCTCACTCACACCCATTCATGAATGGATGTGAGTCAGACCTGCCCCTGATTGACTCAGCGCTGAGAGGCAGCAGTCACTCACCCATTCATGAATTCATGAATGGGTGTGTGAGTGAAACCTGCCTCTGATTGGTCAGGGCTGTGACCAATCAGAGGCAGACCATTCAGCAGGCGGGGATTTTAAAGCCCCGCCGGCTGAATAGTGCCAAGAAGCAGTTCAGGAGAACTGACAGCGGCCGCGGCTGGACTCCGGCTGCAGCGGAAAGGTGAGTAATACAATTTTTTTTTTATTTTAACACATTTTAGGATGAATTGCAGGGAAGGGTTTATATATTTAACCCCTTCCCGACAATTCATCCCGCGCACGCCGGCAGCCCATTGCTTTCAATGGAGCGGCTGTATTGCCGCTCCATTGAATTCAATGGGCAAACATCGTTCTTCTCTGTCACAGCTGTTACAGCTGTGGCAGAGAAGAATGATTTGTCTTCTATATGTTCTCAATGGGGTCGGCGCTGCTGCCGCCGGCCCCATTGAGCGCATATAGAGAAGAAAACAGGAATCGCAGATCGCAGATAGGTGCGATCTGCGTTTTTTTTTTTTGTTCTATAATTTATCGGACGAGCGCATAAAAAGCGCTCATGTGTCCGATACCATTGCAAAGCAATGGTTTTATAAAATCGCCGGGCGCATGCGCAAATCGCGGCTAAAAACGCCCGTCTGACTAAGGCCTAAAGGTGTAGTACATCAGATATTGCACATGTGCATTGTAGGTATATCAGGGTAAGAAACTAGTATCTTTGGGATACTGTATAGTGCCTACAGCATATATTCGTAGACTTCAGCACGCCGTGTGGTTTTTATTTATTAGTTTTTTTAAAATTTTTTTTTGGTGCTGTTGCACACCGCATTTGCTTAAGCCTCCTGTATATTAAACTGGCAGGTTTTGAGTCTGTAAGCAATGTTCAGACATTACAATATGCTGCTGTGTTTTTGTTTTGGTTTTTTTCCCTCTTTCCTGTTTTTCTTTATGAAAAATTGTCTGGGCAAACCTCCCCTCCGTGAAGATATACATTAACTTTTCATAGCTGTGTTGAACACCACATCTTGGACTAATCCTTCTTAGCATCTCTACAAATGGCATTGGAGCCGTAAATAAATGCATCTACATACTGGGTGGAGCATGATTTCTGCATCATTTTGGGTGTACTTAACAAGACTTTTTTTTCTTTTCCCAGTATGGAAATTCTAATTCCGATTTCTGCAATTTAGTTTTTAATGTGTGATACATGATACTTTTTTATATACATATATAAATATTATTTATTAGTAACTTTGGGAAATCAGGAACCCCCTAGTTGTAGAATATGTATCTATGGTGCCAGTTGGGCTCCCTCATTTCTACTCTGTTGTATTATGTGTAGTATATGTTACTTTGGCCAATTTGGACTTGCTTTTGTTTAAAATAAACCTATAAAACATTTGCATGGGTGTTTTTGTGTCTTTTCTTTTCGATACGTTCTTGCATGTTTTTTTTCATAAATTTTTGTACACCTTGTCAGTATTTTCAAATAGATTCTCAAATCATTACATAATTTTGCTATTTAAACTAGTGGGAAATTTTGGAAACTTTAAATTTGCAGTTCACCAAGACTGATAACACTTGTTCTTTCGGCCCTGTTTTTCAAGAACACTATCCCTTGTCATCTAAAAGCACAAGTTCCTTTTTTTTTTGCAGACTTTCAAACCGTGTTAGTAGGAATTACTATATTGTGGGGGGTGCCTCCGCTTTAGATATGCTGAAATAACCAGGAATTCCCCTAGGAGTTGGCCTATTTCCTGCTAAATTTTGCAGACAGTTTAACAAATAGAGTTGTGGCCTGGTTTAGATGAATGGTCTTGCCCTCTGAGGCTCTACAAAAAGGCTATCTACCCTTAGCCTAGAAAAAGGCTGAGTCTACTTGTATGTAGTGACCTCCTTTTTCCACTTTTGTGTAGAGCTTTTTGAACATCATTAGACGCCTCTACGATGCAATCAAAGAAATTCAGCCAAGTTAACAGAGTTTGAGAGGTGGCGTATTGTTGGAATGCAAGAAACTGGATGGTTTTATTAACGAATTACCTGTCACCTGGGCCCTTCTGACCAAACTGTTAGAACCAGGGGCTGCGTGAGGGCACGCACACAAGGCGACCAACCTCAGGACACCCTTGACAGACCACCAGTAGAGAGGCTCGTCTGACAATCATGAGCGGCTCACAACTATTTCATTGCTCACAATCCAGAGACAGGTGGCACCATCGTTACAGGCTGCTGTCTGTCAGGACCATCCTCAGGTGCTTGGCTAAAGGAAATGTTATCTCATGGCATTATGTGTAGTGCCTTTAACACTCGTCCACCATCACCTCTGTTTGCAGTAGTATTGTGAACGACTAAACCGGACTTCTACGGAATGGAACTAATTGTCTTCAGTGACGAATCCAGGCTTCGTTTAGGCACTGACAACAGCCGTGTTCGTGGCTGGAGACCTAGAGGTGAGTGCCTCAATCCTGAATAGCGGCACACTGCCCCCACTACTGGTGTGATTGGGAGGGGGGGGGGGGGGATTGCATACAACAGTCGATCACCCCCTAGTAGTGGTATGAGGGGCTATGACAATATTTTAACTAGATATGATCTAGCTTCTATTATCACTTTTTTTTTTTTTCAATGAAAGAATTCATTGAAACCTATTTTATCTGTAGCACCTTTTTATGACGGCATACAGATATTTTCTGCGTTGTCTGTCTACATAGTACAGTATCTTTGACTATTAAACAGTCACTGAGTGTTTAACAAAGTTCTCATCAGTTCTGGGTTCTATTGAACTATATTGCCTATAAATGTTGATATTGAAGGGTATATCCATCTCGGATTTTCATAGCGGAGATGAAAAATTTCTGCCATGGCTACTTTGGAAACAGTTAAGTGCTTCAGCACAGCGCTGTTTCCTTAGCTCTCATTGAAGTAAAGGGGAGCTACAGAAATTGTTTCTGTAGCTGTCATTCACTTTAATAGAAGCTATGCAAAGAACACTGGGCTGAAGTGCTCAACCATTTCTGACAGTAGGCTAGGTTTTCCCATCTAGGCTATGAAAAGCCAAGTTGGGAATACCCCTTTAACATATAGACTACTGGCTACGAGGCTAGCTTGATTGATTTTATTTTTTTTCCCTGACCTAATTTGGGGGGGGTGGACAACAGAATGGCCTTGTTAAAAGATAAAATGGAGTCAAACATCAAGAAGGTATTGGTTGTTCTGGATTGGGCCAGGGTGATGATGTAAGCTTGTGAAAGAGCAGATGTAATAACTTTTGATACTGAAAAAACATTGATGCTTCCGTACAGGTATTCTCATTTTCAAAAAATCATAATTTTATTTTTCCAGTGACATATCTACATTAGGGCTTCTTTTTTTGTGGGATGAGGTGAATTTTTCAATTGTACCATTTTTAATGTACCCTATAATGTATTGCAAGACTTAAAGGGGTTGTCCCGCGCCGAAACGGTTTTTTTTTTTTTTAACCCCCCCCCCCCCCCGTTCGGCGCGAGATAACCCCGATGCAGGGGTTAAAAAAACAACCCGCACAGCGCTTACCTGAATCCTGGCGGTCCGGCGTCTTCATACTTACCTGCTGAAGATGGCCGCCGGGATCCTCTGTCTCCGTGGACCGCAGGGCTTCTGTGCGGTCCATTGCCGATTCCAGCCTCCTGATTGGCTGGAATCGGCACGTGACGGGGCGGAGCTACACGGAGCCGGCATTCTACACGAGCGGCCCCATAGAAGACTGCAGAAGACCCGGACTGCGCAAGCGCGGCTAATTTGGCCATCGGAGGGCGAAAATTAGTTGGCTCCATGGGAACGAGGACGCCAGCAACGGAGCAGGTAAGTATAAAACTTTTTATAACTTCTGTATGGCTCATAATTAATGCACAATGTACATTACAAAGTGCATAATTATGGCCATACAGAAGTGTATAGACCCACTTGCTGCCGCGGGACAACCCCTTTAAAAACGTAGTGGTGCAAAATAGAAAAAAAACACAATGGCACCATTTTGAGGGGTTTTGTTTTTATGGTGTTTACAGTGTAGGAAAAAATACATTATCTTTTCTGGGGATCAGTACAATTTACGGTAATACCGAGTTTATATAGTTTAATGTACTTAAATTTTTTTTCGTTGTTCTCTCTTAGACCCCATAACTTTTTTATTTTTATTCTTCCATTGACAGAGCTGTGTGAGTAATTGATTTTGCGGGATGACCTGTAGTTTTGGGGTACATAGACCTTTTTGATTGCTTTTCATAAATTTTTTTTTTGGTGACTGGGTGACCAAAAGTGCAATTCTGGCAGTGCATATTTGTTTCTGACGACAACGCTTACCATACAGGATTAACAATGTGATATTTTAATAACATGGACCTTTTAGGGATGCAGCTTTACCAATTTTTTTATATTTTTTTTTATTGATGCAATGAGTGGGCCGAGAGCAGTTAAACTTTTACTATTTTTTTGCAATAATTTTATTTTCTGATTTTCCTATTTTACTTTAGTCGCCATGGGGAAAGAATTACTGTATAGCTCAGAGACAGAAATATACGGAGGCACAGATCTAGGGAAGGCTATAGAAAAAAAACTCTGCTGCACTGAAAGTTCCCAAGAGCACAGTGGCCTCCATAATTTTTAAAGGGAAGAAGTTTCGAACAACCAGGACTCTTCCTGTAGCTGGCTGACCGACCAAACTAATTGGAGAAATGCCTTGGTAAGAGTGGTGACTAAGAACTTTAAGGTCACTCTGGCTGAGCTCCAGATATCCTGTGTACAGATGGAAGAAACTGAGAAAGTCACCAATCACTGCAGCCTCCACCAATCTGGGCTTTATGGCAGAGTGGCCAGAAAAAAAGCATTTCTATTAAGACACATGAAAGCTTGGCTGAAATTTGCCAAAAAGCACCTAATGTACTTAGACTGTGAGAAACAAAATTCTCTGCTCTGATGAAACCAGGATTAATTTTTTTTTTTTTGGGGGGGGGGGGGGGGGGCTTAGTTCTAAGTGTTATGTCTGGAGGAAACCAGGCACAGCTCAGCAACTGCCCAATACAATCTCTACAGTCAAGCATGTAGTGGCAGCATCGTGCTATGGGTGTGTTTTTCAGCGGGTGAGACAGGTCGACTGTTCAGGGTTGTTGAAAGCTGAATGGATCAAAGTACTAAGATATTCTTAAAGTGCAAAGGCCCTCAGACTGGGCCGAAGGTTCACCTTCCAACAAGACAATGACCCTAAGTACACAGCCAAGAAAACACAGGAGTGGCTTAGGGACAACTCTTGAGTGGCCCAGCCAGAACCCTGACTTTGAACCCCCTTGAATATCTCTTAAGAGACCAGAAAATGGCAACTAAAGACTGTCCACATCTAACCTGACAGAGCTTGAGAGAATCTATAGAAAATGGCAGAAAGTCCACAAATCTACGTGTGCAAACCGTGTAGCTTCATACCCAAGAAGACTGGAGGCTGTAATCACTGCCAAGAAGGTGCTACAACTAAGTACAGGGTCTGATTACTTATGTCAATACAAAATGTTTGTACATTAAAAAAAATGAAAAACTAAGATTTCTAACATTTAGTTTCTACTTTTGTCATTATGAGGCATTGAGTGCAGAATGATGGGGAAGAATTTCAATTTTTTTCCCCAAAGCCACAACATAAGAATAAAAAAAAAAAAAAAAAAAAAAAAAGTGAAAGCATCTTAAGCCTTTTTCCGTATGCATTTTACATGCAAAATGCTTAAAAGTGGTAGAAGATTAAATATGTAAGCTATATCTACAGTTGAAGTCATAGTATACCTTCACTGCTGTTCGCGTCATATTTTAGCCCACAGTACCCCTCAAACCCCCCCCCCCCCCCCCCCCCTTTTTAGGTCCACACCCTCACTCTTATATCCACTATCTCTGACCTTACCTGGTAGTTCTTGGATCACTTTGCTGCTTAGTTTATAGTTTACTTCTTTTTTTTTTGGGGGGGGGGGGGGGGGTGTCTTGTGAAGTTCCAAATTAATTATGAGTGACTTAACAGTCCCAATGACCACCGACTCTCCTTTCTGGAAGTGAGTTCCAATCATTAACCACCTCCCTTTTACAACTTATTTCTTCTCCCACACACAAACATGGCAATACACTTGGTCCATTCTACCTCTGACTGTTTAAATTCCTCATTCTTTAACCACAACAAACTCTCCTTTACCATCATGTACTCTGGTCTCAACACACTCCTATTTATCACACAAATATAGAGTACTACACGCGTTTATATGTACTCTGCAATTTAGAGACTCCCTACAGTTCTCTTTGTCCCCGATCTCTTCCCTCTCCCGTTGGGATCTGGCTGCCAGACATGCCCCTCAAAAGTACCCTGGACAAAGCAGCAGACTTTGACTTTTCCAGACTGTGATAACCTTGCCTTACATCTCAAACTTGTGCTTTAGGTGTCCTGACTGCCTGTGGAGAAAATTTCAGAGAACAGATTTCCTCCTTTCCAAGTTCATGCTCAGCACTTACTACTCTGGTCTTCACCACACCAAACAATCATATTTCAAAACAATCGTCTCCTTACGATCCAACAACCCAGAATGACATACTTTTTATTCTCTCCTGAGCCCCGAAGTGCAGCTACCTATGACAAATCTCTATGGCGAAGAACTGGCTATTTGAAAGAGAAAATTGACAACAACTGGCAGAAAATCTTTATTTGTATAGCACCAACTTATTCTGCAGCGCTTTCAAGCATGGGAGAACAAAGACAATACAACAATTACATGTGAGATACAATCAGTTTGAAACAAACGGGGTGGGAGAATACAGGGGTATGAGAGATAAGGCATTGGGGGAACACAAGCAGTGCAGGAATTACATGTAAGAATCAGTTAATAAGAAACAAATGGGTTTGGGGCGGTAAGGAGGTGCAGGGGTAGAGGTCATATGGGATAGGCGGAAGGTGTGGGGAGCCATAGGAAGGGGCAGGGGGACTAGGTCAGGAGATTTGGTATGTCTCCCTGAAAAGCTGCGTTTTTAAGGCATGTCTGAAGTTTCGTGCATCGGGAATTCTCTGGATGCCTTAGGATAGAGCGTTCCAGAGGATAGAGAGCTTTATGGATGAGAAGTTTAAATTTAGTTCTGTAGTGGATGGGCAGCCACTGCAGCGAATGGCATAATGCAAAGGCATCTGAGCAAAGGCTGGATAGAAAAATGAGCCTAGCTGTGGGGTTTAGTATGGATTGGAGAGGGGAGAGTCTGGTGCGGGGAAGGCCAATGAATAGCGAGTTGCAGTAGTCGAGTCGGGAGTGCATGAGGGCGACAACGAGTGTCTTTAGCGTGACCGTGGTGAGGAACGGCCAGATTTGGGCAAGATTTCTGAGGTGCAGGTGTCATGTTTGGCCCAGAGATTGGATGTGGGGGATAAAGGAGAGGTCAGAGTCCAGTGTAACCCCAAGACAGCGGGTGTTCTGTCTGGGGGTTATGATAATGCCAAACACTGGAATGGAGATGTTGAGGGGAGGTCGGTTGGAAGGCGGAAAGGTGAGAAGGTCTGTTTTAGAGAGGTTAGGTTTGAGAAAAAGGGAGGACATAGTATTAGAGACAGCAACAATTGGTGTTATTTTGGAGGAATGATTCAGAGATGTCACGGGCGGAGGTGTATAATTGGGTGGCGTCAGCGTAGAGATGGTATTGAAGGCCAAATTTGCGGATGGTTTGTCCAATTGGGGCTGTGTAGACAGAAGAGAAGGGGACCAACGACCGAGCCCTGGGGGACCCCAACAGTGAGAGGAAGTGGAGGAGTAAAGGAGACGCTAAAAGAGTGGTCAGAGACGAACCAGGAGAGAGCAGTGTCCTTTAGTCCAATAGAGCGGAGCATAGTGAGGAGGTCCTGGTTGACAGTGTTAAATGCAGCAGAGAGGTCAAGGAGAATAAGTAGGGAGTAGTCAACTCTAGACTTTGCCGTCATCAGCTCATTTGATACTTTTGTAAGGGTGGTTTCGGTCGAGTGTAGAGGGTGGAAACAGGACTAGAGGGGGTTGAGGGGAGAGTTGTCAGAGGGAAAGCTTGTGAAGCGGAAGTAGACCAGGCGTTCTAGTAATTTGGAGATGAAGGGAAGGTTTGAGACCGGTTGGTAGTTGGCCGTGTCCTTTGGGTCAAGGGTTTTTTGTTTTTTTTTTGCAGGAGAGATATGATGGAGTATTTAAATGAGGAGAGGAAGGTGCCAGAGGTTAGGGAGAGGTTGCAGATGGTAGTGAGGTGGGTAATGACAGCTGGGGAAAGGGACCAGAGGAAGGGAGAGTGTTGCTAGCACAGGTGGTGGGGCGAGCTTCGGAAAGCAGCCTAGAGACTTCTTCCTTGGTTCAAAGATTGAAAGTGAATGGGTGTTGGATGCAGTGCTGAGGAGACTGGGATTGGGACTAGTCATGTAGTTTTCGGAGATTTCTTTTCGGATGTTGTATATATATATATATATATTTATTTTTTTTAAATTGGCGACTAATTCTCCAGCACTTTAATCAGTCATGGGGGCCTGTTCTTTGGGGCTGAGGATGGAGTGGAAGATGTTGAAGAGTCATTTGGGGTTGTGGGATAGTTAGGAGACAAGGGAGGTGAAAAACTTGGTTAGGGTATAAGTATGAATTTGAAGTGAAGTAATTCTGCGGGCAGCGTTGATTTTCTCCACAGCTGTTCGGCGCACCTAGAGCACTGCCAGATGAAGTGCGTTTGGGACGTGAGCCAAGGTTGCCATGGTCTGCGGTTGACGGCTTGGGTCACAGATGGTTCCGTTTCATCCAGGGCACAGCTGAGGGTGGTGTTGTAGTGTTCAGCTGCAAGGTTAGGGCAAGAGAGTAGAGAGATAGGGGACAGGGAGGACTGGATGGTCTCGGCGAAATGATGGGTGTGGACGGTCTGGAGATTCATTGAGGGGCAATAGATGGGAGGGTCACAGGAAATGCTAGAGTACCTGATGGAGAAAGAGAATTTCAAAAGTAAAAGGTAAAACTGCTCTGTGCTCCCTGTGCGAAAGGAGGAGCAGTCACCATTGCAAATTAGCAATATTTTTTTTATTTCGATATTAAAAAATTATACGACGCAGTGATGTGTCTTTTTCAAGCTTGAAGGATTTTTTACCTTTTACTTTTGGAACTGATATTTTGTGCTTGCTGTAAACAGCAAGCATATACACCGCAGCAGCTCCCCAGCAAGTTGGGATTCGGACGGATCTAAGAGGCTCTTCACTATTTAAAGGCCTAATCGGACTTGGAGATGCCAGTGAGGTATTCCCTACTGGGAACCTCACTGGACACCAGATAAAAGCCCATTTAGACACAACGATTATCGCTCAAAAGCCATCTTTTGGCTTGTTGGGATTTTTTTTTTGCCTTCTTCTGGATCAGCAAGGGGGGTTTAAAACAGGCTTAACTAGATGGACCTTGTCTTTATTCAGCCTAACATACTATGTTACTATGAGAATGTTGCCATCTCAGTGAATGGGGGAGTCTGAGAGATGTGATAGAGCATTAAAATCCAGGAGGCAGGTAAGGAGCTGGGGTTGTTAGTACGGATATTGAAACCGCCAAGGATGAGGGTTGGGATTTCACAGGACAGGAAGTGGGGGAGCCAGGCGGCGAAGTGGTCCAGGAACAGGTGGGTGGGACCTGGGGGCCGGTATATAACTGCAATGTGCAGGGACAGTGGGCAGAAGAGTCCTAGGGTGTGGACTTCGAATGACTGGAAGATGAGCGAGGGAGCCGAGGGAATGACCTGGAAGGTACAGTTCGTCGAGAGGAGGATGCCAACTACTCCACCAAACCTGCCGTCTGATCTGGGGGTGTGGGAGAACTGCAGGCCCTCATAGGACAATGCAGCAGGGAAGATAGAATTGGACTACTGTATCCAGGTTTTGGTGAGGGCAAGCAGGTTGAAGTGTTTGGTGGTGAAGAAGTCGTGGATGGTTGGAAGTTTGTTCCATAGAGCGCATTTGAATGGGACGGGGGGGGGGGGGCACATGGGCTAGTGGGGTGGTTTGGTATGATTTGGGGGAGGGGAATAGCAGGATAGCGAGGGTGAGTAGGTGGTTGAGGGATTTGTGAGGATGGCTAAGGCGTTTGGCGGTATGGGGGTTGGAGGCGTCTGAGGAAGGTGAAAAGTGCATGGGAGCTGTGCATGGGTGAGCAGACAAGGGAAGGGCTGATGTGGATGGAGTGTGATGGGGCTGGGAATAGGAAGAAAATGTTAAGGCTTGAAAGGAGAATAGTGGTGGGGCTTAGTGCAAAGAAGAGGGTATTTTTGTCCAGGCTGTGGGTGAATGTGGAATTTACCTGTCTCCTGCTGTCAAACTGCATAAAACACTTGCTCCTGGACACTTAATGCTGGACACCTATGCATGGCAAGGAGGCCACCCCAGGTTTATAGTTCAGGCGACAAGACTACAGCTGGGAGTGGCTTGTTGGATTACATTAGTTAACCAGCTGACCCCATCCTCACAAGGCTAATGAACAGGGGGTGGGGGAGGAGGTAATCTTCTAATCCCCAAGTAACTTTGATCGCCTTCCAACCTGCAGCTCCTCTAGTTTACTCTCAGCATTTGACAAAATAACGAAGTAGTCTCTAGGCTCCTCTCATCCTGCTACCTGCATCAGTGTCCCTATTCCATCATGCCTCGTTCCAGTCTTTCTCCTCGACTGTCACTAGTCACCTCACTACAATATTTAACCTCTCTTTTTTCTGATATCTTTCCCTCCTTTAAACATGCTCTTTTATTTTACTATAAAAATAATCACTTGACCCATCCTGTGCTGCCAACTACAAATCCATCTTTAAGCCCGCTTAACCCCTTAGTGACCAGCCCATAGTGTTTTTACGTCATGCCGAAGTGGGCTTTAATTCCTGAGGACGTAAAAACGTGCTTTCTGCAGAGATTAAAGCCACATGAACTGTGGACGTGACCGCTTCATGCTGTCGGTGCCCACAGATAGCTGACAGTATGGAGCTGTTATCCTGGGCTACGGAGAACCCCCCCCTTCCTCCCGCCCGGCAATGCGATTGGCACTATCCAATGGATAGTGCCAATCGCATTGAAGTGAGAAAAAGTTTTAAAAAAAGTTTAAGATTCAGCTGCCCTCATTGATCGGATCCATGGGGACAGCTGAGAATACTCACTCCGGTCCTCCGTGCTGCCCCCTCGCTGATCTGGTTATCCGGGACCAGACGCAGGCCTTCTGCGCATGCGGGCAAGGCGGCATTACGTCAGCTGCATGGGCAGAAGGCCCGGAGCCGCGGGAAATTTAAAATTCCCCTGCACCCGGCTGTCATAGATAGCCAAGTGCAGGGAGATGTGACTGGGGACAGCTGTTTGCGGTTCCCAGTCATATGATCACTGTTATCCATTGGATAACAGTGATCATATAAAGTTAAAAAGTGTAAAAAAAAAAAAAGTTTTAAGTTTAAAAATTAAAATTTCATCTCTGCTTATGGATCGTATCCGTGAGGGGAGATGAAATTGCTTAACTAAGGTTCCCGGATTTGTCCCCCCGATGGGATCTTTATCCGCAGACCTCACCCCGGGTTTGGTGCATGCGCCCGTCATCATAAAGGCGGACGCATGGGCAAAAGTCAAGGATTGCCCAGGAAATGTAAAATCTCCCTGCTCCCGTGGACGAAAGGTTGCCGAGAGCCTGGAGATATCACGGGGTGCCGCGGTATGCGGTTCCTGGTCATGTGATCACCGTTATTCAGTGGATAGTGGCAATTACGTAAACGTTTTTTTTAAAGTTGAAGTTTCATCGCCCCTCACTGATGCGATTGGTGAGAGGAGATGAAACATCTTCCCGAAGGCTTCCGCATTTGAACCTCAACGCAATCATCCTCTCCATGGACCATTCCGGCTTCTCCGCATGCGCCCGCCAGCAAAATGCCGGGCATGTTCGCAGGACTCGGGGAGCCTGGGAAATTCAAAACCTCCTTGCTCCCAGCGACCAATGGTCACCGAGAGCCTGGAGCAGTGACCAGTGGCGTCGATGAGCGGTCCGTGGTCACGTGATAAAAAGGTAGCAATTAGGCCGGTCTCACACGACCAGATAGAAGTTATGGATTCCGCATGCGTTTGATCCGCAGTGATACGCAGATCAATCAAATGCATTGGATTACACAATTCCGCTCACATTAGCGGGTCGGAATTACGTAATCCACTTGCAGAAAACAATGCAGCATGTTCTATTTTACCGCGGATATCCACTACATAGAGCCCATTGTGCTCCATGGTCGCGGATATACCCGCAGCCCATACGCAACTACATTGCGTCATGCGAACATAGCGAAATAAACAAAAAAAGGTTACTGCGCATGACCACCTGTGTGAGGACGCAGTTATGTGCAGTACATCACGCGGCCGTACGCAGGGCCATGGCCGGGCTCACAGCTGGGATCAGCTGCATGCCTCCGCAAGCGGATTCCACATCTAGGCCGTGTGAGCCTCATATTCAGACCGCTACCTGTAATACGTAATTTACAAGAAGCCCCGGGAACGCTCGCCTACCTGCAGTTCCAGGAGCAACTTGTTGAGCGCCTTCTGTGTGAGACCACCGCACCTCCGCAAGCTTACTAAGCCTCACAGACGTCACTTTTTATACCCATCCCTGCCACTGAGGACAAGAAATACCCCCCAAAAAAGCATGGGAGGACGACGGATACCTGGTTTTATTGCCCCATGCGCCCATCCCAACCAGGCCCCCGTAATTACCCCTGTCTTCGGACATACCACACAGTTTACATTATTACTTTTATCTAAGTTTTGGGGAATGCCAAAAAGTGTGGGGAGGGGATTATTTTTAGGAAGTCAATTTTTTTTCTGCACAAGGGAGCAATGGGGCCTGGAAATTATTCAATAATGCCCTGAAATCCAACAGGTGTTCCCTCCATTATAGGCCTAGCCATTTGTCCTGAATGTAGATTAGGGACACAATGGGTATGTTTTTAAACATAGGACAAACAGGGGTATCCATTTTGCGGCGCAAGTCGTCATTTATATGTGTGCTGTACAAAAAAAAACTTTTTAAATTGACACAATTGCCAAAAAAATGAAAATCGTAATTATTTCCTTATGCTTTGCTTAGATTCATTCAAAAACTGTAGAATCAAAATCTGAGTACACGCCTGGATAAATTCGTTAAGGGGTCTAGTTTTCAAAATGGGCCCATTTGTGGGGGTTCTTCATCGTTTTGGCTGCTCAATGGCTCTACAAGTGTGCAAGGAGGCCTGAAACACCATCAAGCAAAATGTCTGTTCTGAAAGCCACTGGCTGCTCTTTCATTTTGGCCCCCGTTGTGCATACAGACATAAAATTAGGGCCACAATGGGTATGTTTCTGAATACAGGACAAACAGGGGTATTCATTTTGGGGTGCAAGTCTTTATTCATATGTGTGCTGTACAAAAAAAAACTTTAAAATGACACATTTGCCAAAAAAATGAAAATCGCAATTATTTCCCTATGCTTTGCTTAGCTTCATTCAAAAACCGTAGAATCAAAATACGCAGTACACCCCTAGATGAATTTGTTAAGAAATCTAGTTTTCAAAATGGGGTCATTTGTGGGGGTTCTCTATCGTTTTGGCCGTTCAAAGGCTCTACAAGTGAGCAATGGGGCCTAAAACGCCTTCAAACAAAATGTCTGTTCTGAAAGCCACCGGCTGCTCCTTTCGGTTTGGGCCCTGTTGTGCATACAAACAGAAGTTGAGGGCCACAGTGGGTATGTTTCTGAACACAGGACAAAGAGGTGTATGCAATTTGGGGTGCAAGTCTTCAATCATATGTGTGCTGTACAAACAAAACTTTATAAATTGACACAATTGCCAAAAAAATGAAAATCGTAATTTTTACCTTTTGCTTTGCTTAGATTCATTCAAATACTGTGGGGTCAAAATAAGCAGTACACCCCTAGATGAATTCGTTAAGGGGTCTAGTTTTCAAAATGGAGTCATTTGTGGGGATTCTATATTATTTTGGCCACTCAAGGGCTCTACAAGTGGGCAATGGGGTCTAAATCCCCTTCAAGAAAAATCTCTGTTCTGAAAGCCACCGGCTGCTCCTTTCGGTTTGGGCCCTATTGTGCATACAGACATAATATTAGGGCCACAATGGGTATGTTTCTGATCATGGGACAAACAGGGGTATCCATTTTGGGCTGTAAATTCTCATTGTCATGTGCTCTCTAAAAAACTGCCTTTAAAATGACATATTTGCAAAAATATGAAATTTTATTTTTTCTCCTCTAAATTGTATTAACTCCTGAAAAAAAACCTATTGGGTCAAAATACTCATGACACCCCTGAATACATTAAAAGGTGTAGTTTTTAAAAAGGGGGTCATTTGTGGGTTTATCTTATCATTCTGAAACCTACGAGCCTTTGCAATCTTGGCTTGGTGTAGGAAAACAAAGTGTTCCTGGAAATGTTGATGAGTAATGTTAAATTTGTACGTCTCCTAAATGGTTAACAAAAGAGAAAGCTTTTCAAATGTGCATCCAAAATAATGTAAACAGATGGAAATATATATCTTATCAAAAATGTGTACAGTATGTTTGCACATATTTGATATTACAATTGAAAATGTGAAAAAAATGACAATTTAAAAAAAGTTCCCAGTTTTGGCGCTTTTTATACACAAATTCTATCCGTCTATTTTTACCAGATAAATGAAGTACAACATGTGGCGAAAAAACAATGTCAGAATCACTGGGATATGCAAAACCTTTACGGAGTTATTCTATGTTAAAGTGACACGTCAGATTTCCAAAATTTGGCTTGGTCATTAAGGCGCAAACAGGCTTGGTCACTAAGGGGTTAATCTCCAAATTCTTAAGACGACTTGATTTATTTTTGTTTAATCGATCATCTCTCTGCAAGTTTTTTTAGTGACCCCTTACACTCTGGTTTTTAGACTCCATATTCTACAGAAACCACCCGTATGAAAGTGTCAAATGATTTCTTGACATTTCAATCTAATGGCAGCTACTGTGCTGAGTCTTCTGGATAGATCTGCAGCATTTGACACTGCAGATTGCCAATTCCTCAGTATGCTCGACTCTAATGGCCTTAAAGGGGTTGTCCCGCGAAACAAAGTTGGGGTATACACTTCTGTATGGCCATATTAATGCACTTTGTAATGTACAGTGTGCATTAATTATGAGCCATACAGAAGTTATTCACTTACCTGTTCTGTTGCTAGCGTCCTCGTCTCCATGGTGCCGTCTAATTTTCAGCGTCTAATCGCCCGATTAGACGCGCTTGCGCAGTCCGGTCTTCTCCGTGTTGAATGGGGCTGCTCGTGCTGGAGAGCTGCTCCTCGTAGCTCCGCCCCGTCACGTGTGCCGATTCCAGCCAGTCAGGAGGCTGGAATCGGCAATGGACCGCACAGAAGACCTGCGGTCCACCGAGGGTGAAGATCCCGGCGGCCATCTTCGCAAGGTAAGTAAGAAGTCACCGGAGCGCGGGGATTCGGGTAAGTACTATCCGTTTTTTTTTTCAACACATGCATCGGGTTTGTCTCGCGCCGAACGGGGGGGGGCTATTGAAAAAAAAAAAAAACGTTTCGGCGCGGGACAACCCCTTTAAATATACTGTTCTCTCCTGGTTCTTCTCCTACCTTAGACTTTTCGTTCAGTGTATCATTTGCCGGCTCTACTTCTTTTTTCTTTGCTGTTGGGGCTACACAAAGTTCGGTCCTACGGTAGGTCTCCTCTTTTTTATCTACAGAATCCCTCTTGGACAAACTATCAGCAGATTTGATCTCCAGTACCATATCTATTCTGATATCCAATTAGGTACCCCTTACTGCAACATAACCACTACTGCAAAACTCCAGTGATTATCCAGTCATCTATTTTGTGGAGTGACCCCTGTAGCAAATCACCCCACAACATGATGCTGCTATCCCCTCGCTTCACTGCTGGAATGGCATTCTTAGGATTGCAAGTCTTCCCATTTTAACTTCATAAATAACAATAGTAATCATTGCCAAACCGTTCCCTTTTTATTTAATCAGACCAGAGAAGATTTCTCCAAATAGCAACTTCACATGGGGACAAAGACTTTACTAACGATAACCTGGCTTTTAGTGTAGGGTTATTGGAGCAGCGTCAGAGTGATCTTTCAGGTCCCGTCAATATCGGACACTTTTTACTGTTACTGGTTATTTCATACAGATTTCCTTCAGCATCTTCACAAGTTCATTAGCGGCTCTTTATGGTTTGTATTTTTTGCGCCAAAGTACGTTAATGTCTAGAAGGCAGAACATGTCTCCTTCCTGAAGAATATGATGGCTACGTGATCCGATGGGGTTTATGTCGCATCATTTTGTTTCAACGGATGAATGTGGTATCGTCAGGCATTTAGAAATTGTTCCAAGGATGAACAAGACTTCTGGAGATCCATTATTCTTTTTCTGAAGTTTTGGCTGATTTCTTTAGAATTTCTAAGATGGCAAACAAAGAGGCAAGTAGGCCTTAAAATATTGCCACATGTACACCTCTAATTAACTGAAATGTCAATTAGCCTATCAGAAGCTTCTAAAGTCATTATATACTTTTCTGGAGTTGTGTAGGCTATTTAAAGGCACAGACAACTTAGTGCATGTAAACTTTTGATCAATGGGATTTTGATATACTGAATTATGAATTTGTAAACCTGTATTGAAAAAAAGTTTTTGGAGGGCATAAATATGAGTTTTCATTACTTCAACCCAAGTACCGTATATTCCGGCGTATGACGACCTTTTAACCCCGAAAAATCTGCTCTGCAGTTGGGGGTTGTCTTATACGCCGGCTATACAAAAAAACCCACAAAACAGTACTCACCTCCCCCGGCATTCTGTGGCGCTGCGGCAGGCTGTCGCTCCCTCCAGGCGTATAAGGCGATAGTTGGGGGGGGGGTCGTCTTATACGCCGGAATATACGGTATGTCAATTTATGACTTGTCTGTATATATTAGATAGACTAAGTAGATGATTTATAGAAAGAATTACCTTCTACTTTCTGCTATGGTTAAAAAGAATGAATGGAAGGAGCTGCCAATAACCTTGTTTAATAGAATAAATGCATTGAAAATGACCTTAATGAATCTTACCTGAAATTTTATATGCATTACAAATGATTCCATTACTTTTGACGACCTCAGAGACCTGCAAATTACTCTTTTGGACTTTATATGGAGAGATCAGATACATAGAATTTCGAAAAAGAGATTACTAGAGTTGAGCGAACATACTCTGCCGAGCTTGAGAGAGGGAAAAAAAAAAGCTCGGCACCTGGCGTCCCACATACAAAAATGCTCGAGTCTCCCATTATAGTCAATGGGGTTGGTTACTTGAGTAGAGGTCACGAATTTTACGAAAAGGTCGACTCGAATAACGTGGACCCGAGCATTTGGGTGCTCGCTTATCTCTAGATATTACTAATTCCAAAGCAGAGGGGTGATATCTCTTTCCCAAACATAAGAAAAATATAACTGGGCATGTAATAACTAGATATATTATTGAATGGCTCTGTGCCCATATAAATTATGTAAACTATGATATACAGAGGGAATTATTCATTTCTTACTGTTAGGGAAAGCTTATATTTCTATGAATACAGAAGCCACCACTTCAGTGTAAGAATTTGATGCTATTCAATTATACATGAAAAGTGTGGAAAATCATAAGCACTCTTTTCAGTCTGTCTCTTATTACATCGAGGGTTTCTATTGCACCCCCAAAAATCTGCCCTAATTAAACTTATTCCTAATTGAATAATTTCAAGAGGGCAAGTAAATGCAAAGAAGTATACTGCATAACTGGTGTAATCCATTGGGAGAAAGGGAGTACAGCATATACAGTTTTAAACAAGGCAGTAAAAATTGTGGTATCTCTGTAAACATTTTTTAATGTGAGGTCTATCATATGTAAAAGATTTAGCAATTTATGGTATTTCCTCAGGATGTTAAAAAAAATGTCAATCTCTCAAATTTATGAAATAAATCATACAGAGATACTACTGCCCAACTAATCTAGTTTTACTGCCTCACAGCTACTAGAATCACGTCTACACTGCTCAGTACTTCCCTATAATTTCCTCCATGCTGCCGCTAATATGTATGTGATGGTAATAGGGGAGCAGAATGTCCTCCCTGTGCGCGATGTACTGGAGACTTCATAGCAGCCAGCCTCCACCCACTAACTCAGGGAAAACAGGGAATGAGAAAGAGAGCATGCGGGTGGGGGTCTGCAGCTAAAGATGCAGAATACAGGTGGTCAGAAGTCGCGTATTGCTAATACACACGCAATAGCTGAAAAGTCACCTTTTAGGTTTAGTTATGCTGTAAATATTAACTAACAAATCCTTTGATAATTCTATAAGGATTTGATTGCTAAAAAATTATCTCTTGTCATCATGTCGTGGGCCTCCAAATAAGGGGTAAATGTTACGTTGTTTTCATGCACTATAACCAGCCCTGTACTTCATTCACCACAATCAGTGGAGGAGAACTCTAGAAGCTAAAGCAGAACAGTTTGACTCATGAAGGCATGTGACAAACATATACATGGAAGCCTTTATTTTATTTTGTCCTAACGCTCGCCAAAGCTTAATGGCTCCTTATTTGGGGAAGTTTAGTGAATTTAAAGCCGAGCTCTAAAGCATATTAGATAGAAAATGAGTGACAATTGTATATTAGATCATACATGGCTGAACTCATCTAAGTCGTTACAACATTTCATAAAAAGAATCACAGAACATGGCCATATACTTACTGACTGGGGCTGCATTCAGACGAACGTATATCGGCTCGGTTTTCAAGCCGAGCCGATATACGTTGTCCTCGTGTGCAGGGGGGGGGGGGGGGGGGGGGAGGATGGAAGAGCCAGGAGCAGGAACTGAGCTCCCGCCCCCTCTCTGCCTCCTCTCCGCCCCTCTGCACTATTTGCAATGGGGAGAGGCGGGCCGGGGCTAAGTCCCGCAAATTAGCCCCCCCCCCATTGCAAATAGTGCAGAGGGGCGGAGAGGAGGCAGAGAGGGGGCGGGAGCTCAGTTCCTGCTCCTGGCTCTTCCATCCTCCCCCCCTGCACACGAGGACAACGTATATCGGCTCGGCGTGAAAACCGAGCCGATATACGTTCGTGGGAATGCACCCTAAGGAGGGCAGATAGCTGCATCCTCTAACCATGCAGGTAGCTGACTACCAAATAAGGGAGCTAATTACACCAGTGAGGGACACCTGATGAGACAGGTGTAATTAATAACTAGTAAGAGGCAGTGTGAGTGGCTGTCTCATCAGTGTCCCTCACAGGTGTAATTGGCTCCCTCATTTGGTAGTTAGCTTCATCCTTTCATCATGCAGGTAGCAATCTGCCCTCCTTAGGCCTCATGCCCACAGCCGGATTTCCTCCACGTAAAAAGCGGCGGAAATCTGCGGCGTTTCACTGCAGCTAATAGGCTCTATTGAACCTAATAGCTCAATGAATTCCGCAGCATGAAATTACCCACAGCATGTCCTATTTGCCGCGGGCACACGTGCAGATGGCTACCATTGTAGTCAATGGAAGCCGCCCGTCACGCTATACTTCCTTGCGGAGCCTGTCACAGCCGTGTGCGTAAGGCCTTAGTCAGTAAGTATATGGCCATTTTCTGTGATTGTTTTTATGTTTTTATATTTCCCCTTCTGTGACGTATTTACAGCATTTCACAGTCAGAATTTCTATACAGTATGCTGCAATCCAAAAGTGGATGATACCTTTGTATAACATTAATTGGCTGGTACAATATGCATTTATCTGGTAGAATTTTATTTTCTCAGGTTACATACTTTCAAGTAGTAATGAGAAATGGTTTGAGAAAAGAGCATTTAGCAACAGGCCTATAGCAAAATTCAGGAGTACCTTCTAACTAAGGACCTAAAACATAGTATCAACCATCCTCAATTAAAAGAGGCTAGAAAAACATGGCTACTCTGTTCCAGAAATAGTGCGACATCTGGCCACAGGTTGTGTCTGGAGTTGCAGCTCAGTTCCATTGAAGTAAATGGGGCTCAGCTGCAATGCAACACACAAGTCAGGTGCGGAACAGGATTACTGACGTTTTTTGAAGACAGTAGCCATGTTTTTAAAATCTTGGAAAACCCCTTTAAAAGGTTTTTGTGTGTTGGCTTTCTTGAAAGTAAGAAGAGTTTGCAAGGTTTGTTTCCATCAAGTGCTCTATATACTACCTAGATGTTGTAATATGAAGGAGACCCATGTCTTGGAGGAACTTGCGAAGGTAGACTACATGCTTACCCCCCACCCCCTTACATAATTGAAAGGTTATGGTGAGGAAAAGCCTATTCATAAGGGATTCAAAAAAACCCTTCAGAACCGTAAGTTGCAATAACGTCACAGAGGTTAGGCTTAATTAAAAAAACAACAGATTGCCCTGTTTAAAGATAAGGGTGTTTATTTCTGAAGCACCAAACTTTTGGCAGAGCAAATTATGTCTAGGGGGAAGATTCCAGTATGTATGTGGGTCTGTTAGACAGTAAGTTGGCCCCTTGTCCCAGAAATCCAGCAAACAGTCAAGAGTAGCTATGAAGTCGAGAATGGACCTCATGCTCCACCTAACAAAACCACGTTGTTTTTAAAGGGGTTGTCTCGCGAAACCAAGTGGGGTTATACACTTCCGTATGGCCATATTAATGCACTTTGTAATGTACATCGTGCATTAAATATGAGCCATACAGAAGTTATTCACTTACCTGCTCCGTTGCTGGCGTCCCCGTCTCCATGGTTCCGTCTAAATTCGCTGGCAGCTTGCTTTTTTAGACGCGCTTGCGCAGTCCGGTCTTCTCCTTTCAGCACGAGCCGCTTCAGTGTGCTCCCCGCTACAGCTCTTCTGCGCATGCGCAGACGAGCTGTCACTGCTCGGGAGCGCGCTGGAGCGGCCATTCTGTACCTTCCTCTGTTAGAGGAAGGTGCAGAGCTGCCGAGCTGTCCGGAGAAGCTGCCCAGCTGTCCCGCCGTCCAGCTGTCCTGGTAAGTGATGGGCCTGGGGGGCTGCCGCTGCGCGGGGCTGCGCCGGGGGGAGGGAGCTGCCGCTGCGATGGGGGGGCTGTCGCCGCGATGGGGGGGCGCTGTCGCTAGGCCGGGGGAACTAGCGCTGGGCCGGGGGGGGGGGGGGGTTGTCGCTGCGCCGGGGGAACTAGCGCTGTGCGTATGTCGGCTTCCCGCTGGGTCAAAGAGCCATGCAGGGCAAGGGCAGGATTTCCTTGCAATTTCTCACAGTTGACACTCGCCATAAACCCTTAAATTCCTTCACTAATTCTGAGAGTGGCATTTAAATCCCCCGATTGGAGTTTGAGTGTCCCGAAGGCCTCCTTGGGTTTTTAAACGTAAATTTTTTTAGTGTTTTCAAACACGTTTAACAGCATTTTTAAAGCACCCCATCATTACAATGGCTGATGTGGTGCGTTAAAAAACGCTTGTTTGAAAGTGGCCTTAACCCTTTCCAATACACTGTCTGACATCTAAAGACATACTGATTGAAGGCTGTACAGTTCTGATGTCAGAAGATGTCCGGCAGGGTATTCTTACTGTAGATTACTAGCCGCTCTGTTCTCAGGGGCCTCTCTTCAGCATGTCATATATGGCATTACTGGCTCTAGCCAGCAGATGGCACCATCGTATAATGGCAGAAAGAGAAAGCCCCCTAGGAAACCCGTAATCCAAAATTGGATTGCAAAGGGTTAAAATATTCCGAACATAGTCTGTTAGGGGCAAATCTTTCACAAATTTACTACTACTGTATTCCATGGAGTTTAAAGAAATGCCGCCAATATCAGAAGCTGAGATGCAAAACAAATAACCCAGTTTTCATATATTATAAAAGGAGAAGGAAGTGGAATGATGTACATGAACAATGACCAATACGAATACGGATTTTAATGGAAGACTCTGATATTACAGTATATACAAAATTAATTTTACTTTTTCAAGAAGTTCTATCAGGAAGACTCTAGTGTGTAACAGTGATCAGTCTGATGTAAAAAGTGCAATGCTGTATTGCTTGCGGCAATGCCCTGAATATAAGCCAGCATGGGTCCCAGTCTTCTGCTTAACTGCTGCTTGGCAAGTAGTCTTCAGTTCTGAACACTGTTGGATGTTCGTATCTTGTTGGCGGAGCTCTCGGAGAAGATGCTGCTCTCTGTATTGATGGAGGAAAAAAACAACATACAGTATATAATGAAATTTGGAATGAAATAAAATCCTTTTTAAATTTGTCATATTTTTAAAAAATGTTATTAAAAACTTACCTTTGTTTTTTTTTTGTTTTAGTCCTATTAGGGGAGTTGTAGAAGTGAACAAGTAATCGCATATTCAGTATACTGCAATAATTTTGGAATGAAGTATAAGGTAATCTTCACTGCTGTCTATTAAGCCCAGCCATGGGTAGAGCTTAAAGGGGTTGTCCCACACCGAAACAGGGTTTTTTTTTTTTCCAATAGCCCCCCCCGTTCGGCGCGAGACAAACCCGATGCAGGGATAAAAAAACCAAACCAGATAGTACTTACCCGAATCCCCGCGGTCCGGCGTCTTCATACTTACCTTGTGAAGATGGCTGCCGGGATCTTCACCCTCGGTGGACCGCAGGGCTTCTGTGCGGTCCATTGCCGATTCCAGCCTCCTGATTGGCTGGAATCGGCACACGTGACGGGGCGGAGCTACGAGGAGCCGCTCTCCGGCACGAGCGGCCCCATTCAGCAAAGGAGAAGACCGGACTGCGCAAGCGCGTCTAATCGGGCGATTAGACGCTGAAGATTAGACGGCACCATGGAGACGAGGACGCTAGCAACAGAACAGGTAAGTGAATAACTTCTGTATGGCTCATAATTAATGCACGATGTATATTACAAAGTGCATTAATATGGCCATACAGAAGTGCTTACCCCCACTTTGTTTCGCGGGACAACCCCTTTAATAATCATCATCAATACATGGCAGGTCTGGAAGATGTCACAGGCAGCCATGGCAACCCATTAGCGAGCGTGTCATGGGGTCCGAAGGAGGCCCCCATTCAGCTTAGTCTTCATGGTTAAGGAACTTTTATAATCAGGGAAAATGACTTATCAATATTGAATACATGTATGCCTCTCTGTCCCGTTGAATGGGGCCGCTGCGGCGTGCTCGCGCCGCACAGCTGGTCTGCGCATGAGTGAACACCTTCCACTCCGGAGGATGCAGAGAACAAGCGGGGGGGTCACTTGTTCTCTTCATCCAGCTGTTCCCCGCTGGGAGCGCCGGGCTATCATACAGCCGAGCGCTCCTAGTGGAGGATGCACAGGACAGGCGGGGTGTCCCCGCTTGTCTTCTGCATCCAGCTGTTTTCTGCACGGAGCGCCCGGCTGTTATACAGCCGAGCGCTCTGTGTCGGGTATGGAGAATGCAGCTGGACCACTCTGTTCTTCATACCCAGCCTGTTATCAGGGAGCGGGATACAGCTGAAACAATAGTATCAGCTGTATCCCGCTGTGAATCCCTGATAAGACGCATCATTGTCTTTCAGCATGCTAAAAGACAACGATGAGCGATGGTTTAACGAAAACTGCACAAAGGCAGTGCAGTCACACACAACGATTATCGCTCAAAAGACGGCTTTGAGCGATAATCGTTGTGTCTAAATGGGCCTTAAAACAAGTAATTGATCATTTTAACAGATACTCACAGAAGGAGAAAAGAGAGGTGAAGAACTGATATTCTGGAAGATTTTCTTAAGTGGATTAGGAAATGTGGCAAGGTTGGTTTCAGCCTGGGTAACCAGCTCCTCCATCTGTGCGACATTGCTTCCAACCGTTTTTACAAAGGCCTGTTTAGAAATTAGGACAACCGCACAACATTTTCAGTGAAATACCAGAATTTAATTCCATGAAAACAATAGGTCAGATTTACTAAGCTAAATGCCCCAGTATTCTGTCTCCTTTTTCTGCGCCTCATCTGACAAGGGCGTGTGGCTCATCGATAAAGCAGCATGGACTTAATGTGAAACCATGCGCCAAACTTCTGCGCCACAAACTAAAACAACTAATAGGTGCTATAAACTTCGACTAGACCGTTTACGATGCACCAAAATGCATCATCCAGCATGGGCTACGGTGATAAATTTGGTGCATTTTCCAATGGCCTGGTCTAGGTTTGCAATAATAGGCAGGACTAGTAAATCTGCCTCAATGTGTCTTGTTCATAAATGCAATGGAAATGACCTCAAATGCTTCATCAGTGGGTGTCGCACTACCCCAATGATCCGGAGAAGTCTAGATATTGAAAACAGTAAAACAACATCTTTCTAAATTGACTTCCAGATTTTCTGCTCCATCCAATGACCTTTTCTTTTGTAAGTCAAGGCTGTGGTTAAGCATATATATGTTTGGTGTATATGGCATAGAAACCTTATGACATATTCCCAAGCTGGACCACTTCTCTGTAATGTGCTACCCCACACAATCAGGTTCATTCCGAACACCCACTGCATTAAGCGTGCCCTAAAATCTTTTTAGGGAGGCCTACCGTATTCCCTAATTCCTGGATCTGTAGTGCTTGTCTGTATGAACTGTAACATAACACAGCGCAGCTTCCCTTCTGCTTGCGTTCTAAGACCTTCCTTCCCCCAATATTGGCTTAGGAGTATATATTCACACAGTAGATTTGTTTCATCTGCATGTGCATGGATTTATGCAAGCTACACTCAGATGGGTGTCTGCAACAAATCTGCTATGTATCACATCAAAAAGATACTTTAAAAGGGAGCCTGTCATGTACCGTACTTATCTACCTTTTGCTAAAAGCTGAAGAAAGGAGGGCACGGCGCTGCTGGTTAGATTAGGCTTGTCAGAAAGGATCCCTTTTCCATTGGGGAATCCTCAATCCCAGATCCTCCCCCACCCCGGGGAGTACATGTTGCTGGATACATGCCCCCCCCCCCCCCAGAAATGAACATAGAATGTGGAAATATGTCACAGCGTGTGCCTCAGCGGGGACTTGTCTAGTACAGCGGACACAGAAGCTGTAGAGAGTGAAATTGGGAACTGAGCTGGCTGGGAGCTGCAGGAGAACCGAGACGCCCAAAAGACCACTTCCACTTTAACAGAAGCGGTAAATCCTGAATTACAGAGAAATGACAGGAGTAGTTTTCATAGCGAAGGAAGGCATCAGCGAATGTTCCCCAGCTACCCTGGCTTTGCTTTTAATTCCCAGTCATTGTAACAAGGCTTGTATAAAAAGTCTGACTTTGGCTTGAAGGAATGCTGTCTTTCAATAGGTGGCACTGTGGAGGATTTATTCCATCTCCCTTATTTGCATATTACCCAGAGGAGCGTGCATGGCCATTTGAGTCTCCTCACTTAGTTTATACTTGCTCTCCCTAAGGAAAGAAGATAGCGTTTCTGACCCCCAGCTACCCGGCATGATAATATACCAAGTGCCACCGCCGGCCACAGACAGCTGGACTTAACCTCTTCTGTGGCCATAGGGACAGGAAAAAACACTTAAGATGGGAGGTGGAGCAGGGCTATTTAACCTTTTATGCGTTTTCCTGTCCCTAATAGGGCTAGGGAGTTCTCTCCTGTGGTGCTCTCATGGAGGGCAATTTGAGAAAATAGGTATTGTGACCTCCGCTCTATTAATGATATAAACCACCTTAAGGGTTTTATCACTGGAAAATCTTTTCATGCGAGACAAGAATTAATAACAGCAACAGCATTTAGGTAAGACGCCTTTCACACTACAGTTTTCCCTCCACCCCCACTCTTCGTTGCAGGATTTTGTTTTGCATGTCAAAAATGGCCTTGAGATGGATCCCTGCAAAGAACCATAAGATTTGGGTCAGGCTCATACAAATGGATTGGATTCCACATGCGAAAGACCTACGATCATTCGCGTAAAGTAAATGCAAGTGATCGCTTAAGATTGCAGATGCGGGTGCTTTTCCCTGCGGATGTAAGCTACGCACAGAGTATCGTCCGCGCGGAAGAAAGATCTCTCTTTCCCCTCCAGATGGCATTTTGGCTTTTCCTTTGACGTTGCAAGTGTTTTTGCAACTCATGGAATGCTAACATTAGTCGATGGAACACTCACATCCATTGACTTCAATGGGCGCTGTCCGTGTGGAATCCGTGCAAAAATAGAGCATGCTGCGATTTTAATTCCACTCACGGAAACAGCAATTCCTGTCCGCACGTTTGAGCGAAGCTGCGAAAGCCCATGCCTTTCAATGGCCATGTATTACTGCGTATCGTTAGCATAGGTGCGGATCGTTGCATATGCAAATCAAATTCCCCCCTGTGAGCCCGGCCTTATGTGTGAAACCAGAGACCCCCTTAGTCTCCGTTTCACAAGGTTTCCTGTCAAGTAGTTTTAAGCTGGATAGAAAGGCGTCATCAATAGCGCTTTTTTACCCAGCTAAAAAGACTGACAAAGACAGAAACCTTGTGACAACGAGAACAAAGTGGTCTCCAAGGGGTTGTCAGAGTTAATTTCTATCTAAATAATCTTCCCCTGTGTAAAACTAACAGATCGTATACTCCACTCTCCTGTCTCCCTGATGTGTCCCACGCCGCAGCCGTCGGTCTCCCCTGTAATGTGGTCTGTACAGGTTGCCGCAGCCTGCGCGCGCGGGGTGTCGCCAGCCGCGGCAGCCTGTGCGCGTGGGGTGCCCCCAGCCGCCTGCGCGTCGTCAGCCGCCGCAGCCTGCGCACAGAGTGTCGTCAGCCGCCGCAGCCTGCGCGCAGAGTTTCGGCAGCCGCCGCAGCCTGCGCGCAGAGTTTCGGCAGCCGCCGCAGCCTGCGCCCAGAGTGTCGTCAGCCGCCGCAGCCTGCGCCCAGAGTGTCGTCAGCCGCCGCAGCCTGCGCCCAGAGTGTCATCAGCTGCCGCAGCCTGTACGCTCTACAAGTGAATCACAGGGCTCGATCGGACAAACCCTTAAACTTTATCATCTTATCAATGGTTCTGTTTGAAGGCCGTTTTTTGCATGCGAGACTGACCTCTGCAATGGAGAGAGGGGTGCAGAGGATATCGTGGTGTGAAAGGAGCCGTACGCTACAAGATTCATTCAGCATTTATCATACGGAGTAGCATGCAGGTCCGTACCTCGAGCAAGTCAATTTTCTGATACAGTTTTCTCATTTCTGCAGCTTTGGTGTAAATCTGAGGCACTTTTTCATTAACTACTTGAGAAGTATCGTTTCTAATCTGTGGAGAAAAAAAAAAATCACAAGAATCAAAGCTCAATGTTAGAATCACATCCAAAGAGTCAAGCGGCGCTCAAATTAAAAGAATATTTCTGTCCAGGATCCTGGGAGCATTTAGTAGATGGCGAGTGTACAGCAGGGTGAGCCCATATCTATATCATTGACTTGAACTTTTTTTTTTTTAAAGGTGTTTTCTGGAAGTTTTCAAGATGTTCCAAAGGGATGTTTACATGGAGCAGAAATGCTGCAGATTTTTTGCAGCATTTCTCTAAAAGACACAAAGTCAAAACACGCGCCATCAGTGTGGATTTTCACTCGAAATCATCTGCGTTTCGGCACCTGATTTCAGAAAATACCGCACTCCCCTTCGAAGTCTTCACGCTCTCTGTGCTTCCTCCACCGGGCTGGTCAGGTGATGCAGAAGTGACCAGTGGCACTATGCTCAATAGAGGCTGCCAGGTGCCCAGTGAAGGACGCGCCAAGAGCGCGAAGACTTCGAAGGTGAAGGGGGAATGTGGTATATTCTGAAATCAGGTGCTGAAGCGCAGCAGATTTCAAATCAAAATCCGCACTGATGGTGTTTTTCCGCTACGTGTAAACATACCATAAGGGTAGAGAATGGGCCAAAATAAAAAAACAAGCAGTACTCACCCATTAACTGACCCTGTGGTCTAGCACAGCGACTCTGATCCCAGAAGCTCCTGTTACGATCATATGACCACTACAGTCAATTACTAGTCTCAATGGTCATGCGCCATTCATTCACACATCACTGCTCAAACCAGTGATTGGCTGCAGTGACCGCGTCAATATTGAAAGGCATGTGAACACTGCAGGAACTTCTGTGGTGAAAGCCGCCGTGCGGGACGAAGAAGATTGTGTGTTTTTGTTTTTTTTTAAATTCTAGCCCCTTTTTCTGCCCTGAGAAACTTTTTCAAAACTCACAGAAAACCACTAAGTAGCGCATATCTAAATGCAGAAGGGAATTAAAGGACAACCGCAACAAAAGTGACAAAATAATGCTTCGGCGGGATCCAATTTTCCACCTTAAGTGACAGGTCTCAGGGCAGAGGCAGAATATTCTTTGTCACTAGCAAATGGCCTATATTGCTGCTAAAGAGAACCCCTATGGAGAATAGACAAGATCCACCCACCTTCGCAGCCGAGGACGTCTGGAAGTACCTACAGCCCCTTTTCACAATATGTTGTGGGATATACTTTGTGTCCCTCCCCCCCCCCCCCGTTCCCCCGCTCAAGAAAAAAAACATACAAATTTTAAAAATCACAACCAGTTCATCTGCTCTACTAGGGAGGATGACCGTCATAGAGCAGGGTCTTAAGCTCAGGATTCACCTCTATGACCCAGAATGTAGCGCCGGTCTTACAGAGAGCGTTCTTCCACTCTGGTGGACCTTAAACTATAGGACAGCCAGTCGTCGGAATGGCTATCCTGTAATACTATACTTTCCCTGCAGCGACCGTAGCAAAATTCTGAATGTAGGTAGCAGGAGCGGGGCGATCAGCCGTTTGCTCCTGGTGCCGCACTCTGAAAGGGGGTGACTCCGATGAGACAAATCCTTTATCTGTATGCAACTATATGTAAATGAATGGGGTAATATTCTGCAATTCTAAGCAGAGCGCCCAAATGGCACCCTCAGATCAACCATTTATAAAGCATCTTACCAACACACCATCAACGTCTGTGTTTGGAAAACCCCCGGATGCCAATGATGCTATGCGGCCTTGGTGGCATTTGTTGTAGCAATGAAGTCATGCCACTATTTTAGGGAGACCGATCTGGGGATTTAGGATTTGCAACACCCATTGGACACTTACGAACAAATCCCTGAGGCGTCACAAGTGAATATTGTGGATTGCTTGTGAGTTGTGACTAAACATGTAGGTCTGGCCTTGTCTTTCCGTGGGCTGCAGTAATGCATTCACACACTTGCTTATGATTTTGCAGTGTGACCTTACAATCTTGGTGTCTGACTATAGTGGCCGTGTCACCCTAGCCTCACAGCCGTTGGCGCAGCGGCATCCGACCTCATTCCTCTTCCCGGGTGATTGTGTGCGCACACTTCCGCTATAGTTTATGTACATTTGCAGGGCTGCGGAATACACAGTGCAGAGTGGGAAAGTCTCACATCCCCACAACACTGTATACATATATTAAAGGGGTTTTCCAGGGAGAATACTACTGATGACCTATCATAAGGATAGCTCATCAATAGTTGATCGGCAGGGGTCCGACGCTTGGAACCCCGATTGATTAGCTGAGCGGGCGCATGTTGTAAGCGCCACAATAACACAGAGGTTGGGTGTGGAAGCCTCCGCGCCGTCCTCTGTGTAGTGGCCAATGCTTGTAACTGCAGGTACAGCTCTCATTGAAATCAACGCAAGCTGTGCCTGCAGTTGCAAGCATCGGCCACTACACAGAGGTCGGCGCAAAGACTTCCGTTCCGACCTCTGTGTTATTGCGGTGCTGGCAGCATGCGCTCAGACAGCTGAGCGATAAACCCAGCCGATCAACTATTGATGACCTATCCTGAGAATAGGTCATCAATAGTATTCTCCCTGGAAAACCCCCTTAGGCCCAATGTCCACGGGCTGATTTGAACTGCAGAATCTGCGCGGGTCACCCGCTTGGATGATCCGCAGTTTAAGCCGCCGATAAGGGAAACATGGGCATCTGCACCTGAATTAAAGCATGCGGATTGGATTTGCTGATCTTTGGATGCAGAAATCAAATCACAGCATGCTCCATTTCAGTGCGGTTTCCGCACAGATGGCTTCCAATTGAAGTCAATGGAAGCCGCCTGATTTGCGGGAGAGCAGGAGTTTGGGGGAAAAAAAACACATCCACAGTAAAGAAAAAAGAAGACCCGGACAGGTGTGCACGGTCCTCGGCCGCAGAAAGGGTCGGAATCCAACTCGTCCGTGGACATCAGGCCTTACAGGGGTTTTATCATTTAAAAAAAAAAAAAAAATCTATACTCACCTATTCCTCCCCCGTCAGTCTCCTTACCGCATCTTCTCCCCACTGAGCTTCTGCAGTCCCTCGGGGTCACCTCACCGCACGCCGGCCGGCTTGTTATGAAGCCTGCATTCCTCTCATTCACTTCATGCTGGGTCAGTGGTCACATCCCTGTGATGTAGCGTCCACTGCCTAGGAAGGAATTCTGATCTATTGCCGAGACAGCTCGCACGAGCAACCTCTGAAGTAGATCAGCACTCCCCCTGCTGGCCTGTGAACTGTGATGTAATGTACATTGGCTGTCAGGAAGGAGACTGCCCATGAATGTACGTAACCTCAAAGGAAGGAGAGGAATCACCCATCTGGAGGGGAGGTGACCCCTTGGGACTGCAGGGGACAGGAGAAGATAGGAGAGGTGAAGATCTCATAAGTAGACTGACAGGGGAGGAATAGGTAAGTATAGAATTTTTTTTTAAAGACAGAACCCCTTTAAGTGTATCAAACATCACATACATGTTGTAAACCTACATTCAGGACTTACCATATCCAGCATCCCAACAAACTCATCAACTCTTACAAGTAAATCCTCCAGGCTCTTCTCCAAATTCTCAACCTGTGAGACACAGTAGAGGTTAGACTGTTGTTGAGAGCGGCTCCATGAAGAGATAAGCGGTTTGTGCTTCCTGCTGATCACTCCTCACTTTCTTTGCAGTACTCATTATATGGTACTAGAGATGAGCGAACGTACTCGGATAAGCACTACTCGTCCGAGTAATGTGCCTTATCCGAGTACCGATGTACTCGTCTTGAAAGATTCGGGACGCGCCGCGGAGCGGGGAGCTGCAGGGGAGAGCCGGGAGGAACGGAGGGGAGATCTTTCTCTCCTTCTCTCCCGCCCGCTCTCCCCTGCTCCCCGCGGCAACTCACCTGTCAGCAGCGGCGCTCCCTGAATCTTTCAAGACGAGTACAGCGATACTCGGATAAGGCACATTACTCGGACGAGTAGTGCTTATCTGAGTACGTTCGCTCATCTCTATATGGTACCTAAAATACCGACTGCAGTCCCCCCCCCCCATATTATCAGGGCCGCATACGCCGCTCGACTCCACACGGTAGATGGGCAGTGAAGGTATATTCACCCGCAGCAGATGGGATCCAGAAATTTCATTGGCTGAGAGTTCGTTCCATTTATCACACGGCCTGCTACAAGCCCGGCTCAGATGAATGGCTGCCACATGTGATCATACTCTGGGAGTCTGTCCATGGCCTCCATGACAGCGATGCCAGATCCATTTTCTGACAGATACCAGTAAACCCGACAGACTCCATTGTCTTTAACCCCTTAATAACAGGCCTATTTTGGTTCAAAGGACGCTACGATTTGGGGGGGATTTTATCTCCCATCTCCATCCCAGGCTGGTATGACTACAACAAAACCAAAACCAATTTTTTTTTTTTAGCTTTTTACCCACTTTTGCACAATAAAACCCCCTTTTTAAATTATTTTTTTTATAGATCATGGCATTCAAAATTCAATGACTTTTTGATTTTTGCGTGGACGGCGCTCCGTGAGGGCTTGTTTTTTGCGCGACGAGCTGCAGTTTTATTGGTAACATTTACGGCTTTTTCAATTGTTTTTTTTGGGAGGCAAGATGAACACAATAAGTTTTGTACCTGCGTGATGAATAGTGACTTAGATACATTGTAGAGGTCGTTAGGGATGGGATACTAAATATGAGGCCTTTAAAAAAAAAAATATATATATATATTCTTATACAAATGGGAATGTACACATAGAAAGGTTTTTTTGTTATTTTTGTAACTTTTTTTTTACACTATTCTTTTTACATTTTTAGGTCCCTGTAGGGGATTTGTACCATTAAAGCCCTGATCGCTATTACATCACGAAGTGCCGATAACCTTTTATATACTGCCATGTACATAGTTTGCAGCATGTAAAAAGAGCGAGGACTGATGTTCTCATTGCTCCCCTCTGTTGCAGCAGGAGACCAGCTGTCAATCACAGCTGACACCAACTGTGTAATGCCGCGGTCTCTCGCCTGCGCCATCCACAGGCCATAAGTTAATTTCCTATTGTGTTAAATGTCCCCCAGCCGGGACGCAATGACACATGTCCGCGAAAAAAATACAGTAAAAACGCAACGCCCGTCACGCAAATACACAACAGGAGAACGCGCCCTTACGGATTTATTCAGATTCGCACGGCCGACCATCTAGAGCTGCGTGCAGCAGGATAGGACTCGGCTAACGAAGCACTTGTACCTGGCGCCATTTTTAGGTTTGTGTCTTATACTACACCGTCAGTTATTTTTTATATATATATGCGCTGGAGCTAATCCTGCCCAAACTCCAGTCCTCAGGGCCCCCAACAGCTCATGTTGTCAGGATATCCTATAGTAAGACCGCCTGTGACAATGACAATAATCAGATGACATGTGGGGGGTCCTATGTACTAACATGTTATACAACCCGCGCTGGTAAACACCGCTAGTCACATGACCACGCAGGGCCACGCCCTCACCTCGGAACTGTGCTGTACTGGGAGGAGGAGGGCGGACAGCTGGAGCGCTGCAGAGCTGAGGACGTGGTCACATGACTCTGTGGCTGCCACTTCCTCGTCGCTCAGGAGCCCCACGGAGGCGCCGCTGCAAACGCTCTGACTCTGGGAGACATGGCCGCTGTCCCCGGGACTCCCACGGGAGGCACCTCCACCGGCCTCTTGTGGCGGCGGCCACTGTCCCGCACCAGCCGCCACCTCCATGCGACCTGAATGCTAAAGCTCCTGGGCGACACACGTGACACGGCTGCCTGGACGTCCCGTACGGGCGCCGGCTCGGGTCAATCTTCTACAGGAAGCGTTTATCCGCTGTCACGTGACAATCACTGTTCTCCACATCTCATTACTGTGCTTCGCTGTAATTAGAAGCCCCCATAGAAATCTACACAAACAGCAATAAAAACCAACAAGTTTAGTGCTGTGTTAGCCAGTTAATAACATAGCATTGGCCCAAATGGCAGACATTGGTGAGGGGGGCGCCCCCTCCAGGGCGAATGATGGCTGCCCTGCATACACAGAGGGGCTCGCCTCATGAATATATGTACTTATGAGGGTGAATTCACAAGAGCACGCCGTCCGCAGGAGAGACCGCACCTCCGCATGTTCTATTCTCGCACAAAAAGAGAACGCGCCGCCATTTTTCCGTCTTGCACCATTGCTGTGTGAGGAAAAAATCGCCATGTAAATACGCAAATTGCAAATATTGGGATGCATTTTCGTCTCGCACTGCACAAAACTCACACGACTCTCTCGCCCGTCTGAATGCAGCTTAAGGGCTCTTTGACGCGAAAAAAGTTGCGTGAAAAACCCCAGAATATTCTATTTTGGTGCCGACTACGCCCAAAACAGCCGGCATTAAACTTAATTGCCCATTAAAATCAGTGGGAGCTCGTGGGGTTTTTACACAACGTAATACGCAGGGAGGGCTCTTTTACACGGGTGTCCGCATCGCCGACAAAAATCGCAGCCGAAACCAAGTCGCAGCTGCATCTCGCGCTTTCAAGCCCATTCAGACGGCCAGGCTGTGGCGTATATACGCTGCTGCCCAGAATACCGTAGGGAGAGAGTTCAGCTCTGTTACACTCCCTCCCCCTTCACTCTCCTCTCCGCCACTAGCCGGCAAGGGGACGGTGCAGGAGCTTAGCACAGCTAGTCCTGCTTAACTCCCTCTCCAGCCTACGGGAGCTGCCATGAGGGGGAAGGTCTTTAGCAACGCGGGCCGCTGCTAAACTCCTCCCCTTTTCCGGCAGCTCCCATAGGACTATATGGCAACGGCTGGCGTGTTCTGGCAAAGGTAGTACAAGTCCTATGGTTTCTGGCATTGCGTAAAAGCAGCCGGCACCGTATGCGTTATCTTTTCCAGCCGGCTGATTTTACGCAGGGGAAAATCGCCCATCTGTAGACATGCATTGGAATCCAACGCTTCAGATGGGCGCGATTTTACGCCCACGGTTTATCGCGGCAAAATAGCCGAGACAAAACGCCCGTGTGAAAGAAGCCTGAATGTGCACTTCAGTTGTGCAAATACACTGCCTATTTATGTGACTGAAATACGCATGCGCCCATGAACCATCCCTAAGCTCTCGCTCACGACCTGAAGGTTGCAAGTTCAATCCTCGTATGGTTCAGGTAGCCGTCTCAAGGTTGACTCAGCCTTCCATCCTTTCCGAGGTCGGTAAAACGAGTGTGCAGCATACTGGGGGGTAATAATGGAAGCGCTGCAGAATAAGTTGCTGCTATACACATAACAAGATTTAATAGTGATAACATTCTCTGTCGGCACAAATCTGGCAATATCAAGTTTATATTGGTTTTTTTTATTGGGTTTGCTGTTGCATTCCAAGAGCCATAACATTTTTATTTTTCTACCGCTGCCCTATGAAGGCTTGTTTCCTGCAGGATGAGCTCTTCATTTATCCCACTTTTGGGAATGTACAACATTTCGATCACTTTTATTCCTTTTTTTTTCTAGAGGCAGGAATAAAAATCTGCACTTCTGGCCCGGGTTACTTCTTGTTTATAGTATTTACCTGGAGGTATAAATAATATGTTAAATTGATTCTGCTGGCCAGTACGATTACACATATGGCCGGCTGCACACGACCAGACTTGAACTGCGGAATCCGCAAACGTCAACCGCGTGGATGATTCGCGGCATTTCGCATTCATTAACAAATATAGAACATTCGCATGTCCATTCACACGGATTGGCTGTGGTTACCCGCTTTATCACCTAGCGACAGCGCGGGAAAAGCAGTGATTTAAAAAACGAAACAAAAAAACTGTACTGCATCTGTCAGACGAGGAGCCATCTAGACCATCTGCAATACATGTATGTGCAGATGCCGGCCGGGCACAGGGTCAGATTCCACTGTGGGCTCCCGCATGCAGAATCTGACCAGTTCGCCTGCAGCCGGCCTATGTCAAATGATATCGTTTTTTAAATATTTCACTTCTTTTTCACAAAAAAATATTTTTTTTGTATTGCTGTATTCTAAGACCTAACATTTAGTTTTTTCGTCAGCGGTGTAGCATGAGGGTTGCTTTTGTGGGACAAGTTCTACTTTTTAATGCTAACACTTGGTGATCCACATGACTTTTTCATAGGATTCATCTTGTGGGTTAAATAACGTACTAACTTTTTACGTGGGTCATTATGATATCAAATTTGTGATGATTTTTTATGTATTGAACGGGGAAAGGTGGGGTTTTGACTTTTTAAAATGTTACTATATATTCTTTACATTTTTTTTTATCCCACTAGGGAAATTGAATGTCATTACATTTGCTTGTTTCTATAATACTCTGCAATACTACAGCATTGCAGTATATTGGCCTATGAGACCCAGACTCTAGCTGAGCCTTAAGGCCTCCTTCACACGGGCGACAAAGTTGCGTGATTTTGGAGCATTGCTACGATGCTACAAATCACATGTATGAGAAGCCCATGGTATCCTATGGTTTCCTTCACACATGAGATGTTTTGTAGCATGCTACAAAACGACACACAAACCTCACAGGTCCTGCGATATGCCCGCGACTTGCTAGGTTTTGTAGCCCATGTTTCTCTATGGAGCCTTCCTCTCTGTTGCATCGCATCGCACGAAAACGTGGTTTGCATGCGATGCGATGCAACTTTGACAGTAGCAGATGCTACAAAGTCGCGTGATTTTGTAGTATCACATGCAACTTTGTAGCGCTCAAAAATCGCAGCAATATCATACGTTACAGCTATGCGATATCGCTGCGATATCGCAGTGATGCGGTGTAGCCCGGTTGAAGGAGGCCTAAAGGTCACTGTAGCTTCCAGATGCCATAGCAATTCCGCCGACACACCAAGATCATAGGGCATGGCGTGTCGGCATTCGAATGCATCGGAGTAAGGCCTTTGGTGACCACCATAAATAGGCGTATGGGCGGTTACGGGCTGTGGCACTTGCTGTGCTTATGTGACTGAGGGGGAACGGTGGGCCTCCATACTCCTGAACACCAGGACCTCCATGATCACATTGATCTCTCGCTGTAACACAAGTCGATAGCTGATAAGTTTGAGGCTGGTCTCACACACAACATTTTCATTGTTTTCATTGAAGTCTATAATTAAATATAAACCGCATTTTATACAGTTGTTTTATTTTTTGCCAGTTCTTTTTTTCTTCAAAACATGTTACAAATGTAACAAAACCGCTTGGAACGCATGGTGGTTTTTAAAATCACCGAAAAAAGCAAGCATATACAGAAGAAGGGTGCATTCCCACGAACGTATATCGACTCGGTTTTCAGACCGAGCCGATATACGTCGTCTTCCTCTGCAGGGGGGGGGGGGGGGGAGGATGGAAGAGCCAGGAGCAGGAACTGAGCTCCCGCCCCCTCTCTGCCCCTCTGCACTATTTGCAATGAAAGGAGGCGGGATGGGGGTGGGGCTAAGTTCCAAGAATTAGCCCCACCCCATCCCGCCTCTCCCCATTGCAAATAGTGCAGAGGGGCGGAGAGGAGGCAGAGAGGGGGCGGGAGCTCAGTTCCTGTTCCTGCTCCTGGCTCTTCCATCCCCCCTCCCCCCCCTGCAGATGAGGAGGATGTATATCGGCTCGGCGTGAAAAACGAGCCGATATACGTTCGTGGGAATGCACCCGAAGTGTGAGAGAATGTGGCCTAAGGCTGGGGCAACACAGCAGCTTTCAGGATTGAATGGGGTCGTGGTGCAAGTTACAAATTGACGTATCCACGGCTTGCAAAAAGAAATCCAACCTCGGTGCATTTTCTGCGATTTACGGTCACGACAAGCTGCGGCTCGCATTGTGCCCCATTCATCGCACTGCGAGTGTGAGGGCACAGGGCAACACATCGGGCCACAAGGGTTCATGGATTGTGTACCTGACGGCAGTGGACATTTGGTGATTTTGACAGCTGAGACATGTGACCATTCTGTAGATCCACAAAATAGCTCACATGTTTAATAGACAATAACGTTTTTTTATATTAACATAACTAGATTAATAAAGCTGGGTTATAGGCCACAGACAACCTTTTACTTTGCAGTTTCTCGCCCTTTTTTCACACATTTTAAAAAGAAAAAATAATAATAATCCCCTCACCTGGAAGGAGTTGTTAGAATTGAATGACACTTTCTCTGTGTGATTGTAATGTTGATAAAAGTAAGTAATTACAATATCAGAGCAAAAGGAGAATTTATTGTGGAGAACTGAACACTTGAAGTGAGGTTCCAGTACCCTGTTGTACAGCCTCCAGCTTGGATGTAAGATGTGATACAGGGAAAGGGGGCTTGGGGGAGGATGGAGGCTCCAGTACCCTGTTGTACCGCCTCTAGCTGGGATAGAAGATGTGATGCAAGCGGGCATGGAGGCTCTAGTACCCTGTTTTCTGCCTCTAGCTGGGATACAAGATGTGATACAGGTGGGCATGGAGGCTCTAGTACCCTGTTGTACCGCTTCTAGCTTGGACACAAGATGTTATACAGGGGGGCATGGAGGCCCCAGTACACTGTTGTACCGCCTCTAGCTTGGATGCAAGATGTGATATGGAGAAAGGGGGCTTGGGGGAGGATGGAGGCTCCAGTACACTGTTGTACCGCCTCTAGCTGGGATAGAAGATGTGATACAGGGAAAGGGGGCTTGGGGGAGGATGGAGGCTCTAGTACCCTGTTGTACCGCCTCTAGCTGGGATAGAAGATGTGATACAGGGAAAGGGGGCTTGGGGGAGGATGGAGGCTCTAGTACCCTGTTGTACCGCCTCTAGCTGGGATAGAAGATGTGATACAGGGAAAGGGGGCTTGGGGGAGGATGGAGGCTCTAGTACCCTGTTGTACCGCCTCTAGCTGGGATAGAAGATGTGATACAGGGAAAGGGGGCTTGGGGGAGGATGGAGGCTCTAGTACCCTGTTGTACCGCCTCTAGCTGGGATAGAAGATGTGATACGGGGAAAGGGGGCTTGGGGGAGGCTGGAGGCTCTAGTACCCTGTTGTACTGCCTCTAGCTGGGATAGAAGATGCAATACAAGACGGCATGGAGGCTCTAGTACCCTGTTTTCTACCTCTAGCTGGGATACAAGATGTGATACGGGTGGAAATGGAGGCTCTACTACCCTGTTGTACCGCTTCTAGCTTGGACACCAAGATGTTATACAGGCGGGCATGGAGGCTCTAGTTCCCTGTTGTACTGCCTCTAGCTTGGATACAGGATTTGATAAAGATGGGCATGGCAGCTCTAGTACCCTGTTGTACTGCCTCTAGCTGGGATACAATATGTGATACGGGTGGGCATGGAGGCTCTAGTACCCTGTTGTACCACTTGTAGCTTAGATATAAGATGTGATACAGGCGGCATGGAGGCTCTAGTACCCTGTTGTACCGCCTCTAGCTTGGATACAAGATGTGATACAGGCAGGCATGGAGGCTCTAGTACCTGGTTGTACCACCTCTAGCTTGGATACAAGATGTGAAACGGGCAGCATGGAAGCTCTAGTACCCGGTTGTACCGCCTCAAGCTTGGATGCAAGATTTGATATGGATGAGCATAGAGGCTCCAGTACCTGTTATACCGCCTCGAGCTGGGATACAAGATGTGATACGAGTGGGCATGGAGGTTCTAGTACCCTGTTGTACCGCCTCTAGCTGGGATACAAGATGTGATATGGGTGGGCATGGAAGTTCTAGTACCCTGTTGTACCGCCTCTAGCTTGGACACAAGATGTGGTACAGGAGGTTATGGAGGCTCTAGTACCCTGTTCTACCGCTTCTAGCTTGGATGCAAGATTTGATACAGATGGGCATGGTGGCTCTAGTACCCTGTTGTACCACCTCAAGCTTGGATGCAAGATGTGATACGGGGAGGCATACAGGCTCTGTATGGTATCCTGAGGCATATCAGTCCATATTTGCTGTAACTGAGCATCTAGATCGTGCAAACTCTTAGGCTGTTGGAGTTGGTGTCCCAGATGGTCCCATACATGTTCTATTGGTGATAAATCTGGCGCCTAGGCAGCCACAGAAATGTGACAATGTTGTGGAGGAATTCCTATGACCCCTTTGCTGTTTCCAGCTGGAAAATGTCTCTTGGAAGTTCTGCCATGAGAGGAACACGTGGCTGCAGGATGTCTTGAACAGATCGCCGAGCTGTCATTGTCCCTCGTACCACTACTAGGGGGGACAGACTGTCGTATGTGATGCGCCCCCCAGACCAACATGCCAGCGGTGGGGGCAGAATTGAGGCGCTCATCCCTAGGTCTCCAGATACAAAAACGGCCATTGTCCATGCGCAAACTTAACCTGGATTTGACACTAAAGACAACCTGGTTCCACTCCATAGCAGTTCAGTTAAGTCATTCACAGCACCACTTTAAACGGACGTGACGGTGTATGTCATAGGCAGTACATGTAATGGGTGCCGTAAGACCAAATGTCCTTCAGCCAAGTGCCTGGAAATGGTTCCAACAGACACAGGGATATTATGATGGTGGCACCTGTCTTTGCATGGTGGACAAGGAAACAGATGGAGCAGCTTGGAGTTGTCAGATGATCAGACAATGCTCCCCACTGGTGGTCTGTCGAGGGCGTCCTAATTCCGGTTGTCTTGTGTGCATGCCCTCATGCATCCACTGGTCCCAACACCTCCTAACAGTCTGGTCAGAACGGCCCGGGTGGCAGCAATTCATCGAAACAACGATCCAGCTTCTCACATCCCAATAATGCACCCCCTCTGAAACTCCGTTAACAGGGTGAAATCTCTGTGGTTGCATCGTAGAAGCGTCTAGTGATCAACAAGCTCTACACAAGTGGAAGAAGAGGTCACCACACACAAGGAGCCTCCGAGAGCCTTTTATAGGCCAAGCATGGAACCACTTTTAGGGCCTTCGGTGACAAGACCGTTCATCTAATCACAGCACAGCTCTAATCATTTGTATATCCGCCTGAGATGTAACTACATGCTGAGTTTTGCAGCAAAACGACAAGTTCTTCTAGGAGCTGAATTTATTTAATTTTTTTGACAGTGTATGATAGTTGTATAACTTGTCAATTATACCCTGATTAAGGGCTTCCTCACACTGGCGACCGCAATATTGCTGCGAGAAAAATCGCAGTTCTGCTTATGAGAGGTTTGTGCACCAGTGATGTTTTTTCTTACAAAAATATCATTGCCGCTTGCGATTTTCTCACAATAGATAATGGGAGCTTCTACGGTTAAAGACGCATCGCATGAAAATCATAAGTTTTTGCGATGCAGTGTGATAAAACGAAGGAAACAAAATCTAAAAACATAAAACATAAAGGAGATTTAAAAAAAAAAAAAAAAAAAAAAAAAAAAAGCAAAACGCAGAAAGATAAGACATGCCGCGATTTACAAATCTTGCACCATCATCGATGTGAATGAAACCATTGAAAAACACTGGTTTCATGATAGTTTTGCGTTTTCACTCGCACCACGCAAAAATCACACGATTTTCTCGCAAATGTGATGGCACCTTAAGTTTGACTTACATAAAACCTAAAGAGGACTGTACACATATAGGATAGACAGAATATTCCTTTCAGAAATATTACATCAAGTCTACAAAAAGATCCTGTTGAACTGGGATTATTCTTAAAGTGACAAGCCTTATTTAAATAGAGGATATACATCATTAAAGGGAACCTGTCTCCACCATCTCACCCCTAAAATTGACTTCACTGTTCGTCAGGATGTAATCAATCACTTCTAATGCTCTCTTTTTTCCTAATAAGCCTATGCCTCTCTGCAATTAGGTTCTAAGGGTACGTTCACATGTAACGGAAATACCGCAGAATTTCTGCTGAGGATATTTCCGATGGTGCGGCTTTTTTTTTTTATTTGGAATAATTTTACTAGGTGTGAACATTTACCCTAAGGTTATCCCATGTCGTATGCAAATCAGCAGAGAAGAGCCATGCCGATTTGTGAGGAGAGGTGCTAACCACACCCCCTTCTGCTTTCTAAAAACAGCTCATTGCAGCCCCCTATTATACAGAAAATTAGGTATATCAATAGAAGTAGGACATGGGAAGTGCAGATGACTCTTCTCTGCTTATTTGCATATCACATGGGCTAACTGTGGAACCTTATTGTGGAGGTACATGGGCTCATTAGCAAAATAGTAGGCACTAGCAGTAATTTCATGGGCGAGATGACGTTGACAGGCTTTCAGGATGAGGTTTTTTTTATTTTATTTTTTTCTTTAAATATTGTGAAATGTAGGCATTGTGTATAATGCCCACAAAAACAAGTATTGACCTAAAAAAACAAAAACATACAGTGCCTGCGCCTCTGAGTGGGCAAAGTCTGTGAGCTAGCCCTTCTCTGTCCCTCTTTGACGAAGTCAGATTCTCAAAGCGATGGTGGCTGGAGGGAGGTGAGCTGATAAAGTCCTGACTGCTGTTCTAATGAGTCCTGATACATCAATCATTGTGTTGGTTAAACGAGCGGCAGCGTATTAGGTAAGGAGTCGGAAGCTGAGGACAACCCGCGTCTTGACACCATGTAGCAGCTGGCAGGGAGAGAGCCAGACCTGTCCAACTTTGCGAGTATCCCATAGACGCTGTGGTGTCTGGCCAGCCTGTCAGCGTGAGTGCAGTGGAGGAGCGGGCCGCCACGAGGCTGGGCTGGCACTGCTGGTGGCGACTGCCCACGAGGCTGTAGTAGTGCACCTTGGAAGAAAATGAGGGGTGGATGGTGCAAAACTGGAAGACGATGAGGTTAGATGGTATAAAGGGTGTACTCCTATCTTCTAGTGTAAAGGAAAAAAAAAAAATAGGTTGGCCGCGGGCAAAGGGAGGCCCCCGTCCACTGCTGATGGCCGTATATTATACTTTGCCAGATTACCTTTTGGCATCACCTAGAATGATTAGGACAAATGTGTAAAATATTCATTATTTCATACTTTGGCGTCCCATTTTTGGCTTTCGAAATAGAGTGCCTAGACATATATAATGACTCATTTATTGATGTTAGAATGAAAACACATTATTTCACATTTTGCCTAAAACACGTTAAACCGTCTATAAAATATCGAGGGGTTTTGTACAATGTCCACATTTTACACTTTGCCTATAATTTATCCAATATTTACACATAAATAGGAATATAGCGAGGACTGCTTTTACACCTGCGCTGAGGCTCAGTTCAGGGTTTCTGTCTTGCTGTTCTGTTTTTGGAGGAGAGAAACGGAAATAAAAAAACAGAAAAAATGATTCGTTTTGTATGCCATTGCCTTCAATGGGGTTTAAAGCAAAAAAAAACGTAAAGCAAAATAGAAACGACTTACGTTTTGCTTCCATTCCATCAGGTTTCCATTTTTTTTTAACGTAAAAGTAACACTGCAGACTGCGTTACTCTTCCATCCAAAAAACAGAAACCTAATGGAATGGAAACAAACTGAAGCCTGTTTAAGACCCCGCTGAAATGAGTGGGGGGGGGGGGGGGGGGGGGGGGAAATATATGAATTTTTTCCCCAGTTTATTTCAGTTTCTCTACTTCAAAAACGGAAACCCTGAACTGAGCCGTAACACAGGTGTGAAAGCAGCCCAACAGTCATTAGATGTACTGCATTCTTTTATCATCTTAGCAACCCCCACCACCTTGTTAGCAAAGGCTTCTCCCCCCGCACTACTACTCCCTTCCTAAAGAGGGCTGCTGATAAATGGTCACATGACCAGACATGGCCATCAGGACACTGCAGAGGCACTAGTTTCCTGAACACCAGGACCTGCACACGCGTACGTATTCAGTCACCTTACGACCAAACCTTCAACTGCAGGGTTTCCGGCGTGTCCTTGCACGTGAGTGAAGCCATTGAAATCAATGGGTTCTGTTCACTGCGTATTGTGCACTCAAACACGTACGGGTGAAGCCGGCTTAGCTTTTACATTTAGGCAGGCTTTCTGGACTGCAAAAGAAACTACTTACCACTAATCTTCTGCTCAGCCGTTTCCATTCCTGCGATTGGAGGGGGGTCACCATTATGGTTCCCTCACTGATGAGGCTTATGGCATAACTTTATGAAGGCCTCCCCCTAGACTGGGCAGCGATCATGCTGAATTTCCCCAATAAACCACTAACTCATTAGGCTATATATATATATTTTGCATCCATGTCAGACACTCCTGGGGCAGATCCAGCATAAAGTGGTGCAGCATGCTGCGCTTTTTTTTCTGGAACAATATTGGAGAGCATGGCGGAAGTCAGACAAACTTCATTCTAGCCAATGGAGTCAGTGAGGCGTTGGCTAGAATAGAGCCAATGGAGTCAGTGAGGCGTTGGCTAGAATAGAGCCAATGGAGTCAGTGAGGCGTTGGCTAGAATAGAGCCAATGGAGTCAGTGAGGCGTTGGCTAGAATAGAGCCAATGGAGTCAGTGAGAACAAGAAAGCCAAATGCAAATGTGAACAGAGCCTCAGTCTTCAGCCACTCTTTAGGTCCCTTGTAACCGGTGAATTGATTGGACAGCTAGACAAAAGGGCATTTTATAATGTTAGGGTGCTTCCACACGAGCTGAATATTTCTGCAATCCGCGCCTAAAAATGTAGAAGTATAATAAAGATAAAAAAACTTATCCCGCGCCTTAGCTGGAGACTAATCTTTTTTTATTTTAAAAGATAAAATAAACAACGCGTTTCGACACTGCAAGTCTTTTTCAAGTTTATGATCTAAAATAAGTATTATTCAATCTTAATTGCACGAGAGGCACATTTCAAATTGTATTCTTAAAAATGTAGAAGATTATTCACCGAAATCCGTATTCAACTTGTGGAATATGAAGCGTAATTCCGCAGCAGATTAACCCATTCCAATCCACTGTCTGACGTCTTCTGACATTGGAGCTGTACAAGCTTCAAATCAGAATGTATGAAGACGCCCGACAGGGTATTCTTACCGTCTATTGCCAGCCACTCTGCTGTCGGATCCTCTCTGGTGCGCGCACACACACTGGCATTAGCCAGCAGATGGCACTGTTGTATAACAGCAAAAAGAGAAAGCCTTTTAGGAAACCCTGAATCCAAAATTGGATCGGAAAGGGTTAAGTTGTGTCTTTAGGTACGGATTGCGGAAATATACCGCTCATGTGAAAGCGCGCTCATGTTGGGTCTCAAAGTCTTGGCATTCGTAATCCTGCCTTACATTCAGATTTAATGCTGTAAAACACACACTAAATAGACTTTGTATGGAGTATAAAATACATGTATTTGCAGCTTTTTTTTTACCGTTTCTTTGGCAGCGATATTATAGCCTAAGTTTTGGGTGCTTTTTTTGTACCAAACTTTTATTTGGAAGAAGTGAGCTTCAAAAACATATGTACAGTAATTACTTCTACCATTCAGTCGTAATTAGACATTGTGTATCGTGCAAATCACTATTACTGCTTGAAGGGATGATGTACAATTTACACGGTAGAGTCACATTTTTAATAACCATTACTACAATGTCCAAGTTGTTCTGTTCCATAGAGCCAGTAAATTCTTTCCTTGAAATATCAATTTCCTTGGGAAAAAAAGCCTCCTCCCCCCCCCCCCCCCACTCCTTCAAATACATAGCAAATTGGCTTCCACATTTTAACTATCCTCAGGATAGATCATCAGTAGTTAAATCAGCGACGGTCTACTGCCCCGAACCCTGGCCAATCAGCTGCTTGCCGAACCACTTTGGTTATAGGAAACACACAGAGCTCTGTTCTCTCTGTAGTGGCCTGGCTTAGTATTGCAGGCAAAGTTTTCATTGAAGTGAATGGGAATTCAATACCAAAACAGTGCCACTACAGAGAAGGGAGCTGTGCGTTTCTTTTAACTCCTTGGCTCCATACACTGACAGAGCAGCCCAGCAAATAGCTGATTAGGCAGGGACCTCTGCTGATCAACTACTGATAACCTATCCTAAGGATAAGTTACCAATAGTTCAGATGTGAAAAACCCCTTTAAAGAGCCACTCCAGTGAATTTTGTCCCCTCGTATATATGTTAGCTACTATTACCTTGTTTAGTTAAAGGGGTTGTCTCGCGAAATCAAGTGGGGTTAAGCACTTCTGTATGGCCATATTAATGCACTTTGTAATATACATCGTGCATTAAATATGAGCCATACAGAAGTTATTCACTTACCTGCTCTGTTGCTAGCGTCCCCGTCGCCATGGTTCCGTCTAACTTCGGTGTCTTCTTGCTTTTTTAGACGCGCTTGCGCAGATGGATCTTCTCCCTTCGGCTGGTCTTGGAAGCATTGGCGTTTTGGCTCCGCCCCCTTGTACGCGTCATCGCGTAGCTCCGCCCCCGTCACGTGCCGATTCCACCCAATCAGGAGGCTGGAACCGGCACACGTCATGGGGCAGAGCTAAGCGATGACGCGTACAAGGGGGCGGAGCCAAAACACCGATGCTTCCGAGACCAGCCGAAGGGAGAAGATCCATCTGCGCAAGCGCGTCTAAAAAAGCAAGAAGACACCGAAGTTAGACGGCACCATGGCGACGGGGACGCTAGCAACGGAGCAGGTAAGTGAATAACTTCTGTATGGCTCATATTTAATGCACGATGTACATTACAAAGTGCATTAATATGGCCATACAGAAGTGCTTAACCCCACTTGCTTTCGCGAGACAACCCCTTTAATGGTTGTCTGAAAATTCCCATAGTCCTCCTCAGTCGAATAATGTGATATTATTGTGCCCGCCTTAGCAATACTTGCCTGTTTTCTCAGGAAGTCAGCATTTCAGCACCAACTCTATGATGTAATTGCATGCACTGTACCACACTGGCTCTTCACAGGTAAGAGACGGAAACTATCACAGTTATTAAGAGGCCACACAGTTATAATGAAGAGGACAGTTCAGCCGATACTTTATGGTGTTTAGCATATTTAGGAGACTGCAGAAAGTAATGATGATCACACTGTCCTCCCAGCAGTCAGAGATGGTACTGGCTCTAGCTGTGCATGTGATGCTGTACCGATGCATCATGGAATTACTAGCACAGAATTGAGGGAGAAAAAGCAGGGCATAATTGTTAATCAAGATGGTGTTTGATAAGTATCAGAAAGGAGGCGACACTGCATGGAAATTAATATATACATTGAAGACATCCAGAGTGTGGCAATCAGGTGAGGTGTGCAGTGATGGAAAAATGTGTGTTTGCTGGAGTGTCCCTTTAAGATAATCTTGAGATAGTACTTGACAAGAATGATACTTACAATAGCTCCTACGCCAGTATTTGGTTTCCAATGGCTCTCTCACACGAGCGTGTTACCGCACTTACCTCGCAGCAGTACGTAATATATTGCGTACCGACAAATACCCAACATCACTATCATGACGTGTATACACACATACCATGCAGCAGCATAGTGCATGTCACGGTTTTTTGTATTGACAGTCGAGTTAGTTACCGCGTAATACGCGCCCAAAACCTGTGTGTGCAGTAAAAACCGCTCACGTGAGAGAGCTTCAACACAACAGGGAGGATCTCCATGTGCAACCGTGTAAAATGCACTGGCCTGTTGAAGAAACCCAACAAACATGTAATTAACATTTATTATAACAGACACCGCGTGCAGATTTATACACAAACGCAGATCAGGACCATTAAAAGTTAGTGTTCTGGCTTTATTTAACATATTTTTAAAATACAAATGTATAAAACACTGGTAGCTGTCCATTCAGATTTGAGGCCTTAAATAAAAAGACAAAAGAAAAAAACACAACCAAAAACTGGAATGTATTGTATAGATTTCATATAATTTAGTCCTTGTTCTCTACCCACAGAATATAGAGGTTTTTTGAAGGCAAATTCTCTGATATCGCAGAAGTGGGGGAAAAAAAAAAAAATCAAGTACGATCACTCCTAGCAGATCCGCGTCAAAGTCTGCATGCACTACGGGGACTCGGGAGGCAGATTTCACCCCCTTATTTGAAGAGGTAACGCCGTGCTAAGAGCGCGCAGCATAAATGGACATGCTTCGGATTTAAAATTCACACCGCGGGTCAATTTACCTTGCAGATTTTTTTGGGCAGCATGTAAATGCGATTTCTTAACATCTCATCAACAAAGCTTCTGGGACTGCGAAATACAGGCAATTCCCCATGGAAAATCCACAACATTTCTGTGTGTGAACATACCCTTAGGCTAGAGCAATATCGGGTCATGATTCACGGCCTAATATCGCCCTCGCCGTCCGTGTGAATGCCTCAGTAACATGAAGCGTTATCATGGGAAAACAGCCTCACATCACTGTGGGGCTGAAGGGAATCCCCGCCGCGGCTGTCACAGCCGCACCAGGGGATCACAGAGTTCTCCCATTGCTTTCAATGGGGCAGGCGCCGCTGCAGCCGGTCCCATTGAAAACAATGGGTGATATCGCAGGAGGATAGAACATGCTGCAATGCGTTTTTCGCATAGCATCACGATGCTGTTCAGGAAAATATCACTTGTGTATACTGATCCCATTCAAACGAATGAAGTTCATATTTGTGCGAGGTTTCCACATCTTAACTATTGGTGACTATCTTCAGGATAGGTCATCAGTAGTTGATCAGTGACAGTCCAGTGCTCCGAACCCTGGCCAATCAGCTGATTGCTGAGCTACTTGGTTATAGGAAACACACACACAGCTCCGTTCTCAGTAGTGGCCTGGCTTGGTATTGCAGGCAAAGTTCTCATTGAAGTGAATGGGAACTCAATACCAAAACCATGTCCCTACAGACAGAACGGAGCTGTGCGTTTCCTTTAACTCTTTTACTCCATACACTGACAGAGCAGCCCAGTGAATAGCCGATTGGGCAGAGACCTCTGCTGATCAACTACTGATGACCTATTCTAAGGATAAGTCACCAATACTTCAGATGTGAAAAACCCCTTTAACCCTTTCCAATCCAATTTGTATCCTGGTTTTCCTAGTGGGCTTACTCTTTTTTTGTCGTTGTACAACGGCGCTATATGCTGGCTAAAGCCAGTACTGCATGAGGTGACACGTTGGACAGGCTCTGACAGCAGGGAGGCTGGCAATATACAGTAAGAGAACCCCAACGGACATATTCCAACATCGGAGCTGTACGGCCTTAAATCATAATGTCTTCAGGGGGTCAGACAGTGGATTGGAAAGAGTTAAAGAGCAACACACAAATCTCGCACGATTTTCTCAGGCCGTGTAAAACCGGCCCTAAAAAGATCTTGAGATTTAGTGGTAGATTATAACTAACAAGCAGATATGGTTAAGACGTATGCAGGAAACCACCAACTGATGTTTTAACATACTAAAAAGTGACAGTGGGCGTTTACTTATGGTTCTTGTAAAATTAGAGAGATTGCTTCTAGATTGTTTCTAGATTGTAACAGTTGATAAACATGTGGAATCTTCGAGTTCATTCAACGCTGTTATTCAGAGAAATATTTTGGCGGTCTTTCGAATTCCTAAAGTCAGAGTTTAACATTACGGCATACACATGTATATATATTGATGGTAGATGAAGACACTTTAAAGATGGTGGAAGCACAATAATCCAAATAGGTCAGGAATGGTCTTTAAAAGGGATTCGGACAAAATCTGATGTAGGCAGCCCCACATGATTTGCTAACGACAATATTCACAGACAGATAAGCATGAACACTTGTAGTGCAAGGAGCGGCTTTGATCTCCATGTACTTTCTTCTGCTCAAACATGATTGCGTTCTCTACCACAGTTGACCAGCAAGTGGAGCTGTTGAGCCAAGTAACCAGAATGCAGCTTGTACTGGCACCTAATTGAAGACATCCTAGACCGAAAAAATATACAGTTAGAAACCTAAAACCTGGAGGGAACTTTACAAGGAGCTCAGAATTTTGCATGTCATGATAGGGAAGTAACAGGCCACCACATGAAGAAGAACGTACCACAGAAATACTGAGTGGTTTTTAAGATTATTAAGTCACCAGATGCTACGATCTGATTCTACTTACTGTTTAACAGTACAAAGCCCTGCATTATAACATAGAATGAGCTACATTTTTCTACTCCTGTAGATTCGCTATGAAAAGAGAGGAAGATTTGGTAATGCACCCGGTGAAGAAGCGGAGGCCGACGAGAGAGGTTGCTTCACACAGGCACAAAACAGCATCCAAGCAAATCAAAAATTTCCAGTACTAGCATGGAATCCAAAAAATATACTTAGGAAACATAATGTACCATGGAACTGCTCAACATCAAAGTCACAGGCAAATGTTCAGATTTCTCCTTTAAGACATGTACCTTGTAGGCCAATGAACACATTGACGAGACTTTGATACTGGTCATAAATGTTTAAAGTGTAATCACAGTGCCATCCTCCTCAACGCCCCCCTTGGGTATCACCAAGCTATTCCTTGGGTCAGCCTTTAAACTGCTCAAAATTTTGTGGATGCTTCCATTACTCTCCCGGCCAGAATGGTTCAGAGCCAAGTCTCTTTCCAATCGGTGGCTGAGGCTGCTGCCATTGATACGGGAAAAGCTGCCGGAAGGTAGGCTGTGAGATTTGGGAATGTTGCGTGGCTCGAGGCTACCTTCGATGACAATATCGGCATCATCGTCACTCTCCATGTCATCAGGGTTAAAATTATGTAATAGGTGGGCAGACGGTAAGCTGTGGTGGCTCGCCGTACTGTCTGTCGATTGCCCAGAGCTGCCGGACATCCGGCTACTCCGAATAACATTGTTTCTTTGGTTTGCAGGTTTAACAGTAATTATTAGATTGTGGCTGTTGGCAATCATCATATCTGTGACCTGGTCAAGAGTCTTTCCAGCTACCTCTATACCGTTGACTTCTAGAACCTCATCGTTCACAGCTAGTAGCCCGGTGCTCTCTGCCAATCCACCTGGAACCATCCTAGAAATGAATATCCCTGGGACTTTCTCCAATCCATGAGGGGTAACTCTCACACTAGTTCCATCTCGAATATAGAATCCCAGAGGTTTTTCACACCCGTGTCTATACAATCTCACACGTCTATGTGTCTCAGGAAGTATGTCCACGTCAATGATAGAAGAGACTGGTCTAAAGTCGTGTGGCATGCTAATGTTGATATGAGGTTTCTTATGGCGAAGGCTGTCATTCCGTAATGCCACCAGAGCGTTTTTCTTCTTTCGGTTTAAGGTTGCAGACCCAAAGGTGTTGTAGTCAACTTCTTCTGCAAGTAGATAAGACAAAAGACATTAGACTAAATCATTATATCAATGTACCATGTTAATCTAGTCTACTGCTAAGAGCCTCAAGGTAGAGGAGGGATAGAATGGATAACATCATGGGAATACAAGGCCAACTAATAATTAGACTGGCAGGAAGATACATCCACATGACCAGGAGAAATAAGGATATTATAACCCGTTATGAACAAGTTTAATAAAACCATTAAAAAAAAAAAACCTTACAGAAGAAAAATATTGTAAGAAACCGGAAAAACACATTTGATAAGAGTTGGCAGAAGAGAGTAGAATCTCATTGTTAGCGGAGATTGTTATCAGTTCGTCTGTCAGGCCCAGTCATGTCACAGGCACAAAGACCACAACAAGGATTAGCAAATCCACAAAAGGCATGCCAGAAAATAAAATACATGCAGTAAAACGTTGTAATGGAAGGAAGGATGCATACAGGCTCTAAGGATTTATAGAGATATTGCAGACCTTGCCTTTACTACCGGCATCACTATCTTATCAATGTCATCATACTTGGACATAAGGCACAAGAAAGCAGAATAAATCCTGCAATAGAACTTCCAGTGGACCTACAATACTGTGCAAAAGTTTTGTATGTGTTCCTAATGTGTATATGGGTTTCCTTTTGGTTCTCCAGTCACACAAAAACATGCTGCTGGGCCAATTTCATGGGAAACTAGTTGACCTTAAGGCTTTTTTTTTTTTTAAACACACATAAGGATAATTGCTTAAACAATCGAACATTGAACGAATTGACTAAAATTACACAAATAATGGCTTGAATCATCTCTAATCCTTCATTAGCTAAAGTAAACACTGTTAATTAGTTTGCTCAGGTGGGCGTGTGTTTATGTGAGGGACTATCTGGCTGGCAGGATTCCATTGTCTTCTCTTTGAATGAGTCTCATTGAGTATGAAAGGCAAACAAACACTTCCGCCCCTTCAGTCCACAAGCCGCTCAAAAGAATGCACAAATTCTATTCAAATGGAACAAATTTTGAGCAACTTGAGGATGGTTTTTATGCGGGCTAAAAACCAGCGCTAAACGCCAAGTGAAGAAATAGTGCATGACTGCTTGCATTTACACACAAAGATTATCGCTCACTTTTGGCCACTTGAACGAATTTTGAGCGATAATTGTTGCGTGTAAAAGGTCCTAAAGTGTGTGTTTTAAAGATAGCGATTAGAGATAAGTGAACGTGCTCGTTTAGGACAGTTACTCGATTGAGCATAGCTTCTGTCGAGTAACTGCCTACTCGGGCGAAGAGATTGGGGGGGGGGGGGCGGGAATAGTAGTAGCACCCCCCCCCCCCCCCGCTCACCACTGGCCCAAATCTTTTCGCTCAATTAGGCAGCTACTAAAAAAAAAAGCGATGCTCGATCGAGTAATTGCTCTAAACAAGCACGTTCGCTCATCTCTAAAATCGGGTTTTGCAATGTGAACAGGGACAATTTCTGTACAGCGCTACAGAACAGGTTAGTGCTATTTAAGCAATAAAAAAAGCAAAAGTGAATAATATTGCACAGTGTATAGTATTGTATAATTACATTTAGCTTAATTTAAGATATAATCTGATTTTATGAGATGATTGAGCAATGGCTTTAGGGATTTCATAGAATCAGTGACATAGCATACATCAAATTCTACAAGACGCACTGTTCCGGAATTAAAGACCGCAGTGGGAACCAGTGCTGCACAGCTGCCAGATGAGAAATGCCACGTGCTTTGCCAGAAAAGTTTCTATAAACAGTCTTCCGCAGAACGTCAGGTTCACGTGGTCACGGAACCACACACTGGTCTATGGACTTTCATTAGGGAACGCTAATTGACAGCTCTGGAAAACACTTCAAAGACACGACTGCTTCCAAGGAAAAGAAAAATCTTCTCAGACGGCTCAGGAGTCAGGCCAACGCAGATGTGTCATCCCTTTAAACTACAATGACTGGGCAGTGTCAAGATTAGGCACAGCTTCCCCAATAGTCCCTTTAAACAATGTACGATTTTAGACCACTGGGGATCATTAGTCCCGCAGACAGCGTATAACAGTAGCAATTTATAAGGCAAGCGCTCTAATGTAGAGAGCGTTACGTCAGATCATCGACAGCTTTATACTTTGGGTTTAACGGTTGGGCTTAAACATACTGCGTTCTCATAAATATAACATTTATTACAGTTTTCACAGCAGCAAAGATGGTCTTCGGGTTCTTGCACACTTGTGTTTTTCTTACACTTTTTTTCACGCAATATCGCGGCTTTTAATGTGATTGTCAATGGGACCTAATGTTAAAAACGCATCACACAAAAATCACAAGTTGGTGTGATGCTTTTTTTTTTTTAACATTAGAAAGTCTCATTGACATTTGCGGTGAAAAAGAAAAAAACCCGCAGCGAAAAAAAAAAAGCTCAAGTAAAACCCAAAATGTGCAAGAGCCCATATGCCGGTTTCACATGTGTTGGAACTTCCATTGCAGACCTGGCAGAAAGCACTGGAAGTTAGGTCTCATGTCCTCAGCAAAAATGGAATTTTAAAAAACGCGCAGGTCACCTGCACGTGCGATTTGCACCCCATAGGGAATCATTGGGCACCCGCAAGTAATTAAATACCTGCAAATCGCACGTGTGGGAAAACAACCACAGCATGCTCCATTTTTGTGCAATTTTCCCACACGGACGGCTCCCGTGGCTTTGGATGGTCCGGATCTGCTGTACAGATGCAGCAGTCACTGCATCCATGCCGCGGGACCGCGGTAAAGCAGGAGTTTAAGAAGAAGAAAAAAAAAAAAAAAGACACGGCGCATGTACCTGGCACGTCGCCGGCGTCCTGAGCACATTCGCTGTACAGAACAAAGAAGATCCGGCCTGCGAGGAGCAGAGCCCCGCAGCATCAGGACAGGTAAGTATATTGTATTTTCAGGCCTCGTGTCTGCAGGCCCGGTGGACATGACGCCTAAAAGTGCTGCACGCAGAGCTTTTTCTTCCATCCCAATGGGGTCCTTTCGGCACTGTTTGGTTCCCTCCAGAGACGGAACCGTTTGGCTACGGGATTCTCCTTTTCTGCTCCCCGAATGGAGCATAAAAGTAGAATCCCCAATGCAGGTGTGAAACCACCCTTATTGACTTACAAATCTACTACCTGTGCTTGCTTGAACATACTGTAAACATTTAGGGTATGTTCACATGTAGAGGAAATGCTGTGACACCGGCAGTGTGGATGAGATTTAAAAGGAGGAGAAGAAGATTGCCCACACAGTGTGGACGATCCGTAGCGTAAATTGACTTGTGACGCTGACTATAACGGTCACATGTCAATACAGGCTACAGATTTTCAGCGCAGGTTTCACCTATTCAATTCAGGGGGTAAAATCCTTAACACAATCTGCACCAAAAAAAAAGTAGGACCTGCTCTATTTTCAAGCATACTTGCCCAACAAGGGCCCCATAGAAGTCTACGGGAAATGTGTAAATACACAGGAAGCGTGAAACACTGCGCACAATGTGGGGAAAAGAACACATCTGGACTGCATTAGGCTAAAGAGCCTTTTAATCCATGGAAAGGGTGTGTTGTGGGCATGTGAACGGGCACTGTGTGCGCAAAAGGTACAGCACTGTGCGTAGACCTGCACAAATGTACCTCATCCTTCCTCGCCGCAGCACTACAGTCGTCTGAATAATCCCTTACATGTGGACTTTGATGAAATCCGCAGCAGACGGCCGTAGCCGGATGGTTGGACTGCATCCACACACGTAGTTCAGAGCCATTTGTACTGGTTCTAACTCTGTATACGCCCTGCGTTACCACCATGCCACTTGGACATGCAGTGATTTCAAGTTGCAAGTCCAGATGCAGCCCGCTAGTGGTAAGATGCAAGTATTACCCCCGGCAGTTGTGTGCCCTCCTCTAACACCCATTATACGAGCGCTGCCGCTGCCCTGACGCTCACGTTTCCTGACAGCTGCAGGAGCAGCCTGGGAATCAGACTGATTACAGGAGTGTTAACAGTGCCCGTATAATAGCAGCCTCAGGGTGGCACCTGTATGCACATGTGCTGCCCGACAATTAGCACTACTACAGCTTGTTAATGGCACCGGTTGCTGGGCAGCACCTGCACTTACAGGTGCCATCAGGCAATTGTGAAAGCGCGAGAGCTAGCGGCTGCCACCAGTGCTCATGTAATAGCACCCTAAGGCCGGTGCCACTTGACTGGATTAGCGGATTCCGTGATTGCACTCCACACATATAAGCATGTATTGAAAGGCATTAACTTTCAAAGTTTCGCTCACACTTGGGGGTAGGAATGGCAGATTACATGAGCACAAAAAAAAATTAAAATCGCAGAATAGTCTATTTTACCGTGAATTTCGTGTGTACGACCTTCATTGATCTCTATGGATGTGTTCAAACTGCAGTATGGATGTAGATTTTATGCAAGTTGCTAGGGGACCAGATAAATGGTATAAAGAAAGCAGCAATTGGTAGACGGACAATGCTGGACGGAGTCTGGGGAGCGATACCCCATCCAGACTGTCCGCGCTTATTCTTCTGGCCTCTTCCTCCACAAGAAGTGCTTGTTTTGCTTATAGTGGTTTATACTACTTCCAAAATAAGTAGTATGAACCAGCCGAGCCTACAGAGCGGTATCCCGTCCTGAAGGCTCTCAGAACATCTCACCACGACAGCAAATGTGTCCCCCATGGGCGTTAGAAGGGAGTTTCCAGGGGGTTGGACAACTTTCCGATTTCATTCCCTGCTTGAATTCGTTCTTCCGCTCGGACAATACACTGTCACATGCGTACACCCGCATGGAAACCAGCACGCATACGCGACAAAACGCTATTCGCTTCCATCGATCATTTGCAAGTCTTCTGCAGTGGATATACATGCGCAGAATCCAACCTGCACATGTGAGCCCAGCCTTAGGCCACTCTCACACACAGCACCGTCAAAATGCTGCAATCTTACCGCCATTTTGGAACACAGGTTACTGCATCCGATGGCGGTTTTTAACGCATCCCATCATTAAGATGCGTTAAAAAGCATAAAATAGAGCCGGCTGCGTTCAAAAATCACAGTATTGTCTGTGAGGCCCCATTGAAATCAATGGAAGCGTTATACTGCGATTACCGCGGCGTTCAAAACGGTGAACGCCGGTTGGTTCTTAATGAGTGGAGATTCAAAAAGCTCAAAATGTGTCAAGTGCTAATATAGCTTTCATATTTTTGAAGTCTTTGGAGAACGTAGTTTATGGTGCTTCTAGTTGCTGACTGCTTCCCTTTAAGGATTCTTTCCAGTAAATGTAGTATAAAGCAGTACCATGCCTGGAGGTACGCATCATTCTGGGGTGAAAAGGAAGAATTCAGATTCCCTTCCGTTCTTCTACAAATCCATCAGCATACGTATAGATTACCGTAGAGGATTACTTATAAGTGCGTTAGTCACTAGTAACTTCATGGTTGATAACTTACATAACCGGTGACTGAATCATAGAATGGTAGAGTTGGAAGGGACCTCCAGGGTCATCGGGACTGTTCCCCTCTGTCTGGGGTGCTATTAGCTGATTGGATGAGTAATGCCTGTCTGGTACCTACCTTACTGGTTTCCTAGCTACGCGATACAAGGGAAGAGGATTAGCGGCTTCTCTCCTACGCACACTTTCACATTTCCTAAGAAAAACTAAACAACCCAGTGATAATGCAATTTTAAAGAAGCACAGGTAAATAATTTATTCGCCTGCAATTCTGAAAGCCGACTGAGCAAACTAATATAATGATCTGCCCATTATTCTGTCTGCTGGGCATTCTAATTTAGGCACATGCCGTTTATAAGTGCTTCTTCCGTTGCTTACTGCACTAATCATTTTGATAGTCGATGATAAATTTCTACTATACAGTAAAGAGAGTCCTATTTCTCCGGGACCAGGAAGTCACTATCAATGGTGGCGGAGGTATTAGAATGGCCTGAGGGGAGCGGGTCTTAGAGCCACAGTCAAAAATGTTCCCCAAAATCAGTGCTCTAATTTTTTTTGAAAGGGGGGGGGGGGGGGGGGGAGGGTTTGGGGGGATGTGGAGAATAAACATGGCCGCACATTTGTGAAATGGTCTCTCTCTATAAAAGGAAATTAAACTTTGGACACTTCTCTATTCTCTGGTTTACTAAAGGGCCGTTATACATGGAACGATTGGATAATGCACAATGGAGTAATAATTCTTCAGTGTACACCCAGCCAATCTAATTTAGTACGATAGGCTGAACTAGATGACATATGGCCCTATTCAGTACATTATCCCCCAATGTTGATCCAGAGGAAAGAAAAAAAAAACCCCAATGAGGTAAAAACGAATTTTCCTCATTTAAAAAGGGAAAAAAATTCCTTCCCGACTCCAATCTGGCAATCAGAATAATCCCCGGATCACCGACCCTTCTGAGGTAATTAGTGACTAACATGTAATATTGTAACCCTCAAGAAAGCCATCCAGACCTCTTGTACTCTTGTAGTGAATTCATCACCACCACGTCCTCAGGCAGAGAGTTCTATAGTCGCACTGCTCTAACAGTAAAGAACCCTCTGTCTATGTAGAAACCTTCTTTCCTCTAGGCATAGAGGATGTCCCCTTTGTATTGTTCCCCGATAGATTTATACACAATTAGGTAGTCCCTCAGCCATCTTTGCTTTAAACTAAATAACCCTGTAATTTGGATACCCTCTCTGGGAATTGAAGTCCGTCCATTCCGTTTATTCCTTTAGTTGCCACCTTTGAACCTGCTTCAAGCTCTACTATATTCTTCTTAATTACTGATGCCCAAAACTGTCCACAAAATTCCATGTGTGGTCTGACCAGTGACTTGTAGAGAGTAAGAATAATGTTCTCTTCATGTACCCCTAGATCTCTTGTGATGCACCCCATGATCCTATTTGCCTTGGCAGCAGCTGCCTGACACTAAATCACAAATGACAATTCAGTTGCTTATCATTCATGGTTCGGTTTAAGCAGGCATAAAAACCTAGTAAGTGTCTTGTGCAAACAGGCAGCCTTTCGCCTATGAATGACCGCCTGTTTATTCTAAATGAAGGCAGCCGGAAGAGATCTCCTGTGCGCTGCGCCTCCATTCAGCGAGCGATCATCACTGCTGCGTGAAAACGCAGGAGCGATGATAGTTGGTAAGCGTGTCCTATGCTTAATCACTTAACGGTCTTCCTGTGTACCCCAATATATTGCATTTTTTAATTAGTTTTTTTTGTAGAAAGCCTCTTAAAAAGGGTAAAATCCATCAGCCTGCGGGCACCACTATGAGAAGAGCACTGAAGCCCGTTCATGAAGCCACCATTAGGGCAGTCACACGGCACATTTGTTTTAGACGTGTCAGCGGCTGAAAGTTAGTTCCAGTCATCTGACGGAGGTTGTCCTGCCGGTAAGGACCATGGATCTCCACAAGCCCCATCCACATGTAACGGGACAGTCACATACACTTCGCCAACAGATTTGGCACATGTGAATATTATACTTGAACTCGTTCTGGTCACACGCAGCAGATTTGGGGCACATATTCCTGGGACAGTCCCATTCATCTGCAGTGGTTGTTCCTGTGGCACGTGATGTAAGTCCCACTAAGATGAAAGGGACTGGCGTAGGACTATTCAGACTGTTGACTTACTGCCCAATACACCCCATGTGATAGGAGCCATGGTAAGCAGAGCCCGTGTTATCCACTCCACCCATCAGCGGCTTCCCCATGGTGTTGCATTAGTATGTGAATGTTAATTGGAGAGGTGTTTTACCGCGGAAGGCAATAAGGTCTTCAGCTGATCAGCTCTTAAAGGGGAAGCATATAGAAATCAGATGCCATCACCTACGGCTGCAAATCCAATAACAAAACTGTATTTCGAAACGCATTAAACTTTACAGACAGCATTTTTTAATATGCACATCAAATACACAGAGGTGCAATAGATCGGGAGGGGTATCATCTCTCCTTAAGGAGAACACCTAGGAGGTGCGTTAGGAGACTTATAAGGCCATGCATGCTCCTCCAGGAAATATATGCAACTAAGGAAGATGGAACAATACCTCTGCAGCGCCACCTATTGGATGGCAGCATTCCTGCAAATCAATGGAGCATGCATGGCCTTATAAGTCTCCTCACACACCTTCTAGGTGCTCTCCTTAAGGAGCAATGACACCCCTTCCGACTCGCATCATAAGCTTCTCACTAGCCAAGCCAGGAACCTACTGCACACTGATGAGGGGCAAAAACCCGAAACAGCTGTCTGTGCATGGATTCTGGCTTCGTTTTCAATTCTCAAACTTGTATAAAACGGTTGGACATTGACTTGGAGGAATGCTGCCATCCAATAGGTGGCGCTGCAGAGGTGGTGTTCCTTCCTCCTTAGATGCAGTGAAACATGTTAAAACTGCAATTCCAACATCATGTGGCCCCTGTCTTGGGGCTCATTCACAAGGCTGAGTGCTGCCCATGTATTCCACATTATAACCTATAACACTATACACAGGACAGGCTTTTAACACCAACAAAATAATAGCTGTATGTCCTATTGTCATCTGTTTGTACAAGAACTAGAACATGCAATGTGCAGCGTCCATGTGGACTGGAATGGACAGATGTCTGTGTGCCGTCCGACAGGAGTTGTGCCCAAGATTCTCAGGTGCAATAGGGTGCCTGCACACGAGCAGAATTTCCAGCGCGTTATTTTAGGCACATAATCCGCCCCAGACCGCAGCCAATATACTCCTATGAGGATCCGCAGTTGTCCCCAGACGGACGGATGTGTATCGCGTTTTTTCACGCGCGTGAAAAAATCTGCGACCTGTTCTAATTTTGGTCGGATCATGCGCGTGAAGCCTCCAATACAAGTGAATGGGTGCGTTTTTTCACGCAGTACATCCGCAGTGCAGCTGCGGATGGAGTCACTGGTTGCTATGACTACAGGAAGTAGGCATGGTAGGAGGCGTCCCAACACACAGCACAGAGCTTCACAGGCACATTTCAACTGCAGATCTGTCCTTTCAGTCCCCTCATCTACCAGAGAGCAGCCAGCAGACACCAGCCTGCCACAAGCCATAATGATCGACATGGGGAAACTTGTGGCAATCATGCAGGACTTCCCCAGCCTATGGGACAGTAACTCCCCAGAATACCTCGACAAGAACAGAAAGGAACAATCCTGGCGCCTACTGTCCGCGCAGGTTTATGGGGATGCGTGGACGAACGCAGTAGAAGCAGAACAGAAGAACTTGCGTGAGTATTATTCGCTATTGCGTCAAATGTACTTTTTTTTTTCATTTTAACCCCTTAGTGGCCAAGCAGTTTTACTTTTGTTTTTATTGTGCTTTTTTCCATCCCCACTTTTAACCCCTTAGTGACGGAGCTTTTTTTCTTTTTTCCTTTTTTTCCTCCTACTCCCTAAAAAATCGTAGTTCCTTTATTTATCCATCGACGTCGCTGTATAAGGGCTTGTTATTTTTTTGCGGGACGAGTTGTATTTTGCAATGGCACTATTTATTGTACCATATAATTTACTGAAAAACCTTTAAAAATTGTAATCGGAGAGAAAAAAAAAGACTTTCCACCATCTTTCGGTGCGTCCTGTTTCTGCAGCGCGCAAAGTGCAACAAAAACGACCCGATATTTTTATTCTATGGGTCAGTACGATTACTACGTTACCAAACTTATATAGTATTTTTATAGTACGTCCGAAAAAAGTTACATGGATCAACCATGCCCACAAAGACATCTGCTCACCGGGTGAAAGCATGTTGCCAGAATAATTTAACGGTGCTCGCACAAGCAAGAGGGACAAAACGGAGTCTGGGTGTTGGTTTTTAAGCTGTTTTCCAGGGAATGGGCAGTTCTCTAGGGGTTGGGTTTACAATAAGGGTGTCTTCCGGATTTTTCTGCGCGTTTTTTTCCGCAACACATCCGCGTATATCCGCGCGTGATTTTTCACGCATCCGCACCTATCCGCAAGCACATTTAGGTACCATACGCGCGTGAAAATCCGCTAGTGGAATCCGGAACGCTCGTGTGCAGGCGGCCATACAGAGGTGCGGATCTGGTCTTAACCCTTTCCAATCCAGTTTCAGACCTCGTCCAACATTGAGATTTCCCCTGTATGGTGAGGTCCGACAGGTTTCTAATACTATGCAGGAGAGGTGTGCATCACCGGAGTCCTCTTCTGTGTGTATGTGTGTATGTGTGTATGTGTATATATATATATATATATATTATATATATATATATATATATATTTATTTAGAGATGGGTCCGATGTCGGAGCCCTTTCCTATTTAGTGTAAGGCCGGTCTCTGGATAGTGACTGCAGATTCCGCAAGGGTTTGACCTGCAGTAATATATGGATCAAATGCATTGGATTACACGATCACGTGAGTACGCGATGAGACGCAGTACATTACGCAGGCTCACAGCTGGAATCCGCTGCAGGACTCCGCAAGCGTTTATTATCACAGGCTAATAAGGGAGATGGAATAAATCCTCCACAGTGCCACCTATTGAAAGGCAGCATTCCTTCGAGTCAAAGTGGGACTTTTTATACAAGTCTTCTTACAATGACTGGGAATCAAAAGCAAAGCCAGACCCCATGTACATACAGCTGTTTCCGGGTTATTGCCCATCATCAGTGTACAGTAGGAGTCTGGCTTTTGCTAGTGAGAGGCCTGGGACAGGGGTCAGAAACGCTCTTTTCTCCTTAGGGAGAGCAACTATATACTATAAACTAAGTGAGGAGACTCAAATGGCCACGCACGCTCCTCTGGGTAATATGCAAATAAGGGAGATGGAATAAATCCTCCACAGTGCCACCTATTGAAAGGCAGCATTCCTTCGAGTCAATTTGAGTCTCCTCACTTAGTTTATAGTATATAGTTGCTCTCCCTAAGGAGAAAAGAGCGTTTCTGACCCCTGTCCCAGGCCTCTCACTAGCAAAAGCCAGACTCCTACTGTACACTGATGATGGGCAATAACCCGGAAACAGCTGTATGTACATGGAGTCTGGCTTTGCTTTTGATTCCCAGTCATTGTAAGAAGACTTGTATAAAAAGTCTGACTTTGACTCGAAGGAATGCTGCCTTTCAATAGGTGGCACTGTGGAGGATTTATTCCATCTCCCTTATTTGCATATTACCCAGAGGAGCGTGCATGGCCATTTGAGTCTCCTCACTTAGTTTATAGTATATAGTTGCTCTCCCTAAGGAGAAAAGAGCGTTTCTGACCCTTATCACAGACTGTAATCCTAGTTTTATTTCTATTTTTATAAAACTTAACTTTTAATATATTATATCCTAAAATCCTAAACGGAAGGGAAGGCTTTCATAAAAGAACTTATTACGAATACAGGTGATGCCTTTTATTAATCTCTGTATATCTCGTAAGGCACCTTCAAGACAATCTGCTATGGAATATCTGCAGATTCTTTATTAGATCTATAGATTTCACACCAGCTTTTGTAGAAAAGGCGCACTCGGTGAAGATTATACGTCTGTTTTTATGCTGGTTGTGTGGATATACAGGGATATGTTATATGGCTTCCTGTATATCTCATAAGGCGTCTTTAAAGATCATCTGCTATAAAGTATTTGCAGATTCTTTGTTGGATCTCTGGGTAATTTGACACCAGCTTTTGTAAAGAAGACACGATGTTTGTGCGTCTGTCACATACAGAGATGTAATATCAAAAGGTAATGAGAAAATATTAAAATTTTGAACAGGAGGAAGACATATAATCTCCTTTTTTGGTTCTGTTCTATATAAATGCCGTGCTCTGCTCAACGCGTTTCTTCGCTCTCGCGAATCATCAGGAGCAATGTTACAACACGCATAGAACCAAATGATGCAGCCAAAATCCGCAATTCTCTGTTTGCAAGTACTATAATCCCCTAGGGTTTTTGATGACCAGTGGGATTAATTGTACGGAATGCATCAGATCAATAGACTGGCTAGCGTCTGCACACTCAATGAATTACGAGTTTGTGACGCTATGTAACCAAAAGAACATCACCTCAATTGGTTAATTGTGCTGCACGAACGCTTGTGTTTGTTTCTCAACAGTCACAAGTTCTGCCAGAGATCAATCTAGGGCTTTTTTAGAATTTTGACAACGACCTATCATGCCACGTAGTTTCTAACCTGGCTAGCTCAAAGTTGCCCCTAGACTACTATGGTTGCAAAACCCCCAATCTGTAAGGGTACCGGCATCCAACCTAAAGTCCCTTCCTATGCTCAGGCACTAGTGCTAATCACCAGTAACCTGGCTTTTCAGAGAGGTTAGCAACACAAAAAATAACAAATGGAGGAGAATCTGGCAGCAGCTCCAGCCTTAGTGGTAGGCTGGAGGCATCTTGTGCTTTCCACCCAAAATAAGTTAGTGCCGGTTAGGGGTGGCAGGGAACTTGGGATTGGAAAGGGTTAATGCTCTGGCTGATTGGTGTTTAGAACAAGTATCTTTGTAGTTTCATCTACAAAGTTACAGATAGCACACAATTCTAGAAAACGAACAGCTGGAAAATGTAGCTGTAAAATAGCTCCCGCTGAGTCTGTTCCTGCCTGTCAGCCAAGTGCATTACGGCGGCCCTTCCTGCATGTATTGTACCGGCCGTTCTGTTCCATATATGAAAACTGAATAGTCCAGAACTTTGTCCTTCGGCTTCGGGCCGTTTACTGCAGAACGTTTACAGCGCGATATAAGATAACTGCTCATTTCTAGCTTCAGTTTTGCTTTTTTTTTTCCCCCATGTAGAAAACAGTCAGTGGAAAAAGCTTTGGGGAGATGAGGCAGATGAGAAGGGTTCCCACACCCCCCAGCACAGCGCCGGCACCTGCCCAACCGGACGGAATGCTGCAGGCAGGCTTCCAGCTGGCGCTGCACTCAGCGGGGATTCCATGCGGCCTCCAGCAGTACAGTAGCCTCCAGCAATGTATCACAAGTACCCGGCCAGTGCTTGTACACACATGGAGATACAGGACGTCCCCATATGCCACGTGCACCCAACTATAGGGGCGTTCACTACAGAGGCGCGGACTGAATGTACAAGAAAAATCAGGCTCACACCAACTTATTTGCTATGCGTAAAACTCTGTAAATAGCACACTTGCGTATATTTATTGCGTACGTTACATGCGTAAAAAAAGAACGCAGCATGTTCTATTTTACTGTGTATTACGCACATATGGGTGCGTTCGAAACGCAGTACATATGCTATTCCATTTTTTTACACGTGTTGCTAAGACATATGACAAGGAAGTTAAGAAAAAAGAAAAGAACAGGCCAGCGTGAGAAATACACTGTACACACGCACGGATACGCAAATAAAAACGTGACAATACGCAGGGATCAGCAGTTCCCTACGCCGGTAAAACGCTGCATATTACTCTCTGCTTACGGTCATGTGACTTTACCATACGCTCGTGTGAGCCCGGCCTTATGCAGAGATGCAATGGTATAAACACTTCACACATTTTAGCGCGGGAGGAGCCAGCGTATAAGTGCGTATGGCAGTGGCTTATGACTGTATCTCACGATCGCTGTCATGCGCAGTCTTCCTGGTTTCAACTTAAATTTTTTTCCCCTGCTCTGTCCCTCAGCAACGTTTGTCTGCCCCCTGCAATTGTACGTCCCGCGTGCGCAAAAAAAAACCCCTTGCTCATAGCGCAAATTCTTTGTGCACATGCCTCAGCACATACTTTAAGGATAGCTTCACATGGGCGTAACATTCGAGGCGAATTGGGGTAGACTGTATTATGCCCCGTTGAGGGCCAGGTACAGGACATAGTCTTTGGTATCCTACACCCGGCTCTCCTGCCCACAACCACCAGATTTTACCTGGACTGCTCCTTTAAAAGGTGTTCCCCTGTAATCCTGCTATGGCACATCATTAGGATAGTGTGAGGATCAGTAGGGATATTCCAGCACTATGCTATCACTTAGGTGTGAAATCCCCTTTAATTACTACAGCGTGACGAACTGATCCAAGGAAATGTCCAAGTCTTCTGTAGTAACTTTACTCCCTGCCTAAATTATAGGTTGGTACGACGACTCACTTCCCGCACCCCTCCCATCTCCAGAAACCCAATACAACCTCTTGTGGCCGAGCTCCCATAATTGAATCTACTGCGGGAGGACGGTTGTGTTTACAGCAGAACCGTGCCGCTCAAAAAAAAAAAAAAAAAAAAGCAAAAAACGTTCTGTTTGGGACGTGGATGGGTTTAATTACAATGTATTCAGCCGGATCACATGGTACCATCTTCATGGGATATAAGAAGGGCTCTACAAGCCTCTACAAGAACCACCTCCCCTTGAAAAGAAAAGTGCAGAGGCGCCCACACAGCTGTACCCACAGCCCTGCCCTCCAGGCACAGCCACATGCATCTAGGGCATGCCTGGCGTAACTTCCAGCGCGCGGCTCCCTGGCCCCAGACGTAGCAGGTTGAAGGAGGTGAACAAAAGGAATCACAATCTTGTACGATGAGCTGCAGCCACAAAGATAAAATGTACTACTGCGAGACGGAGACCTTGTGCAAACTCGGCATGCCCTACTTTAGTGTGCATTTGTGCACCAATAGTCCCCACAGAAGTCTATGGAGGGTAAGCAAATCTACAACGAGATGTGCAATACGCTGCGCAGATCTGCAGGAAAAAGAACACATCTGGAACTCATTAGACTAAACAGCCATCTAAATCAGGGCATGATTGTGTCCCATGTGCAAAAGCCAAGCCCTGCAAGCACAAAGTACAGTAAAATACACAGATAGACATACAAAAAATAAAAACCTCGCTCATAGCGCAAATACGTTGTGCTGAAGCATGTGCAATACTGCATACGCCCGTGTAAAGGAGCCCTTAAAGGGGTTTTCCCACTAATGACAATTATTCCCAGTATAAGGGGAAATGTCTGATCGCTGCGGGTACAACACTGGGTTGCAAGTGATTATGAAACTGGGAGCACCCGAATGCCCTATGTGAATGGAGCGGTGGTGCGCATGCGTGAGCACCGCTCTATTCACTTCTGTGGGAAGAAGGGAGATTTCCATTTTATTATAGGGGTTATCCCATGACCAGTCATGCAGGCACACCAGCCAAAGCTCAAGCTGAAGTGTATAGCAGCGGGTAGCCACGCATGCGCACCACCACTCCATGCACTTCAATGGACCTTGGGGGAGGAGTGGCTCCTTTTGAGTCACAGAAGGTTGTCTAGATTGGATAGAATTGCTTTACAGGCTAAGGGCTCACTCACACAGGTGTATGTCACCCATGTAATATGCAATGCTAAAAGCCCATTGATTTCTATTGGGCCATAGGGATTTAACATATGCCTCTGGATACAAATGTTAAAGCGACTCTCCAGTCTTAGAGAAGCCATCTTTGTTCCTCAGACTACCTGATGCGCATGGTGCACTGGTCAATCAAAAGCAGGTGTAGTGTGGTTTAGACTACTGATGAGCACTAATGCACCGTGTGCATCAGGTAGTCAGAGAACCGGTGTGGCCATCTTTGTTTCTGGACCAGATGGTTGTTTTAAAGCTTTATCTATCAAAGACTGGAAAACTCCTTTACCAAGACAGATTTTGCAGGACTAATACACTTGTGAGACGGCCACCCCTCACTGAAACTCAAGGTCTTGAAGAGGTGTTGTGGCTCAAAACCATACCTCAACTGCAAAGTGAAAACTGCAGCAAAATTGGATGTTAGTACTGGAAACCAGACTAGGGGTTATTCCACAAAGAACTCATCACCTCTCCAAAGGATAAATGATGATCGCCAAGTCCCCCCCAGATCACTGGAATGGGGGTAAGGAGGAGTTTGGATGGAGGGGTAGTACCACATTAGTGCCCTAACCTCCATTCACCATCTCTGGTACCGAGCGCTGTACTTGTCTAGCTCCATCAGTCCCCTAGACTCTAAATGCATGACTGCTGCTCTATTCAAACTCTTCCAGCATGGGGGCGCTAGTCGTCGTGGTAGTCCCAACAATCAATATATTCATCACCTAAACTGTGGATAGCTGATAAGTTTTTCAAGGGCTTACCCTTTTAAGAAAGGTTACTAGAGCGGTTTATGTAGAAAATGGCAATTACATACTGTACTCATAACTTCAGTCCTGGATGCCAGTCATCAAGTAGGTAATGCCAGTCCTGCAGCCAAGATCTCAGATTCTGAAAAGAATTATTTAGGACTGAAACAAAGCACTTTATGTTCAGACCGTCGCCAGGACCCAGCGAGCCCGCTGCAGCAGATAGAAGCCACATGCTCTCGCAGCTCTCTGTAACCAAGTGGTAATGCTCATTTGGCTGAAGCTTCCGCCAAGAAATGTACTGGCAAGAGTCATCCTGGACTTCCGCCTCGCAAAATACAGAGGATTTTCTTTCATATTATCAGCACTTTTCTTACTCGATTTAAAGACACATTTTGGACAAAATTATATGAAATTGCCTGTTTTCAAATAAAGCAAAAGTTGATATTTTATCCCAAAACATTTTGAATGCCATTTTCTACTTCTTGTGTACCTGCTGTGATCCGTACTGTATTCTCCTCCCCTCGATATGCAGTATTACATATAATTCATGGTATAAAAGAATCAGCCTGGAGTACTGTATTTAGAAGGCTATGGCACAGAAGGATACATATCTATAACATGTATACACATGGAACTACCGCAGAGGGAAAAAACTCTGAAGATTATATACATATATAAATAAAATCTGGTGTGTATATTTATATATAAGGGAAGGGTTTGGTTTCTCCTTAGAGAGAGCACCTAGTAAGGAGACTTCTGGGAAATTTATGCAAATAGAAAATTGGAACGATGCCTCTACAGCACCACCTACTGGAAGTCAACGTCACACCTTTCAACAAGCCCTAACGAGGAGTAGGGCAAAGCCAGAGTCCTCTTTCGAAGGAGAAGATAAACCATGTACAGATTGTTTCGGGGTTTTTGCCCATCATCAGTGTACAGTAGGTTGCTGGCTTGGTCACCAATTGGAAGGCAACATTGCTGCTAGTCATAGTCAGACATTTTACCAAATCTTGTAAACCTACAGCGCCACTTATTGGAAGGCAGTATTCCTGCAAGTCAGTCAATGTCAAACCTTTTAACTATGACTTAGGTCGGGAAGGATATGGTTTCTCCTTAGAGAGCACCCAGTGAAGATACTTAGGAGACCATGCATGCTCTTCTCGGAAATGTATGCAAATAGGAAGATTGAACATTACCTCTGGTGTATACCCAGTTTCCCTGAAAATAAGGCCTACCCTGAAATTAAGCCCTAGAATGATTTTTAAATGTGTCTAGGCAGATATACTGGTACATGTAAAAAATAAATATTTTGGAGCAATAATTAATAAAACCCTGTCTTATTTTCGGGGAAACACGGTATCTAGTCATTTTTACAAGGCTTGACTTGCAGGTCTGCTGCCTTCCAATAGGTGGCGCTGTAGAGCCATCATTCTATCTTCCCATTTGTTTGTTCTCACTCACCAATGATTATGTTGAGGTTAAAAAGTCGTATGGCTGCAGAATTTATCAGATCCTTGATAAGCATCAAGAACGTGAACCAGACGTTGAAAGTGACAGGAAGCGTGCAGCACGTGATAGATGCAGAAAGCACATTGTTGAAGATCGTATAAATAACTTCGTGCCACCCTATATCTGTCATACTATACATATCTATGTATATCTATATATAATCACACTCCTGGAGGAGTACCGGGCACAGGCTGACTAACAAGCCTCTTCATCTGCATGTAGGACTCATTCTCCAATTCACTTCACTGTAAATGGGCTGCAGTACCAGGCACTGACACAACCATATATATGGCGCTGTGCCCGGGGTTCTTTAGGGTTGCTTTCTTCCAAGAACAGTGTTGTACCTCTCCACAACTTCTGTGTAGTATAGCAGCTCAGTACCATTCACTTCAATGGGGTCAAGCTGCAATAGCAAATCCCAATGGCCTTTGCGGCAGAGTTCATGGAATAAAGCAGCCACATTTCCCTATCATACAAGCCCTGTAATGAATCGGAGAGCACTACAATCTACTTGCTGTAATGCTCCTTGCATAGGGCTCAAATCTTCCAGAAGTTACACAATCACCTTCAAGTCATTTCAGCCATGGAGTTGAATGTTTTAAGAACAAGGAGAACAGGATCAACGAGAAGAATCCAAGATAAGGGATGAGTCGGGGTGTGGTAAGACTTTATATTGCCCTTAAAGCACTTCCTCTAAAATATATTAGTAAGAACTGTTTTCTGTAGACCACGGACTTGACCTTTAGAAATTCTTTCAAAAAGGTAGAGAATATGTAAAAAAATTAAGATTACTAATTTTTGGGTTCAAAAAGTTGCTTGTGCTCAGGAATACTCATTTTTTGACTGGGGAGAGGATGCGGCAACCACTGTGCTATCTGTTACCCCATCACCTCGTTCCCCCAGGCATACTTGCTCATTTTCTCCTCCCTTTATGCCAGCCAATCAAGGGCATTTGGTGATCTCCCTGAAGTCACCACTGTAGCTTCTGATTGGTTGTAGCAGTGACATACTGTGACCATAGTAGCAGGGCACTGTCAGCTTAATTAAAACCTTGTAATAGTACTTCTATTCTTATTTTAGAGAGAGACATACAAAGTTAAAATCAACCAACTTGTTCTTATGGGATGGCCATTGTGATAACAAATGTGCAAATCACTATCTAAAATCTTTATGTTAGAAAAAAAAAAATCATTCTAAAAAGTTCTGGCCAATAGGGTCTCACTTCTCTCTAACTTGAGGTCTGCCTGTTGTCATGTGTAGTCCATCTCTAACAGCAGAGAAACAGTGATGGATTACATAAAGTGTGAGAGTGACGGTGCAGGGAGTTGTGTGATGCAGTCTCATGCTGCCCATAAAAGTCTGTGGAGAGGAAGAAACTAATGGAGGGAGAAAAACTCAACAGATAGGCTTTTAATAAGTGTTTTATCCCACAGCAGTACTGGAAGTAAAGTGCTAACGACCACTTGTCCGCGAGTGTGTGCGAGTGTTTCATATGCTCCGGCTCCTAATCACATGATGGTGACAGCATCGCAGGTCCTAAAGCATATATAAGACAGAGCCTGACAGCAGCCGTGTGCTCGAAGGCCCTGTGATGATCAGTCACATGGTCTGAGCTTCCCCCTATCACATGACGGTTATGTCATTGCAGGTCCAAAACCAGCAGAGCTTGATCACATGACGGTGACGCCATCACAGGTCCTTCATCCTTGTGCACTGAATGAGGGATTATAAGTGGACTACATCCCCCACGGCCTCAGTTGCTATGGATACAGCAGTACTCAGTCTGGCAGTTTGTAGCTGGCTGTGACACAGCTGGACACCTGTGTGGAGACTCCTATAAATGACACCTCACAAATGTCCACATACATAGTTGGCAGTCTATATTGATTAACAATATTGAAATATAGTCCTTCCCATCTCCTGAATGTGATATCATGTCATCTTAAGTGCTAATGGCGCCAACACCTGTCCAGCCGTCATCTAATCGTCAACTGTTCTCCAGTGTTGTAACGGTCGCTGTCATGCAAACATGTCACCACAGAGGGTTCAACACCGCCGTGAAGCTAATGCAGCTTACATGACACAGCGACAAGCAAGGATGTCACCTCAGCCACAAGCTGTGCAGCAGGTATGCGAAAGGAACGAGTCAACATGTCTCCTCAGCGAGCTGCTGAAGTTCGTAAGTTACTGGTTGCAATGTTCTGGAAAATTGTAAATAATGCCAAAAGCTTACTATTTGCACGAAAATATTTTAACCAATTCCAATCCCCTTCACTATATATTACATTAGTAAGTGGAGCATTGCGCCACCAGAAACACTGATACTATAGACTAACAACTAGTTACTTCTATACTGCTCAGTACTGCTGCATGCTACTGCAATCTGAGCGTGTGCTACAGAGAGCTAAGGATACAGGAGAAGGATTTCATCTTCTCTGTGTATGGGAGACACCATAGTAGCATGTCTGCACCCAACAGCTTGGGGAAAAGAGAAAAGTAGATACTGCACAGAGGAAAACCAGTGAAAAATACCATTCTGACAATTGCTGGCACAGTCAGAACTAGCTTCAATTGCAATCATTTAAATGCTGACCATGGCGTCTAAGCAGCTGACCAGCAACTCAGCCTCCCCCACGGCATGGAGGGGGGGGGGGGAGGTAAACATTACATTACAAGAACTAAACAATATTAAATGCTCAAGAAAAAAATAAATAAAAAAAGAAGTGTTGATGCTTTTCCCCTTTAAAAAAAAACCCCAAACATTACAAAATGAAAAATAACTGGCATTGCCATACTCCTAAAGGTCCGAAATATCAGAATATCGCTAGTGAATGAAAGTAAAAAGACAGAATTGCACTTTTTGTCAGCCACAAAAAAACAAACAAAACTTGTAAAATTAGTAAAATGAAAAATTTGAAGTACCCCATCATTGGTACTAATAAAAACTACAGCTCACTCAGCAGTAAATGAGCCCTTATACTGCGACATTTGTGGGAAAAAAAAAAAACTATAGAGGTTAAAATATGGCAACAAAATGCAAATTTTTTTTCTTGTAAACCATAAAATTATATACCGTAGATTTGGCATTACCGTAATCATACTGACCTAATATCTTGCTTTTATGGAATTCATAGACATAAAAAAACCAAGTCCTCATACAGCTCTGTTGAAGAAAAGATCAAAAAGCAACAGCTCTTGAGATGTGGGGATGAAAAAAGGGGAATGAAAACTTGAAGTGATTGGTCATTAAGGGATTAAGCAACACAGTTGGCACTAATCACAGATTTATCCGGAAGGGGTGGGGTGGAGGGGGGGTACCACTTGCAAGACATCCTACGAAGTTTAGGGGGACTAGGAATTATAGGGACCTGAAGTCCTTGCAGGGGTTGTACCAGGATCACCAGTTATCCTCATTCCACGGTATAACTTGTCGATTGGTGTAGGTCCCACCATTAATACGCCCACCGAATCTGAGAATAGGGGTCCTGTGTCTCTAGTCCTCCAGTAAACCGGCAGTTAGGGGAGACTGAATGGAGCACTGGTTGCATTTGCACTCTATTCACTTCCAATGAGATTACAAAGAGCCAGGTGGCAGGCGCTCGGATACTTCCGCCCATTGAAATGAATGGAGTGCCGACTGCATGTGTTCAACCAGCACTCTACTGTGGGGGAAGAAGTGACCCCCTTCCAGCGTCAGGCAAACCGCGACACAGGACCCCTGTTCTTGAGATCAGCAGGGGTCTCACCCAAATCAACTAGTTATCCCTCATAATGTGAATAGGGGATAACTTGTGATCCTCGTACAACCCCTTTAAATGCAGGAAATATCAAGGTCTGAGTCAGTGAGACTGTGCAGGCCAGAAAGAATGAGCAAATTCCTGGGGTGGACTGGGGCCCATCTCCACTCCAGATAACAGATAGGAATGTCAGGGAGGTATTTGGTGATAAGAGGAGACATCAGTGAGACTCCACCAAAAAGTCATTGGAAAATTACCCATAGAAAAAGGCATCCAATGTCCAATGTTATTGAGAGAGATAAGAAAGAAGGGCAGACATATTGGATTAGAGGGGGCAAAAACACAGATCATATTAAAAATAAGAAGGGAAACAGCCAGACCAGTCGTTTATAAATATAGGTATTTTGGCTGCAAGGCACAATTCACTTTCAACAACATTTTCCTATCAAAAACTGTCTTTTTTAGGTACTTTTTATTTATTTATTTTTTTAGATACCTCATTCCCTTTGAATTTCCATGGAAAAACTAGTAGCTTTTGGGAAAGTTGCAGTAGGGTGCAGTGCTCTGCTCTGCACCTCCAGACTATGTGGTTGTATAAATAAAAGATATAGCACAGGGGCGTAGCTATAGGGGATGCAGAGGCTACGGTTGCACCCAGACCAAGGAGCCTTAGGCGGCCCATAAAGCCTCTCTTCTCCATATAGGGAGCCCAGTACTATGAATAAACCATTATAGTTGGGGGCCCTGTTACAAGTTTTGCATTGGGGCCCAGGAGTTTCAAGTTACGCCTCTGCTATAGCGCATGTTCACACAGTTTGGAATGCGGTGGATTTTCTGCAATGGAATTGGCTGTAGAGGGTCCACAGCATAAACGGACGTTCAGTGTGGATTTAAATCCGCAGCATGTCAGGTTATGCTGCAGACTTTCAGTTTGTCCTCTTCAAACAGTGAGGCGTACCCGCCACAAGATAGTTTACATGTGAACGGAGCCTAAAAGGGGTTTTCTAGAACTTTGAGATTGCTTGCCTTACTCTGGGTTGGATTCACACATATTGAGGTCCCAAAAACCCCGTTTAAATGCCAGTGATGTAAACCCTGCTCCAGCAAACCTGAACGCCGTAAAGAAATATAATGTACCCACTGGAGTCAATTTTTTAAAGGGGACCGGTCATCACCTTTATGCAAATCTTAAGATGATCTGATACACTTATTATTCAGGGGTGAATACCCCTTCGTCCGAAGCTCATGAAAGCTGGACACATCCTTGATACTGGGGGCTTGAGACGCAATGCACCCACCTTATTTTAGCCATTAGTAGGGCACTGCAAAGACCCGTATGGATGAAACCATCTGACAAGCCCCGTTGACATGGTGAACTTCCACTTTAACCTCCCAATGCCGACATTGCTTCTCAGGCAGTTGGGACCATAAGCAGAATTTTTCTATGGTGATGGTACGGCTGTATGATTGATGTTATGCAAGAGTAAAAGGGTTTTCTGGGACTTCGATATTAACCCTCTCCAATCCACTGTCTGATCTCTGAAGACATTATGATTTAAGGCTGTACAGCTCCGATGTTGGAAGACATCTGTTGGGGTTCTCCTACTGTATATTGCCAGCCTCTCTGCTATCAGAACCTATCCAACGTGTCACCTCATGCAGTACTGGCTTTAGCCAGCATATGTATAACAGCAGAAAAACAGTAAGTTCCCTAGGAAAACCAGGATACAAATTGGATTGGAAAAGGTTAATGACCTATCCTCCGGATAGGTCATAAATATCAGATTGGTGGGGGTCCGCTGTCGATCAGCTGTCTGAAGTGGCCACAGATTGGGGAAGCGCTGCTGTATCATTTCACTACATACCAGGCACAGCACTATACGTTCCATAGCAGCTCTTCCTGGTATTGCAGCTCAGTGTCAGCCATTCGAATGAAACTCAACTGCTATCAGGCCATGAGACCAATGGACATGATGTCACAGGCCTCTTCAATCAGTTGATTGGTGCAGGTTTCGGTAGAGCCGCACTGATCCGATATGGTGATCTATGCAGAGGATAAGCCATCAATATCTTACTCTCAGAAAACCCCTTTAATAATATATGAGACTGAAATAGCGAAAGGTAATTAGAAGGGCTGGCTACTATTTTGGCATATAGTGTTGGTCCAGCAGTGGTGTATAACCAAAAGCAAACTCTGGTTTTAAAATCCCTATAAACCAGAATGAAGGAATTTTTGTTTCACTACTGTTCATGACCAGAAAGCGGTGTCCCATCACAGAGAAGATCAGCAGTATCAGATGTCAAGGAACTCTTCCCAACCAGGTGTTCTGCAGCAAGGAAGGTCTGACCTTTGTCTCTGGAATGCCAGATTCTACAAGGGATCAGACTAAGCCTGGAATAACACACGTTTAACCATATATTTATTGCCAAACAAGATGAAAAGTCATAAAAGTGAAAACAAGAATGTGATTTGAGGCCTCAAACCCTTACAAGAATGCGGAGGATTACATACAAGATGTACTTCAGTAGCCACAGCCCAACATTCATCGGAAAATGGGCTGTTTATGCAAGTCTTCAATTATCCAAAAATAAATCCGCATAGGAAAACATTAAGTGCTCAAAAGTAACAATAAGCCACGGACCGAGATCTTAGACTGAATTCTACTGTCTTCACGAAACTTCTTAACACACTATTAGAAGGAAGCCATCATTGTAACCTCCAAGGACTTGTACGGGGTTCAGTCACTTTAAAGGCAGTCTGTTGTCTCGAACTTGCTGTCCGAACTGCCGGCATCAGGTTATAGAGCAGGAGATGTGTGTATGTGTATGTGTATGTGTATATATGTATATGTATGTATATGTATATGTATATATATATATATAGCTTTATGGGGAAATAGTCAGTAGAACTTGTATTTTATTCATTGCTTATTCTGAGCAGAACAGTCCAGTGGGCGGTCCTATCAGTGATTGACAGCTACCCCATTATAGTCATTCAGATAGCTGTCAACTGATAGGACCGCCCATTGGACTGTTCACAATGAGCAACGAATAAAATATAAGTTCTACTGAATCTTTTCCTATAAAACTATATAGCAATCTGTTCAGCTCTTCCTGCTCTATAACATCATGCCTGCAGTTTACACAGTTCTTGTTCAAGCTGATCGATTCTCTGGAAAGGGTCAGAAAATTACCTATTGTATAAATCAAGTTTTAATGTTAATGCTAAACATTAAGATTTTTGGCGCTTTAAAATTTTTAATGTCACAGTCTAGGTTTGAAAAAAATAAAAAAAAATTACATCAGTCATCTCATCATCACTGGAAGGATAACAAGGAAAGGTGACACTAATGTTGGAGTAACAGGACAAATATTGAAAGTGAGAATGAGATCTCACTGCCACACAATTTGAGACAGAATTACCTGTGGCCAAGCACTTTTCTAGTCACGGACACAACATAGAATATATGAAAGTTATTATACTTGAAGGCAATTTCAAATCACAAAGCCATAGAAGAATTTGGGAGTACAAATTTATAACAACTTGACACTTTCAAAAGGACTCCTGTATGACTGGGAAGTATGAAAAATCTATAACAGAAATAACAGGTCTGCTGACCCCCCAACACTAATTCAGAGACCATAAAACCTTCACATCTTTATCAGTGGACTAAGTATGTATTTATTTCTCTAGTCATCCAGTTGTGGTATTCTTTTAAGTGCAAATTAAATCACACTATGTCTGTGCCTTGCATATATATGTAGAAAAGGTTTAGGAGCGGCATACATGGTGCAAATTCCAGCATCAATAGAGATGCAACTTTTATTACTCCAAAAAACGAACTGCTACGTTTTGCCCTATGCAGAGGTCTTATTTGTGCCTTGTCATAAGTATATGTGTATATAAATTTGCCTCTTCGGATCCATTTCATTATGCCTGAGGAAGAACCCCCAGAGGTTGTTAAGCTTGCTGTAACATCATGTATTTTTGTTAGCCATTAAAAGGTGTCATATCTACAAGATTACTTGGTTTCTCTTGCTGGGAACAATCACATTTTAAAACCCGGGAATCTACCATTCACAATAGGTGATCACCACAAGGGGGGAAATTAATGGTGTGTGAGAATTCTGGCAACAAAAAGGTGCAATTTTGGTGTAAATGTAAAGTGTGCAGCTTGCGGAAAACTTCAAAGTTGGTGGGGCTTAGCGATGTGGGCGTGGCCAGTGCAGCCAGTCACATTTACTGTGTCTTACACCAGAAAACGAGCAAATTCTAGATGAAATCTAGGCCAGCTTGTAGTAACATTTCATTTTTTGGCACAATGGCGGCCTGAGATTTATCTAATATATTAAGAAGTGTGCACCTCTTATGATATTCGGCTCATCTTCCAATGGCAAGGCTACGTATTAAGGCAAAAAAATGTAGGTCTTAATGAATTAGCTCCTGACCATTGTGAGAATGCCCCATGAGTTCTGCTCTAAAAGCATCTTTCAATGCTGATAACTGGAGCTGAGGCAAGATGACAGCCCCTATAGACATGTACGCACAATAGACAATAGAATTAAAGGATTAAAGGGAACCTGTCACTGGCCAGGAGCACCATAAACTAAGTTATGGTGCTCGTACAGCAGGTTCCTAGGTGTAGGAAGGGTTTTTTAAAAATACTTTCCTGCCTCTCGATACCCATGCGCGGACTGTGTCACCGGGCTGAGCGCTGAAGGCTATCCTCCACCCTAAACACATCAAATAGTCCATTGTCTACATCCAGGCCATCAGATACAACTGGATCTGCTCCAACCCAACAGAGAGGAACATTTATACTATCTTAAAAGGGCATTTTTAAATCAGGGCTACCATCCCCCCTCAATTGTAGGAAGGAAACGATTGTGTACCTCTAGTAGTGACCTACAATCGGCACCTAGAGGTTCTAAGGAAAACCGCAAAGAAACTCCACCATACCCTACACAATGATGACCATCTGAAAACCATATTCCCAGACCCTCCCCTTCTGTGTTACAGGCAATCTCCAAATTTAAGGAACTTTATAAATCAGGAGTGCATTGCCCTCCGACATCCAAGAAGGAACTTATCCCTGTAATGTAAGGAGCTGTAAGACCTGCTCACATGTACGGACCGCGGACAGGATACAGATCCCCAACACACAGCAGGACTAAAATCCCGGGGACATTCACATGTTCCATGTCTCACATTGTATACCTGATCCTGTGAAGTAAATGTCCCGTTGGGGGGCTTTATGTTGGAGAAACAGGACAAAAATCCTAAACCGAGGAGGAGATCTCATTGCCACACACTTAAAACAAAGAAAGACTGAATTGCCTGTGTGAGCATTGTTCAAGTCACGAACACAATGCAGAACATATGAAAGTTATGACACTGAAAGGCAATTTTAAGTCACAAAGCCATGGAAGAATTTGAGGATATAAATTTATAACAACTCCTGACACTTTCAATATAGGGATTAAGTTTTCACGAGGATTCATGCGTGACTAGAAAATATGAGAAATCTGAAGCACATATAAAACACTGCTGGCTTGGTGACCCCCCCAACAATAATTCAAGGACCATAGAACCTTCACTCCCTTACCAGTGACTATTTAAAGAGGTTTGTATTTCTGTTCTTGTATTCTTTTAAGTGCAAATTAATCTCACCCATGTCTGTGCCTTATTATAAGTATGTGTTTATAAATATGCATGCCTCTTCGGATCCATTTCGTTTAAGCATGAAGCAGAACCCTGTGTAGGTTGGAAAGCTTGCTATATCATTATGTATTTTTGTTAGCCAATAAAAGGTATATCTACAAGGTTATGTGGTTCCTCTTGCTGGGAACAATCACATTTTTCCCTACTGGAGCACGCGCACATTGCCTTCAGCTTCCTGCCCGATGACACGGTCCGAGTGCTGATTGCACAGTCTGTACATGGACTTTCAGGCGGACCGCACAGGCAACCGGAGGTGGGAAAGTATAAATGGCGATTGCGTCACGCAGCAAGTATGCATTGTCAGGGCGTACTTGCTGCGTTTGTCACACTGCGAATTGCGGCTGAAGTGCTGTGTTTTTGCAATACAGGTCTTCGCTCTACAGAATTGTGCTACATTATCATATTGTCCATGACTATAGCTTTGTTGCATACATTAAATCTGTGATGGCCAACCTATTACATTAGCGCCCCCGCTACAGCCCTCAACTCAGAAGGCCTCATATTACATTCAATATCTTGCATCTCCTGTATAATAAATAACATTTATGGGAGATCCATTCAATAGGACTAGAACACACACACACACACACACACACACACACACACGCACGCACGCACGCACGCACGCACGCACGCACACGCACACACGCACACACGCGCCAGGGAAATAAGACGGATGCTCCCGCAGGCACAGTATCCGTGTCAGGATCTTTTGTGCATGCAACTATTGCACAACTTTAAAGTTACTACATGTGACAAAGGAAAGTCCTGTCTACTTGCATCACAAGTAAAAGTCACATGGCGGTAGTATCTGCGAGCAAACCGTTCCAGCAGCGTGCAATTGGCAAACACGTGGCAGGTTTATCTGCTTACTTTTAGCATTGCTTTCCATGTTTACTGTTCACACACACTTACACACTTACTTTAGCCTCACTCACCATGTAACTTTTCATCACCACCATCCCTCTACTCCAACCCCTTCTACCATACGGGGAAAGGGACAGCTATTCCGGTCAGCGTGTTCCCCTCCCGCGCAGTCTGTATGGGCACGGCTCATAGGTTTTCAGTTTTTTTCTCTTCTTACGAACTAGTGACGAGGGCATTTGAGATTAGGAAAAGATATTCCATAAATAATGCATTGCATCTCAACCTGCTCCACTACACACAGGGTATGGCTTTTCAGCATGTGTTACTATATCATGCTCTAACATCAATCTACACCAACTATTAGCCTGTGTTAATACAGCCTGTGGACTTATTATGGCATTGCAAAACAGATTAAAAAAAATAAATCACATGTGAGTGGCGCTTTAACAGCACTGTTGACTTGTAGCGCTGCGGGTCTGGATTTGGGCTCCGACCAGGGCAGCATGGTAGCTCAGTGTTCAACACTGTTGCCTTTCAGTGCTGGGGTCCTGGATTCAAATCTGACCATAAAGTTTGTATATTCCCACTATTTTGTCAGGGTTTCATAGCCGACTTTAGCATCATGTGACCCATGCAGTTGCAAAGGATGCGGCGCTTCAGCGTATAGGCAGGGGCACCAGGCAAATATAGGCTTGGGGCAATAGCCTCCTTTAGGTCTGTCTGGGCAGATGATCTTGTGGAGTTACATGAATTATCCTTCTCCTGGCTCTGTCTCCACCCTTCTGATGTCCACTGTCAGCCCATCGGTGCCCCCACAAAGACAATCACTTAGTTTTGCTACTGTATTTGGGTTATGAGCTGGGTTCTGGTACTGTATCTATATAATGATGTTGGTTCATGCCGTACTTCTGTACGGAGCTCAGTTCTGGTGCTGTATTTATGTTATGAGCTTGGTTTTGGTACATTATTTCCTGAATTGTTCTAATGTTGGAATGCTGCTATCTTGCTGTCTTCTGCACAGGCAGCATACAATTAGATAGTCTATCAGTGCAATATCCTTTATTCTTATGATTGGGGTGGGGTAAAAAACAAAAATTGCGCACAGGATGCCATGTGACCTAAGGCAGACCCTGGCGGGTTTCTTCCTGCACTACAAAAACATTAATAGGTTAACTTGTAAATCAAATTGTGAGCTACAATGCGGACAGTGAATGATGACTGTGAAAGATGTTGGTCCTATGTAAATGAAAAAAAAATTATGAAATGAAAGAATTTAATCTGCATGGAATTTGTGCTCCACGCAATTAACGCTTTCATTTACATACTCCGATTCATCCCACGCGCTAAAAACCAACTGAGTTTAACCTCCTATAAAGCGGCCTCAAATATTTGAACTTGAAAGTATATTAAGTTTTGAATTTTATTGAGAATTTAAAAAGGGGATTCTGTCATCAGATTCATGAGCGAAGGGCAACATGAACCTGAAACGGAGAAGCCCATTACCCCCATGAGTGTCCAAAATGTTGCGGCATTTCAGAATAAATGCACTTTGAGGCTTGACTTGCAGTTGAGTCACAGAGGCGGACCATCCCGGCATCTCCCCATCCGCTATATGAGGACTCACTGCTCATCTCCCTGCGTGTATAGGGAGATGAACGGTCAATCTTCATGTAGTAAGCGGGTGAGGCTTGGATGGACCGCCGCCATGACTCGGGGCTCAGCTCAGAGTCAAACTTCAAAGTGCAAAGTGCATTTATTCTGAAATGCCGCAGCATAAGGCACTTACAGGGGGTAAGAGGTTCCTGTCTCGGGTTAATGCTGCTGGTGGCTCGGACAGCGTGAATCTGATGACGGAATCCCTTTAAGTAAACTAATATGAAAGACACTCTGCCCATGTGCCATCAGCTCCGCATACATTTTTATTTTAATGGGTAGAGGGGAATAAGCTGCTGCCCGACGTCCCTTGGCACAGGCTCATTGCACAGCAGATCAATTCTGCCAAAATTGTGTTTCGTCTAACTCTGATGGGTATCTTGAGATAAAGTACGCATCTGCAGCAATTATCTTTGCCGAACCTGTTGTCTGCATAGAATCCTTGTATATTATTGGTCAGCTTTACGTTGAATGACCCATAATATGGAATAGAAATGGTTGAAAAGTTCAGTCAAAGATATGGCCATCACAAACCAGTGAGGCAGTTGCCTAGTCCAACCAATCATATACCTGCTCCACTTTGTTTCTACTGGTCTAGTTTATACTTCTGGCTCATGATGTTTGCTTTTACATTGTGGGGTTCGAGAACACATTCATTCTGCTCCTTGAACTAGCCTTCTCTCTATGGTTTCTACATGTAAGGGTGCATGGAAACAACTCAATACGAGCCAGATGATGAGCACCAAAGCAACAAAATCGGCACTTGTTTAAATGGCTTTCATAGAAATCGATTCAGACTGAAGAACGAATGATCATTCATCCTTCATACACTTTTGTTCTATTCCTATAAAAGGACCGTTTATCTTGCGGATATTACGATGGTCAAAAAATTCAAGGGAACACTTGAATCACACATTGGATATGGATAAACCACAGCGACTCCAGACTTTCACATGTGCTCACCTGTGAAGAAACCGGGACGCCCACCAAGTGTGCCATGCTCTGGCAAATGCCATTCAAGCTATGTGGTGCTGGGCTGTCCCCACAGGTTCCACTACAGCAGTGTTTCCCAACTCCAGTCCCCCACCCCCTGCACTACAGGATGTTGAACACTCATGCCCCCCTTGTAGAGTCTGTTTCGGATGGTTTGATCAGAAACCTGTAGACCAGTAGCCTGCTGGAGGTAATTACATGGGGTTCTGGTAGTGCTCTTCCTGGACCTTCTCAGAGAGAGGAGAAGATACCAATCTGGATGTTGAGTTGATGCTCTTCTACGGTCCTGTCCAGCTCTTCTCATATAATGGCATGTGTTCTATATTTGCTACATGTTCTTTAGACTGTGTTGGAAAACAAATCAAACCTTCCATCATCACCATGTATGGCTGTTCCATGCTGGGCAAGCCGGCCTACCTGTGCAACCTGATGGTAGGAGATGCTCAATCAGCAGGGACAAGGAAACTAGAGTCAGTCAGGAAGACTCAGGAGTGTAATTGTCTGTGGCCACCACCTATAAAACCATTGCCTTTGTCTTGCTGTTGGCTCTCTAGTACATGTGTCGGCACTTTCATTTGAACCAAACCAGGTGCATGCGATTCTCAAATCACTCATGCTTCCTAATTGGACCAAATTGATTCCCCTGAAGTTTAGCGGACTCAGGGCTCTTTCCTACAAGCACATATACGGTGACCTTACGTTTTCGCCATATAAGCGCTTGAATGGGTGTTTTTCTGCGATCATAGCCAGCGGTTTCTCATCCATTCACACGACCACGAGCGTCATTTTCAGCTAAAAAAAAAAAAAATGCTGCACCCCGGAAAACCCTTGCTCTGCCAAAATCCTCGGGATGCCCTCCAGTGCCTATATAAAAGCACCTGTAGGCTTTTCACAGTTTTGGACACTGCAAAAATGCCTCCCCCCCTCCTCTTTCCCTGCTCCCATAGGAGTCTATAGGACCCGCTGGTGTATATTGGCCAAAACAGTTCCAGAACTAGGTTTTGGCTGAGCGTATATGCACCGGCTGCACATATGTTCTTTTTTTCGCACTGCCGGCGTATTTACGCACCGTACATTCACCCGTGTGAACGACTGCATTGGAAACCAATGCTTCACATGGGTATTGTATATGCGCTCGTGGGAATGAAGCCTCAGGGGTATACTGCGATACTTAAGAAACCCCCTATATATATTTCCTTTATGCTGACTATCTAAAAGCCTTGTATCTCATACTTTATGCCATGCGCTTATACTTTAATAGTATTTTGTGATTATGAACTGACTTTAACTATTGACTTTATATTAGGGACTATTTTGTTAGCATGCAATCATGTACTTTTTTTTCTATCTTACATCATGTATTACACAATCATTTGACTGTCGATTGACAGCTTTTCATTAGTGTTTCCATTTAATGTCAAAGGATCACCCAACCTTTAAAATAAAAAATTGCTTAAAAAAAACACCACAAGATTGTCAGCCTTGTGCTAATACATTTTTTTTTTAACCCTAGCTGAGGGCCTCTTTCCCCTTATCCCTCCCTGCTCCTTGGTTACGCTGCACTTTCATCGTTCTCAGCAGCGCATCCCCTATATACACTCACAGGTTAATATTTTTTTCCGGCAGCACATATGAGCTGATCGGCCAATCAACAAGTGTCTGCTTTGTCAGCCAATTGCTGCTCTGTTTACATGGGGCAATAATCAGGTAAACGAACATACTGATGAATGTTTAGTTCATTCATGATCATTGACCTGCTTAAAAAGGACATTTTCATTCATTTCAGCCTCCACTTCTGGTTTCCGTCATGTAGTTCCATCTGGATTCCTGAAAGTGGCATCCAGACAGAATACTGGATGAAACTATAGGTTCCCATTATTCAAACAGAGTTCAATGAAGTCTCCATTTGAGCAGGGTTCAATTGCTGGCAATCGTGTCGAGAGATCAGCGTGGTCAACTAATGAACTACTACTTAAAACAGACCTTTTACTGGTCTGTGACTAATGGAAGCCTACGGTTCTATCCATATTTCCGTTTGGATGCCATGACAGAATCCAAGAGGCCAAAACAAGATGTGAACAAGCCCTAAGGAGGCCCTTTTAGTAGCTGGTACTGCCATAAAAGTTTTACCAAAATGAGAAAACATGTCAGCCTTGTGCCAATTATGTCTACATAGGTGTTGTCAGATGCCATCGCCCATGCCCCAGGTAAGCTCCAGTTAGCGGCTACCACAAGAGAAAAATACATGGCAGCTATTCAATGAATGCTGATCGCGCCGAGAACTCCTCTATAACATTATATGCCCTATTTCAAAAGTTTGCTTTAATCCCAAAACATGCATATAATACTTGAAGAGTTCTTGTATGGGGTTGTGCATATTCTGTGCGACTTGAATGCGGTCCATGTAACCTTATGCTACTTCTGAGAATCTCAGAACCCAACTAGCAGGTCCATATATAAATATCACACGTCTTTGCTCATCATACAAGACTGATCTATGCTCCACTTTTTACTTTTCCTACCAGACACAAGAGGTGATTTAGGAAGAAAGTTGAGTAGTTGCTCCTATCAAACAATTCGATTCCACCTCTCACTTCTCAAAGACCATATTGGGGGCTCAAGGGCTGTCACAGTCCAAAGGGATCAGCCCTATTCTCATTTGCACAAGAACGAACTAGAAGCAATGGTATCGGTTGGACCCGATGACCTTGGGTATCCCATCCAACTCTACCATTCTATGAATCTTAAAAAGGGAGCAGACGCAGATTAGATATTAGACAGTGAAGGTGATCAATGAGTGAAACAGGTTGCCACGGGAGGTGGTGAGTACTCTTTCAATGGAAGTGTTCAAACAAAGGCTGGACAGATATCTGTCTGGGATGATTTAGTACTGAGCAGTGGGTTGGACCCGATGACCCTGAAGATCCCTTCCAACTCTACCATTCTATGATCCTTCATCGTGATTCTGCTATGAGAAACGGCTCCACTTCCCCTTTGCACACTATGGCAGTGATTTTTCAGAACCGGTACAAAGAAAACAAGAAATAAGCTCTCCATAGGAACAGTTTCTCAGCCGCCTTTAGAAGTGAGAGACATGTCAGCACCCCACTGTGATTAGCACAACCAGCACCATCATCGAAACTGCAACAAATTCACAGCCAAGATGAACCAAAAACACCATAACCAACCCGCCTTACAACAATACATCTGTTCTATACCATATCACCTCACATTGAAAATAAACACAAGAAAGCCTCCCCTCGTTTACGCTTCCACCACATCTTACAACATTTGCTACCCCGTTAGGTTGTCCTTCTCTCCAGTCCTGGCTGCATACTCTGAAGAATGTGACACACGGCCACAAATTCCGTACGTATGCAGGGAATGTGCCGTCCAGCTGTTCTGCCGCTGTGTCAGTTAAATCCCATCGGCGGCGCTGCTAGGAGGACATGGAAAGCATCGATACTTGGAAGACCCTGAACATGAATCACTTTCTGATCCATCCAGAGTGCCAACCGTCAAAGGTACAGAAGAAGAATCTGAAAAATTAATTGATGGTTAAAGCACAAAGTGTTCAGCGCAGATGCAGACAGAGTGTAGACCGTCTCTGAAACGCTCAACACGCTACGTCTTCTGCCTTCTGGAGAAATTGGAGGCATTTCACAGCCGAACATCTGAAGGACTGATGTTGTCTCTTACAGTTTTGGCAATTGCAAGGTTTTATATTAAAAAATTTCCAGTGTGTGCTAAAGGAATTCTAAAACTTCACATTTAAAAATAAAAAAACGTTTTCCTAATGGTGAGCAATTTCACACCATTCTACTTTCCATGACCCAAACCAGCTTTTCTGACAGTCTCTTCTTTTCATGGATGCCTGCACTGGAACCACAGCTTATGGTGCTCATGGGAGGTCTAAGTGGCGATTGTCTTGTACTTCCTCATTATGCTATACATATACTGTGGGTAATAGAGTCAAAGCACAGTGGTGTAACTGGGGGTGGGGGTTGTATGCTCCGGATGATTGGGTAGGCGTCAACAAGCCACTTTGACTTGGCCAAGCTACGGTTCTAGTGCAGCAAACGATGGAGTGGAAAGAGGCTCCAGGGCAGGACTGCAAGAACAAGAGGACACTGAGTGAATACTAGGTTTTGCCTGGCCCAGAACATTTTGCAGGTTTGTTCAAGACAAAACTATTTTGCCTCGCATCCATCTAGGGTGGTTTCACATCTGCCTTGGAGCCTCACGTTAACCCTTTGCAATCCACTGTCTGATGTCTAAAGACATTCTGATTGAAGGCTGTACAGCTCCAATGTCAGAAGACGTCCGGCAGGGTATTCTTACTGTAGATTACTGGCCACTCTGTTGTCGGAGGCCTCTCCAACATGTCACATACTGCAGTACTGGCTCTAGTTGACTCGGGTTGAATTTTAACTAATGGCCCTAGAAGTGCTAACTGTCAAGGGGCCTGGGGTCCGGGTATGGGAAGTCCCTGAACTGCCCGCAACCCCTGTCCCTACCCACTTGCCCCCCTAGGCTAAGCCCCAGGGCGACAACTGGGCGACAGTCCCTAGGCTCTCTAGGGAAGCAGGGCACGGAGTCAGACCACAAACACGGATCCAAACACAGATGCTGGTCAGACAATTCGGGTCGGACACAGGAAAAAACGCAGTACCAAGGGTCAGGCAAAAGCCAAGGTCGAGACCAAAAAACAGAGAGTCAAAACGGGTGTCAATACAAAAAAAATGCAGGTGCAGCTGGAAGACCTAACATACACTGGGAATCATTCCAGGAACTGAATGATTTAAATGCTGTCAGAAGTCCCGCCCCAGCAGCTGATTGGTGCGGAGAGTGACAGCGGCAGAAGCTAATCAGAGGATGCTGGGAGAAGCAGCCTCCCGGCACCAGTACAGACAGGCAGAGACTGAGAGCACGGCCGGTTGCCATAGCAACTGGGGCGCGGTGCGGAATGGCACCCGCCACGTCCCTAACAACCCCGGTTACCACAGCGCCTGCCCCCGTGCACGGGAGCATGTGCCTGGAGCCGGCAGCCAGGGAAGGTCACCAGGACTGTGGCTCCCCTGCGCCTCACCCCCGCCGCCTGAGTGACAGAACCGACGGTGCTAGCACGGACACCCCGCGAGCCGTCGATCCTGACACTAACCAATGAGTCAACACAATTGTAGTTCTTCCACATCCTAAAGATATTATGTGGCATTATGGTCACTTTAAGAAATGTTATTGTTCTCCTGATTTATTCCAAGGTTTGGAAACAAAAAAAATACAAAAATTTATCTGTCCAAATATAAAGTTTCAAGAAAATGACAGAACAGGTGGTAATATTTATGAAAAAAGGATAGATAGAACTAGACAGCTGAAAATAGTAAACACTTCCTCTAAAGGGAAAAAAGGTTGTTCTTGGATGGCAAATTGTTTTTCCTTATGGCATATTTGCTGTAGCAGCACTTCTGTTCAGCTCTGCTTTCTGAAACTCCTCCACTGGAAACTATTCCACCGCTCACTCATCTCCTTATTCAGCCTTCTGCTCTAGGCCTCGAGTCACCAGTGTTAGGCAGGAAGAATAGCGATCGCTTCACTCAGCACTTGGCAAACAGCACGACACAAAGGGGGCATGTGGACAAAAGGGTGGCATGGCTAGGGCACAATTCCCCAAGCTCTGGCTGGTGCTGCCAGAAAACACCTGAGAATTCATAAATGTAAAATTCCCGGATCAGGACTGCTGTCCGGCCATAAATTCCTGGCCAATGTGTAAAAATAACGCACTTTTTCCTCCACTGTTCATAAAAAAACATGTATTCATGATTTTTTTATGAAGCTGGAGAAGCTTGTGAAGGTTATTGTGATTGTAAACTTCATTGATTTGCGGTTCTCAGTAAATGCTGCCGATGTCTTATCAGATCTTTCAACTGCAGACATGGATCACTAATGAGGTTAGATTTCTGCCCATGATTTTTAGATAAAGTTGCCAAAAAAACACCAAACAAACCAAAGAGTCAGGTTGGCAACTGAAGTATATACAGGGCAGTTCTCTTACTAGGAAACACAACCCTTTCTCAACAATGTTTTAACGGGGTTGTCTGGTTACTGGGCAACATCCCTTTAAAAATAGGGCTGCCCGTAGTAAAATAATAAACTGTGCAGTTATTACCTCTATGCCGAGATCCAGCACCAAAGCCTCGCTGTGCTCCCGGTGATTGTTGTGACAACTGACGTCACCAGGAGGCAGTTGGCCGCCGCAGCCCATCAGTGTCATTGCTCGTTCTCCAGGCATCGGCACTCACATACTGCATGCCATGATGCCAGGAATTGGGGAACGCGATATCGGTTAGGACCGCAACCTTCCACAATATTGGATCTTTGAAAGAGCCGCCCATAAATATCAACACACACATGTTTTGTTTTTTTTTAGCAGCTCTTTGACACATGGAAAAGAAATGCTGATTTCTTGTAAGACTTCCTAAAAAAGGAACATATCACCTATAAACACCATCAACCAAATTAGGGCAGAGAAGTCCGGGCATGTACTTTTTATACTTACTTGACTCCCTGTTTCTGAGCAGTCACCCGGGGGAAGGTAGCTTACAAACAGTGCAGCATACTCATCTCTCTTCAGGCCACGCATGCGCACTTACATTGTTCTCTATGGGAGTGTGCAGACAAGAGTCCGATGATGCGCTGTCCGCGTGCTAGCCTTGTAGAGGTAACCACAAAGAAACTGGGAGAGTATAAAAAGCACACACTGGGACTATCATAGGTGATGACATGTAACCTTTAGCCTGGGTTCACACAGGGCGAATTTGGTGCGGTTTTGCCGCGGATTGCCGTTGCATGTCCGCACTGCGGCAAAACCACTGCATTTGCAGTGCAATGTGGCACAAATGAGTTTTGCAAAAAAGCGGTTCTCACAGTGCGGATTTTTTCCGCACAGCCGCAGTGTGGAAATGCAACTGCGGCGCGGTTTTCAAAGATGCAGCATGTCCATTCTTTTGTCTTTTCCGCAGCGTTTTTTTGTCCATAGACCTCTATGGACGCAGCAAAATCTGCACCAAAATACGCGGCAAAAAGTAAAAAACGTTGCAGAAAAAAGACAAAATTAACCTTTGAAGCGGTTTTGCCGCAGAAGCATTTCTTCCGTGGCAAAACCGCAGCAAATCCGACCTGTGTGAACCCAGCCTTAGAGATTTTCTTGGCGATGCCAGTAATCCTTCATATCCTGCACTGTACGATCAGACGTTCTTCAGGCCTCCTGCCCGACGCCTCAAATACTTTTACCAATTTGTGATTATGCAATTATGTCGGTTCACTCCTCTCATTCCGAAATGCCCTTTGATATTGTTGAAATGAAGCTATTCGCCAGTATGCACAAACACGCTGTTCAACTAAGTACATGTTCGTGCACACGCCTGTTTGGCGGTTGCGTCTCAACGGGTATAGTCCACTTCAGAGAGGTCAGATGGCTCAATAGACAAAAGGAGATTTATGAAAATCGGTCTAAAAAAAAAAAAAGTCTTTGTTGCTTATGACAACCAATCACAGCTCAGCTTTCATCCCTTAAAGTGCTCTTAAAAAAATTCTAAATTTTATAATGGGTGGACATCTGCAACTTTCTAACTTTGTGTTTGTATTTTCTTAGATCTCTACTTGCTGGCAGTGAATGGAACAATTAATTGATGTGCAGAGGTCTCAAGAGATCCACTTGTAAATCTACCCATACAACAGGTTTCTACTGTTCTGATAGCTTGTTACAATGTATCAGTGAAGGTAAATCCCATCAGCCTGGAGTGGGCAGAACTGGTGTGTCAGCGCAGTACTCTGTCTCACACTACTGATGCCTACTAATGCATCAGGTAGTCGGAGCAGTACAGCCATCTTTGTTTCTCCAGGATCGGAGGGTCGCTTTAACCAGTTTTGTAAATGCACACAATTAATATTGCTATTTACTGACAGATCTTGAAAATGGTGAGGAGTTGAAACACAAAACATACAAAGCACCTGCCTTCAAAGCTGGGCATCTACCCAGCTCTACCAGGTGCCGTCACTGGCCCCGATCATGTGTGCAACCTACAGACTGAGGTATGCTGAAGTCTATAGTCTGCAAATGGTACAGAACAGCTGTAACCCACCACGAGCTGAAGTATATGCCAAGGGGAGGTTAAACAAACCTGGCTGCGCCGCTCCATTCCCTGATCATTTCGTCTTGCAGTTAAAAGGAATATTTCCATCTGCGTTTGAAATCGCAAACAAAATTATAATAATTGGATGCACGCCCGAAATCCAAGCCACCAAATTTAGATGAAAGAAGTGACCAAGCGCCGTCCCACTCTACCTCTTCTGTGGAAAGGAATAACAGGGGAGCAATGTGTTTCCTTGGCAACGAGCAGTAAACAACTAGAGGAATCAATATCTGTGGTATATGGAGAACGGAGCATTTTGGAAATAAAAAGGTTATGGGTGAGTACATTATCCTGAGATTTAGAGCAATGAAATAGGATTCCTGAGATGGGAATGCCCCTTTAAGAACAGTATCCCTAGGATCCTTTTTTTCTTCAAATAGGCAGTACTCATGACACCTTCACGCCACAGATCAAACCGCTATGTCCTGGGCACACAGGGCTTGTATGGAGCTGGATCGGATACTGATCCCACTCCACACACTGCAGGCGGGGGTTGTCGTTGAGAGCAGACACCCGCCCACAAGGGCTGCGATCAGTGTTTACAATGATAGTGGGGGTTAAATGCCAATTCAGTGTTTGGGGGGGCCCAAATGACCCCCTCCTACGCCATGAGATTGCAAGGTATCGTTTGGTGCCATGGCAGCCTGGGGCCTTCTGAAGGCTTCCATGACCAATTTCCTATGAAGATATGCCTGTGGCACGTCTTGTTAGACTGCCTGTTAGAATGCAGTATAATGCAATAGTATGGTATTGCATAACACTGTATGAGCAAATCAAATGATTGCTAGTTCCAAGTCCTCTATGAAGACCAAAAAAAAGTGTAAAATAAAAAATATGAATAAAAATAAGGGTAATAAAAGTTTAAATAAAATTTTCCCATAATAGTGATCAAATATGTTTATAATTTTTATTACAGTGTCCGTAAAAGTCCAATGCATCAAAAGGAATGGTGAACGGAGTAAAAATAAATAAATCCACATTGCCAGAATTGTACTTTTGGCCACTTCGTCTGCAAGAAAAAAAAAGTTACAAAAAAAAAAAATAAAAGTGATCAAAAGGTCATATGAACTCCAACATGGAGAAACTACTGGACATCCAGCAAAAAGCGAGTCCTCGCATAAATATATCAACCGAACAAAGTTATGGCTGCAAGATGGCGTTAAAAATTTTTTCTAAAAGGTTTTATTTTCTGTTAAAATAGTACTAAAGAAAAAAAAAAACCTCAAACACTATATAAAACTTTAGTATCGTCCCAATTGTACTGACCAATAGAATCAAGTTATCAAGTCTTGCCGCAGTGTGCACGTCATAAAAACAAGACCCCAAAGATGGCAGAATTGCTTTTTTTTTTCTACTTCAGTCAACTTAAAAATTAAAAAAAAAAAAGATTTTCAGTACATCATCCGGTACATTAAAAATTGAAAAATACAACTCATCCTGCAAATAAGCACTCAGATTGCCACGCCAAAGGATAAATAAAAGTTAGGATTTTTTTAAAGTGGGGAGGAAAAGCCAAAAATGAAGGGGGGGGGGGGGGGGAATGGCTGCATCACTAAGGGGTTAAGAACCCTCCTAGATCCACTTTCTACATGAACTCCTTGCCCACAGTTGTACTTGTGTTCAGGGCTGCAGATGAAAGCATGAGCAGTTCAGTTCTACAACTATTAACAAAGCACTCAGATACTGGAAGTGTCTGGAGACTTGGGCCAGTTCTGTGCAGAGGAGTAAAAGAACTAACTGTTCACCTTGTCCATCAAGGTCGAAGAGAACGAAGACATAAAAACTGCCATACAAGAAGGCACAATCATTCCCCAATACATAAACTATGTAACAGGAACAGAACACTCCGTGACCTTAAAGTACCTTCGCATCAGAAAGTCAACAAACGCATTAAGATATTTACAGCAACTTATGACAAAAGCAAATATTGAAATCCAAGAAGCGATGGGAAACGCTCAGCAGCCATCTCCACATGTAGAGGCTCTGGGAACTCTGATCATAGATCCTGCTTAAGTGTCTGATACAAATACACCATCACGGAGAACAGAGCGCTGCAGGCTATAATGGACGGCGACAACAAAGACTTCTACCGGAAAGAACCGGAAATTTCCTGTTCTTTTATCACTTCTGATCCAGTAAAGTGGGAAGCTGTCAATATAAATCTCATCAGGATGTGTCGACCTTTACCGACCGGCTCTAGACGATGCTTCCCCCCCACCGCAGACCCTGAAGCAGCCGCGCCGACAGAGATGGGAGGAAGAGCTGTCAGCCGAATGAGCGTGCGGCTGATCTCTACTGCGCCTGCCGTGAACGGCCAGCATCACACGAGGGTCACATCACACCTGCAGATTTGGTATAATGCATTAATAGGTATTTGGAGGAGATTTTCCAAATCTAAGGGTGCCTTCACACTTGCGAGAAAATTGCGCATTTGAGCGATGTGAGTGAAAACGCAGAATTATGAAACTAATGATTTTCAATGGTTTCACTCGAATTTGCGATTTTTTTCACTTATGTGATGTGGGGTAAAAAAAATATATGGGACATGCTGCGATATTTTTATTGTTACCCCCCATGTTTCCCTATGGAGCCTTTTTTTTAGCGCATCGCAAAGCACAAACTTACGATTTTCATGCAATACGTTTTTAACATTAGAAACTCCTATTGTTTATGGCGCGAAAACCGCAAGCGGCAGCGATGTTTTTGCAAGAAAAAGAATCACTGACGCTCAGACGTCTCATGAGCAAAGTTGCGTTTAAATGCTTAAACAAAAATAGTCTCGTTTAACCCCTTGAGTGGCGGGTTTCCTACCACCCTGTCGTGCCCACCAGGGCAGGTTTTTTAAAATGGTCTAATCATTGAATTTCAACTAATTTTGCAGTTGCGTCTCAAGAGCCATAACTTTTTCATTTTTCCATTGACATGGCCATGTGAGGGCTTGTTTTTTGCGGGACAAGTTGTGATTTTTTAAACAGGGGGAGGAAAAAACGAAAAGGGGAAAAAAGAAAAAAAGGGGCCATGTCATTAAGGGGTTAAATAATGTATTAACTTCCTTCTCTGGGTCATTACGACGCATGGATACCACATGTGTGATTGTATTTTTGATTTCTTACAAAGTAAAGGGAGACACGTGTTTTGTTTTTATAATTTTTTTGCTTTTTTTTTTTACATTTTTTTAATTTTTTTTGTCTTTTTAGGGGACTTCCACAGGGACCCATCAGGACCCCCTGATCAGATCCCGGGGGTCCGATGGTGACAGCCCTTTACATGCTGCAGTGACAGCCCTTTACATGCTGCAGTCACATAGACTGCAGCATGTAAAGGGTTAACACAGCAGAGCTCGGAGGTTTTCTCTGATCTCTGCTGTAAGAGCTGGTACCTAGCTGTCCTCTCACAGCCAAGCACCAAGCTCTCCCTGCCACAGAGACCATCGGCTTGCTTCTGACAAGCCAATGGTCTCTATGGCAACCTGTAAACAAAGCAGGAGATTGCCGGCATATCGGCAATATCTTCTGCTGGTTTTTCAAAGCCCTTGCTTTGTTCTCTGTGGGACTGTGCAGGCAGAGCACAGTGCCACAGCTTGTGGCATTGTGCTCTGCAGCTCCCATAGTGATACATAGCCCGGAAATCTTCCGGGCTATGTTGCTATGAGCAGTGGAGCTCGTCCCGGAAAATTTCCGGGCGTGCCACTCAAGGGGTTAAAGGGACATTACGGAAGAGAACGTCTTGACCGAGGGCCTAAAACCATGTATTTTATCTTCATTTCAGTCTTTTTTTTTTTTTTTTTATAAACAATTAATTTGCTAACCAGCAAACGAAGTCTGAAAAACGGATGGGCTCTGTGCCGTGTGAACATACCCTAAAGCTGCATTCATATGGAAGTGTCTGTGCGCCGTCCGAGAATTCAGGCGCAAAAAAAAAAAAGAAAGTCTCTAAAAAAACGTGCATACTAAAAAATAAAAATGCCAAATGGGGGGAATCCATCTAATATGATGCCCTATGGAGGCGCCCTAGAGAGTTCTCGCAACCACAGGAAGTCAGTGTTCAGCCAGTCTCTAGACCTTTGGCTCTGCTTTGTAAATGGTAATTAAAGAATGGTGCAAAAGTAAGGCTGATCTATTCATACGTGAACTGACCTACAGCAGGCGGAATGACGGGAAGACACAGAAAACGTCTTCAAGTATTTAATGCACCTTACAGATGTTCTTTGTTAGCTACACAGCAGATGTCAGCATCCAGTTCTAGCCGGACACATCCCGGCAAAGCCTCTCATCGATCCCACTGCAGCAGAGAGGTGTTGTTCAGGTCATCTAGTGCCACCAACGGCGCCCGCATGGCACATCTGTAAGGGGCATTACAAAACTTGGAGTTCTTCTGTCTTTTCAGGTCATTCTGGCTGCTGCATGTCACTTCATGTATGAATAAATCAGCTTTACTTTTCCCCCATTCTCCCGAAGCCCCCCCTACATGACACCTAAACCACTATGTAATGGATACCCGCTTTGTAAACCAACAGCATCGCCTTTTACACAGGCGGATGACCGGACACAGACAGTCATTTTCCCTATCATCGGTTGGTGAGCAGATTTTTATGTGGGCATATAATGCTTGCTTGTTGGCAGTATATCTCCCCATGTAAATGGGCGATGTGCTGCCAACTAATGCAATCTGTATGGAGATAGAGGATTATATTAACGACCATTCATCCCCAACTAGCAATCACCATGTATATTGTAAATCAGTGCTGGTTAACCCTTTCCAATTCAATTTGTATCCTGGTTTTCCTAGGGGGCTTACTCTTTTTCTGCTGATATACAATGTCGCTATATGCTGGCTAAAGCCAGTACTGCATTAGGTGACACGTTGGATAGGCTCCGACATCAGAGAGGCTGGCAATATACAGTATGAGAACCCCGACGGACGTCTTCCAACATCAGAGCTGTACAGCCTTAAATCATTATGTCTTCAGACGTCAGACAGTGGATTGGAAAGGGTTAATAGGCAGATTATCTGTTCGTGTAAAACCACATTAATCCCTTAAGGACTAAGCACCGTAAATGTACGGCGCTTGGTCCTGGGCTTTAATCCCGGCCGATGGTAAAAATACATCATGGGATTAAAGCTCCTGCAATCTAGCATGAAAAGGTTGGGTTCTCAGCTGTTAGTCACAGCTGAGGACCGGGAGGAGAAGACAGAACAGTTTAACAGCTTCTGCCTTCTCTCTTGGAAATTACATAGCACTCAAGGAGCTCTATTTAGTGAAGTGAAAAAGTGAAAGTGTTACTTTTGCTATTCAAATCGGTATTTATGCCCCCTGCCACAGCAGAGCTGCAGGGTCCTAGCAGACTCCACTCAGCACAGTTAGTGACTTTAAAAAAAAAAAAAAAAAAAACTCAGCAAAAATAAATTTTGGTAGCTGCAGAAAAAAGAAAAGAAATAGGGGAGTAAAACAAGCACATGGGCAACATCCCTAAAAAGTGACCCAAAGCACCTTGGTACATAAGGGGTAAAGCTGCAAAAGAGCAGCTTAACTTGTAGGACGCATGGATGTATTTGGCAAACTCGGCATAGCAGGAAAGACGACCGGTTAAAGTGAAAACACCCATTTGAGCTTTGACAACTTCATAAGCTCTATGTCAGAAGAGAAGAACACTCATGTTTGAGGAGCCTCTTGTGCCCCTTAGTCACAGTGTGGCCCGTTGGACTCAGGACCTCCGTAGCCGAGGCTATATAGCGGTGGATATTAGTTTGTACTGCATAGGAGCACATTTTGCGGCATGTTAGACAATGTAGACACTATGGCATCATGTAATAAAGTCTGCAGATATTGGGCAGGGTTGTGCCTCCTTAAAGTCTGGATCGCTTTATGAACTTTTTAGCCCCTTCTGTTTCGCCGTCCCTGCAAGTCTAAAAATTGCTGTATTTGTAGACGTAAAATCCTGCAACCTGCGCACAGTCTGCTGGGAGGGCAAATAACGGGAGTGCCAAGTCATTTGTAAAACTGTAGATTTATCTCTCCTGTGTGAGGAAGGAAAGCATAAAGCTGTTCGATGACCTGTGATTGTTGTGAAAAGGGCGCCAGAACAAAACCCTCCTGGAAATAAAGCCTCATCATCCCCAATGACACCAGAGAAATGTCAGATTTCAAAGCTATTCTGGGGAAATAAGCTCAATTCCACTGGTCAACAAATTTTTAAAAAAAGTCATGTTACTGAAATAAAATCAGTCATTTATCAATTTTTATATGCTCAACACGAATATGACATCAAAATGCAAAAATTGTTTTTTTTTGTAAGCTGCAATAATTGTTTACATCACAAAATGCATGCCAATAGTAATAGGCCGATGGTTAATACCTGTAATCAGGTCATAGACTAGGTCTTTGATTTCTTTGCCTGTCTCTTGTCCAGCTGTTCGGGAGCATCTCTGTGGACCGTGCGGCAGCAGTCAGCCGGCGCGGCAGCGGACCGTGCGGCAGCAGTCAGCCGGCGCGGCAGCGGACCGTGCGGCAGCAGTCAGCCGGCGCGGCAGCGGACCATTTCCCCTGGTATCTTTGTTCCATTGTAGGGATATCTTGATGAACCGTTCACCATGTTCATCACTAACCATACCACAGTTGTCTGGGAAGGAATAGAGATGGGAATGAAGGAAGTGGATCTTTAGAGACATTGCAGCCAAGTTTCTGATACTGCATCAGCATGTCTTGCTCCTTGTAGTTTTTGGCCCAAACATTCCCAAGAAAGTTAGTAGACACTAGGTGAAAAGTATTCCATGCTTGTTTTGCATCACCCTATTTATGAAATATCTTCAAAACGAGAGCCAATGAAGAATGTTCATGGTCATATTCATGTTCCGCGCACCAAGATACTACAGATTAGGACCTTTTTAAGTCAGTAACAATCTCAGTATTGACCAGTGTCTCCATATTTTGTTTCCATTCCTTCACATTGTCTATCTAAAGAGTATGAAAGACCTCAGCGATGAGGGGAAGAGAACCGCAGGCAGAAGACAGCATTCACTGAACCATTATCGCTCCTGTGTACAAGCACATGCGCGATAATCATTGGGACGACTGTAGGGCGCTTAGGCGCACAACAATTGCCTCATGTAAGAGGACCTTTAGATTGACCAAACAGATTGATTTCAGTGGGAGCGCCCAATCATCTAATGTGTATGGGGGACTTTCAACTTTCCCCTAATGGGAAAAGTTGTGGGAGATTACGCCCAGAAAGTAGTTTTTAAATTGTCAAATCCCTTTTGTTCTTGGGACATAAGGCGTCTGGCAGGGGACATTTTCCAGTTTCCCAAATTCAGAACATAGGCACCCTTGACTGAGCCGAGTGCTCATGTGTATGGAGGCATCGGGCAAGATAGCCATTGGCTAAACATGTGCTTGGCCCATGGCCATTTATTCACTCACTCTTGTATAGGCGTAAAGCTGTCCAAAGGGGTGGTCCCAGGATGTAACATTTTGCTGGAAACCCCAGTACCAACATGATACATAGGATACCATACATAGATGAGCTTACTATCTGAATTCTTCCTCACTTTTCTCCCCCGTTCATCATTGAGGTGGCCTGTTCTCCACCACCACCCGGAACGTGACCGCCGACTTAGACTGGGAAACTACATTTCTCAGCAGTCTTCTGCTTATTCTTCTGGCTTTCTCCTCCTTATGTGTACTGGTGACATTTGCCGTTTGTCCTACACTATTTAGCAACGGGAGCCGTTCACGTAGCAGTGATAATCCCCATTTTATATTTTATTTCAGCCAAAGAAAACTTTGCTCTAGCACAGTTTTTGATCAAAAATGTAAGTGGATTATGTTGGTCGCACAGCCACAGCAGAGCGACACTAACCTAATGAACAGATGCGGGGTGTGGATTACACAGCTTGCTCGCCCCGTGCACTGGCTTTTGCTTTAAATCATCCAGGAATAATTGAACACAGAAGCATATGCGCTTTTTGAAGCTGTAAATGATATGCACATCACCAGCGTGCTCGGGTACTTTTACATCGTCTAAGACTTGAAACTAAGGTACGGAAGTTGAAAATGATGTGGGATGAGGAGCCACTTAATAAAGTAGTCCCAAAACTTAAAAGTATGCAAATTGGAAACTGTATAATGCCTCTACAGCGCCACCTATTGGAAGAAGTCTCACCTTCTAAGGGGCCCTTGTAACATGACTGGGAATATTAGTCAAAACCAGAGCCTTCTCAGGAAGGAAAGTATAACCATGTGCAGACAGCTGTTTCAGGGGTTATTTGCTGTAGTGCACAGTAGGTTACTGGATGGGGTAAGAGGCCTATGATCTGGGTTGGAAGGGGTAGAGTTTTTCTTTATGTTCAGGTAGGTGGGAGGAGAGTTTTAAGTCCATGCAAGGCATACCAAATCTATTAAGGGAAGCACACCACTCCTGATATTTGCAAGGGATCCAGGTGGGGTAGCGAGTTTTAAAAGGCAATGTTCCCTGGGGAAAGTATGCAAATTAGCTCTCCTGGAAGAAATAGAAAACTGCCTTTTTAGTGCCACCTATTAGGTAGGTACCCTGTAAGTCAATGACTAACCTATTTAAAGTACTTGAAACAGTACTTCCAAAAAGGTGCTTTAAAAAGCATCTCACCCAGCCAAATAGAACCCTATTTCACACTGACAAGCAAAATCTCTAACTGTGCCGTCTACACAAGTGTGCATGGTTATCAGATGATCCCTGGTCTTGTTTCAAGGTTCCTTGGGTCAGATTCACAGGTTAGCTTTCTATATGTGGTACCAGAGACACGGTTCTCTTCATTCTAGAGTAGATCTAATTTGCTTAAAGACATTAACCCTTAAACCAGCACTACTGTTTCAATAAACCCTGCATAACTCAGTAGTACAAGCAAATAAGAAACTTTGTAATACATCTTACTACAGAAAAATACCTCTTTCTCCGCTTCACTATTTTTCTCTCCTTCCCTCGCTGATCACATCTACTCTGATACACTGCTAAAACAAGTTTCAGGACAAACCAGCTCACTGAGAGATCAAGTTACATGCTGCCTGCAGACGTCTATGGAGAGAAAAGGGGGAGGAGGAAGCAACTGCAGAATGAGAGGCGCAGAGCAAGACACACAAAGACCGGATGGGTACTGGTGTATCATGACGCCACCAGAAGTACTAGTGGAGTCAAGATTGACAGGGGCGATGCCCCCTGTAAGTGATTGGCTGCAGAACTGGATGGACTGGAGGTCCTGGCAGCCCACTAAGCCCCAGCTGCAAGGTTCTTCCCCGCCGGCTGGCCAGAAGGCGTTAGTACCGTGGCCCCCGCTGCAGGCAGCCCCAGCACCGTGAAGCTCATTCCTGGCCCGCGCTGCAGCATGGAGGTGAGAGCATCGTGGGACACTGACTGAAAGTTGCCCACCACTGTAGCGTACCGCAATAGGAGGGGTAGAGCTGGGAGCCCATACAGCACAGGGGGAACACTGACACACTGCCACCGCTGACAGCTGCTGAGTAGCAACAGATGACAGCAGGGAGGCCACAAAACAGTGCGACAGCCGCCGGCAGAACGGCAGAGTACCGCAGGAGGACCACAGCAGGGAGCCTATACAGCGCAGGGGGAACAGTTACTCACTGCTGCAGGGAGTCAACAGCGGCAGGGGACAGCGAGTATCAGCCGATGCATGCACAGCCACCTTCCAGGACCTTCAATTCTTGCACCAATCCGGAGCTAGGGGTGTGACAGGGACGTTCCTCCATGGAAGCCCTATCAAACCCCTAGCTTCCAGTGGCATCAAGATAAATCCAGTTCGACTGGATGTAGACTATTACGCATTGTATATCCCTTCCGGTGCTGGATTCATGTCTACATTGCACAGTACTGCTGTACAATGTCCTCCATGCTGCTGCTTCTCAGGCATAGCGGCAGTACACAGAGCTTGAGACGATTCAGCATATGGGAGACATCATAGCAGCTAGCCTCCCCTCAGCATGGGAAGAAAAATTAGAAATACAGCCTATCGAGGGTAAAGCTTGTGAAAAATTTCACATTCAAGGATATAACTGCCAGAAATAGTGCTGCTTCTCACGAAAACACAAAACAGCTTATCCTGAAAAGCCACATGAAGTAACGGGCACGCTTTAGGAACAGACAGCCTGGAGAATAGAATGTACTTCTGCCAAACCATATGCAGCTGGCGGACGTAGATATGTGCTGTTTTCTAGTAGAGCATGTGTGTATTCAGAGTAACAGAGGCAGCAGATTTACACGAAATGGTAATATTTACAAAGGAAAGACACTTAGATGCTACAGTCTTCCAAATAATACAATTACTAGCCTCCCATCTTCTGCTTACTCAAGGGATGGATGACCTTACACATCATTCAATGCATAACAAAAATAATGACCAGCCACTATACGGCCGGGCTCACACAGCCGTGAGCGTAAAATGCTGGGGGGGGGGGGGTCATGCTGCGTACAGATAAAGGACAAAGTGGTGAATTTATCCACTTCCCCCATTTAACAGTATGTTTTCTATAGTTACCAAGCATACTTGCTATTATCCCCTCCAACCTGCAAGTTCTGCTAACACAGACGGTGAGCTCGGACATCACAGAACCCTAGAGAGTTTCTAAGATGTTGTAATCAAAGCCTTTGCTGCTCCTAGGACATGGAAGACTGCAGTCTTATCAGTAGGGGCTAAACTTGCAATGCCTACAAGCAGCAGTGCTAAGCAGGAGCTCCATAGTATTGGGATACTTAAAAGTATTCAGGAAGGAATTTAGCCTAGTTCCAAAAGCAGTTAAAGGGGTTGTCCCGCGACAGCAAGTGGGGTTAAGCACTTCCGTATGGCCATATTAATGCACTTTGTAATATACATTGTGCATTAAATATGAGCCATACAGAAGTTATTCAATTACTTACCTCCGTTCTCGCGCTGTCTCTGTGTCCCCGTCGCCATGGTGCCGACTAATTTCTGCCACAGCATGCCATTTTAGCCGCGCTTGCGCAGTCTTCTCTCTTCCCTCTGTGTACGAGCTTCTCCAGCGTGCCCGCGCGATACAGCTCGTCTGCGCATGCGCAGACGAGCTATCGCTGTACGGGAGCGCGCAGGGGCGGCTATTCAGCTCCCGGCGTCCCTTTAAACAGGGGTGATTCACCCCGAATCAGCAACAGCCAGCCGGGACCATCCAGGAGCAGCTAGCCGGGACAACCGACCAGCAGCCAGCCGGGACGATCAGCAGCCAGCCGGGACGATCAGCAGCCGGGAGCCACTCGGGATCAGCAGCCGCCAGCCGGGACAAACGCAATACAGCCGCCTGGGTAAGTGAGTTGTCTGTGGGTGCTGTGGGGGGGGCGGAGGGGTGAGGTGTCTGCGGTGCTGTGGTGCTGTGGGCGCTGGGGGGGTGAGGTGTCTGCGGTGCTGTGGGCGCTGTGGGGGGGGGGGGGGGGGGGAGGGGGGAGGTGTACTTACCGGAGCTTCTGTGTAGTCAGGAGATGGGAGAAACAGCTGTTTGCTGTTTTCTCCGGTAGACAGCACCTCCCCGCTGTGACGCTTTCTGCCGACCAGCCAATCAGGCGGCTGGATCGGCGTTCCATTCATTTAGAAGAACACGCCTCCACCGATGACGTCAGTCACCTGCTCACGTGACCGGCGTCTCGGGAGCGCGCATGAGGCATCCAGGAAGAGCGAGCGGTGCACCGTGGAACGCACTCAGGGACTCAGCAGGCGCCATCTTAGAGGGAGAAGTTTTAAAAGTCATTTTTTCTGCGGACGTGTGAGTACAATGCGGTTTATAACCGCTCACAAGGGCTGCTTAATGACGGGGGGAGACAGGGGGAATGGGCTAATATGAAATTTTGCGTTTCTGCCTCGGGACAACCCCTTTAATACTTTGGCAATCCCCCCCTCCCCAAAAGTCAGTTACGGGGTTCCTTTACCACCAGAGCATCTCCAGCATTTATCTGAACTCATACTGTGTTCACTCGAAAAGAAGACCTACTCCAATTTTCAGGAAAGGGGCTTGAAATATAAGGACTACCCTGAAAATAAGCCCTAGCTGCACTACATGGGGGAAACAAAACAAACAAAAAAAAGCTATACATTACCTAGCAGGTGCCGTCCGGGTCTCACCCGCTGGTCTCCGCAGTTCCTGCAGGCTTCGGCAATGACATGCTGTGATTGGTTCTCAAGCACCGCAGCTCAGCCAATAGAGCAATTGCTTGCTGGAGGCAGGGTTTACAACCACCCGTTACTAGCAAGCAATCTTCTGTCGACGTTGAGAACTGCAAGGAAGCCTGGCGGAACTGTGGAGACCTTAGCAGGAGGGGACCTGGACGGCGCCTGCTAAGTATGATAAGACATCCCCCAAAAACAAGACCTTGTGTCTCCTTTGGGGCAAAAATTTATTTTTTTCGGGGAAACATGGGAGGATAAATAGCAACAAGGCGTATAGGAGTGAGATACAAACGATAGAGAAGCTTCCTTGTCAACTCTAAATGAGATATTTTTTGAAAGTGAGCTCGCTAATGTAAATATTTTATTCCAGTCTATGCCTACAGAGATACCTAGAGCTTTCCCAATGAAGTAAGCAATGGGGCCTCTCCCCCAGAGATCTTTCCAAAAATAACAGTAGAAATGACCATTTGAGATGCCTTTGACAACTTTATGTAAATTACAGTTCGCTAATTCAAATGTAGTTTAGAGAAGACACAAGTTTGGGTCTGAGTAATAAAATGGTGTATTCAGAGGAACTTCTAAGAATCTTTGTTAGGAAGGTGAAAATTAGCAGAAATATCATTACAAGTACATCAGGCGATTACCTTCCCATATATCTGAGATTTGAATGATCCCTGCAGTGAGCCACATACTAATTGAGATGGACATTGCCCTTTCCAAACAGGTTTATTAAGAATTTTTTGTAGTTTATGGAGGTATGACACTGGAACAGGGATAAGGACAATCCTAAACATATAGGATGTTGGAATTCTTAGCATCTTGAGGTTTGCTATTCTGCCGACCCATGATGCTTCGTAGTTAAGTCATGCTCAATATCTTGGGTTAATAGAATATAATTATTCACAAATACTGTTCGGGAAGGATTCATTTAATCCCTAAATAGCGTCCATTACCCACGGAGACGAGAATGTGTTTAGATTGAAAATAACAGATACCCAAAATTTGAGATTTAGTGACGCTTCGCTTGTAATAAGAGATGCTGCTAAACTTATTTAGTATTTCTAACACTGCAGGTAATAAGATTCTGGGTTGGTAAGGATTACAATAACATTGTTCACAAACAAATTGTTTTCTGTTCCCCTACAGTAATTCCAGATACTCTGGTCATGGAACCCTTAGCGGAATGGGTAAGGAATAGAGATGAGCGAGTATACTCCCTAAGGCACATTACTCGAGTGAGTAGTGCCTTAGCCGAGTATCTCCCCGCTCGTCTCTAAAGATTCGGGGGCCGGCGCGGGTGACAGGTGAGTTGCGGCGGGGAGCGGGGATGGGGGGAGAGATATCTACTACTCTAGATATCCCAAATTTGACTGAAATTTCACTTCGTTATTCCCATTGGGCTCAGTACAAATCTACAAGTACCGTCAATAGAGTACCTACCGTTAACAAATCACACTTGATCCTGAAAAACCAAAAGTAGGTAAAAATATTCACCAACCTAGTGGTAAAATATTTGAATATATTTTTAGGTCGGTGTTAAGTAACGATATAGGTTGGAAGTTTCCAGATCGATCCGGCTTAGGCAGAGTAATAATTATGGAATGTAACATCTCTTTAGAGGATTCTGTCATTTGTATATTGTTAAAAAAGGGAATGAATATGAAAGGATAAGGCTGCCTGCAGACGGGCGGGCCAGATATGGCGGCGAGGATCCTCGCCGCAGGACCCGACCCGAGCGCCTGCAGGGACCAGCGCGTACTCACCCGCGCCCCGCAGCTCCGGCTCTTTCATGTGCCGGCTGCCGGCGCATGCGCAGACCGGAGCCGGCGGCCGGGTGAGTGACGTTTCTGTGTGGGGCTCTGCGAGCCCCGCACAGAAATAGGACATGCCACGGTTTATTTACCACGCGAGATTTCACGCAGCCGTCTGCATAGGATTGCGTGTTAATACAATCCTATGCAGTCTTCCAGCGGCGGAAATTCTGCCATGGAATTTCCAGGCGGCCTAAGGCAGACTAAAAAAAAAAAAAAAACGAAAAAACCCCCAAAAACTTTAGAGCAATCGTTTGTTAAACCATCAGGGCCAGGAAGTTTATATGATTTAAGTGACTCATTGATAGTACTAATGATTTCTGCTAAAGCTATAAGGGCAGAAGAGGTTTCTAACTGCTTCTTGACATCTTAAGGATCGAAATGGAATTTAACAAGTTATATCTCCATAGTAGTGGCTTGGGAAGTTGAGTTGCTGCAGAGATTATAGCATGAGGCATAATAATCAGCTATAGGAGTCGCTACAGTTTGGAGGTTGAATGTTTTTTAATGTTGTGCGTTAAAATGATAGGATATTTTAGAGATCGCCGCTCTCGATTTGGAGACCCGATGCTGATAATTCACCAGCTTTATTATTTTGACTATAATTCCTGAATTTAATTTTAATTTCATTTTCCGCAGAGCTTGTTCATATTTACATAAATCTCGTTGCTGTAGCCGATCTTGGAGGTTATACATCGTCTCTCATCTAGCTGGCCAGTATTTTGCTTCGTTTAATTGGATCAAGTAAATAATATTATTCAAGAGACGTAATCTTGACTAGTTATCCTTTTTTTTCCCTCAACTGCTAAGCTTATAAAAATGTCCCCCACTATAGGTTTTATGAACGCCCCACATTGTGGATGGCGGCATCCCAGGCGTAATGAATACGTTTTGGTCAAGTATTTATGGGAATGTGAAAAGTAATTGTTCAGTTTCCAAGGAATTGTAAGTAAGGGGAACGGAGGGGTGTTTATATGTTCCAGAAATTATTCTAAAATTGGTATAAGTACTTGGCACATGATCAGACTAAGTTACTACATGATGAAACATTATCAGTGACGATGTCTATGCGAGTGTGGGTTGTGCGTTTGTGTGTAATCCCACTCAGTAAGGTGTTGCAAATCTGCAAATATTAAGAAAATTCTCTTTTTGCGTGAACAGATAGAAAAATCAGTGGGTTTATCAAAACTAGAGAAGCAGACAATCTTAGAGATGGCCACATAACTGTTAAAATCTCCTGTAATCAGGACAGACCCATGCTTAGAATGGTTGATTTTCTTGAAAAAAAAAGCACAATAAAATTTAGTTTCTTTTCCATTTAGGGTTTAAATGACTCTTATAGTATAAATTTATATTTATTGTATAAACCAAGACAGCACATTTTCCCCATTGGGTTGATAAAGGTCTGGATTGGAGAAAAAGCCAAAACATTTTTCTCTGCAAGGTCTTTTATTCCATTTTTGTCAATTGCTGTAGCAGCAAGAATAAATGTGCAATGTTTGTGCGTTAACCAGAAAAGGTCTTCCTGATAAACGTGTGATTCTTGTATGCAGCAGGTATTTGCATTCAAGCTTTCAGCCTCTTTCCAAAGAAGAGGCCTTTTAAAGGGACTGATAAGTCCTTTTACACTGAGTGGGATTATGTGAAAGACCATTCCTGGGGTTCATATCAACGCAGTGTAAACACCTTGTGACCAACTAACAATGTGTGGGTACAGAACCCTCTGTAAATTATGCAACGACTCTTTAGTGATGATGCAAAGCTGGGGGGGGGGGGGGGGAGGATGAAGAACAGCTAACCAAAATGTGCTTTGGTACAAAAGGTGTATTCCACTTCTGGGCTACGTTGCACGCAGTAAGACATCATGGTAAGTATAATAAAACATCAAAGAAGCTGAAAAAAATGTAACCAGAATAAATTACATTATAAGGTAAGAAATAATTATGTATGCCCTTCAACCCACACAAACATGGCAGAAGGTGTACGGCCACGGTTTGATTTTCTTTACTCCATGTTCCAGTCTTGTTGCTTGCTTTCCTCTAGGTGAATTTGGAACAATAGTGAATCCCAAAGTCCTGGAAAAGCTCTGCCAGCTTGGCAGGAGAGTCAAAAACTAGTTTCTTCACCTCTTTTTACCACTAATTTCACAAGAAACCCCCATTTGTAGGGGATATTGTTGGCACGCAGAATTTTCGTGGCAGCAGCGAATTCATGATGTCTTGCCAGAGTGGCTGCAGATTGATCAATAAACATGGAAGTTTCTTTAAATTTGTCTGGAATCGGTCCTTTTATATAATCCTATCCACTAGCATTAGTCCATCTTTAAAATGGTAGAAATGTAAAGCGGGATGATAACATCTCTTTGCATCAATGTAAGCAGAAACTTAGGTTTTGGTATTCGGGGCACTCGGTCCATTAACAGAAAAATTTAAAGGTGTATCTGGAAGGACATCAACAAAAAAAAATCCTTAAGGCCTTATGTACACGGCCGCGACGGGCTCCGCAAGCGAAATACTGCAGCAGAGTCAGTCACAGCGCCCCCCCCCCTTCCTTCCCTAAAGACCCCATACTTTCCTCCGGCTCCGCTGCCCGAAGTCCCGCATGATGCTCCAGCGCGCATGCACAGTACGCCATATGCAGCCGGCGCGCATTCACGCCATGCTTCTGCTGTGCTGCAGCGGAAGTATAGCGTGACGGGCGCTTTCCATTGGCTACGTATACCCACAGCAAATAGGACATGCTGCGGAATTCTGCAGCATGTACATTGAGCTATTAGGTTCAATAGAACTTAATAGCGGCAGTGAAACGCCGCAGATTTCTGCTGCGTTTCATGTGGCGGAAATCCGGCCATGGACATAAGGCCTAAGATAGTTAGCAAGTTGCTCTGCTTTAACTGTTTCAGGTATGCCGCGGAACCACATGTTATGGTGAGACCAATCTGCCACTTACAATTGCCATGTTCCTACCTCCTCCTCTAGGGCATTATTTATATCCGCACGAGCCATATTTTTCCCATGGACATGAGGCCTTAAGAGATTGCTAAAACACTGGCTTGAGGGAGGAGGACAGAGTGATTATACTGAAGCAAGTTCTGCTAAATAATGTGTTGCTGATCAGATACAACGTATTCAGAGTTAGCTGCAGCACTTACATGTCTAGCAGCTTTGGGTCCTACCTTCTGCACGGTGAGCTCTATCCAACAAAAGTGCAGGATGGTGAATTACCAGAACCTCCCCGAGAAGGATCAGGTGAGAAAGCAGGAGAGGACACATGTGCAGCTGCAGCACTGCTGCCCCCCGATTCAATGAGCATGCTGCCCACTACATTTCTTTCCTTCCACAAGGTCAAAAGCTTGAGTCTTGCAAAGTTCAGCTTGTTTTTTTTTTTTTGCTTTCCCCATGATGCAGGAACACTAGAAGAGATCAGTGATTTTAGCAATGGGGCTGATGAATAAGTAGCTAACTCCATGCCCCCTACCTAATTTTTTATAAAAAACTTGTCCCTATAATAGGTAATAAAAGTCTGGTTGGTAGGAGTCTCCCCGCTGAGACCTCCCACCAATCTAGGCAACGGGTGTCCTGCGTTTCCCCTGCTCCTCACTCTGGGCTTACTGCACCTTCTCCCGTCCACCCCTACAGTGAGGAAGAGATTGAATGGGGAAGCACCACTCCATTCTCAACAGGACTACCAGAGACAGCCGAGTACAAGAGCGCTAGTATTTGTTAGCCCCCAATAAAATTAATGGAGCATCAGTTTTCCAATGGATAGGCGCCAAAATTTAATTCTGTTACAGCCCCTTTAATAATTTGTACAGGCAAGACCAATTTTCCTACATGCAATGTTCCCACAGTAGCAACATAAAAGGCTGTTATTCTCTATTACTATCAACCCTTATACACAACAATCCTGGCAATGAAGGTAAATTTAAAAAAAAAATTTCAGGCCAGATTAAAATGGGGTCCAATCATTTTGCTTATTTACTCATAATGATCCCATGAGTAAATGGGTCAGAAACTTTTGGTTGCAATTTAGTAAATAATTGCTTTGGTTAATCTCAGCTTATTACATGCCTAACTTTATGTAAAAAATATTGGAAATTGTAAAAAAAAAAACCAAAAAAAAAAACAAAGCTTACCAACGAAAATTAAATTCTCCCTGTAGAATTACAAGGTCTGGTGTTCTATGTGGACAGAAAGAAAAAAAAAAAAAAAAAAAAAAGATAAAACAAGTGTCCCATATGCTTGTAAATGTTAATCCAGCAGTTCCTTGAGGACAGGATGAACCCTTCCGGATAGATCTGTAGGTATCGCACACTACACCGGCTTCTGAATGCCGCTTTATTTGGCTGGGAACATCCAATGTTAATACTACTTCATCCAGCCAACTGCTTTCGGCTCCGTTTATTTCCTAAAGAGACATTCGGCTTTATCATGGAGGTGACAGAACTGGGACAAGTCTCATTTTAGGGGACACAAGTGATGACACATTCAAAGAGGATTTAAAATAAAAATGCAGGAGCGGAACAACATTTACGAACAAAACCGCTTTAAATATACATAGCGGAAGAGATTTAGGAAAAGGTCTGTCCGCTCAGAAAGTTAGGATTCCTTAATAGTCGTTGATTTTACTACACTTTGGAGAAAAGGCAGAATTCACGACACGCAACGCAAAAAGCTCAACGACATTAGAGCATTATTCTTAGTTGACCCCGTTTTGGAATCTATCCTCCCAAATTAACTACGGATTTAAAAGGAATCCCTGACGCAAACAAAAAATTTTTTTAAAAAACTAAATGGGTTTAATTTCATGCTGGTTAACCCCTTAAGGACAAACATTTTTTTTCTTCAACTTTTGGTTTCTCTTCTCCACTTTCAAAAAAATCATAACTTAATTTCTCTATTGAGGTTAGTGAGGGCTTGTTTTTGTAGAGCGAGTTGTTACTATTTAATGTTCCATACAAGATGCTGAAAGACTTAAAAATTTTTAAGCGGAGTGAAATAGAAAAAAAAATTGCACTCTTTGGGGGGAGTATTGTGTTTTACAGTGAACACTGTGGCAGAAATTACATCCCTTTATTATATGGGTTAGTACTATTACGATGATACAAAGTTTATTTTGACTTTTTTTGCTTTACTATTTTTCAAAAATAAAATCTCTTTCAAAAGATTTGCCTTTCCATGGATGGCGAGGTGTAAGGACTCTTTTTTTGTAGGATGATCTGTGGTTTCCGTTGGTACCATTTTGAAATACATGTGGCCTTTTGATCACTTATTCTTCTTATTTTTTTCTCAGAGACAGGGTGACCAAAAGAGCACAATTCTGCGGATGGATATATATATATATATATTTATTTTTTTTTATTTTCCCTTTCTAACGACGTTCACAGTTCAGGCTAAATTATGCATCATTTTGATCCACCAGACATTTATGAACGCAGTGATACCAAGTATGTCTAGGGTTTTGTTTTTTTTTGCTTAGATTTTTTTTAAATATTTTAAATATGGGAAATTGTACTGCATTATACTGTATCCTGATAAGCAGTCTAGAGAGATGTCAGAGGCATGCCTTGGTAGGCATTTGTTTATTAGCAGCCCTAGGGGCCTTAAGTAAGTCCGGGGCTTCCACCACAACCAAACGACCTCTCATGAGGTCACGCTGAAGGGGCCGTTTAACCCCTTGAGTGGCACGCCCGGAAATTTTCCGGGACGAGCTCCACTGCTCATAGCGATACAGCCCGGAAGATTTCCGGGCTATGTATCACTGTGGGAGCTGCAGAGCACAATGCCACAAGCTGTGACAGTGTGCTCTGCCTGCACAGACCCACACAGAGCAGTGCAAGGGCTTTGAAAAACCAGCAGAAGATATTGCAGATATGTCGGCAATCTCCTGCACTGGTTTGTTTACAGGTTGCCATAGAGACCATCGGCTTGTCAGAAGCAAGCCGATGGTCTCTGTGGCAGGGAGAGCTGGTTGTTAGCTGTCAGAGGACAGCTAGGTACTAGCTCTTACAGCAGAGATCAGAGAAAACCTCCGATCTCTGCTGTGTTAACCCTTTACATGCTGCAGTCTATGTGACTGCAGCATATAAAGGGCTGTCACTGCAGCATGTAAAGGGCTGTCACCATCGGACCCCCGGAATGTGATCAGGGGTCCTGATGGGTCCCTGTGGAAGTCCCCTAAAAGGACAAAAAATAAAAATTAAAAAAATTAAAAAAAGTAAAAAAAAATTTAAAAAAAATAAAAAAACACTTGTCTCCCTTTACTTTGTAAAAAATCAAAAATAAAATCACACATGTGGTATCCATGCGTCGTAATGACCCAGAGAAGGAAGTTAATACATTATTTAACCCCTTAATGACATGGCCCCTTTTTTTCTTTTTTCCCCCATTTCTTTTTTTCCTCCCCCGTTTAAATATCACAACTTGTCCCGCAAAAAACAAGCCCTTATATGGCCATGTCAATGGAAAAATGAAAAAGCTATGGCTCTTGAGACGCAACTGCAAAATTAGTTGAAATTCAATGATTAGACCATTTTAAAAAACCTGCCCTGGTGGACACGACAGGGTGGTAGGAAACCCGCCACTCAATGGGTTAACAGTCAGAGCCCTCAGAGTTTGCAGCAAACCGAAGACTGTTAGGCCCTGAGGTCAGGCCTAATAAACTAGTTGCCAGTGTTCTTCAGCATAATACACCGCACTACACAAGTGTATTATGCAAGCAATCAAATGTTCAAATATTCAAGTCCCCTAGTGGGACTAAAAAATGTTGAAAAATATTGAAAAAGAGATACTAGCACAACTGAGTTGAGACTCGGGCACAACTCTGACACCACCAGTCCATGCACTGTCTGATATACACCGACCCATACAATGGCATGTCCTATTTCTAATTGGTAAAAATAGGAGATGCCATGAGGTTGTTTGTTTTGTTTTTTTCGCATGTACTATAGGTCTAGGTCCACATGAAAAAAAACTCCATATGTATAGTCTCATAGGTTATAATAGGGCTGAGTGCTGTCCATGTACTCCCATGGACAGCATGCGCCTTAAAGGTAAGCTAGCGTACACCTAACCTGGAGCTCCTGCCCATGGACGGATACTTGCTACGGAACCCGCGGCAGGAGTCCGAACTACAGATCCGCAGAAAATAGCGCCTATAGCATGCTCCGTTGTTTCACGGAATCCACGTGGACTGCTTTCATTGAAGGCAATGGAAGCTGTCCGATCCGCAGCCCTTCCGCAATCACATTGTGGAAAGGTCATGGATTCTGTGTCATCGCTAGGCAATGCCACAGGAAAAGCAGTGGTTTAAGAATCTGTAGTGCGCATGTCTGGCAGCTCGCCGCAGTACAAAAGAAAAAGAAGAGAGACAGGTACACGCGGCCGCCGCTTCTGGCAGAGCCGGATTCCGCTGCGGGATTCGACATGCTGAATCTGGCTCTGCAGTGTGCAGGCAGCCTAAAGTGAATATAATTTAAGTTTCACTCTTTCACCAGAAAAACAATACAATGAGGCCCCAAACCGAGGAGGAAACCATAAAACGACCTTAGAACACCAATTTTAATAGGTTTAAAAAAAAAAACAAAAAAACAAAAAAAAAGCTTGCAAGTTGAATTAGTTGTTCGAGTTTCTTCATGAGTAGGTGACTAGGTCGTACACGAAGAGATTGGCATTTAAATGTGGTCCAAGTCCTAAGGGGGTTATGTTCATTTAAGACTCTTCCAAGGAAAAAGCCATTTAGACAAATTCCACAGAACTCCGTATATGATGAAGCTACAACAAATCCTGTGCTCTATTAAACAAGCTTTACCTATTCCGGGAAATTATACAAACGTCAACCATTCCAACCCTAGATCGAAGAGAATTGCAGGAGTATTGCAGATTACGAAGGGGGGGAAAAGTTGGGCTCAAAAGCTTCAACAAGCCTGGTGGCAGTGAAAATCATCTAAACATGGTTAGACATTTGCTTTACATATGTAGAAAACAGCTTCTAATAATACTTCCCCCAATTAAAAGAACAAACGCTATGACATATGGCTTAGGTTAGGGCAACATCGGTGACTGAGCGCTCCCATTCCCATAGACGCCTGCATTCATTCTAAAACGGAGTACTGAAAACAATGTAATAAACACCGCTTCATTTGTCGCAAGGTGCCTTTTATTAGTAGACGTCCCATTTTCCTAAACTCCCAGTAAACATAGATGTCATTTCATGGCCTTTACAGCGCATTAAAGGTTAACGGTATAACTTGAGCTCCTTGTAAATAGGGCAGTAGAGGTCATGCTCGAAAGGCTTCCAGGAAATACATGGGGTGCAATAGTACTACACAAGTGGCATCTAACCACAAGAGTCATCTAAAATACTTTAAAAGGATATGTAATTAACTTTAAAAAATTTGACTTGTACAATAGGTCATAGTCTTAACAAAACCCTCCGCAATTTACATTGACCACTAAGTTTGCTAATAGACTGAAACTTCCCTCTGTTAAAACGCCATGTTTCTATCACGTTTCTGGCAAGTACTGGTTGTGTAGTCATGTGACAACCATCTCCCGTATTCTTCATATGTCAGGGCGGTGAGGTAGGGGGCAGGATGGAAGCCTTTTCCAACAAAGAAAAACATCCAAGACAGTCTATGTTTTATCAAAACCTACATTAAGTCTGCCGGAAGTCTGTGAGAGAACATGTTATGGTCCGATGAGACCGAGGGGGAACTTTTTGGCCATAATTCCAAAAGGTACGTGTGGTGCAAAGCCAACACTGCGCATCAGCAACAGAACACCCTACCCACAGTGAAGATGGTGAAGGCGGCATTAGGCTTTAGGGTTGTTTTTCTGCTGAAGGAACTGGGGCTTTAGTCAAGATGGAGGGAATTAAGAACAATTCCAAATATCAATCCAATTTCATACAAAATCTTCAGGCCTCTGCTAAAAAGCTGAAGATGAAGAGGAATTTCCCCTTTCAGCCTGACAACGACCCAAAGCATACCGCCAAATCACCAAGAGAATGGCTTCGCCAGAAGATGATCAAACCTTTCGGTTGATTAAGCCAGAGCCAAGACCCGAGTCCCATTTAAGATCGGTGGGTGACCTGAAGAGGGCGCTACACATGAGACCCCATTTGCAGTCTGACAGATTTGGAGTGCTTTTGCAAGGAAGAGTGGGCAAAAATTGCCAAGTCAGGATGTACCATACTGATAAGACACCTACCCCAAAAGACTGAATGGTGTCAAAGTCAAAGGGTACATCAACAAAGTAAGAGTTTTAGGGTATGCATATTTATGCAACCACATTAAGTTTTAGGTTTTTTTTTTTTTACCCTAGAAGCTTTCAGTGTGTTTTTCAGTTGAACTGTATAGATAACGGGTCACAGTAAAGGTGGAAATAAACCTGAAATTCTTCATCTTGTTGGATTTTTAACATGACAAAAACATGACATGTTAAGAGAGGTGTGTAGACTCTTTATATCCACTATATATACATATATATGTACATGTGCATATACACACACAAATATATACATAATATATAACATGATCCACCGTTCACAATAGGCGGCAGTCACAGCTCACCTCCTCCCCTCCCTGCGCAATCATCTCTGCATGTCACAAATCATGCCTGGAACTCTCCCCCATAGAAAGTTAAGTCCCCTGAAGTCTTTTATGTCTACAGCACCACATAGCTGCTGCAAAAAAACACTAAATGCCGTTACCTACAGCTCCGGTAATCTTGTATACAGTACAATAAAAATGTCTACAAAAATCAGAAAATAAAAACAGATTCGAAAAATTGAGAAATATTTTACTATCTGGATTTAATTAGTTAAAAAAAATATTATACAGGCGATACGTCCCCTTTAAAGTAAATCCATGAAGCCCTGTGTATGCTACATACATTAAACGAGCCAAAGCTTTGCAAACTCAGCTATTCTGTTGCAGCATACAGAACCACCGAGGTCAACACTACTTACCCTTAGGCCTCATGTCCACGGGGAAAATAATAATTAAAATCCGCAGCGGATCACCCGCGCGCGGATCCGCGCCCCATAGGAATGCATTGACCACCCGCGGGTAGCTAAATACCCGCGGATGGTCAATAAATGTGAATTAGAAAAATCATGGAGCATGAAAAAAAATGGACATGCTCCATTTAGGTGCGGATCACGCTCCGGATGGCCCCATTGATCTCTATGGGGTGCGGGAAATCCGCTGCGGGTGTTAAATGCCATTTATTTGGGTGCGTGAAATCTGCATGCGGATTACAAGTTTGGCTTCTTTTTCAGTGGCCTTGCATTTTTTTTCACGCGCAGATGCAAATATGCCATCCGCGTGCATACACGCGTGAAAAAAAACGCATCCGCGTGTCATCCGCATGCAATAAAATACTATTTTAAGCTCATCCGCACTGCATCCGCGGCCCAAATCCGCGTTACAAATCCGGAGCAGATTTGATTTTCCCCGTGGACATGAGGCCTTAAACAGCTTCTCCTTGGTGCACTTAAATAAATGAGTGCTAACCTGAAGGAGGTCTTATCACCCAAATGTCATATCCAGTTAAACAGAAAGTTATCAGCCAGTCAACCAAGGCAGCAATGGCCTCCAGTTATCTAGATTGTAATCTTAATCCCTTAAGTATGGGAACCTGCAGAATAGAAGATCTAAATCTTAAATCTTCTGAATGTAGAGAGGAGAAAACCACCGCCAGACACTTCTGCCAGTTACTTAGCTCTCCAAGATCACAAGAATTTGGCCATTGAAATCCAATTGCCTGATCCTAGTCTTCCCTGCCATCAGGGAAGAGTCCAGAACTATATGTGCTATACATCATAGAACAGGACTATAGATGTAGACAAACAAATGCACAAAATAATAATATACTAATATTACCAAACATACTATATATGAAAGTCTTAAAAAGGGTTTTCTGACAAACTAAAAATTGGCAGGGGGCAGATAAGTGGCTAAGAAACAAAGTACTCGCACTTGTCCCCCAAGCTCTAGCCCCATCGTTTGGGAATGAAGCCACAAGCTGACGTGCAGCAGCAGCTTCTGGTGTCAGACCAACGGGGCTGGAGCTGGGGGGCATTTGAGAGACAAATACGGTCACCCCCCCCCCCCCCCCCCCCGTTTTTTCTCTCACTTATCTGCCCCCAACCAATTCTTTGTTTAATGTCGGAAAAACCTCTTTAAAAAAAAAAAAAAAGAGGGACTAACAGTTTTCTAAGCCACGATCATCTCTAGTGGTTTGGTGCAGCCTACAGACCATTCAAAAAATTTCTTTAGTTTTTAGGTAGTATTAGGCCCGTGTCATATAGGCGTAAGCGCATTTACACAATGACCGCTGTGAATTTGCATGTGCAAAAAAACCCAAAAAACATAGCATTCAACGAATGGGAGTATAGGGTTATGTGTTTCAATACAAAGAAAAACTGCGTACCGTATTGTAATACTATTTTATGATTGGAGTCAACGACATACGCAACTTTGTATCGCATACTTATAAGTATCAGAGCTAAACGAGCATAAACAAATCGGAATGTTCTATCAACCCGAGTCTAGACCGAGGACCATCTTTCAGAGACACACTGGTTAGCTCCTAGGACTCTCACACATGCCATGAGTGAGATTATAGGGATTTTATAGTGCATCACGTTTATATAATTCCTTTACAAGCTGAAATAATGCACTACGAGAAGAAGAAACCTGGTTTGCATCTCCCTGGGTGGTCCGACTAATTCCTTTAAACCACAACCATTGAACACATAAACATGCAAGTAGCGTGCTAGCACTTAACTTGGCAGTACAACAAGCTGAATGTTCCTTAGCGCTTTGACCCAAATAACGTGAACTACCACTGCACTGTCCAAATACACATTTAAAATTCTATTAAACTGCATAAGAAGTCACAGGATTGTACTTCCCGGCAACGAAGAATAGGGATCATTGTCTTACCTTGCTTCTGTATGAATACTCGGAGAAGTGGGTTGGCACTTGAAACAGCTTTACAGAAATTGTCATCATTGTTAATTGGAAGAAGGTCACCATGGACGTCGGCATAGCCAAGCATAACATCGACACTGGAGATATTGTGGATCTGCAGGAGAAGATTGTAGAAGTCCTCAAATGTCCCAGGCTTGTATCGATTCAACGAGAATCTTCTAAACTCGGCTCCATACTGAAAGCAAGAGACACAAAGGCCGTTAAAACTCTTTGATCGCAGTTTTGGTGTCTCCTAAAAGATATAAGCATATCACATTAACATTCAAAAGCAAAAAAATTGCAACTACCCCCTAAAAATAAGACCTACCCCCAAAATACGCCCTTGCACGATTTCTGAGAATGTTCAAAATATAAGGCCCTACTCCAAAAATAAGCTCTAGTTACAGTTCATAAAAACTGTAAGCTGGCTACTCATTTTACTGACCTTGGCAGGACGGAAGGCTGAGTCAACCTTGAGCCGGCTACCTGAACCATGCAGGGATTGCACTCACAATCTTCAGGTCATGAGGGAGAGCTTATCACTCTGCGCCACACGAGGCCCCTTAAGAGAAACAGGGGTAACATTGGTCTGGACATCCAGGTTCCACATCTTTACATCTTACTTGTCTATTCTCTTGAATTCTCTAGGTGTGACCCAAAATAAGGGAGGTCTCCCAGACATCCAACAGAGCAGGCAAGTCTCCCGAAAGGCTGCCAGAGGGCACTCTGAATGGAAGACCTTTGGGTGTTCTCTTTAGGTATGGCCTGTATTTTCAGGTAGGCATCACAAAAAATAAAAATTTCCAAAGCACTAAACTCAGGTCAGCATGAACAGTTCACATATGAAGGGTTAATCTCCAGAAGGACGTGCAGCATGTGTGCTCTATCCCAGACGCCATGTATTGATTAATCATACATTGCAGAAAGGTCAGCAGCCAATCTCCGGTAATCTCCAGCAATGAGCCAAGCTCTAACTAAATGAAAACAAAAATCCTATAACTATCTTAGTAGATGTGCGGCAGAAGTTCACAACTCATAACTTGATCTGGAGGAGACTGAATGGGGAAAACACAATGCACTAAAGTCGACACTCCAAAAATATTAAAATATACGAAACCAGTAAAAATGTACTAATACTTCCACATTATATATTATATAATCTCCTGCACAAACGCTGATAAACTAGAAAGCACTCCTTATTTTGGCTTTCCATGTACACCAATTATAAAGTGGTGAAATTCTGATTTTCACGTGCGATAGGATTGCAAGGGTTTCCCATTGACTTTCCAATCCATTTATTTTTTCTCATCCATTCTCCCCAGCTCCAAATAAATCAGAGCTGGGGAGAATGGATGAGAAAAAAAATTTTTTTTCCCTGCAAACTCCTCAACTGACCGAGTTCAGGAGAGTGCAGGTGCTCACTGCACCGTGGAGGGACCTGCTTACCTGTCCGGCGTCTTCCGCATTCTCCCTTCTGCCTCGGCGATCATGTGACCACTGGGGTCAGGTGGCACCCAGCGGTCACATGATCGCAGAGCCGGGAGGCAGAAGGGAGAATGCGGAAGACGCCGAACAGGTAAGCAGGTCCCCCCACGGTGCAGGCTCCCAGCTCGGCGTTCATGTGACCGCTGGGGATCAGGTAACACCGGCGGTCACATGATCGCCGGCCGGAATCTCCTGCATTACATAGCGCTAATTGAGCGCTATGTAATGTGTAAAGGAGATGGCAGAAAGGGTTAAAAACCCTTTCCGCCTTCTCCTCGAGGGTCCTTTTTGAGAATCAGTGCAGGAGTGCATCTGCACCTGATGTGTCTGAAGATCGGGTGCAGATGCACTCCTGCACTGCCATCGGAGCTGTGGAGGGAAATTATGATGTCGGGGCAGGCCCGACATTGGATTGGAAAGGGTTAATGGGAAGCAATGCACGGCCTGCAAGTTACATGCATAGTCTTTCAAGGTTCTATTGAAAACAGTGGGCGAGGCGTTCCGAGGGAGCCGCCAAAGATATAGAACGCGCAAAAGTTTGCTCGGGTGAATGAATTCCATATTCCTGCGAGATTTGTGCGTATCGCACAAAACTCGTTCGAGAATATGATTTGTGTAATGTGCCCCACAGGAGCACCTCTGCAGTGGCTCCTCCATATGGCTTTTTGCCCATGGCCGTGACTGACTACACCAGCGGAATATCGCAGCGGAGTCCGTCATGACGGCCCCCAAAGACTCCATACCCCCTTCTCTGGATGCGCTGTGCTCGTCCCGCCCGGCGAGCCGGCATGCATGCCCAGTACAGCGCATGATGATGGGGCTGGCAGTGGGCGGGGATGCGTAATCACGCGATACTTCTGCCGTGCTACAGAGGGAGTATAGCATGACGGCTGGCTTCCATTGACTTCAATGGAAGCCGGCCACGCGTATTCCCGCAGGAATTATGCTGCGATTTCTTTCACGCTGCAGAATTCTGCAGTCGAGTTGCGCAGCGTGAAAATTGAGCTATTAGGTTCAGTAAAACCTAATAGCTGCAGCATAACGCCACGGACTTCCACAGCCCAATAGCAGTCTGTATGTTGAGGGATAAGTGGTGTACATACCTGCCCTCTTGTATCAGTATATCAGTAAGTATATGGCCGCTTTATATTCACCTTTTCTGCCATAACACCGTGTAATTCTGTATCATTTGAAAGAGTTTAGTGTAGGATGTAATGCAACACTTTATGAAAGAATTCATAGTAGAACAGAAGTTATAAACAAGTTAAGCGAAACAAATAGAAAAAAAGCAAATATTGAAGACTCCGCATGTTAGTTAGTACTGCCTAGGAAAGCTTTAGCCCTAATTACAGCCTTCCATCGCCTTCCCATGGAAGGAAACAGGTTTTTTAGTCCTTCAGGTGCTACATTGTGCAACCCAAGTTGTATGATTGCTTCTCTTAGTTGTGTTTTATTCCTCTGTGGCTTCTGACTAACAAGTTCCATGTATTTCCCATGGGGTAAGATCAGGACTATTTCCAGGACTCCCTAGAAGCGTAATAGGATTACCCTGACACCACCCTTTGCAGACAGCATCCACATGGAGCTGAAATATAAAGGCTTCATTATCTTGGAAAGTATCACATGCAGAAGGCTTCAGTTTGGGATCAAGTTTGTCTTTCATGTATTTTTTGGCATTTACAGTCCCATTAATCTCCCAAATTCTGGCAAACCTTTTACTGTCCTACATCCCCAGATCACAACACTAACGCCCCTCACTCGACTTCAATGGAAAAATGGGGCATGCTGCGATTTTTCCTACACTTGTGGAAACCGCAATTGGTTTCCGCAAGTGTGCAGGAAGAATAGATTTCCCATAGCATGCTATAGGCGCCATTTGCTGCAGAACCGTGGTGCGGACCCCCACTCGGATTCCGAAGCAAATATCAGGCCGTGGGCAGGAGCCCTGCCTGGGTGATTCACGGTAATGGAATAAATCGTGGCATGTTCTATTTCCCGTGGATTTACGCCACAGGAGGTCTTCATTAATATAGTATTAACGGAGAACGTGGAAAAACATGCGTTTTTGCACGATCACCAGTGGGTGCGTTTTGTTTACCACCGTGGTTGTCCATGCTCTGTCCGTGGGCATGAGCCCTTATGCCATCATTACTGAATAGGGAGATACTGGTCTCATCACTCCAAATGATTCTGGCCCATTGTTCCTCTGTCCAGGGAGAATGGGGTTTAGTCCATTATAATCTTCTTTTGCTTTGTTTCATGGAAGTCTAACATTTAGAGAAAATTCTTTCAGTCTGCGTCGAACAGGCCTGGCACTCAACTTCATAACGATTGAAAGTTCACTTTCTACAGTCACAGTCATTTCTGTTAACTGGACAAAACCTATTAACTTTTCTACCACTGCGCTCTTTTTCCTAACTTTACCAGTAGAAGTAACTGAGTCTTTTTAGACCTCTTCAAAAGTTTTGAAATACCTCCTTGGGTGAAGTTTCCACTGATTTCTCTTCAAATTTTATCTTACATGTAAGCCTTGTTCACTCAATTACTACTTTACATCACTTTGTGGCTGACCGGTCAACTCTTTTCACCATTTTTTTTTATTTTACCAAGTCCTACAAGCTCATCACACAAAGGAAAACAAGAAAATCAGCCATATTGACAATCATACAGCACACAGACAGCTGTTCTGCTGTCATCCCTCATTCATGACCTTGAAAGCCGAATGCTACTATGACTTGCCAAAACACAACAGCACTCCTTGGCCTTCCAAATACTGTTATGCTCATTGGTTATATTCCAGTCCATATGAACCAGACACCGTTGTGCTTTTTGTTCTGGTTATTTAACTATAACTTTGCTCAGTTCTCTGAATTCCATCCAATTTTGCATTACATTCTACATAAAATGATCTTTCCAATGATGTAGAATTTTATATTACAAAAAAAGTGCCAGCAAATATCAAAAAGGCACTTTTTCAAAAGGTTTCCACAATTGTGGCCACTAGTATTAAATCTATGTTCTCAGAATGGTATGGTGGGAATTAACACCCTGACTGATTAACCCGAGCTTTGTTTGGTCAACAGGAAAAGGACATTTACAGTCTTGGATTAACAGGGGCCACCGCGGTAGTCAGTCACCCCCGTCAGTCCGTCACCCATCACTTACCTGGGCGGCTGGGCGGCTCTGCTGGGCGGCTTCTCGGCACGGCTGGGCGGCTCTGCATCTTCCTCTAAGAGAGGATGGTAGCAGAATGGCCGCTCCAGCGCACTCCCGAGAAGATACAGCTCGTCTGCGCATGCGCAGAAGAGCTGTAGCGGCAAGCACACTGAAGCGGCTCATGCTCAGAGCAGAAGACCGGACTGCGCAAGCGCGTCTAAAAAAGCAAGCCGCCAGCGAATTTAGACGGCACCATGGAGACGGGGACGCTAGCAACGGAGCAGGTAAGTGAATAACTTCTGTATGGCTCATAATTAATGCACAATGTACATTACAAAGTGCATTAATATGGCCATACAGAAGTGTATAACCCCACTTGATTTCGCGAGACAACCCCTTTAAGGCCCTTTCAGACGGGACGACTGTTGGGCAAACGATGCCCGACACTCGTCCCCGCACATGCTAGCTCCCGCGCACCTTTACGAGAGCTAGTATCACCGGGTCACAGCGAGAAGACTGCAGGAGATTTCTCTCCTCTCACTGCCCCATCCCTCTCCATTGACTTAACATAGCGGCTGTTCAATACTGAACAGCCGCTATTTAAACTGAACGATGAGCGATCAGCTCATTGTTTATGCGGCATAAACGATGGACGATGAGCTGATTTACACTGTGTGTCCTTGCCATTTACACTGAACAGCCGCTATGTTAAAGGGGTTGTCCCGCGAAAGCAAGTGGGGTTATACACTTCTGTATGGCCATATACATGCACTTTGTAATATACATCATGCATTAAATAGTAGCTATACAGAAGTTACATACTCACCTTCCCTGCGCTGGCGTCCCCGTCTCCATGGTGCCATCTCATTTCAGCGTCTAATCGCCCGATTAGACGCGCTTGCGCAGAAGGGTCTTCTCCCTTCTGGTCAGTCCGGGCACGAGCTGCGTTCTGGCTCCGCCCCCTTCTACGTGTCATCGCGTAGCTCCGCCCCGTCACGTGTGCCGATTCCAGCCAAACAGGAGGCTGGAATCGGCAATAGACCGCACAGAGCCCACGGTGCACCATGGGAGAAGACCCGCGGTGCATCGTGGGTGAAGATCCCGGCGGCCATCTTGGAGGAAAAGAAGGAAGAAGTTGCAGAGAGGGGATTCGGGTAAGTAAAAATTTTTTTTTAAATTTCAACACATCCCTTGGGTTTGTCCTGTGCTGAACGGGGGGGCCTATGCAAAAAAAACAAAAAAACGTTTCGGCGCGGAACAACCCCTTTAAGTCAAGTCAATGGAGAGGAGTGGGGGAGAGCAAGGAGAGAGATCTCCTACAGCCCCCCCGCTGGCTGCTCTGTAAGTCAGACAGCGACACTAGCTCCCATGCAAGAGCACAGGGACGATGACACACAGGGACGAGTGTCGGGCATAGTTTGCCCAATATTCGTCCCATCTAAATGGACCTTTATTCTTCAAATTACTTTAGCTTCCGGTTCTATCCTTGCTACAGCCACGCCATTGGCTTCACTTTAAAGTCCAGCAACTTTAAAAAAAGACCAAAAGCATGTCAGCAGTTGTGACAGAACTGGAGCTACAGTTGTTTGAAGTGAGAGTAACAATACAGCTGTTACTTCAGTCAGTGTGCAGAGCAGATATTGGACAAGAAGGGGGATGCTGGCGGATATGAGCTCAGCAACCTGCTGAGCAGGGCATGAAGGCTGCACCAGTACAAAATAAGTGAGGCAATGTATTTGAAAAGCCGGTTATGCAGATTACAGTATATATAAACTATGAAGGTAAAAAAGTGTTTAAAGGGCACAGCTAGAACATTATTACAACACACTTTAAAAGGGTTGTACATGATTAATAAAACATGACCGCTTTCTTTCAGAAACCGTACCTCCTGTTCGTACTTGTATCTCATATTGCAGTTTAGCTCTACTGAAATGAACAGGGCTGAACTGTAATACCACACACAACCTGTGAACTGGTGTAGTACTGGTTTTGGAAGAAAACAGCCTTGTCTCTCATACTGCACAATGCCTTTAACGTAAGTCGATTTCACATCTACGTCGGAGGTTCCGCCTCAGATTAGTCCAAAAACCAAGCAGCTGGGCGGAAAGTGGACGGTCGCCATTATAGTCAGTGGGGTCCGTCCGGTGCTGTTCAGTTCTTTCCAGAATTGGAGAAGTGGGAATTCCCTTTTTCTGCTCCCCAAACGGAGCAGGAAAGCAGAATCCCTGTTACAAGTGTGAAACCACCCTAACTAGAATAAGCCATATGACTTTTCTTAGATTCAGTTCTACACATGTACAGACAATTTCATACAGTACTAGTACATTTGGTCTCCACCGGAACTATGGGTGGAGACATGGGTTGGTCGGGTCGAGTTACAGGGAACGCTCACAGTTTGTGATTGACTACGCTGGCGGTGGCTGAAGACAGCAGCTGACACCTAGCGGCCTACCCACCCGGCGAGGACGGGAGCCGGCTGTTAACTCCATACATCGAGAGTGACAGAGGGGCTGGGACCGGAGATAGTGGAGCCAGGAACAGAGATGGGAGGCCGGTGTGGAGAGTGACAGCGGACCTGGGATTGAAGATGGGAGCCCGGTGAGGAGAGTGACAGCGTAGCCGGGAGCTGAGATGGGAGGCCAGCAGGGAGAGTGGCAGTGGTTCCGGGGAGGACAGAAGTTGGGAGTCCAGCGGGGAGAGTGGCAGTGGTGCCGGGGAGGACAGGAGATGAGAGCCCAGCGGGGAGAGTGGCAGTGGTGCCGGGGAGGAGAGTGGAGATGGGAGCCCAGCGGAGAGTGTGGCAGTGGGGGCAGGAGCAGAGAAAAACACTACAGGGAAGCGGGGGCCGGCAGCGGACAAACACACACTGCAGGGAAGCTCTGGATCCTCAGTCCCCCCGCACTGCTTGGAGCTTAGGGGGATTACCAGGGCAGCCAATCCAGAGCTTTGGACCATTACAAGGGAGTTACCTGTCACTTTGTAGGTCTCCACCCATACTTCCAGTGGAGACATAATGCACAAGTACCTGAAATATCGACACCGGATGTATGGGTGGAGACATGGGTTGGCTGGGCTGAGTTACAGGGAATGCCCACAGCTTGCGATTGGCTACCTTGACGGCAGCCAATCAGGAGCTTCGACCCATTACAAGTGCTTTATCTGTCACTCTGTAGGTCTCCACCCATACTTCCAGTGTCGACACATTACACTAGTACCACTCATACATAATGGTTGCATACAAACACATAAGTCATATTATATATGAAAGCGCATACATCTCAATGCGAATGTCCAGTTATTAACAAATAGGTGAATTTAAATTATTTTTTTTTAAAACAAACACAAATTAAGATTAATTGCAGACTAATTGAGATGCATCTTAAATCTTGCAGAGCTGAGGAAATAAAATCTGAGTGTTTTCAGAGACACTAAAAAAATCCAGCAAATCTGCTGCTCGTTTCATTCAATTTCACTTAGGTTTAATTATCTCTTCATCTGGAAGTTACATTGAATGCTGGTCCCTGAGGACAGGTTCACCACAGGGCTGAAAGCAATAAACTGTATCACACACACTCTCAAAGACACTAGCCTCACATTTTACTCTGAAATTGTAGAAATGTAATACAAAGTAATTTTTTTTTCTTAAGCTGGCCATGGACATTTAAAAAAAAAAAAAAAAAGTTGTCACTTGTTAAGAACCTTAAAGGGGTGGTCTCGCGAAACCAAGTGGGGTTATACACTTCCGTATGGCCATATTAATGCACTTTGTAATGTACATTGTGCATTAAATATGAGCCATACAGAAGTTATTCACTTACCTGCTCCGTTGCTAGCGTCCTCGTCTCCATGGTTCCGTCTAAATTCGCTGGCAGCTTGCTTTTTTAGACGCGCTTGCGCAGTCCGGTCTTCTCCATTCAGCACGAGCCGCTTCAGTGTGCTCCCCGCTACAGCTCTTCTGCGCATGCGCAGACGAGCTGTCACTGCTCGGGAGCGCGCTGCAGCGGCCATTCTGTACCTTCCTCTGTTAGAGGAAGGTGCAGAAACTGGAGCTGCCCAGCGGAGAAGCCGCCCAGCCCAGCCCAGCAGCCCCGAGAAGCGTCCCAGGTAAGTGATTTGTGGGGGGGGGGGGGGGGGGGGGGGGGCTGCCGCTGCGCCGGGGGGGGGCTGCCGCTGTGATGGGGGAACTAGCGCTAGGCCGGGGGGGGGCTGTCGCTGCGCCGGGGGGGGGGCTGCCGCTGTGATGGGGGAACTAGCGCTAGGCCGGGGGGGCTGTCGCTGCGATGGGGGGGCTGTCGCTAGGCCGGGGGGGGGGCTGCCGCTACGATGGGGGGGCTGTCGCTAGGCCGGGGGGGGCTGTCGCTGCGATGGGGGGGGCTGTCGCTGCGATGGGGGGGGGCTGTCGCTAGGCCGGGGGGGCTGTCGCTGCGATGGGGGGGCTGTCGCTAGGCCGGGGGGGCTGCCGCTAGGCCGGGGGAACTAGCGCTGGGCTCCGGAACCTAGCGCTGGGCTCCGGAACCTAGCGCTGGGCTCCGGAACCTAGCGCTGGGCTCCGGAACCTAGCGCTGGGCTCCGGAACCTAGCGCTGGGCTCCGGAACCTAGCGCTGGGCTCCGGAACCTAGCGCTGGGCTCCGGAACCTAGCGCTGGGCTCCGGAACCTAGCGCTGGGCTCCGGGGCCTTCACCTGGGCTGAGGGTCTAGCGCTGGGGAGCCGGGGGCTAGCGCCTTACCTGCTGCCTGGCGGTGGGCGTCTGGTCGGCGGCTGCGGGGCGTCTGGTCGGCGGCTGCGATGCGTCCGGTTGCCATGGAGACACAGCTGGCGGCGTCTCGGGAGCGCGCACGTCGGGCTGCAGCGAGCGACGGGGAAAGAGCCGGCGGCCATCTTGAGGAAACTTTTATAAGTTGCTGAAACGCTGGAACGGTAAGTACGAACCAGCTAGAAATGTCATTTACAGGGGGGCTTAGTAATGTGTGTTTAATGGGGGGGACTGGGCAAAAAAAAAATTTAACTGCTTCCTCGAGACATCTCCTTTAAGGTCCAATGCACACGGATGTATCTGAACTGCGGAATCCAGAGTGGGCGTTCGCCTCTAGATGCTGCAGCCAATACTGCCCATAAACATGCGATTTTCTACTTGCGGGGCCTAAAAGAGGCTGCAAGGGTCTATTACCACCGACGACCGATCTTTAGGATAAGTCATAAATAGCTGATCAGTGGAGGTCTGCCGCTCGGGGTCACCGCCGATTTGTACTACAGCTATTTTCACAGTAAAAAGTACCCTGGCTGTCCACGGGCGAGGTGTCATTGTGAGATCCGCGGCGATAAATCGCGCACAGAGCACGGATGACACTTTACATAGGATAACTATGGAAAGCGCAGCCTACTGCACACGAGCGGAGAATCATAACGATTTTCCACTCGGGATTAAAATCGCGGCATGCTGTGATTTGCCACGATGAGTCCATCATTAATATAGGCTCATTGGGGAGACACTTTAGTGCTCCCCCCTCCTCCTCCGTGGCGGAATATTGCTAGAGATAGTCCGTTGCGGTCGTGGACAGGCGGCCTAAAACATAATTCTTTATTAGTATATACACTATAACTTGTTGTCAGGTCTCCATGAATAAGCTCATTATTCTTTGCCCCTACTGAAGAATTATAGGTACGGGTCAGTTTTAGCAGGATCGATCTATCAAATAGGCGTAATATAAGTCATTGCCCTAGAGCAGGGGTCCCCAACTCCAGTCCTCAGGGACCACCAACAGGTCATGTTTTCAGGATATCCTATGGTGAGAACACCTGTGGCAAAGTCTGAAGCACTGACGACCATAATTACATCACCTGTGCAACACTGAGGAAATCCTGACATGATCTGTTGGCAGTCCCTGAGGACTGGAGTTGGGGAACACTGCCCTAGAGTCCTTCTGGGCTGTGAGGAATATTTGTTAAGCCTGGTTTAGACAACCACTTTCTCTCAATGTCTTTTGAGCGATAATCGTATGCATTTAGAGGGCAAGATGTTCACTCAAACGTCATTTTGATTGACAGTTTTGAGCGATCACTTTGCGCTCCTAGCGGGGTATGAAGAAGACAAGCGGGGCTGCTCGTCTTCTGCATCCACCTGTTCTCTTCTCAGAGCGCTCAGCTGTTAAACAGCTGAATGCGGGCTATGCAGAACACAGCTGGAGCGCTTTTTTCTCATATCCTGGTTGTTCACGGAGCGCTCAGCTGGTATACAGCTGTGCGCTCCAAACGGGGATGAAGAACACAGCTGGACCGCTGTGTTCTTCATACCGTGCCTGTTTTCAGGGAGCGGGATACCAGCTGAAATAGTATCAGCTGTATCCCTCTATGAACTCCTGATAAGGCTGATCATGGTCTTTCAGCAAAGGCAACGATCAGCAATTTGTTAACGAAGACTGTACGATGTCAGTGCAGATACACACAACGATTATCGCTCAAAAGACAGCTTTGAGCAATAATTGTTGAGTCTAAATGGGCCTTTACAGCCTTGCTCCACATGAGGGGTTCATCTAGGTGCGAGAGGAATAAGTGGCTTACCAGGATGGCATCAGTCCATAGCCCAAAGTTTTTAGGGCATATACTAATAAAGAATTATATGTTTTAGGGTACGTTTTTTTCTGTGAAAGGGCTTTATACTTTAAGTTCCCTCTGCCCCAGTGAATTCTGTACTACAGCTACAGTTCATACGGAATTCAATGGAGCTGTGCCTTCAGAACAAAACCAGGCTACTGCAATATGCACACCACCAGCTGGACTGGCAGGGGTCAAGATCAGTGGGCTTCTGGCGGTCAACTATGGATGGCCTATCCTGACGATAAGTTATCAATAGTAGGAGCCTTGGACAACCCCTTTAAGGAAGTAACAAACTCCACTGTAACATTGTAACACAATGTAACAAGATGGCCTTAGGCACCAACAAGTGACTAAACTAGTCGTAGAACATTCCATTATGGATAAATATTAAATCTGTGCAGGAAAACATTTGAAGAGACCTAGCCTTTCACGGAGCATTCAACACTACCGATGTACACACATTATGTAGGTTTCTTCATATTCATCCTTCACCACTGAAACTCCGATAAATCAAAGCCTATGCCTTCCTAATGTACAGTAGTTATGCAACGCAACACTGGGGCATTTCTTGAAAAAAATGGCGCAAGTAGCAAAATTCTGCAGCCTTCTTTTCCAGGTGGCCCCCTATATCTTCCCACAGCACCGAGTTAACCTAAACATACATATGATTAACATACTTGCTTAGCCTTACATTTATATAGAAACAAAAGAAAAGAAGTAGAGATGAGCGAACGTACTCGTTTAGGGCGATTTCACAATTGAGCACCACTTTTTTCGAATAACTGACTACTCGGGCGTGGTGGAGCGAGGGGGGGGGGTGCCGGCGCGAGTAGTCAGTTACTCGAAAAAAAGCGGTGCTCGATTGCAAAGTCGCCCTAAATGGACCATCTAGTCTTAAACTATCCATTTCTTTTAGTATATATCTAGGTTAATCCCACGCAGCTTTAGTGTTGATTTCCCAGCCATGTCTGCTGGAAGTTTCTTCCCAGCATCTACTACTCTTTCAGTAAGATATTTTCTGACATTGCTTCTGGTCTCCCCCAACTAATCTCAGATTGTCCCCTTATTCTAATGCTTCTTATTAACTCCTTCCCCCTGAATCTTATATCATGCTTCCATTACCCTTCCTTCCTCCAGCCTATACAAAATAAGCTCTTTAAATCTTTCCTTATTTACACATGCTAAAACAAGACGTATATGTTTAACCCCTTAATGACACTGCCCTTTTCCCCCCCCCCCTAAAAAAAATCATAACTCCTTTATTTATCCATTGACGTCGCTGTATGAGGGCTTGTTTTTTGCTGGACGAGTTGTATTTTTCAATGGTGCTATTTAATGTACCATATAATGTACTGAAAAACTTTTACAAAATTCTAAGTGGAGTAAAATGAAAAAAAAAAATGACATTCCGCCATCTTTCAGAGCGTCTTGTTTCTACGGCGCACAAACTGCAACAAAAATGACAACTTTATTCTATGGGTCAGTTCGATTACTACAATACCAAACGTAGTTTTTTTACTGTACTTTTTTTTTTTTTTTAAAGACATTTAATTTTTAAAAAATTTTTTCTGCCACCATCTTCTGCACGTAATAACTTTATTTTTCTGTCGACCTGGTTGAGCAAGAAATCATTTTTTGTGGGATGTCCCGTAGTTTACGTTGGTACCAATTTGAAAAATACATACGACTTTTGGATCGCTTTTTATTACATTTTTTCTGGGAAATCAGGTAACTAAAAAAATGCATTTCTGGAGTTCTTTATTATTATTATTTTTTTTTTTTTCAGACGACGTTCACCATGTGGGGTAAAGAATGCGCTACTTTGATAGATCGGACTTGTACAGACACGGCGATACCAAATATCCATCTTTCTTTTATGATTTAGATTTTTTTTTAAATTAATTATAGATATGGCAAAAGGGGGGTGATTTAACTTTTACAATTAATAAAAAACAAAACAAAAAAAAATTATTGATCTTATTTTCCCCTTTTTTTTTTTTTTTTTTTTTAAAGCCACCCTGGGGGACTACAACATGCAATGCTTTGATCACTTCTGCAGTATGACGTCATGCTATAGCATTACATCATACTGCGATTTGATAGGCAGTCTCCTAAGGCAGCCCTGGGGCCTTTTATAAGGCCCCTGGCTGCAATGACACCTGTACGGGGGATTTAAATGCCACTGACAGCAACATTTAACCCCTTGAGTGGCACGCCCGGAAATTTTCCGGGACGAGCTCCAGTGCTGATGGTGATATAGCCCGGAAGATTTCTGGGCTATGTATCACTATGGGAGCTGCAGAGCACAATGCCACAAGCTGTGACATTGTGCTCTGCCTGCACAGACCCACAGAGAACAAAGCAAGGGCTTTGAAAAACCAGCAGAAGATATTGCCGATATGCCGGCAATCTCCTGCTTTGTTTACAGGTTGCCATAGAGACCATCGGTTTGTCAGAAGCAAGCCGATGGTCTCTGTGGCAGGGAGAGCTTGGCGCTTGGCTGTGAGGACAGCTAGGTACCTGCTCTTACAGCAGAGATCAGAGAAAACCTCCGATCTCTGCTGTGTTAACCCTTTACATGCGGCAGTCTATGTAACTGCAGCATGTAAAGGGCTGTCACCATCGGACCCCCAGAATGTGATAAGGGGGTCCTGATGGGTCCCTGTGGAAGTCCCCTAAAGGGACAAAAAAAAAAATTAAATTAAAAAAAAATTTAAATTATAAAAAAAAAATAAAAACACTTGTCTCCCTTTACTTTGTAAAAAATCAAAAATACAATCACACATGTGGTATCCATGCATCGTAATGACCCACAGAAGGAAGTTAATACATTATTTAACCCCTTAATGACATGGCCCCTTTTTTTCTTTTTTCCCCAGTTCTTTTTTTCCTCCCCCGTTTAAAAAAAAAATCACAACTTGTCCCGCAAAAAACAAGCCCTCATATGGCCATGTCAATGGAAAAATGAAAAAGTTATGGCTCTTGAGACGCAACTGCAAAATTAGTTGAAATTCAATGAATTAAAAAAAACTGCCCTGGTGGGCACGACAGGGTGGTAGGAAACCTGCCACTCAAGGGGTTAAAGGGTTAGTAGCCCCGATCGGCCTCGCAGCTAATTGCAGCTATTGTCCACGGGTGTCAGCTGTAATAAACAGCCGACGCCCGGCTTTATGAAGAGAGGTCGCCCCGCAGCGTTACAAGGATATTCCAGGACGCTGTTTCAACTCTGCCATTGTTGACCGACAGGTCATCAATAGATGATCGCGGTGACCTGTTGTTGGGATCCCCAACAATCAGCTGATTCCACGGACTGCTGTCACTGTGGTTAGCGCAGATGTCACAATGCTAGCGAAAGTCTTGTCTAATAGAGTAAATAAGGTCATATGGTTTATTTACCAATTTCAGATGTGTTTTGTGCCAGAAAAGTCTACAACCACCAATAGAAACGGTTTGTGTCTGGGCCTTTAGGTACCACCAGACAACTGTGAAAACAAGGCCACTTTCGTGATGTTGCAAAGGCTTTCATATATGGAATGCCATCATCTCTGGTATACATTGGACAATATGCCTCTGGGTGGGAATTTATATCTTGGGTCAAACTACTGTACTCTAACCCTAAAATTATAGCTAATGGTGGGCTTTAGGGCCAATTTTTTCTTATGTGAGGTATCAGGCAGGAGTGATCATTGTCCCTTTATTATCTGCCTTTGCAATAGCACTCCTGGCAGCAGTGATTTGGGCATCCTCAGTGATTAAGGGCTTTAAGTAACTATAAAGTAAGTTGTTTTTTTTTAAATAAAGTAATAAACATTCACCCCAAAATAAGACCCACCCTGAAAATAAGCCCTATCCCGACTTTTCAGGAAGGCTTGAAATATAAGCTTTACCCCCAAAATAAGTCCTAGCTGCATTACATAGAAAAGTAAAGGAATATATTTCCTAGCAGGCTCAGTCCAGGTCCCTCCCGCAGCTCTATGGAGCTCCGCCACGGTTCTTGCAGCCCTCGGCCACCCACAGATAATCACTTCCTGGTTACGGGATTCATAAATCCCACCTCCAGGAAGCGATCTGGCTGAGCTGTGCTTGAGAACCAATCAATGCAGCGCTCAATGAAACAATGGAATGGCTGTGATTGGTTGATCAAGCGCTGCATTGATTGGTTGAGCATTGGTCGAAGAAGCAAATCACAGCCATCGTGTTGTGGAGGCGGCATTTATAAACTAACCAATCCATGCCGCGGCTCCCCAAAATCATAAATCCCACCTCCACAATGCGATGGCTGCGATTGGTTCTTCGACCGCTGCTTAGCCAATTAATGCAGTGTTCGATAAACTAATAATCACAGCCAACCCATTGGTTCATCCAATCTAACATTGAAATGCAAAACAAAAAGTTAGCTTCACTTAGCACATTTGTAGCAGCGATGGGGAGAATAAGCCTTGTTAAAATGGTTTTGATGCCTGAAGTGTTGCACGGACTGCACCATGCATCTCTCTGGCCATCCCCATTAATTACATAAATGCACACTTCTGTGGTCTTATTCAGCAGAAAGTTCATACTGGGCTAAAACCTGAGATTTGACAACAGGCTAAGCATCATGTGGGGTTAGCTCTCCCAAATCCATGGCAACGCAAGGTCATCGTCTTAAGGGTGGAGGAGATGCTTAAATGTTGAACCCATCTACAGATATTCTAGGATATCATGTAATACATACTGATTTGCTAACGAGGCTGGAAGTAGGGTAATGTAATGTGGGTCAGTGTAGACCCCCAACCGCTGTACTTATACATAGAATCTGGTATAAAATCATATGCTCCCATATGGCTGAATCCAAGGCTCCCAGAATTCCCTTGCCTGGGAGGATTTGAGCCCTGGATATTATTAGGCATTACTGAGCCGCGTTAGCTAATGCCTGATGCCGACAATGCATTTATTAATCTCTTCAAATCATTCACATATATAATACCCAAAACAGAATGAGGGCTTTGGAGATGGACTACCGTAACTACCGGAGGCCATATGTCCGGCTTGACTTTCGCAATAGTGCATAACTCACCGGATGTATGAAAGTCCTCTCTTGCAAATATCAGCGTTCAATCAGATGCCAATAATGCCCCAAATGTTTTACCAATCCTACAAATGTCACTTACATGTTATGGGGCTCCCCCACAACTAGCTGCGTTTTGGAATAAGGTATCATTGGGACCATTTAATAAATGAGGGACCCTGAAGCATGCGGATTTGTGACATGGATTTTCATTTGAGGATGCTGTGGATTCATACGCAGATCGGCCCAATTCAATACAGCTAATTGCCATGAGAATTTCCCCAAGCAGAATCTTCAAGAATCGCCAGGTAATTTTTTCCTGCGACATCAAATCCACATTGTATGAACTGCAGTGCGAACTCCTATTGAACACAATGAATAAGCTCCCTTGGATTTTGGAGTGGAATCGGCGTCATGTGAACAGGGTTCTAGGATAGCTTCCTCCCCCAATATGTCTAAGGTGCACCTTAAATGTATATAGCATAGGTAAAAAGACAGTGGGGCCTTAAAGGGGTTGTCCCGCGAAAGCAAGTGGGGTTCAGCACTTCTGTATGGCCATATTAATGCACTTTGTAATATACATTGTGCATTAATTATGAGCCATATTATTCACTTACCTGCTCCGTTGCTAGCGTCCCCGTCTCCATGGTGCCGTCTAATTTCAGCGTCTAATCGCCCGATTAGACGCGCTTGCGCAGTCCGGTCTTCTCCCTGGTGAATGGGGCCGCTCGTGCCGGAGAGCTGGTCCTCGTAGCTCCGCCCCGTCACGTGTGCCGATTCCGGCCAATCAGGAGGCTGGAATCGGCAATGGACCGCACAGAGCCCACGGTGCACCATGGGAGAAGACCCGCGGTGCATCGTGGGTGAAGATCCCGGCGGCCATCTTAGTAAGGTAAGGAAGAAGTCGCCGCAGCACGGGGTTTCGGGTAAGTACTAAACGGTTGTTTTTTTTTAACACATGCATTGGGTTTGTCTCGCGCCGAACGGGGGCCTATTGGGAAAAAAAAACAAAAACGTTTCGGCGCAGGACAACCCCTTTAAGGAATGAATAATGCTTGTATATAATGACAAGTTGCTGTTGTGCAAAGCTTAGATCAAGGTCTTTTGTATTTGAGGCATGGTTCGGTGATCTTTATATTTCTGTTGGAGGTTTCATCGCAGATCTGACTGCAAATACCAGAAGAAAAAACACTTTTCTCCATTCCAAAATGAGGCAGCTGTGTAGGAAGTGGGACGGACCCCATTATAGTCAATGAGGTCTTCCCGGCGCTATTCGGTTCCGTCCAGAGACTGAACGGTTTGGCTGCGGGGATCCCCCTGTCCTGCTCCCCGAACGGAGCAGGAAAGCGGAATGCCCCGTGCAAGTGTGAAAGCAGCCTTAGGCCACTCTCACACATCCGTTTTTTTTACCACCGCGGTATAATGCTCCCATTAATTAATGCAGGCAATAGTAATTAAAAAGGCAGAGAACAGCACGGCCTGAGTGAGCTGCATGCTGGGGAGGGGAAAAAAAAGCCTATGGTCCCAAAAAACACTACAAAACCAAAATGCCGCAAATAAATAGATTTTTCTATATTATACTACAGACACAAAAGTAAAGTCCGCCTGCAGCCTTTTGACCTTAAACACAGTGAGAGCACAACACCGTGTGTAATCCAGTTATATCAATTCCCAATCATTGCTCTACAGACCTGTATAAAGGGTTAAGTATTGATTTGCAGGAATGCTGCCATCCAATAGGTGGCGCTGCAGAGGTATTGTTCCATCTTCCTTATTTGCATATTACCCAGAAGAGCATGGATGGCCTTATAAATCTCCTCACTCATTACAGGCCTCTCACTAGCCAAGCCAGGTCCTACTGCACACTTATAAGGGGCAAACACCTCGAATCAGCTGTCTGTGTATGGATTCTGGCTTGGTTTTCAATTCCCAATCATTGTTCTGTAGACTTGTATAAAAGGGTCAAGCATTGAATTGAAGGAATGCTGCCATCCAATAGGTGGCGCTGCAGAGGTATTGTTTAGTCTTCCTCATTTCCAGTTATTTTCACATGAAACAAACATTTCTCAGGAAGGGTATGGTTTCTACTTAGGGAGAGTACCTAGAAGTTGCAGGAGATATACAAGGCCATGCATGCTCCTCTGGGAAATGTATGCAAATGGAAAGATGGAACAATACCTCTGCAGCACCACCTATTGGAAGGCAGCATTCCTGCAAGTCAATGTCAGACCTTTTACACAAGCCTTGTAACAATGACTAGGAATATGAGCCAAAGCTAGAGCCTTCTTCATAAGGAAGAGAACCCTCTAACAGGTGACGCCATAGTGGCATTGTCCCATCTTCCCATTTTTATTGGACGTTTCTGTAACACCATTTTCGGAACTCAGGAGCTACAAAACTTGCATAGTGCGCTGTGCTAGACCGTTCCCATACCTTTGATTGACAACTGGGGAGAAGATGACTGGGGAAGGCAATGGCAAACCACCCCCAAAAAACAGTCTGCCAAGAAAGAGTCACCCTAGTAGACTTTACCTTTGTGCAGAACATGATGTAGTAGTTAACAGCCGATGGGTTGTAGGACCCCACCATGCAAACTCTACTTATGCCAACTATATACGTACAACCACTGAGACAACAGATCAAGAACTTGGATAAGTAGCAAGTCTAGTGGCCAAAAGATCATGAAAAATAGCGTGCCGAACACTTCCTGCACTCTGGAGATACAGAACACGTCGATGGTATTCGTGTATCTTGACGCCACCAGAAGCTAGGGGTTTTGACAGGAACGCCACTCACACCGCCAGCTCACATTTGGCTCAAGCCTGTAAGGTCCTTTCTTTTCAGTCTTGTCAGCCCCGCAAGTCACCCACTCCCTGTGTGTCTGCGGCACAGTATAGGGAGGGCGACGGGGAAGCGGCTCTGGCACCCCGCCGCTGCCCTCCAGCCTCCGCGTCCCCTGCCTGCCTCCCTCAGTGACAGTCAGGGCCACAGGTCCCCCACTCTCTGTGTCGGTGGCCGCTGCAGAGTGAAGGGAGGCCGACGGGGAAGCGGCTCTGCCATCCCCGACGCTCCCTCACTGTCCCCCTGCCTCCCTCCCCCAGTGAGTCAGGGCCACAGGTCCCCCACTCCCTCTGTGTTGGTGGCCGCTGCAGACTGAAGGGAGGCAGATGGGGAAGCGGCTCTGCCATGCCCGCCGCTGCCTCACTGTCCACCACTGGCCTCCAGGTCTCTCTCCCTCCCTCCGTTACTCCCTGTGAAGCATCGCATTACTGCGGCCACCGCTGGTCCCCCAAAATCCGGAGCCGTTGCTGAGTGCAGGGAGCCCGACGGGGGAAGCGGTTCTGCTGCCGCCGCCGCTCACTGTCTCCCCCACCTCTGCACAATGCAGGCAGGCGGCCGGGGAAGCCGCTGTGCTGCCGCTCCCTCACTATCCGGGTACACGGCCCACTCCAACGCCAGCTAAGGCGCTGTTAGCGAGTGCCAAGACCTGACAGGGGGGAGTGGCCGGCCTGTCAAGAAGACTATCTTGTCGCCACCCACACTTTCGGTGGCATCAAGATACACTAATAGCCACGCTGATCATCGAGGCACAAGTTCCCGAAGTTAAATACTTATCCTGCAAAAAGTATCTGCATAGAGATAGTGCGGCATATCGACTCCCTTCCCACTGACAGCCGTCCATTTATACACAATTTATATAATGATTATGCAACTCTCCACCTCAGCCTAGATTACATATGCCAGCAGATTAGTCACCAATGTAAGCAGAACGTAATAATGGCCTTGAAGTTACACTTACAAGTCTGACGAGTGTACCTGAAAAGACGCCGTCCTCCTAATATTCCTCCCAGCCTATAATAAATATATATATATCTCTTCTGTTCAATGTCTGATATACACCTGTTCCCTGGCCTCTATTTTAAGGCTTTTTTCACAGGGGCGACCACAGCGATATTGCATAGGTGTTCTGTGTGATATCACTGTTTACTCGCGGCGATATCACGATTGTGTTGCTACAAAGTCGCACATCTTTGTAGCGCTCTTTCGCAGGGATTTTCGGTGGGGCTTGAAATATAAACCCTACCCTGAAAATAAGCTTTAGCTGCATAGAAAAAACACACACACACCACCTAAGAGGCATTGTCGGCTCAATCACGTCTTCTCTGCAGCTCTGGCAGACTTGTCGTTTTCTCTCAGCGTTTCCTGGTCAGGGGTTCAAAATCCCCGCCTCCAAGAAGCGCTGGCTGCGATTGACTGAGCCACCGCACTCAAACCAATCAGAGTCAGTGCTCGATGAACCAATCACAGCTGCAGAGAAGATATATGGCGGAGCCCCTTAGGTGATGCATCTTTAAACATGGGCTACAAAACATAGTAAATCGTAGCAATATTCAGCAACCCACAATTTTTTTCCCCCCGCAACGTAGCAGCCCACAAAACATCACTAATGTGGGCTTCACATACATGCGATTGTCACCCATGTGAAAGCGGCCTAAGATCTGTCTAAAAAACAAAAAAGGTAACTAATGGAGGGCCAAGTTTTAGGAGTTGTACTTGGTTATGTCACTGAGCATAGAGTAACGAGAACAGCTCTGTAATGCAGAGGTTGCTGAAACAAACCTGTGTGTCAGAGCTAACGGGACACGAGGAACAGAGGAAAGGGGTGCTTTCTGTAGTGTAATCTTTGTGCAAACCGTAACCCACTGGCTGCAACTTCTCTGACCTGCAAGAACATGACAACCGAGCAAAACCAGTCACACCAGGACTTTACTAGGATAACCGACGGCTTTACAACCGTCTCGTAATAAAGTTGGCTACGGACACTAGAAAGAGAAAAACAAAATATGTACTGAAGGTGCAAAAATGGCAAGAAGGTGGATATAAAGCAAAAGCAAAATCACAGCATGCTCTATTGTGCTACAGAATCTGCGCGGACGGCCTCCACTGATGTCAATGGAGGCCATTCGACCCGCGGCCCACATGCAATTAACATAGTATATGGGCTATCGGTACCCGCGTCATCACCAAGCACCGGCAATACAAACCAAAAAAAACCTAAAAAAACTTTACTACGCATGACAACTGGTGAGCTGCAGCAGTCATTCGCAATGCAGTAAATAGCAGGTATGCAGGGTGACCGGGTCACCCCCCGCATGAGCCCGGCCAAAGTGTGTCACATGTAAAAACTGACCCCCCCCCCCCCCTACCCCCACCCCGGTTGCCTTTAATAACTGATTGTTTGTAAAATGGTAACATCTGTATCGTTTAGCCAGCAGCTCGCTCATCCACAGGCAGGTTATGAGTTCCATGGAGCAGCAGCCATTGCAGTAGATAGGACATAATACATCCCCTATCTGCGCACAGAGAGGAAGCATGGTCAATCAGGCATCAAATTAAAATTACTAAACAGACTGGATTGAAAACCTATTACACCACAAAACTTGTTTCAGTTCACAGATTCTTCAGCCTGCTAGGAGAACACAGAATATTGCTTTGGGATGACCGGTCCCAGCTGATCTGCAGGAGAGAACAGTTCATTCTACTGTCATACAGGAAAAGTCCATCAGACTATTCTTGATAAGCCAATCATGACTGAGGCAACACTGCACCATAACGGATATTAAACGCAGTCCCATCCTTTCCCGAAAATGATGAGAATGAATACTGCCTACATTGATGTAGTACATCCCAATTGTTTACATATAAAGACCGCATAGACATGTAATTAATTCATTGGATCCAAATTTCCATCACAACTTCATTCAGGCTAAAAGCTATTAATACTTAATTACCAGGACTAATTAGTTGTGAATTGTATTACTGTTAACAGAGTACGGGTCATTGCACCATATTAGACTTTCTTCACATAGTCCATATAGGGCTCCAAAAAACAGGATAGGATGTCATGACAAAGCACACAGTGCCACAAAGAGAAGAATATGTAAAGATGTAGTGGCTTAATCCCTCAAGGATTTACAAGCTACATAGCGCTTAACAAGCGCCATGTAGTACAGAAAAAAAAAAATGGAATTACTACTTCTACTATTCAACTCAACTATCACAGTTTCCCCTGGCACAGCAGAGTGGTACTGGTGCATCTAGTCTCCACCGGATCTAGGGGTAGAGACCTGGGTTTGGCATAAAGCACTGACAGGGAATGGCCAGTTCACACTCCCATTTGCATATTGGCTGCCAAGCTGGAGTACAGATGTAGTCCCTGGTGAAGGACAGCACAATAGATTAGAATAGAGGAGGCTGCAGAGCGATTCAAGGTGCTGGTGATCCCACAGCATGGCAGGACGGAGGAGGCAGCTGAGAGGTGTCTGGAGGAGCGGCTTTATCACTGAGGAGGCAGCAGACTGCCGGGCGGAGGAGCGACGTTCCTACTAGCCGCGGTCAGTGGTTGTCGGGGAAGCGCCGCCTGTGCCAAGAGTGACTGCGCAGCTACAAGCACAGTGCGGAGGCCACCAGGGAGACTCACCGCTTGCAAATCGCATGCTGCCAGTACCGAAGATGGGAGGATGCCGGGGACTGCATTAGCGGCCCAGGGAGCGCTAATGGCAGTCAACTGGGTAGCAGCACAGTCACTGCCAAGCGGGAAGGCCGGCGGAGGGGAAAATCACAGCGGGACCACGATCACAGGCACCACAGATGGGTGGACACCGACAGCGGGGGCATAACAGGAACTTGACCCCGGCATGGGGAGTGGGGTGTCAGGGGAGATGGCAGCCGACATACTTACAGCAGCGGACTAGTAGGGAGATGCAGCAGCCAATCACCACCTGTGGGCATCACCTGGCCCTCCCCTCTCCGTTAACCCGGCTAAGCCATGTCTCCCCCATACTTCCAGTGGAGACAAGATGCACTAATACCCAGCAGAGCTGCAGGGTCTCAGCAGACTTGGATCAGCTCCGTTACTCACTACTGTTACTACAGGGGCACGTTTTTTCCCGGTAACTGGGTATCCTATGAATACAGTGGAAAAGTGTGAAATTGAAAAAAAAAAAAAAAAGCCAATGTGAGTGAACCCTAGAGGTCTTCGTCTTATATAACATCATGGGAGACACAGAAGTTTAAAAAAAAAAAAAAAAAAAAAAAAGTTGTAGAAATTTTTTTTTTTACCCCGAATTAAAAAAAAAAAAAAAAAAAGGTTCAAATAAAATAGCTCCACAGGTCAAGGGGAAACCCCCCCCCCCCCAAAAAAAAAACAGTAGCTGAAAAAAAACAAAACAAAAATAGGACAGTAAAATCAACATACGGGTAAAATCCCTAAAAGTGTCTTGTCCTTAAGGGGTTAATGAATAGGATCTCATCTCACCCGCTGCAGTCCTATTAATTCCAGGCACCGATTATGCTGGGTTTACACAGGACGAATGTCGGGCAAATGATGCCTGACACTCATCCCTGTGTGTCCTTGCTCCCGTGCTCCTACACAGGAGCTAGTAGTGCTGGCTCGCTCACAGAGCAGCCAGAAGGGTGGCTGCAGGAGATTTCTCTCTTGCTCTCCCCCGCTCTTCTCCACTGACATAACACAGCGGCCATTTAGTACTGAACATCCACTAGTTACACTGAACGAGGAGTGATCAGCTCATCGTCCATCGCTTAGGCTGCATAAACGATGGACGATCAGCTGATCACTCCTCGTTCAATCTAAATAACAGCTGTTCAGCTCTGAACAGCCGTTGCGTTATGGCAATGGAGAGGGGCGGGGGAGAGCAAGGAGAGAAATCTGCTGCCTCCCCACTGTGAACCAGCGATACTAGCTCCCCTGCAGGTGCAAGGGAACTAGTATGTGCAAGAATGCATGTCGGGTCTTTGACAGCTGACACCCATCCTCAAAAGCCACAATCAGTGATAACTATGATTGCAGCTGTCAACTATTTAAATGCCTGTCAAATTTGAAAGCAACATTTACATGGCTGCATAGAGGGAGGTAACTGACTGTCTCCCACATGCCCCCTTCCCCACTATGAGATTGCTGGGTGCCATATCAGCCCAGGGCCCTGCGAAGGCTGCCCAAGACTGCCATGTATTTCTATATTAAGAAGTGTCTATGGCGCATCTTAATAAAACGCCTGCAGAAATAAAATATATTGCAATACTGAAGTATTGCAGTATATTATATTAGCCTTTAGATGATTGCCAGTCTAAGTCCCCTATAGCGATTAAAAAGTAATAAGTTGAATAAAAGTTTCTTTATTACAAAATTTTAAAAAGTTTAATCCCTACTTTCCCCCCCATTTTTCAACACAAAAAACTATAAACAAAAAAATCCTCTACATGCATAGGTGGCATCAACGTGTCCCTAAAAGTCCAATCTATTAAAATAATTATTTATTCCACATGGTAACCACCATCAGTTAAAAAAAACAAAAAAAAAAACACACAAAATTGTGCTCTCTTTGGTCACCCTTTCTCCAAGAAAAAAAAAACAAACAACATACAGTAAACACCGGCGTATATGACGACCTTTTAACCCCGGAGAATCTTCTCCAAAGTCTGGGGTTGTCCTATACGCCAGGTATAAGCTGTACAAAAAACAAAAACCCACAATACTCACATCCCACGGCAGCAGAAATTAAAAAAAAAAACAACTTTTCAGTACATTAAATGGTACCATTGAAAAATACAACTCATCCCGCAAAAAAGCAAGCTCTCAGAAGGCCGTTGGTGAAAAAGTGTTATGATTTTTTTGAAAGCTGAGAAAAAATTTTTTTTTTTTAAAAAAACTACTAGTTTTTAAGGAGTTAAAAGTAGCCATGCACATTAGATAACTGTACTGTAAGGCCTCCTGCACACAACGAAGTCGCATTACTACAATGCTGCAAATTGTATGTATGTGAAGCCCATGCTTTCCTATGGGTTAATTCACACTGACGATGTTTTGTAGCATGCAAGAACCAGACAAAAACCTCATGGGTCCCGCTATATGCACGCGACTCGTGAGGTTTTGTAGCCCGTGCTTCCCTATGGAGCCTTCCTCTCTGTTGCGTCACAGGAAAGCGCGATTTTCGTGTGGTGCCATGCAATTTTGACAGTAGGAAATCCTACTGTCAAAGCCATAACCTAAGCCCTGGCTCCAGGAAAAAAAAGCCGAAAAACAGCATACATCACCTTAGAAGCGCTGTCAGATGCTGCTGCAACTTCCTCTCGCTGCCCGACACGGTTTCTCTTCATCTCTTCTGGCCGGGGATTGAAAAATCCCCGCTTCCTGGAAGCGCTGGCTATGATTGGCTGACGCTTAGCAAATCAGAGCCAGCGCTCGATGAACCAAAGCCATTCATCGGGCGCTGGCTCCGATTGGCAAAGAGTCAGCCAATCACAGCCAACACTTCGAGGAGGCGGGGATTTTTCAATCCCCGGCCAGAAGAGATGAATAAGAGTGCCGGGGCCTAGAGGACGCTACAGAGAAACCCAGGACAGCGACACCTCGCATGTGGCGCTACAAAATCGTGGTATCACTGCGAGAAGTCGCAGCGATATCGCACAGACCAGCGATGCGATATTGCTGCGATTTTCTCTCGGTGATGCCGTGTTGCCCGTGTGCAGGAGGCCTAAGTTGATTGGTGTCTTATCACTTCTTCATAAACCCACTTATTTGGTCTGGCAAGAGCATGCGTGTTTATTTTATGGGCAGAGCATTAATGCCACTGCCTCAGACTCCCCTGTCCACGTGGCATAGCTCCCAAGGGGACAAGTGCTCAGACATGTTTGAGGTCAGGGCACAGTTGGGCTACCATGTACATTTTTAGCTGGTTAAGAACTCCCAGCAAACTGCGTTTACGGCCAGCTTTAGTGTCAGGTTGTATCACAGGAGGATCTCTTTAGAACAAGGGTGCACAATTTTTTTCTGGTCTGAGGGCCACACTTCCAAGGGCTGCAAGGGTATTCCCATCTGAGACATTTATGGTATATCCAAAATATTCAAACGAAGTTCCACTTCTGGGACTCCACCTATTGGGAGAATGGGAGGGTCACCTTTCCTCCAATCAGCACTCCAGAGAGCAGCAGACAATCAGGGGCGTAGCTAAGTACTCAGGGGCCTGGCTGCAAAAGTTTAGCTTGAGCCCCCCCACCCCTTGTACCCATATGTAAATCGTGCTGCGTACAGCTGCAAAGCAAATTTGTATACGTGATCTACCCTTTGGCATAAGGTTTCCAAACATGACCCAATTCCTGGTCTATGAATATTTGTTTGTAGCCCCTTAGGCTGTGTTCGTGATTTTTTTAAATTTTTTAAAAACGGGGGTTTAAAAATACAAGAAAAAAAAAAAAAAAACTAAAAAACGGCATACAGTATTCAAAAAAACATATGTTTTTAAGAAACTGCATATACTATTAAAAAAAACCTGCTGATCTGAACAGTACATGCTTTAAACACAATTTAAAAAAAAAAAAAAAAAAAAAAAAGCTTTTTTTTTTTTTTAAGTGTGCAATTATATGAGGAGATGCCCAGGTTATACCAGCATGGTCCATATCACTATAAACAGGAAATGTATAATTTATACCAGCCCACATATATAATATATACAGGAGATACTCCGGTTATACCAGCATGCTCCATATCACTATACATTGGAGATGTTTAACTTATACCAGCTGCACACAATTATATACAGGAGATACCCAGGTTATACCATCATGCTCCATATCACTATAAACAGGGAAATACATATATCACTCCCGTATCTCCAATATATAAATTATATATGTACAGCTGGTATAAGTTACACATCTCACTATATATAGAGATATGGAGCATGCTGATATAGCCTGGGAATCTCCTGTATATAATTATATATGTACAGCTGGTATACGTTATACAGTATAAATTACACCACTAACAGACTGCAGTTGTGGTGAATCACAACTGCAGTCTCTGTGGTAGGAGAACCACACGCCGGTGGAGTCTGCAGCATGGAACTGGCTACCGCCCAGGTAACGGTCCCTCTCCTCCTTAAGTGCCACTCACAGCTGGCCTGCCCGCTAGAAAAAAATATGCGCTGCAGTGCATAAAAATATGCACCCTTACTACTTGTCCTCATATATAGGGGAGCAAGTCAGGGGTCCACAGTACACCCTTACTACTTGTACTTATATATAGGGGAGCAAGACGGGTCTACAGTGCACCCTTACTACTTGTACTTATATATAGGGGAGCAAGACAGCGGTCCACAGTGCACCCTTACTACTTGTCCTCATATAGGGGAGCAAGACAGGGGTCCACAGTGCACCCTTACTCCTTGTCCAAATATATAGGGGAGCAAGACAGGGGACCACAGTGCACCCTTACTACTTGTCCTCATATATAGGGGAGCAAGACAGGGGTCCACAGTGCACCCTTACTACTTGTCCTAATATATAGGGGAGCAAGACAGGGATACACAGTGCTCCCTTACTACTTGTCCTCATATATAGGGGAGCAAGACAGGGGACCACAGTGCACCCTTACTACTTGTATTTATATATAGGGGACCCAAACATGACTACACAGTGCACCCTTACTACTTGTCCTAATATATAGGGGAGCAAGACAGGGGTTCACAGTGCTCCCTTACTACTAGTCCTAATATATAGGGGAGCAAGACAGGGATACACAGTGCTCCCTTACTACTTGTCCTCATATATAGGGGAGCAAGACAGGGATCCACAGTGCACCCTTACTACTTGTACATATATATAGGGGAGCACGACAGGGATCCACAGTGCTCCCTAACTACTTGTCCTCATATATAGGGGAGCAAGACAGGGGTCCACAGTGCACCCTTACTACTTGTCCTCGTATATAGGGGAGCAAGACAGGGGTCCACAGTGCTCCCTTACTACTTGTCCTCATATATAGGGGAGCAAGACAGGGGTCCACAGTGCACCCTTACTACTTGTCCTCGTATATAGGGGAGCAAGACAGGGGTCCACAGTGCTCCCTTACTACTTGTCCTCATATATAGGGGGAGCAAGACAGGGGTCCACAGTGCTCCCTTACTACTAGTCCTAATATATAGGGGAGCAAGACAGGGATCCACAGTGCACCCTTACTACTTGTCCTCGTATATAGGGGAGCAAGACAGGGGTCCACAGTGCTCCCTTACTACTTGTCCTCATATATAGTTGAGCAAGACAGGGGTCCACAGGGGTCCAGAATGACATGAGGCTCTGAGCCGCATATTGTGCACCCCTGCTTAGAAAAAGGCAACCAAAATAGTCATCCCAAAACCCCATATAAATTTAGGAGAAACAAATGGCTGCTGATGCAGTTTCCCAATAAACGGGGTTTTCTAAACACCATTTCCCCTGTTGTATTTGTGAAGAATTACGCCACTCCTCCGAGATGTGACTAAGTCTGCTACATTGAGTCTGGCTGAGAGTGAAGCACTGCTCTATATTATTAGATTAGGAGGCAAAGAACATTAATTCTAAAGTCTACATGAGGTCTTCCTGACGCCCATAGCGCTTTATTTATACGCCAATATCCTGCTGAACTTTTCCAACGTCTTGCTACGATAATTTGCCTCAAAGTTATTTGAAATGCCTCCAACTTCACCTTAATAGACAATAGATCAAAAACCTCACATTTTAACATTTTCTGTTTAGTCAGGACATAAAATAAAAGCTCCTTCAAGTTTGTATACAGCTGCCTACTGAGAAGAAATAAAGCTTTAGTCCTTAGGTTACACGCTCTTGTAGAGTAGAGGAACTCGGGATACCTTCGCTGAGGTAGTGACATTCACAACATGGCCAAGTGCAAGAAAACACCTATTAACCCTTTCCAATCCAGTGTCACACATCGTCTAAAATTGAGATTTCCCTGCCTAGCTCCCATGTGGTCAGACATGTTTTTAACACTAGGAAGAAGAGAGGTCAGATATCGGAGCAGAAGACAGATCTGAAGTCGGAGCTCTGTCCTGCATAGTGCAATCTACATATGCAGAGGACAGGTCTGACAGAGCTCTGTCCTGCATAGTGTAATCTACATATGCAGAGGACAGGTCCAAAAGAGCTCTGTCCTGCATAGTGTAATCTACATATGCAGAGGACAGGTCCAAAAGAGCTCTGTCCTGCATAGTGTAATCTACATATGCAGAAGACAGGTCCGACATCAGAGCACTGTCCTGCATAGTGTAATCTACATATGCAGAGGACAGGTCCAAAAGAGCTCTGTCCTGCATAGTGTAATCTACATATGCAGAAGACAGGTCCGAAAGAGCTCTGTCCTGTATAGTGTAATCTACATATGCAGAAGACCGGTCCGAAAGAGCTCTGTCCTGCATAGTGTAATCTACATATGCAGAGGACAGGTCCAAAAGAGCTCTGTCCTGCATAGTGTAATCTACATATGCAGAAGACCGGTCCGACATCAGAGCTCTGTCCTGCATAGTGTAATCTACATATGCAGAAGACCGGTCCGACATCAGAGCTCTGTCCTGCATAGTGTAATCTACATATGCAGAGGACAGGTCCGACATCAGAGCTCTGTCCTGCATAGTGTAATCTACATATGCAGAGGACAGATCCGACATCAGAGCTCTGTCCTGCATAGTGTAATCTACATATGCAGAAGACCGGTCCGACATCAGAGCTCTGTCCTGCATAGTGTAATCAACATATGCAGAAGACCGGTCCGACATCAGAGCTCTGTCCTGCATAGTGTAATCTACATATTAATTCAAGGAATTCACAAAGCACTCTCCCACCCAAAATAAATAGGAGCTGGGGAGCGTGTGGGTGGCAGAGAAATTGGATTGAAAAGGGTTAATCAGGTTCAGCCATTTTACATTTAAAAATAGCAGTATAAAAGGGGCATACAACATTTCTGCCCATCTAGATTCGCCAACTGTATGGTGGCAACGGCCAGAAGCAACAGCTCAGGCAATGGTACAAAGAGAAGTCTTTTAGGTTTCTGGAAGGTGCAAATTGTCAGTACTCACTTGCAGCAGTTACTATACCAAGTTCTCAACAAGCTCTGGAGGCAGAACTTGTCATACGGAGCCTCATGCATTAATTTCCTGAACTAGAACAGAAAAACACAAGGTTGAGATCACTGGTATTAGTGTATCTTGACGCCACCAGAAACTAGGGGTTTGACAGAAGGAACGCCCCTGTCACACCCCCAGTTCCCGATTGGTGGAAGATTGTTAGATGCTAGTAGGTACAAAGCTGCGTGGCATGTGAGTGAGCCTTACTATGTTAGCCGCCGTTGATGTGCTGCACCCCTGTGAACCGGGTCCCTGCCACAGACCCAGCACTGTTGGTTCCCAGCTTCAGGGTGCCCTGCTCCCTCTAGCAGTCCCCTGGTGCTGTAGCCTCCCTTCACTACTTATGCAGTCAGCCGTGTGCCCTGCGCCTCAGTGTCATCGTCGTCTGTTGGTCCGCCGGCTGTAAGTGTCTCAGCGGTCCCCCCTGGGCCTGTGGGGTCCCAGAAGGCAGCCACGATTTGTTTGTGTTATAGGGGGGGGGGGGGGGGCGGTGTGTGCCTTGCAGTCCTCGGGGACTGTGCGGCCGGCGGATGGGAGTGTTTCTCCCCCCGGTCCTCTATATTCCCTGCACCCAGCCGCGATCTTAGAGTGAGATGGGGATAGGGGTGGAGTGCCGACTGCAGCGTTGAAGTCACTTCAGGGCACAATTACCTCCCTGATTTTAATGTCCCCCCCCCCCCCCCCGACAAACTTACGGGGGTTCGGCCTTTAGGGTACCCCGCGGAAAAGCCCTTGCTGCAGATGGGCCCGCTGTATACCTTCAGCACCTGGGGACGCTGTATCACTTTTTCAGGACATCTGTACTGCCCTTCCAGAACCTGCAATCTAATCAGGTACAAGGGGGCGTCACCCCACTGTCAATCTTGACGCCAGCAGCAGTTCCTGGTGGAGTCAAGGTACACTAATACCGAGATCACCATAAGTAATGGAAAACCGCTGACTAGAATGGTGTAAAAGTGCCCTAACCACTGAAGCTATATGCTTCCACATCTGGCAGGCTCATGGACAAGTCTGTGTCTAATGGGTGCCAGGAGAACACTTCCTACCCAATTGCATAATGTCAATTGTTAAGTTCAATGGAGGAAAAAGAATAGCTTTGGGCTGCTGACCGAATGGTTTGATCTAGACTAATTACTTACAGTCAGGGAAATCATATTCTAAGTATATTGTATAGCAATTCCAGAAAACTGCGTGCCAACTTTGTGACAGTCTGAAGGCCCCCCATGACCAAGTCCCTGTGCACAGAATGTAGTCCATAAAACTATAAGCTAGGCCTTCACTGTCCGACCTCACTAATGAGCTCATGGATGAATGGATGCAAGTCCCTGCAGTCTGGCTTCAAAATGAAGCGGAAAGCCTAAAATAACAAAAGGCTGTTACATCATTTGTTGGCTGCAATGAATTAAAAACAAAAAACAAACAAAAACACATACTGCATAATACACTTTAAAAAAAAAACCAAGAAAAAAAACAAACCAAAATAAAAAACAACACACACTTTAGTCTCGGGCGGGTGAACTTCTGTTCCATGAATACAGAGTATACTAAATATTAATGTGAGGCTCCGATGCAGCGGAAAACAGAAGAGGAAAAAAAAAAAGTTTTATTTTTTAATCCCTCATTACCCAAAATGGGATGCATGAGGCATTTTTCCCCATTTCCTGCTACGACTGGATCAAATTTTTTTCTCTGCACAACTAGTCACGCCAAACTTTCACATTCGCACCTTTCTTAACGCTGCAGTGAAAAAAAAAAAAACTGCTCAGACACATCATTACTATCTGAGATTTATTACCTGCATTAAACTGGAAAGTAGTATTTGTCAGCATTCAAGACACTGAGAAAATACTCCCTACTTAAAGGGACTGGTTTTCCCAGATACACATTTTTATGACTCTACTTTAGGAGAGACTACATTCAAACATGGCAAATTTGATGCAAAAATTAAAAAAAAAAACACAACACAAAAACATTCTGCAACACTAAATATTCGGCGCCCCCCCAGGTGAATGGTGGGGTTGTTACAGAATGCGCAGAGAGGCCATGGATTTGAAGGCTCCATTTAAATAAATGGTGTCATTCTAAAACAAATCTTCCATGTGTGAATATGCAGATAATAGACATAGAGCATTAAATGGTCACCGCCATTTGAGACAATTTCTGTTAATAACCGCTAACACGATAGCTAGCAAAAGTGTAAATCACTTTACCTAAAATTACGATTTTGTGCTGAAAAATCATTCTAAAATGTCCCTTCCTTCTAATTTGCTAAGAACTGCCTATTGACAAGTGAACAAAACATGGAACACGGGGAGAAGGGCGATTACTCATGCTGCCCATATAGGTCTACGGACAGCAGAGTGGAGGCAGAAGAACAGGGGGACAGAAGCAGAAACTAAGGCCACACACACACTTTTTTTAAATAGAGTTTAGCATAGCGTTTCAAATGCCGCGCTAAATGCTGTAAAACGCCTCCATTCATTTCTGTGGGGCTTCTCAGATGAGCGTTCAAACACTGCGCTACAAATGCCACGATTTTTGAAAGCGGTCTGCTCTATTTTAGTCCGTTTCAGCGCACTTCATCAACCACTGTAATAATGTGGCGAGTTAAAAACTTTGAGCGCATTTGAAAATGCTGCTGTTTAAAACGCTTTAAAATGTGTGAGAACAGCATTACAAACATGCTTATATAGTTAATAGTTTATTTACTGTCCTACTACTGCAATCACATCTACACTGCTCAGTACTTCTGTACACTGCCCTCCATGCGGCTGTTATTTGTGTGTGCGGGTGTGAGCGTTAGGCCGGCTGCACACGGACGGATTTCCGCCGCGTAATTCGCGGCGGAAATCCGCTGCGTTGCCCACAGCTATTAGGTTCTATTGAACCTAATAGCTCAGGCCTCACGGTGCGAAATTCCACTGCGGAATTCCGCACCGTGAATTCACCCGTCCTCACCCGCCGCATGCTCTATTTGCCACGGGTGTACGCGCGGCCGGCTTCCATTGCAGTCAATGGAAGCCGTCCGTTCATGCCATCTTCCGCTGTAGCACAGCGGAAGATAGCGTAAAACTGCTTCTCCGCCTACCGCGTCATATGACACGGCCGGCCGCGTCATGTGACGTGGCTGGCGTGTCACATGACGCGGCAGCACTTCACGCCGAAGCGTCATGCGGGAGCGAGGACGCCGGATCCGCAGGTAAGTTTGGGGGTCTCTGAAGGGGCGCCGTCACGGGCCTTAAGGAGCAAAATCTGCTGTTTTTCCCCATGCACAGTGTGAAGCAGCAGCTTCTCCTGCCAACTCAGAGAGGACTAAGGATAAGATATACAGCCCACAGAGGGCAAATCTAGTGAAAAATGCAGAATACAAAGTCAATGACCAAAATGACCAAACCTTATTATCAATTATTCGGAAAAGTCATCTGAAAATGCAGGCATGCGTTAATGATCTGATTACAAATCATGAGAGTTAATGGGGATGTCCAAGAGTTGAAAAAAACAAGTTGCAGAAAATGTTCTAAAATAGATCATATCTATCTATATCTCTATACCGGCCCATTTAGACGGGACAAGAGTCGGTTGAACGATTGCACAAGTGCTGATGACACCATAAGGTCGTCGGCGCTCGTAGAGTGTTTAGACTGACAGACTTCACCGCTGGATCGCGGGCTTCTCACTCAGCGCTTCCCCTTCTATGTGAAGCACTGAGCAGGCAGTGTTTACACGTAGCGGGATTCCTGCAATTGTTTTTTAGTAAACTATTTTTTCTGTATTTACACGGGACGATTAGTGCCCAATTTCGCTTTAACTAATTTTGAGAGATAATCAGAGTTCCTTATATCTCCATCTATATAAAAAAAAATTACTCAGCTGTCAAACCCTCGCTGCCTTTGTTAACTTCCGTGGAGTGCCACAGCAGCACATGACCGCTGCAGCCAATCACTGGCTTCGACACTGATGTGAATACGCCAAGGCCAGCAAGCGGCTGCACCGGTGATATACAGGTATGCCACTTCAACACTCCTTCTAAACAAGACCCCCGGAGCATCGCTCCTGGAACAATGGGGCAATTAATAGCCCAGTAAGGTTTGCTTTTTTAATTGTAGAACATTTACTGCATTTCTTTGAACGACTCAATTAACAATAATCCTTATGGCCGCAATAACGATTCACCGAATACAATGGGAAACGCAATTTGCCACGTTTTCATTTAAATCCTCTTAAAAGGCAAATCAGGAAATGGTATCAAAGATTGCATCTCTGCAAGACATGAATGGGGTCATATCAAATCAGGTGAAACGGTAAGGCAGCAAGATTAGCAAATATTAACCATATAGGTATTGACAGGACTGCAAGTCCCAGCATGCAGCGACAGACAACCAGTGACCCCGAGGATGGCAGGCAGCGATACTTGCGTGCTACAATAACAGCGCACAGGCTTTGGCACAAGGTTGTAAATTTGAACTTGTTTGCTAATCTCTCAATAGAAGAACGAAGAACATGTTTACTCCATAAAGCAGATCTTACTCTCTAGGATTAGGGATGGGCAACTGTTCTCCGCCAGCGCCAGTAAATCCCCCTTGTTGGAGGAGCACCACATGTGTGGGATAGTTTAGAGGGCTTGTCTGTATTGTTATAATCTCCGAGACGCGCTGCTTGTGCATCTATGTGGAATAAGGAAACCTAGCGAACATCAGAAATAATCCACTTAGAAGCAATCCACTGAGAATTTAGAGTTTTGGAAGACTGTATAATAGCAGGCACACAGAATAGCCGCTTCTCAGTAATACAGTGCCCAAATTATTGTGTGCCGCCATATAGTGCATCGTTCAGCACCGTAATATAAAGACCTTCTCCTACAGAAGCTAGGAGAGAATATAGTCATTTTCATCAACGGATGAAGAATGCATGATTTGTTTTGTCCTTTTATAGGACGTTAAAGACATACACAATCACAGTAGGGTCCCATAGAAGTTTAAAGGTATATTCACAGGCAGATATGCTGCAGAAATAACAGCAATTGTCCCATTCATATCAATGGGGCTTGCAGAAATCCATATACTTGCCACTAAAACAATCCCGATCAGATCAATGGCACAGAAATTGGTGCAACAAGTCTATCAAGTGTTAATATTCCCCATGGGGCATTATGGCTCCGTATGGAATTGCAAATACAGCCTAAAACCTAAGGGTGGGCATACAAATAAGACGAATGTTGGTCAAACTCAAGGACCACCTAATGTGTATGGGGGTGTCCAGACTCTTCCGATAGCAGATGTTGGGGAAAAGAAGGGATGAGCGTGTTGAGTTATATGTGCCAACTTAAAGCAGATATGGGATGGAAAAGGATTTGTTTAGTTGGATTTAAGAGCCAAATAGACAAATCCAGGAGCCAGTGGAACAGGTTTACTTAAGGCATAAATAATGTTTTAGAATAAACAATGTGTGTACATGAGGAAGGTATTATTGTATTTTGTCACCACCGGAAGTGTGGGCGGTGACAAGATACAGGCTGCTTGACAGGCTGGGCACGGCCCCAGTTTTTAATTGGCTGCAGGGCCGCCTTCCCCTGCTTCGGCTCTCAGGTCCTGGCACTTACTAAGAGCGGATTCTCCGGCAGCACAGTGGCTTCTTGATGCTGCTAACCCCAATTCCCCTCCATCCTCGCCCCCTCGCTCTCCCTCACTGTCACCCAGCGATGTCCCCTAACCCTCCAGCCTCCCCCCCAGCGTCCTGCTCCGTCACTGTCACCCAGCGCTGTCCTGTGCAGTCTTACTGCAGTGTCCCCACTCCCCTCCAGCCTTCCCCACGCTCACCCAGCGATGTGCTGTTGAGTCCCCGATACTGCGCCGTTGCTCCCACAGTGTCCGCTGCCGCCCCGGTCCCGTGTGCTGCCAGTGCAGGGAGGCCCCCAGGGAAGCCGCTGTCCTACCAGGGAAGCCTCTCTTAGTGAGTGCCAGGATCTGAGAGCCCGAGCAGGGGGAGGCAGCCCTGCAGCCAATTAAAAACTGGGGACGTGCCCAGGATGTCAAGCAGCCTGTATCTTGTCACCACCTACACTTCTGAAAGTGACAAGATACAATACAGTATCACTGATTATTGGTTCTCTCTGAACTGGTGGGAGGAGACTAACTGTTATAATGTTTATAAACGGTGCACAAAGAAAACAGCAGATTCTGCTCCCTGTCTATGAAACCACAAATGACCCAGATGAATGTACTGTTCAACTGCAAAATTTTATATAAAACTATCAAATAGCAAAATAAACTCATTTAGGCTACATCATTACAACTTTTATTAGAAAATATTAGAATACTGGCTAACAACCAAAAAAGAAACAAACACACAAGGCAACCATCCAATAGAAGATGATTTGTCTCCACACTGGGGTAAAAGGATATACCGTATATACCGGCGTATAAGACGACTTTTGAACCCCGAAAAATCTGCTCTGAAGTCGGGGGTCGTCTTATACGCCGGTAATACAAAAAAAAAAGTGTAAAAAAAAAAAAAATCATTACTCACCTCCCCCGGTGTTCTGTCGCGCTCCGGCAGGATGTCGCTCGCTCCTCGTCCCCGGCGCAGCATTGCTTTCTGAATGCGGGGCTTGAAATCCCCGCCTCCAGAAAGCTAATACACACGCAGTCAGCCAGTTACAGCCATTCAATGACAGCATTGAATGGCTGTGATTGGCTGAAGGCGCACGTGTGTTAGCAATCACACCCATTCAATGATGTCATTGAATAGTGTGATTGGGTAAAACACACGTGGCTTCAGCCAATCACAGCCATTCAATGATGTCATTGAATGGCTGTAACTGGCTGACGGCGTGTGTATTAGCTTTCTGGAGGCGGGGATTTCAAGCCCCGCATTCAGAAAGCAATGCTGCGCCGGGGACGAGGAGCGAGCGACATCCTGCCGGAGCGCGACAGAACGCCGGGGGAGGTGAGTAATGATTTTTTTTTTCTCCACTGTATTACCGGCGTATAAGGTGAAAGTTGGGGGGTCGTCTTATACGCCCCGTCGCCTTATACGCCGGTATATACGGTACATGTGTTTCTTACTGTTAACGACAGAATCTGCCTCTACCTAATACTGTACTGGTGCATCTTGACGCCACCGGAAGCTAGGGGTGTGACAGCTGTCACTAGGAGTGAACACCCTGGCATGCCCTTAGCTTCGCATTGGCTTACAAGATACAGCAGTACCTTGTGAACAGTGGGGCTGCAGGGAGGCAGCAAGGAGAGCAGAAGGGAGGCCGCCGGCGGGGAGGGGGTGCGGTGGAAAGAGGACAATCTGCACTGGCCCTTCCGCAGAGAAAGACTCCCCCCACCCCACAACCGGGACGGTGGGGGCAGGGTTGCCGATGCCGTAGATAGTACGCCGGCAGGGCACTAATGTAGCAGCAGCTGACAAGAGCTGGGATTGGCAACTGCGTGACTCTGCAGGACAACAGCCTCCCATCCGAGAGCAAGGCCACCGGTACCAGAGATACTACGGCGCCAGGGGACTAGTGAAGGCGGCAGCGGGGACAGCGCGCTGTGATATTAATGTGCACCCGGCCGCGCTAGCTATGCCGATCCCAGGGCTCTGTTGGTGGCCAGCAGCTGTAACTGGCTGCTGTTTGGCATCTCCCCTGCTGCTCCTCCACTCTGTCGCCTGCGGTCATTCTCACCTGAATGCCCCCGGCGGCGCAGAAGCCTCCGCTCTTTGTCCGCTGCTCTGGTATCTCCCGTGTTGCTCCTCTATTCTCCGTCCCCCGCTGTCAATCTGGCCGCCCACTCTGCAAACAGCGAACCTGGAAGTGGGGGAGTCACCTGGCTGTCAAACAGCCTAACCCTGGTTTACACCCACCACTTCCAGTGGAGTCAAGGTACACCAGTACCCTGTATATATTAGCATTAGGACAGAGGGGCTATTCTCTTATCCTTCCTGGACAATCACACACTAGTCCAGAAATCATAAGAGATTTTAAGATAGGTCAAGCTTATTTTAAGGAACAATTTGTTTCAAACTAATAGGTACATAGATATCTCAAAATTTGATTAATCAGGATAAGAGGATGCCTCCATAATTAGCCAGTCAGGAGCGAGCACCAATAGGAAAGTAAAAGAGAAAGAGGCAACAATGGCGTTCTTAAACTCCATATACAAATACATTTCCTCCCAACAACAAGTATAACCCTACGATCCAGCAGGGAACATGTGGAAGACTAAGTGCACCAGCTGCTCCTTTACCCTCCCAAGGTTTCTTCTCCCCTTTATCACAGCCAGTATTCCAACGCTCAGTAGTTAAGCTAGTCTTCACCCCTCTCAGTGACAAATACGTTAGGGTCCTTCTACATAGAGCAATTAATCAATCATTGTAAGGAGTGAACAATGACCAAGTCCTTTGATTTCAAACAACAGACGTTAACACTTGCAGATAATAGTTTACATTGTCATAGCTCCTTCAGTCCATTGTTGGTCTGTTAGGGAGGTCTGGAGATACCTGGGAGCGGTTTACAAACGAATGAATGATAGCTTTTAACATAAAGCGACGGCCAAATGATGATTTGTAGGCCTACATAAAATGAATGAATTATCATTCAATTGTTGGCCATGTTTACACTGAACGATTATTGTTCATTTTCGCACAATTCAACAATTATAAGTGCGATAATCGTTCGTGTAAAAACAGCCATTCCTGTCCAGTGCAACAGTAGATACACCTGGACAAAACCGTGTAATCGCCTCTGGGGGACATTCACATGGTCTTTTTTTTACTTGACATTTTTTTCACTGTAGCTGGGGCATCCATAGGACCCTCAGTTACAAGGAAAACATCCCCTTTAGTGACAATAGTCACTGGCAGAGCTGATTAGGGTCTTATAGGACCCTGTAGCTCTGCTGTGCCAGGGTATCCCAGCGGTCACGTGACCACTGGTTCGCGTAGTGGAAGAAACACCTCCACTTTTACTCTTTAGTACATATCACTCATTGAGTGCTGTGTACTAAGGCCGGCTGTTCACGGGCGTTGCAAAGTCCCGCGGAAGATCTCCGCCATCCGGGAACAGGAGTCGCCGCCGAATCTCAGCCGGTCAGCCCCATCTCTCAGATAGGCTGGCCGCGGAGAATCGGGGCAATTCGCAGCATGCTGCAAATTGTCTGCCACGTGTGGAGAATTGCAAAGATTCTCCGCTCGTGGACAGGGGTCGGCGCTTTCCATAGCAATGCTATGGAAAGCGTTGGCCAGCGTGATTCGCCGGCTGTTTACCGACGGCGAATACACTGCTGTGGACAGGGGGCCTAAAGAAAGGAGGAGGCAGAAGGTAAAAAAACAAAAACAAAAAAAAAACACTTCTTCCCCCCTCCTCCGGGGTTATCAGCTGTGATTTACAGTTGACAACCCGACCTGCTTCTGATTGATTGCAGAAGCAGGGGCTTTAATCGCGCCATATTTTTACTATCGGCTGGGATTAAAGCCCAAGACCAAGCGCCATACATTTACCGTGCTTGGTCCTGAATGAGTTAATCCAAACTATTGTCACCATCTATACCCAACCAAAATTATACACAAATCCCCACCCCCACAAGATTGCTGAAACACCTATAGTGTCTATAAGTGACAGTCTTACAGAAAATGAAAGCCTACGCTGCTAGAATTTTGCAGAATTTGTAGAAAGTCTACCATCTTTCACAAAAGGATACAAATATTTGCCGCGACCTACTTTGAAGACTATTCAACGCTTTTTATGAACAAATGGGACCCAACTTCACAAACAAAATTAATTCGTGATGTCCTTGTTACATTTTGTTTTAACGCACAATTACTCTTTATTTGACGGCACCAAACATATGGCCCTGCCATGGGCACAGTGCAGGCCTCCATTCCCGCCCCGGGCACAGTGCAGGCCTCCATTCCCGCCCCGGGCACAGTGCAGGCCTCCATTCCCGCCCCGGGCACAGTGCAGGCCTCCATTCCCGCCCCGGGCACAGTGCAGGCCTCCATTCCCGCCCCGGGCACAGTGCAGGCCTCCATTCCCGCCCCGGGCACAGTGCAGGCCTCCATTCCCGCCCCGGGCACAGTGCAGGCCTCCATTCCCGCCCCGGGCACAGTGCAGGCCTCCATTCCCGCCCCGGGCACAGTGCAGGCCTCCATTCCCGCCCCGGGCACAGTGCAGGCCTCCATTCCCGCCCTGGGCACAGTGCAGGCCTCCATTCACGCCCTGGGCACAGTGCAGGCCTCCATTCACGCCCTGGGCACAGTGCAGGCCTCCATTCACGCCCTGGGCACAGTGCAGGCCTCCATTCACGCCAATCTTTTTCAGGATGGTGGGAAGCAAGTTTAAATTTTCAGAGGATCTTGACCTTTACACTAGTCATGCTTTTTGGAGGAAGGTTTATAGGAGGGTTTTTTTTTTTTTGGGGGGGGGGGGGGGGGGGGAGGGGGAGTGATAAAGCCCAGTGCATTTCGTTGCAGTTTTAAACTATATTGGTATGATGTTTACTTGCGATTTGTAGACAAACTAAATTAGTTTTCTAGACTAGAATTCCGTGGATCCCGCTGGTCGCATCCTGATTAACATTGTTCGAAAATCTACGCTACAGTTTTCTACAAAGTATCCTCCTTCGATAGGCTGGGCTCACACAGCCGTAAGTGTAAAGCGCTGCGGGGAACCTGCAGCATTCTTACAGCTATGGAACAGTCTGTGACCCTGTGTACGGCCCATGACTGCATATTTGCACACGCATCCATTCGCAGTAATCTGTTTGGTTTTTTTTCATATTACCCGCGCCGCTTAATGATGATGCGTATACCCGCCACCCACACTCAATGTAATTGTGCATATAGAGAACAGTGGTCTCTATCTCGCATTTATATACGGCAAAATAGAACACACGGTGCTCCTTATTGCACTTGCATATTATGGAATTCTGATAAGCTGAGGTGAGCGGAACTGCATAAGGCAATGTAACCGATTGCCTGTAAGTGATCGTGCATCACACGGGTGTAAAGAGCCCATGTAATATGTGGTAAACATACGCCCGTGTGAATTAGCCCTCAAAAAGATGGATTATAACACAATACATTTTTATACCAAATATTGAACCAGGTGTTATCCCTCCGAAACATTAAAAATGACCCTTTACAATTTAATATGCCACCTAAGAATCCAACACACTGGCATCTTTTATGGCAGCTCTGCAGAGGGGATGAAAAATTTGAGAAGCTATTGACTAGTTTTACAAGCAGATCTGGATTTGAGAAGGGTCTTTAGGGAGAAACCAAACATCACATCATAGTATGTAAGGCTGAAAAGACATATGTCCATCCAGTTCAGCCTATTAACCGCCAATATTGATCCAGAAGAAGGCAAAAAACTCCAATGAGGTAGAAGCCAATTTTAGGGGAAAAAAATCCTTCCTGACTCCAATCTGGCAATTGGAATAATCCCCGGATCACCGACCCTTGTATCACTCATACAGGAGAGGTTCCAATCTCAGATTTTCTGGTCCATAGCCGCTTCACATAACCCAAGGGTGGTGATGGACACTGGCTAGGACACAACGTTAGGTGATGCAATTACTGCAGGAACCGTTCTTTCTGCCCTCCATGTCTAATACGTTCCATAATCCTGGTGTTGGTGACAAGGTTGAAATTAGAACTAAAAATCAGTTCCCATGACAGACCTGTTCATTCCATATCCTGTAGGATGGCCACCAATTGAAATTTGGGGGATTATGACAATTTAAGATGAAAGCCTACATGGGTGACTTGGATAAGAAACTATTACAAGAAGTAGCGAGGCAGATATGCCATCCCAATAATCTCAGTCCTACTAGGCTTAAAGGGGCTGTCCAGGGCGGTTCTAAAAAGTATGCTGTTAGGTCCCATACGATCCACAAATATACATATTCTCCTGCCATAGGACTGGTTTCCACAGGCGTTACAGATGGCAGCAATTTTTTGGCATTCCTGTTCAACCACTTTGACAAAAGCTTCTTTGCAGCATTTTTAAAGCCTTTTTAAGTCTTTACTTGGAGATATAGTTATATAAAAGAATTATATACTTTTGATTAACATTTCATCTAATAAAAGTTGTTTGTACACTGAAATTTATATATCTATATCTATCTTTGAGACCCTTAGGAGCTTTTTACCGTGATTAGCACGGCACTTCCGGCACTGTGCCAACCACGGTACAATGCTCCCACTGTTTTCAATGGGACCACTCACACAAGAGCAGACAGCCGCTTGATAGCTGAAAAACGCCGCGATTTCCGAGCGGTGCATGTTTTATTTTTGGGTGTTTCAGCATTTTTAAACGCTGTCTGTTGAAATGAATGGCTGTGATTAGTGCACGCTCGAGAACCAATCAGAGCAAACTCTTGCTGAGGGGGGGGGGGGGGGGGTTTATTCTCTGTTACCCGCAAGAGATGCTCTATCAATGCAGATAACTGCACGGAAGCTTGCAGGAACGCCGGAGAGCAGCGGGAGGGACCCAGACGGCACCTGCTGGGTGAGGATTGCTTTTTTTTTCAGCTGTGCTAAAAACGCAGCCAAAATGCTGGCAAAACGTGTGCCAGCGCTGCTGAAACCGCAATAAAGGCAGCGTTGCAAATGCCTGTGTGAGGGATGCCTTAGGTCGGTTTCACATCTGCGTTGGGGGGTCCGCTTTACTGCTCCATTGGCTGAACAGAACCTCCGACCGAAGGCTCCAAGCAGATGTGAAACCGGCCTAAATCAAGCAGTGAACAGTCTAGAACTGTAAATACTATATACTTCCTGTCTCCCAAAAACGTATAGACACTTCAAAATAAATCCGTGTTTATTGTCGCACATTCACCCATTCACACTTCCAGTAGAACCTCAGAGTAAATTTCCTTAATTCTAAGCGCAGTCTGGCTTCATCCATCATTTCTAATCAGTTAAGACTAAAAGCAGTGAAAATTAAGTGGAGGAGATCAATCAAAACTGGTGCAAAGGAGAACTGGCTTAGTTGCCAGTAAAGAATATATATGTGGGGCCGAATCATCCTCTATTGGACAGCTACCTTGCATTTGTCATTTTTTTATTGGTTTAATTAAGCAATACTTAAAATGTTTATTTGATGGAAGTAGCTAAAATTGGCTTATTTTGCTATTAGGTGATTTGATATACTAAAAAAATGTCTGAAACACACAACCATCATCCTGTAGTGCACCAGAGAAGTACTGAGCAGTGGAGATGCGATTTCAGTAGCTATAACAGTGAAGAAACACTTACTATAAGGCCAGACTCACACGATTGTATGTTTACGGCGTATTACGTGGGCTCTGTACGCCCCAATGATCAACGATAGCTCTGAGGCAATTACAATGCCTTACACAATCACATTAACGAGCACAAAAAAGAACGCAACATGTTCTATTTTGCTGTGTATATACACAAGGTAGATCCCATTGTTCTTTATGGGCTGGATAGATATATAGATATAGACACATACATACACAATTACATTATGTAGGGGCGGTGAGTATACACACCGCAGCATAGTGACCGTGCAGGAAACAAAAAAACGCCGTAAGGTGCATGATGGGGTACGAGTACGCGGTCAGTGCGCAGGGTCACGGCCGGCTCCACAGCTGTGAAAATGTGGTAAGACGCTGTTGGACCCACGCAGCGTTTTAGGCTTACGGCTGTGTGAACCCGACCTGAACCACCACACTTGAATCTCTCCATCTCCAACAGCTCATTCCACCTTTCCTCCTTGTAGGCTTCTACGGGCAGCAAGAGTCATCTCCCTCCTTCATTGTCTGTTCTTGTGGACAGAAATTTGGAGGCATTTTTTAGCACAAAAGCATCATTTTAGGTCTTTGAGTCGTGGCTTTTGATGCAGTTTAACCTCACCTTAACAAGTCCACCTGTACAACCTTACACTGCTAGATAGGACCCACTGTGCCGGAACCAGCAAGAACCAGCAGCAACTCTGCATGCACATGGCCAACTCTAAGCCTTCGAGTAAGATCTCAACAGTCATGCCCATAGCAACATACACATGATCGATCCCTCGTAAAAGAGAGCCTCGATTTATATAGCACTAACATATTCCGCCGTAGTCCTTATTAGAGGATGCAGGAAATAAGTTACAAGATGTGAAGACGAAGAGGAGAGACAACTCAAGATGATGCAGATTACCAAAGAAAAATCAAACTATCAAACAGAGAAGCCTGAACACCCAACCAGGAGATTCCTGAGAAGTGTATCTATAGGGCTACAGGGGTAGAGGTGACGCCAATACCCCAGACCAATAATAAGACCATCCCTTGCTCAGTGGTGGAAGAACGGTTTCACATCCGGTTCAGGAACCTCTGGTCGGAGGTTCTGCCACGGATCTAGCTCAAAATTTTAGAAGAAAAAGCACAGCACGCAGTTTCTTTCTTCCGTCCAAACGCAAGGCGGAAAGTGGACGGACCCCATTTTGCCACAGGGATTCCCCTTTCCTGCTCCCCGAACAGGGGAGGAAGACAGAACTGGAGTGCAGATAGGAGACCAATCTAATCTACTTTTGCAACACGTTTCCTCATAGTTCTCAACTTTTGAAGGAGAAACTCAAAACAATATTGTCAAATTGCGACATACACGGGAAGGGGGGGGGGTCATATGGGAGTGTCAAAGTTGGGAATTAGAGGAACAATTTCCAAAGTTATGGAGACATATACTGACAATCTCTGTATATTGTTGTAGGATAGGTCAGTACTATATAATAATCCTGATTGGCTGGAATCGGCACGTGACGGGGCGGAGCTACACGGAGCCGGCATCCTGCACGAGAGGCTCCATAGAAGAAAGCAGAAGACCCGGACTGCGCAAGCGCGGCTAATTTGGCCATCAGAGGCCGAAAATTAGTCGGCACCATGGAGACGAGGACGCTAGCAACGGAGCAGGTAAGTATAAAACTTTTTATAACTTCTGTATGGCTCATAATTAATGCACAATGTACATTACAAAGTGCATTAATATGGCCATACAGAAGTGTATAGACCCACTTGCTGCCGCGGGACAACCCCTTTAACTCGCTTGGACGACGAAGGTCCGTAGTGCCGATCTAGAATGACCCCGACCGAGAGCATTGTTCCATTCGGTGTTGATGTTGGAGGAGGTACTGTTGCCCATCTGTTGCACCCACGAGTGCCACAGACGACCGGGAGACCCTCACCATCTGGCAGGGGATTGTCTCTCGATTTTCCTAGCAATTGCTGCAGTTAGAGCACCGTGGGCCGGGACAGCTTCTGACAAGCGTGCAAAATGATCAAAAAGTGCAAGTAGTCTTGTTATTGTTTTTGTGATGGACTCAAGCCCTGTGCAAGCCAGGACCTCACTGTTTCTGATTAAGTCAAACCAACGGACATGGAGAATCTGGCATTGGCATCGCATGTGAAGGGACTCCAGACACTCAGTTGTTTGCGACAGCAAGGTCAAAGTCTCCGAGCCGTACGATAATATTGGCATTACGCAGGTCTGGTCGAATCGTTCTGATACCAGCATCATATTTCCAAAGGGGACCTGGTTAAATGGAACCGGTTACTAGCTTGCAGCAAATGACAATGGCATGAAGGGAACAATACATTGGACATCACAGGTTTTAATGAAGTTTTGCCTGTTTGTCTAGATACTGTACCTTGTAGAAGTGAGGGTTAATCTTTCCCGCACAGTATGTAACATCGCTAACAGTCCAGTAGGCGGGCCCATAACGGCTCTACTGCCCACACTCTGTGATTGATTTTTGATTGTATGACATAGGAAGCATCATCCATGAGACCCGTCCAAATCTTGCTCAAGCATGGACTGGCGCATGTGGAGATCATCTGACCATTGTGGGTAGACTTTACTGACTCTTCTGTGCCGGTCTGGGGTTGTACAGTGTATGCATGAGATCTGGACAGAACTGTGGATGATATAGGAGACATCATCCATATCTCCGGGGCTTAAAGGGCACTGCGGACAGCAGAGACAGTCCAGGCCCACCTACCGCACTGTTTGGGGTTCATTGCCATACAGCAAGGGAAGTTTTAAACCTCACTTTTAGGCTACATCCACATAGCCGAGGGTGATATCAGGATGCGAAACTCCGCCTGATATCACACTTGCCAACGTGTGTTCTTTACGCCAATCAGAGGAGTTTTTAATTCAAAAACACAATTCGCATCACTTCTATGAAATTGCAGTCCGCGGGTGCATTTCACGCGCATCAGAGGATCGCAAGTGTTTCCCATTGATTTCAATGGGTAACATCACTTTAACAAGCACATCACATGGCATGCGAGTGTCACACAATGTCTTAAAGGGGTTGTCCCGCGGCAGCAAGTGGGTCTATACACTTCTGTATGGCCATAATAATGCACTTTGTAATGTACATTGTGCATTAATTATGAGCCATACAGAAGTTATAAAAAGTTTTATACTTACCTGCTCCGTTGCTGGCATCCTCGTTCCCATGGAGCCGACTAATTTTCGCCCTCCGATGGCCAAATTAGCCGCGCTTGCGCAGTCCGGGTCTTCTGCAGTCTTCTATGGGGCCGCTCGTGTAGAATGCCGGCTCCGTGTAGCTCCGCCCCGTCACGTGCCGATTCCAGCCAATCAGGAGGCTGGAATCGGCAATGGACCGCACAGAAGCCCTGCGGTCCACGGAGACAGAGGATCCCGGCGGCCATCTTCAGCAGGTAAGTATGAAGACGCCGGACCGCTGGGATTCAGGTAAGCGCTGTGCGGGTTGTTTTTTTAACCCCTGCATCGGGGTTGTCTCGCGCCGAACGGGGGGGGGGGGGGGTTAAAAAAAAAAAAAAACCCGTTTTCGGCGCGGGACAACCCCTTTAAGGTCCCAGTGGGAACAATGGGTGATGCGTTCAGAGGGAACGTTAAAATATAGAATATGCTGAGAGGCAAGGCATAATACTCTTGCCCATGTGAATAAGCCTTGACAAGGTATCAGGACATTGCAGGCTTTCCTAAGAATGGGGGTTCAGTGTCCCCAGTCCTCCTCGCTGTGTGCTTACAGCCACCCCCCCCCACCACCCACAGCGAGGATAAGACTGAACGGAGCGTTGCTCGTGCAAGAGCGCCAACTGCATTCACTTTCAATGGGACTGCAGAGACAGCTGAGCAGCAAGCGCTCGGGTATCCCCGTCAACTAGAGATGAGCGAGCGTACTCGGAAAAGCACTACTCGCTCGAGTAATTTGCTTTATCCGAGTATCGCTGTGCTCGTCCCTGAAGATTCGGGTGCCGCTGCGGCTGACAGGTGCGTCACAGATGAGTCGCAGCGGGGAGCAGGGGAGAGCGGGCGGGAGAGAGGGAGAGAAAGATCTCCCCTCCGTTCCTCCCCGCTCTCCCCTGCAGCTCCCCGCTCCGTGCCGGCACCCGAATCTTCAGGGACGAGCACAGCGATACTCGGATAAAGCAAATTACTCGAGCGAGTAGTGCTTTTCCGAGTACGCTCGCTCATCTCTACCGTCAACCCATTAAAATAAATGGAGCACCGACTGCGCATGCTCAGCCAACGCTCCGTCCCCCGCGAAGAGAGAAACAGAAGGGGACATGAGTCCTCCCTGATCATCAAGTCATCCGAGTACAAGCCTTTAAGCTCCTTCAGCGCCACATTCATGAAATGTATAGTTTTTTTCCCGTAAATGTTGAAAACGTTCCGACCGCCATCTACTGCAACACATACGCCATGCAAGAATACAGGACTGGCAGCGCATTTCAATGCCCAGCAGATTCCTTGGGTAGAGGATGCCGCTCATCAATGACAGGATAACACATCATGCTCCGTCCGCTTTGTTATGCATGATGTCACACCTGTCTCATCACGCACACCGATTTAATGATGGGAAAAAAATCATTCTGCCTTCCCAATAAAGAAAGCAAGAGCCTAGAAAACTGCTCCGAGCTCAACGGCAAGTTGGAACAGGACAGCAGATGAAAGCTTAAGCGATGAGTCTACACGGAACCTGCGCTGACTCACCGAGGTGTGGAAGGAGGCTGCTGTTCCCCTAAATCCCACTGGCAAGCTCACATTAAAGGGTTTTACAATCACGAGGGTAGCGCATTGGATAGAGTGGCAGCACGGGCTCCTATAGACTCGGCACACTGCGTCTATAGTCCTTGTGCTGCAGCTATAGGTGAGCTAGCAGCGCTGCAGGCCTTCACAGCAAGGCTCACCTCCGTCCCACCAAGAGCTTGCTTACAGCACACAACATGTGCAGGCATTCCCAAAGAGCGCCCCCCTCACTGCATCTTATGGGCAGTTCTCACAACTTAATTATGTGTCCTCCACAAATAGTATACACTAATTAACTCAATTCTGGCCATGTCACGGGGGCTGCGTGACTCCAATGTGCTCATGTAATACCCACAGCTTCTCTGATCTATTCTGGCGTAGGGCTCAGCATATCACTGAGGCTGATATCTGCAGTGCTTTGATACATATCAGGTCCTGACAATCTGCAGCCGACCACCATAAAGAATTCCCTTATGCTGTTTCCGGCAGATCACATCAAGGACGGGATTAGAACCCCATTCCCATCTACCAGGGGAAGGCACCAGTAATGAGCCGTCCGAGGATCCTAATCAGCATAGGTTACACACCAGCAACTACAGACATTTGTAGGAGGCTTCATGGCTACAAGCTAGAATGCAGAGAACCAGCTGCAGGAAGTTAGAACACAAGGATACAATGTATCACTGCAGACACCTCAGGGGGCGACCCTCATGTACAGGACCAACCCAGCTGTCCTGGCCCCAACTGCCAGAGGAGGAGCCAGGTGGACACCAGGGTGGGGGGTAACATGCGCCTGGCCAAATACCTGGGGCAGAAGAATGTATACACCGGACCAAATACCTGGGGGCAGACCGGAGGGGTGATCACACTGGACAGATACATGGGGGAGAGGAATGTATACACCGGACCAAATACCTGGGGGCAGACCGGAGGGGTGATCACACTGGACAGATACATGGGGGAGAGGAATGTATACACCGGACCAAATACCTGGGGGCAGACCGGAGGGGTGATCACACTGGACAGATACATGGGGGAGAGGAATGTATACACCGGACCAAATACCTGGGGGCAGACCGGAGGGGTGATCACACTGGACAGATACATGGGGGAGAGGAATGTATACACCTGACCAAATACCTGGGGCAGAAGAATGTATACACCGGACCAAATACCTGGGGGCAGACCGGAGGGGCGATCACACTGGACAGATACATGGGGAAGAGGAATGTATACACCGGACCAAATACCTGGGGGCAGACCGGAGGGGTGATCACACTGGACAGACAGATGGGGGAGAGGAATGTATACACCGGACCAAATACCTGGGGCAGACCGGAGGGGGAGAGGAAAAAAAATAACAGCCACACAAGGAACACAGATGATGGGAGGAAAATAAAAGCAATCAACTGTCACATCCATTAGGGGGGCATCATACAGGGGACACGGGGGGGGATCCATGATCCATACAACAGGCACATACATGGGTGGAGGGCACAAGAACATACACTAGGCACATACATGGGGGAGGTCATACACTGGACGCGCGCGCCAGGCGCATACGTGCGCGGTCACGCGCGCGCCAGGCGCATACGTGCGCGGTCACGCGCGCGCCAGGCGCATACGTGCGCGGTCACGCGCGCGCCAGGCGCATACGTGCGCGGTCACGCGCGCGCCAGGCGCATACGTGCGCGGTCACGCGCGCGCCAGGCGCATACGTGCGCGGTCACGCGCGCGCCAGGCGCATACGTGCGCGGTCACGCGCGCGCCAGGCGCATACGTGCGCGGTCACGCGCGCGCCAGGCGCATACGTGCGCGGTCACGCGCGCGCCAGGCGCATACGTGCGCGGTCACGCGCGCGCCAGGCGCATACGTGCGCGGTCACGCGCGCGCCAGGCGCATACGTGCGCGGTCACACGAGGGTCCCCGCCGCATACGTGCGCGGTCACACGAGGGTCCCCGCCGCATACGTGCGCGGTCACACGAGGGTCCCCGCCGCATACGTGCGCGGTCACACGAGGGTCCCCGCCGCATACGTGCGCGGTCACACGAGGGTCCCCGCCGCATACGTGCGCGGTCACACGAGGGTCCCCGCCGCATACGTGCGCGGTCACACATGAGGGTCCCAGCACATACGTGTGCGGTCACACATGAGGGTCCCAGCACATACGTGTGCGGTCACACATGAGGGTCCCAGCACATACGTGTGCGGTCACACATGAGGGTCCCAGCACATACGTGTGCGGTCACACATGAGGGTCCCAGCACATACGTGTGCGGTCACACATGAGGGTCCCAGCACATACGTGTGCGGTCACACATGAGGGTCCCAGCACATACGTGTGCGGTCACACATGAGGGTCCCAGCACATACGTGTGCGGTCACACATGAGGGTCCCAGCACATACGTGTGCGGTCACACATGAGGGTCCCAGCTCTGGAACAGGAATTCTTCACATTCCCCAAGTGAGCGCTACACAAGAAACAAAAGAGCGTGCAGCCTGTGAGCCGCACCGTCCGGGCTCCGCCGTCCCCATCCCTCTCCCCATTCATTAGCAGGACAATCCCCGGCCGGCCGGCGGTTGCGGGGACCTGGCCGGGGCGCAGCACAGCCTCACCTTGCTCTTCACCTCCACGGCGCTGCTCGCCACATAGCGCAGAGTCTGGGACTTACTGAAACTTCGATTCATCTTCAGCGCTCGCCCCCCCTCCCCACCCAGCCAAGTTATCCCCAGACTGCAGTGCGGGGGACGGCTGCGAGCTGGCCGGCTCTCCGCAGCGGCTCCACACGGCGCTCAGCGTCCCTCCAGCGGATGGATGGCGGCTCCAGTCCCTGCGCTCCGCTCCCACAGCCCGCAGCTCTCCAGCCTCGAGCACCCGCTCTGCTAACAGCGCCGCTGCTGCTCCTGTTTGGAATGAGCACCGAGCTGCCGAGCACTAGAGGCTGCACGCCCCAGCTCCGCTCTGTCTCCTGCACTGGCGCGGCAGCGCCATCTTGGCGGCTATAGCTGCTGGAAGCTGTCACTGGAAGCCAACCAGAATGATGGCCATAAATCACAGGCTGAGCCCCAGACAGGAGGGAAGGGGAGCTTGGAGGAATCATTCCACGTATCTGCAGTGCTGTCGTGCATCATCCCTCACAGCTCGTCCATAGATACAAGGGCTATATGGTGGGCTCATATGGACTAAGCATGCTGCCACAGAGACCCCAAAACAGTATAGTAGTCACCATAGCAACCTGACAACCACTGAGACCCCATAACAGTATGGTAATCACCATAGCAACCTGACAACCACTGGGACCCTATAATAGTATAGTAGTCACCATAGCAACCTGACAACCACAGAGACCCCGTAACAGTATGGTAATCACCACAGCAACCTGACAACCACAGACACCCTATAATATAGTCACCATAGCAACCTGACAGCCACAGAGACCCCATAACAGTATAGTAGTCACCATAGCAACCTGTCAACAACAGAGACCTCATAACAGTATAGTAGTCACCAATGGCAACCTGGCAACCACAAAGACCCCATAACAGTATTGTAGTCACCATAGCAACCTGACAACCACAGAGACCCCATAACAGTATAGTAGTCACCATAGCAATCTGACAACCACAGAGACCCCATAACAGTATAGTAGTCACCATAGCAACCTGACAGCCACAGAGACCCCATATCAGTATAGTAGTCACCATAGCAACCTGACAACCACAGAGTTCCATAACAGTATAGTAGTCACCATAGCAACCTGGTAACCACAGGGACCCCATAACAGTATAGTAGTCACCATAGCAACCTGACAACCACAGAGACCCCATAACAGTATAGTAGTCACAAATGGCAACCTGACAACTACAGAGACCCCATAACAGTATAGTAGTCACCATAGCAACCTATCAACAACAGAGACCTCATAACAGTATAGTAGTCACCAATGGCAACCTGGCAACCACAAAGACCCCATAACAGTATTGTAGTCACCATAGCAACCTGACAACCACAGAGACCCCATAACAGTATAGTAGTCACCATAGCAATCTGACAACCACAGAGACCCCATAACAGTATAGTAGTCACCATAGCAACCTGACAGCCACAGAGACCCCATATCAGTATAGTAGTCACCATAGCAACCTGACAACCACAGAGTTCCATAACAGTATAGTAGTCACCATAGCAACCTGGTAACCACAGGGACCCCATAACAGTATAGTAGTCACCATAGCAACCTGACAACCACAGAGACCCCATAACAGTATAGTAGTCACAAATGGCAACCTGACAACTACAGAGACCCCATAACAGTATAGTAGTCACCATAGCAACCTATCAACAACAGAGACCTCATAACAGTATAGTAGTCACCAATGGCAACCTGGCAACCACAAAGACCCCATAACAGTATTGTAGTCACCATAGCAACCTGACAACCACAGAGACCCCATAACAGTATAGTAGTCACCATAGCAACCTGACAGCCACAGAGACCCCATATCAGTATAGTAGTCACCATAGCAACCTGACAACCACAGAGTTCCATAACAGTATAGTAGTCACCATAGCAACCTGACAGCCACAGAGACCCCATATTAGTATAGTAGTCACCATAGCAACCTGACAGCCACAGAGACCCCATAACAGTATAGTAGTCACCATAGAAACCTGACAATAACAGATAACCCATAACAGTGTATTAGTCACCATAGCAACCTGATAACCACTGATGCCCACTTCATATTAGAGTGCCAACTACTGATGCCCCAATATCTGCCAGCCGAAGAGACCCCTACTGGTGCTTTCATAGGGAATTAAACATCAGTGTATTAAGGTTCATTTAGACACAACGATTATCGCTCAAAGCCATCTTTTGAGCGATAATCGTTGTGTGTACCTGCACTGACATCGTACAGTTTTCTTTAAGCCGTCGCTCACCGTTGTCTTTCAGCGTGCTGAATTGCAACGATGAGTCTTATCAGGTAGTCAGAGCGGGATATAGCTGATACTATTGTTTCAGCTGTATCCTGCTCCCTGATAACAGGCAGGGTATGAAGAACAGAGCGGTCCAGCTCTATTCTCCATACCCCGCTTGGAGCGCTCGGCTGTATAACAGTCAGGTGCTCCGAGCACAGAACAGCTGGATGCAGAAGACAAGCAGGAACACCTTGTCTTCTGCATCCTCCGCTTAGAGCGCTGACAGCCACATATATAAGAGTGTATGAGTCACCATAGCAACCTGACAGCCACAGATACCCCATACTAATAAATTAGTTACTATAGCAACCTGACAGCCGCATATACCCTATACTAATATATTAGTCACCATAGCAACCTGACAGCCACAAATACCCCATATTAGTGTATTAGTCATCATAGCAACCTGACAACAGAGACCCCATGATACAACATGCTCTATTTTTATGTGTATTTTCGAATCAAAGATCCCCATAGAAGTCAAGAGGGGGGGTGCAAATGCGCGTGCCATACACAAGGAGATGCATGAAACACTGCGTAATTGTGCAGAAAAAGAAAACACATTTGGAACTCATTAAGACTAATTAGCTATTCCTATTGGTGCGCCTTTCTTTGCCACACACAAATGAACATGCCTTGCGGGTGAAAAAAGTATATTAGAATACGCCGATGTACACGCAAAAAAAAACATCATTCATTCTGCAAATACATAGTGCTCAGCCATTCACAAATACGCTTGTGCCTGTGTGAAGAATCCCTAAGGCCTGTCTCACATAAGCATATGCATATTTGTACGCATCGGGGGTCGCGTATTTGTGTACACAACAGCGTCTTTTGCGCGCACAAGTCGTGAAAAAAAAAGCACTGATGCTCTTAGCCATTGAAATGGCTAATTAGTTCAATGACTTGAAGATGTGTCCTATTCTCTGCATATTGCACGCGCACGCAAATACACCATGTCGCCTGATGTGCCTCCCATCACTTCTACAAAGTAGCGATCCTCCGGTGCAGCTTTCAGGTGTGTTAGAGGATCGGCAAGTGTTTCCCATTGTTTTTAAAGGGAAACCACGCATCGCACTCGCCGTGTTGGAGGATCGCAACTTTACTAAAGTGATGGAAGGCCTTCTTGACAGGAAAACGCCTCGCATCCCTTGTGTAAAACGCACACTGGTGAGCGCGATATTACGACGAGTTTCACGGCCCATTATCCCGCTCGCCCGTGTGTATGAAGCCTAAAGGAGTATTCTTATCTAGGACATTTATGGCATATCTACCATTGGATCCTGTACTTATCGCCAGCACATGGCCTCCGTCCTGCCTGCTGCAGTGACCACTATGGCGATCTGGTAGGTGTCCATGTCCGACAGCTTTTACGCATCAATGATCATTGCTGGGACATCATGTTCTATTTTTGCACGGATTCTGTGCAGACGGCTTCCAATGGAAGCCGCTCAACTCGCAGCACTTCCGCAATTGACGCAGGAAAAGCAGGGGTTTAAAAAATATATCTGTATTGCGCATGTCCGACGGTGAGCCGGTGTACGCATGGACACCAGCCGAGCACAGGGTTGGATTCCACTGTGGGCTCCCGCATGTGGAATCCGAATTGGTTTTGTGCAGCCGGCCTTAAAGGAAGGTTTTAAAGTTTAGAAATCAAACTTTTTCTTTAGACCACCAGGCTAACTTCACACGGGCGAGCACGATATATCTCCCTTGCCAACATGTGAATTCCCTGCGGATGCAAGGCGTTTTTATGTCAAATCACCTTGCATTACTTCGAGGACCTTGCAATGCACAAATCTCACACTATTTTGACGTCCATGTGAAGGCGGCCTAAGGCTGGGTTCCCACGAGACGGAGATCTTGCGGCTTGGTCGCACCGAAAAGCCGTGAGATTTCCGCGGGAGAGCCACAGCTTCAAAACCCACAGAGTGGCTCCTCGCTCCTCTCCTACTAGCTTAGAGCCCTTTTACAGATGCCTGACGGGTCATTCTAGCGGTGATCGTTCCTGTTTTTACACAGGAATGATCATCGCTAGTGAATGGAGGCGAAGCGTGTAGGAGATCGTTCTGGCCCGTCGCCATTCACAGTAAGCCAGCAGTCGCTCTTAGATGAACGACTGCCTGTTTCCATGAGCCTATCATCTTTCAGTTTTTCCTCATGCATAAACTGAACGACGAACAAGAAGTGAACAAATTCTTTTTGTCGTTCAGTTGGAGCACACATTTACACTAAACGCTGAGCGTTCAGATTTATGCTGGATGCGGGAATCTGATCGATTTATCAGCCCGTGTAAATAGTTAAAGGAATGAAAATATGTTTCATTTCTCAGAATGAGTATAGCATTGGTTTTTCATACATATGAATGATATTTTAAACACTGGGAGGGTTTTCGCATCTGGAAAGTCATTCTCATACAAGCTAAATTGGACTAAATGTGAAAAGTATTAGAGTACTGCTTTGGGGTAACTGGCTAGTTTGTGTCTGGCCATGTACTATTGATATTAGTCATCTATTCTGTCAGATGTAGACCATCTCTTACGATTGTGACCCGAAAGATTACAATAGATACTGACCAAGGACAGATGTCCGTCAAAAACATGATCTGACATGGACATTTTTGGTTGCTGCTCGAGTTGTCATAATTTAGGAAGACGAAAGAAAGATCAGCAGATTCAGCACCAAAATCCATATGCTACCATTGTCCTCACTTCATCAATTATAAAGGGGTTGGACCAGAATAACACATGATCACCAAATCCACAGGATAGGGGATAACTTGCAGATCGGTGGTCACCACGGAGACCCAAACCAATCCTGAGGTGATTCCCTTATCCCTTCTGTTCTCATTATGGCGGGGATACTCCTCCAGCCCACAACAACGTCAGTGAAGGGAGCACTGGCTGAGCATGCGCGGTTGGCGCTCCATTAATTGCAGTGAGGCTGACGTGAATATCCAAGTCTTGCCGCTCAGCTGTCTCCGCAGTCCCATTGAAAATGAATGGAGCGACAAGGCAATTTGCATAACCAGTGCTCCATTCAATCTCCTCCCCGCTGGATGGGGAACGTGGGACCTCCATTCTCAGAATCGTGTTATTTTGTTGGAATAAGGATGTAGAGAAAAAACAGAGCGGTACCGTTAGCCAGAAAAATCTATGTGATATTAAATACTCTTGTATGAAAAAGATGGAAGTATTATATTAAATAGTAATTCTATTTGCAAGTTTCCACGGCTACTTAGGCCTCTTCATCAGGCTGTAGTCACAGATATATCATTATGCCTGGCAATCGACCTGAGTAAAAGGGACCCTGCATTCTAGTTTATCATCATTTAGATGCTGTGCTCTTCTCTAAAATGTAAATTAATCATCCCATGTTGTTGGAATAAATAGCAATGTCGTCCATAACGAAGGTCTAACCGGATCAACGATAAATGACTAGTCGTTCATCCATCTCTATGGCCAACATTAGCTGTTTCAGAGCTACTATGGCTGCAGGCAGTTCTCTTCTGTAACTGGAAGGAAGCAAAATGTTATCATCCACTTCCAGACTGCAGGAAATCAGTGCAGGAAAAAAAGAAAGGAGATTCTGCCCGTCAATTGAAGAAGAAATGCTTTTTGCAGCATCTGTTTAATATCTAAGCTTATCCAGTTGTTAATGTACCCAGATGTAGTACATAGTGCATAGTGGACGTTGGTCTTGGCTAAAGTAAATGGTATGAAATAAAAGGGATGTCCACCTACTGAAAATTAAAAATAGATCCTGAGCGCTGTGAGAAAGTGAGATACCATTCCAAATCCTGTGACTCATGGAAAGACCATGAAAAGTTGGGCTTTATACTCATGAGTCACAAGCTTGCAATCCATGGATGTACAGCAACATTCCATATAGGAAATGACAAAGAAAACACAACATGATTTTATAGGGTAGCCCAATTGGAAAGGTGATTATAGCAATGATGGGCCATGATTTCTGTGTATTATCTTTTAGTTATACCTTCTACTATTTCCAAGTGTATTACAAACTGTGGAACGGCGAGGGCCAATGTAAAAGGTCAATATAGTAACTTTCTTCAAGAAAGTGTCAATATGTGAATCTGCGAATCTTTATTTGGCCAGGCTCACACAAGAGTATTTGAATTGTGTATTATGTACAAGATGGAATGACTTGTCAGGTATAGATGCCCGACAAGTCGTCTCAGTAATAATCGTTCCTGTGATTGTACACAGGAACAAGCATCACTAGTGAATGGAGATGGAACAAGGCCAGAAATCGGTCCAACCAAGAATGCAGGTGGGCGTTCATAAGTGATACTGCCTCTTTAGATGGGCCAATCCGTAGTTCAGTTTTCTGCATTCACCAAAAGTTTAGTAGTGTAAAACCTCTTTAAATGGGATTTCTGGTTTTCAAAACACACTTGAAATGCTTGTAGGAAATTCTGAAATTATCAAAGGGTGTCTCCAGTTTAGGATCCTCATCTGTCAGTCAAATCGGAGAGCACTTATTACAGTGAAAGATGTGTAATACTCTATTTTATTTTCACTTTGATGGCTGTCAAGCAGCGTGTGTAGACCCACTATGCTACAAACCTATTTCACTTAGGGCAGCACCCGGGATCTCCTGGTATTTACCCTTAAACCCCACCAATCTGGATCTGGTCTCTTTTGCCGGAGCACCCAAGCCATTACCTCATAGGTAGTCTTGGTATTGTATCAGCTTGGGCAAAATGGTCAGGGTAACCGTATCGTGATACCAAATGAGGAGTCAGAGACATAGTTGTGAAACAGAGCTGATGTCAGGACAGGTGGAACTTTTGTAAAATAATATAGCAGGTCAACAGTCAGGGCAGTCAGCAGACAGAAATAAAGTGTTTCAAAAACAAACTGAGGTCAGGAGAGGAGAAGTCAGGAAAGCTGGGGAGAACAAGTTCAGGTCACACCAGAAGTCAGTCAAAACAAGTGCACACAATTTGTATACCAACTGGACTAATTGCTTTAATGGGAGTTGGTTCCTTAAATAATCAGAAGCCTATCCAGATTGACCATGGATGGAAAAGCTGGATGCATGAGCTGGCCCTTTAAAAGGCGAGTGGGGCACACATGTGCACCCAACTAGTTGCCGTAACAGGAGCCCTAGTCTGGACAAGGATGAAGTGCTGACGCATTTCCCAGCAGCAGCGGATCGATGATCTTGACTGCAAGATCGGGGAGTCCGGAGGTCGCAGTCACTGACTGTGATAATGGAGCTGGGGGGAAGTGAACAAGTGCTCATTCAGATTATGGCTAATCAATTGGGGAATGGGCTAATCTGTGTGAAAACTGGCATTGTCCATCAGGTCAACCCCCTGAAATATATCTATCTTTTTACTCTTTGATCATGATATAATGATTGGACATTCTTTTTGATTATTGGCAATAGGAAATTAATCCTTTATAGTCGCTAAGAATTTTATACGAATATTGGAACAGGACAGACAAGTCTGAAGACAACATGTATTATAGTGACCTGGATTTACACTTGTTACTATTTAAGAAGCAGCAGTCATGACTCGAGCCGTTCAGTGAGTGACTAAAGTATTTTTGGCAAGTTGTTGTGTATTGATGGAACCGGCTGTGTGACATAATGAACTGGATTTACTCAGTAAACATACTTGAATTTCCTTGCTGGACTGTTAGACACAATAGTTGACATACAGTATTGCATTACTCATTACTCTGGGTGTAAAATGTATCACCTATCTACTGTATGTAGTTGTTAATGATGCTTTAAAGTGTACACATCATGAAAAGTAATGCAAGTATTATTGTTACCACAGCAGATTTATACTTGTGGCCCTTTGAGACATATTAAAAGGCTGAAGAGTCTTGTTCGGCATCAGAGATATTCGGTTGTCTGTATTGTTAACTTTGAATCTACAAAATAATTGAGATGCCAAATTAATAACATTTTCTTTGTGACACTGTTGAATGATGGCTACTACTTGTAGTGTGCTAGCATAGTCCGGTCACTGTTATCTTAGACCCTCGACCCTTACAACAACAAGCTGGATTCTCTTTGTGGAAAAAGAGCTAATTGTTTTGGTTTTTTTTGCCTTCCTCTGGATCAACATTGGAGGGTAATAGGCTGAACTGGATGGACATGTTTTTTTCGGCCTTACATACTATGTTACTATGTCATCTGGTTTTTCAATCTTGGGTATGTTACCTTTTCAGTTTATAGTCAGTTGAACTTGCCCAATTCTTTCTTTTCCATGGATATAAGTCTGTCAGAGAGGTATGGGATCCCTTCACTCTTTATATAGAGCTACTTATTCAAAATGACAGGATGAGACTTAACCCTCTCCATTCACTGTCTGACATCTGAAGACATTATGATTTAAGGTTGTACAGCTCCAATGTTGGAAGACATCCGTCGGGGTTTTCTTACTATATATTGCCAGCCTCTCTGCTGTCGGAGCCTATCCAATGTGTCACCTCATGCAGTACTGGCTTTAGCCAGCATATAGCGCCATTGTATAACAGCAGAAAAAGAGTAAGCCCCCTAGGAAAACCAGGATACAAATTGGATTGGAAAGGGTTAATACACCTTTGAGGTTGGAATAGAAGTCAATAGAAATTGCATTCAATACTAGTGGGACTTTTTCACTGTGAAGTGATGTGGGATACACGGCTAAAAGTGCTTTTAAATGGAACGAATTATCGTTCAATAAATCATTCAAATGAGCGAAAGTGAACGATAATCGTTGGGTCTAAATGACTGAACAACAAATAAGAATCGTTCCCTTTTCGCTCGTCGGTTATTTTATGCAGACATAAAAATTATTGTTGGCTCATTCACTTATCATTCAGTTTAAACAGCGCTCGTTCAGTCCTTTTCATTCCCTTCTACAGTGAATATAAAGTACTGAGTGATTTCTTGTCTGAACGAGCCAACAATGTATCTACTCGTCTAAGCAGATCGCATAAGCAAACTCTGACATTATTCGCTTGTTCATACGAACTATGAGTTTTTGCGAATGCCTCAGCGCAATGTATTTGCGCTATTAATGAGGCTTTTTTGCATGCGGATCGGCAATTTTTACTGTACATCTTTGCACACAGGGAGTGTTCATTTGCGCGTGGCAGACAAACGCCTTGATTTAAATGGAAATTTAGCCTAATGAGTTCCAGATGTGCTCTTTTAATCACACAATTGCACAGCGTATCATGCACCCTGTTTTGTATTGCGCATGTTGTTGCACATCTCTATGGGGACCTTTGGTGCACAAATGCGCAGAAAGATAGAGCAGATCCTATTTTTCTTGCACTCGTACAAAATTGGGAAATGTGTTCAAACCCATTGACATCAATGGGTTCTAGTCTCTGCGTATTGCGTGCGTAAATTTTACCCCAGGAAAAATGCACACAAATTCGCCAGTGTGAAGGAGCCCTTAGACTTGAAATGCAAAGAAGTCTTGTTAGTTCCAAAACATTTTGTGCTAGTACTAGTAGATTTGTAGTTATTGCAATGCATAAAGAGTAGAGATGAGCGAGCATACTCGCTAAGGCAAACTACATGAGCGAGTAGTGCCTTATGCGAGTACCTGCCTGCTCGTCTCTAAAGATTCGAGTGCCAGCAGGGGAGACCGGTGAGTTGCGGGAGTGAGCGGGGAGGAGCGGGGGCAAGAGAGTGAGAGAGAGATCTCCCCCCCTTTTCCTCCCCGCTCTCTCCCGCCGCTCCCCACCCCCCGCCGGCATCCAAATCTTTAGAGATGAGCGGGCAGGAACTTGCATAAGGCATTACTCACTCGAGTAGTTTGCCTTAGCGAGTACGCTTGCTCATCTCTAATAAAGGGCAACATAAAAACCTGGCATTCTTATTTAGTAGATAGTTGGTGTAGTTTCACATCTGCTTCGGAACCTTCAGCGCTTTTTCTTCCATCCCAAAACTGGGCAGCTGAGCTGAAAGTGAACCGGAACCCATTATAATCAATGGGGTCCGCATGGCACTGTTTGGTTTTGTCTAGAGATGGAACCTTTCAGCTGTGGGGATTCCCCTTTCCTGCTCCTTCCATCCCAAAACTGGGCAGCTTAGCGGAAAGCAGGTGGACAGCATTATAGTCAATGGGGTCCTCTCAGCTCTGTTTGGTTCCATCCAGAGACAAAACCCTTCAGCCACGGGGATTTCCCTTTCCTGCTTCTTCCATCCCAAAACCTGGCAGCCTAGCAGAAAGCCGATGGACCCCATTATAGACAATAGGGTCTACCCAGTGCAGTTCAGTCCTGTCCAGAGACAGAACCCTTCAGCCACGGGGATTCCTATTTCCTGCTCTCCAGTGCAAGTGTGAAGGCACCCTTATCAAATATATTCCTATGGCTACGCTCACATGGGTGGATCGGATACTGCATGCTGGAGGTCCGCAGCAAATTGCAGCTGTGAGTCCAGCCGGTGACCCTGTGCATCTTCTTTTCCTGTAATGCTGATACCTGCGTTGGCTCTCCATTGGTCATGTACAGGTTGCTTTTTGAATGTTTGTATTTGTATTTCCTGCACTGTCGCAGGTACCCGAGGGCAATTTGCAATGATAATTGTATGGGCTGCAGATCAGACTGCCTCCACTGACTTCAATGGAGGCTGTCCACGCGGAATCCACAGCAATATAGAACACGCTGCGATTTTTCCTCCACTTGCGGAATATGCAATTCTTATCAGCGAGTGTGCGTGAAGAAGTGAATTTACATGCTTTTCAATGCCTGCGTTTTCCTACGGATCCTCCGTGCAGACCCCGTTCGCAATTGGAATCCACCCCTGTGAGCCTGGCCTATGTTGAATGATAAAACAGGAGGTATCAGGACCGCTCCTATAGTCAATGCTCTGAGGCATTCTGGGATTAATACCAGATTTCTAACTGCACGTCATTTGACTTCAGCAATATCTCATCTATTACGCTATTAACCTGTGTTCTATTTATGCTATTAAACATCTTCACATTTAAGTCATTGTAATTCTCCACTGACAACATGTTCCAGGCATCCTCCGGAGCTGATCACAGAACAAAGGGAGGATTGTTTCCACTCTGTGAACATTCTAAACACAAAAAGAAAGTATCTAACACCAAAGACAGATGCAAAGTTCAACAAGCACCAAACCCTTGAAATAATGGTTATTCCTAGACATGCCGATGGAGCGGCTCCTAATTACATTCCATTGTGTCTAATCTGACTGAAAAGAAAATAATGTCAGGGCCAGAGATAGCATGAGAGAAAACATGAGCGCATTCCGCTTATCACATATTCCATCAGGTTCCCAGATCTGGACAGGGGATGGGATACTGCGTACAAGAAAACAACAGACAAGTGGATAGGGAATGTACCCAACGCTTCCCCGTGGGTGACTGGGAAGAATGCATGGGACTGGGAATGTTTGTCCTACATTTATTTTGCATCCTTGAGCAAGAACACTAAAACAAAGACCTTTTCACAAGTGTTGAGTGTTCATAGTATGATGGGCATAGAGTTCAATTCAATGCTATACTATAAACATGTTTACAATAATATGTATTAACTGTTCATTATGAGTTATAAATAGTACACAGTATGGCCGCCTGCACACAGGCGGAAATCCCGCGGCGGGATTTCCGCCACTAAAAGCTTGCATATGAGTGCATTACACTACGCACTCCTATGCAGACGGCCGCGGTTTGGCCGCGCGAAATGTCGCACGGCAAACAAACTGCGGCATGTCCTATTTCTGTGCGGGACTCGCAGAGCCTCGCACAGAAACGTCACTCACCCGGCCGCCGGCTCCGGTCTGCGCATGCGCCGGCTGCCTGGCAGCCAGCACACGAAAGAGCCGGGGTCGCCAGGCGTGGGTGAGTACGCTCTCCTCCCTGCAGGCGCTGGGGTCGGGTCCCGCGGCAAGAATTCTCGCCGCTGGATCCGACCCGCCCGTCTGCAGGTGGCCTAAAGGGGCCCGTGAAGATCTGCAGAGAGGACGCAGGGTGGCGGTAACTTGGACCATAACTACTTCAGAAGGGTCGGTGATCCGGGGATTAGTCCGATTGCCAGATTGGATTCAGGAAGGAATTTTTTCCCCTTAAGGCCTCGTTCACACGAGGGAATTTGCGCAGCTAACTTGCACGCACAAAAAGAATCGCGACTATTAGAACCAATGGTTGTCTATGGAAATGTTCGGGCGTACGAATCGCAACAAAAAAAATAGAACATCAGCGACTGAAATTCCCTGCTGCGCAGTATATAGGTTTTGCCCTATCTCTGGTGCACAAAGCGCAGGAGTGTCCATAGACTCCTATGCTGGAAAAAAGGGGAGGGGTTTAGCTGCATCCAACGCTCGGAAAAGAAGACAGGTGCCTGTATTTAAGACATTAGAAGTCATTAGAAGGATTTCTACCGACGGAATTCTGAACAGCAACACATTTTTTCTGCAACACGCCACTCCCAATCATATGAATGGGCGATTTTCACACTAATGAAGCTAGGGAATTAATAGCAGAAAATCATCCATTCACGCATTTTTCGTTTGATTTTGCCATATATATATTTTTTAATCTGTTAAAAAAATTTGACAGTGAGCATCTGCAGTCACCCGCAGTACAGATTTTGCAGATATGGAGCGTTGCTGCCCGGGGTCACAGCCGGGGGCCACTACGGGATCTTGCATGCGGAATATGGCTCAGCCATGTGCAGCTGGCCCTATCCATACCCCTTTTTCTTGGCACTTTTCAAAACTGTCAAGATAGGTGTAACAAATGTCTAAAATACATGGCGTGTAGCCCATTCTTGTTACATTTTGCTTAGTCTTCCCAAATGCAGTTTTTTTCGACTCTTTTCAAGTAGTTGGTTTTTTGTTCTTTGCTATGAGGATCCCTCTCCTCCAAATTTGTCACTATTCCCTTCTTTTAGCCAGGCTGAAAGAGCTGTAAGAAAGAGCCGCTGCAGCTCTTGACATCCCATCTATAACACTGTTGCCATACATGTAATGCTATAAGACCCCACATCTCAGGAGCTGCTCATCTATTTGGGCTTTCATGAAATGGGCCTTTTCAGAGGCGTAACTTTAAGATTTGGGACCGCAATACAAAATCTGTAACAGGGCCCACCAACCATAATGCTTTATTCATACTACTAGACTCCCTGTATGGAGAAGATTGGCCTTATGGCCCCCCTAAGGCTCCTGGGCCCGGGTGCAACTGCATCCCTGCATCCCCTATAATTACGCCCCTAGGACTTTCATTGTGTACTAAAGTGTTAAAACATTCTAAGTATGATGTCGATACGAAAGGAATTAATTTCATAATCAGCTAGTAATATAGATTTGCTGTTAGCAGCAGACGCTCCAGACATAACATGTTATATTCTGCAGGAACACACTGCTGCCTTTAGGCGGTATTACGAGTCTGTATGTGGGTGACTTGATAAACAAGGTGCAGCTCCGGAGTCTTTGTAATGACACGCACAATGCTGTAAAACAATGTAAGTAGCATAAAGTCACTTCATGCAGATGCTGATCATTACATCTGATTATCATGGTATTGAAAGGATGGTTTAAAAAGTAGTGGACTTTGGGTTCAAGTACCATCACTGGACATAAAGGTCTTAGGGGGAAATTTAAAAGGCCGGTCTAAGTAAAAAGTGCTCTGGAGTGAATTGTATCAAATTTATTAATTCAGGCCTTTTAATCAGAGTCGCACTATGATTAACCCTTTCCAATCCACTGTCTGACGTCTAAAGACATTCTGATTGAAGGCTGTACAGCTCTGATGTCGGAAGACATCCGGCAGGGTATTCGTACTGCAGATTACTGGCCGCTCTGTGGTCGAAGGCCTCCCCAGCATGTCCCATACCGCGGTACTGGCTCTAGCCAGCAGATGGTGCCATTGCATAATGGCAGAAAGAGAAAGATCCATAGAAAACCCTGAATCCAAAATTGGATTGCAAAGGGTTAAAGGGAATCTGTCACCATGTTTATGCTGCCCTCTGTAAGGGCATAGGGGTAAAATAACATAGTGACAGGCATGCTGATTACAGTGATATGACTGTTTTATACGAGGGAGTGCTGATAAGTATTGAGCCTTTCCCAGAAAGAAGTGAGCTAGGTAGCTGTAAATTGCAGGGTGTACTTATCTATTTGTCAATATCTAATGATGCAAAAATCAACTACTTATGATTTTAACTTATCTCTTGTTTTTCCGGTCCAAAGTGAACATGGCAGCATCTCCAAAGGCGTTCAGTGAGGAAGAGCATAAACCATAATCAAGTTCCTGTTTCTACAAGGGAAAGGTGCAAAGTAGATCCAGGATGAAATGTCACAAACTTTGGGTGGCAGTGGCCGTTCATATGCAACAGTTAAACGTTGGGTCGTAAATTTTAAAACTGGCCATTTTGGTGTTGAAAGTGAGAACCCAGTGAAGGCCTGTCTGCGTCTACTTGCCCGCAAATGTGAAAGCCATCCATGACATGATCACGGAGGACCACCGAATATCAGCCAGAAGTATTGCTACATGTCTGGGGATATCACATGAGAGAGTTGGTGCCTTTATCAACAATGACTTTGTAATGAGAAAGCTTACAGCCAAGTGGATCCCGAAACCTTTGACAACCGAACAGAAGAGGAGACGTGTGGAGACATTGGTGGATGTTTTGGAGCATTTTGCAAGAAATGAGTCAGATTTCCTGGACAAACTGGTAACTGGTGATGAGACCTGGATCTACTGTTATGAGACAAAGGAACAGTCTAAGAAATGGAGGCAGGCCAAAGACGTTCTGTGTGCAAAGGTTAGCGCAGAAGCAAAATGGCAACCATTTTGGGGGATAAGAAGGGAGTTCTGCTCGTGGACGACCTCCCAAAGGGTTCAACCATCAGTGCAACATATTACTGTTCATTATTGACAAAGCTGAGGTAAAATATTAAGGAAAAATGTTGAAGAAAGCTCTGTAAAGGTGCCATCCTGTTGCATGACAATGCCCCACCACACATTGCAGGGGCTACTATTGTAAAAATGACCTCCTTAGGCTTTCATCTGATGCCCCATCCACCCTATTTGCTCCACCTAGCTCCGTTTGACTACCATCTGTTGCCCAATCTCAATAACACCTAAAGGGACAACTGTTTGGGGGGGTTGTGGAGGCACATAATGCGGCAAAAGAGTGGTTTGACCAGCAGTTGGAGGAGTTTCTTTTTAACCCTTTCCAATCCACTGTCTGACATTTGAAGACCTTCTGATTGAAGGATGTACAGCTCCGATGTTGGAAGACGTCTGACAGGGTATTCTTACTGTATATTACTGGCTGCTATCAGTCGGGGGCCTATCCAGCATGTCCCATACCACAGTACTGACTCTAGCCAGCAGGCGTCGCCATTGTATAGTGACAGAAAGAGAAAGCCTCCTAAAAAACACTGGGTCCAAAATTGGATTGCAAAGGGACTTAAAAAGCTGTAGGAGAGATGTCACAAGTGCATGGACATCCTGGGGGAACATGTAGAATAGTGCGGCGGTTTTAGCTTCCTAGCTCAATTTTTTCTGGGAAAGGCTCGATACTTATCAGCACCCCCTCATATATCTGAGCTGTGCACTATAGCAAATGTATGCTTTACTTCATCACGCCTCTTGTTAATTACCCATAAAATAGTAATTCTGGGGTGTCTTTTCTTAGACCTCTGCCTTGTTTTGTCCCCCAGTTAATCCTCCTGGAAATTATTAATAAGTTGAGAACTGGGTATTAACGTTCTTATTGTCAAATGGTTGTGTCCCGACACACAGAGCCCACTCATTGCTGACAGTATCGTACCGTGCGGGGAGATATCCTATTGACAAGGGGAATGGTCACGTTCAGTTTCCAACTAGGCGTTTACTGCACAAAAACTTTAAGTAGCACTGATGATTGATTTTAACTATGGAGTGACAGCTAATCAATGTATCTCTGTGTACTGCAGCTAACACTACCCAGTCCTTGACAGGCACCACTGTCACAAGGTAATCAATGGTATTTGAGGGACCGTTCTTTAGCCTCCTCGGGCACCAAGCACTGGGCACGACTGTTGCCTCTACATTCTCTATGCCCCTTCACATACTCAGGCACCAAGGACTGGGCACGACTGTTGCCTCTACATTGTCTATGCCCCTTCACATACTCAGGCACCAAGGACTGGGCACGACTGTTGCCTCTACATTCTCTATGCCCCTTCACATACTCAGGCACCAAGGACTGGGCACGACTGTTGCCTCTACATTCTCTATGCCCCTTCACATACTCAGGCACCAAGGACTGGGCACGACTGTTGCCTCTACATTCTCTATGCCCCTTCACATACTCAGGCTGGTTTTAGAGAGTAGTTTTTTTCATAGCATGGCAGTATATTGAATCACTTAGAGGAATGGTCCTTGGCCCAATTACCACGGGCGGATTTGAATTGAGGAATCCATGTGGAAGATCCACAAATCAAAACCACCAATAGGGAAGCATGGGCATCCACACTGCAATTAAATCATGTGGATTTGTTTTGCGGACCTTTTGGTCCGGAAAACAAATCGCAGCATGCTCCGTATTACTGCGGTTCTTGCACAGACGGATTCTATTGAAGCCAATGGAAGCCGTCCAATCTGCGGCCCGCACGCATCTGACACTGTGGACGGGCCGCGTATGTCCGCACGGATGCTGCCTGCCTGCACAGGTACACATACACAGGGTCCTCGGCCGCGGACAGAATCTGCTTTGAGCTACCGCAAGCGCAATCCGACCCGCCCGTGGACATGAGGCCTTAGTCTGAAGGCCCTTTTACACGGCCGGATTGTCAAGCACAAATGTTTTCCGAACATTTGTGTGCCTAGTCCTCAGGCCTTATTCACACAAACGTTTTATCGCAGCTATTTTGCCGCAATAACACGTTGGCCAAAATTTGCAACCATCAGAATCATTGGATTCTTTCACACGGGGAGCAAGGAGCATAAAAATCACGTGTGTGAAAAACACGCGGCTATTAGAACTAATGGTTCACTATGGGAACGTTCAGATGAAGGAATCTGAACGTTCCCATTGGAAACCATTGGTTCTAATAGCTGCGTTTTTTTTTTAAGCGTGTGATTTTTGCGCACCTAGCTCCCCATGTGGAAGTTTGCTCCCGGAAACCCATAGTACCACACGTCCCAGAAGCACAACCTAACACTATGGTTTCCTATAGGTTCTTTCAGATGAGTGTTTTTTTGACGCGTCCCAAAAATCTTGCGTCAAAAATATTTTGACGCCAAGATTTCTCTCCATCAAAACACAGGACTTGTTCTATCTTTTGACGGCACAACGCCAGCGGCTCCATAGACTCCTACGGTAGACTCTGCAAGCTGGCTGGCAAAGGGAGAGGGAGGGAGTTCAACACCGTGGGGACTCCCTTCATCTCCGTGGGGACTCCCTTTTTCGTTTTGGCGGTGGAGTGATTTTGCTGGTGCGGCGTCAGTGCACTGCAAGACGCCTTAGCCAGCTGCGTAAAATCGTGAAAAATCCAACAGTTTTTTAGTGGTTATATTTCCCGCGCCATTGCTTCACAACTACGCTTATACACGCTGCCCATACGTAATGTAATTGCTTATGAGCACGCGTAAATACACGCTCATAGACAACAATGGGCTCTCACATGAGTATATAGGCGGCAAAATAGAACATGCTGCGTTCTTTTTTGCACTCACGTATTACGCCATCCTAAATACTAGAAGCCCGCAGCACTCACTGATTACAAAAAAACTCCCATCAGGGAGGAACCTCCTCAGTACAAGGACAAAAGGTTGTGAATAGAGATGAGCGAATATACTCATTTTGAGTAATTACTTGATCGAGCACCGCGATTTTCGAGTACTTCCGTACTCGGGTGAAAAGACTCGGGGGGACCGGGGGGCGGCGTGGCGGAGCGGGGGGTAGCAGCGGGGAACAGGGGGGGGCCCTCTCTCTCTCCCTCTCCCCCCCACTCCCCGCTGCAACCCCCCACTCACCCACGGTGCCCCCCGAATCTTTTCACCCGAGTACGGAAGTACTCGAAAATCGTGGCGCTCGGGCGAAAAAGGGGCGTGGCCGAGTAGGTTGGCTCATCTCTAGTTGTGAACTAGCAACCTAGATGTCATCCAGAATATATATGTGTGGCAGCATATATGAGTGCAATCAGTTATTCAAAAAAAGAAAGAACTTTATTGATCCATGTAGCCAATTCAGGCAACGTTTCGGCCACACATCGGCCTTTATCAAGCCTAAAAACAATAATAGCATCGTAGTTAAAAAAATGCAAATAAAAATGCCTATAAACAGTAGGAATATGTGATCACTTGATATTCTATCGAAACGCTATTAAACCTGTCTATGGTATTAGAATCAATGGGAGGTGCATATGAGTGACGTTTGTTCACGTGCTACGATCCAGGGTATGAGACATCGCGTCATACGATGACGCGAGTCACGTGATGCTGTGACGCATGGACTCTATTGAATACGGCGTCTCAGTTGATAGCAATTTATAGGGCGCTCCATGCACGGTGTGATTATGTGACACTTAGTCACACGCGGAGATATGGATAATGTGACGACGCGTCATCAGGTGACGCGGGCCACGTGACGAGGAAGCGAGGTGTACTATAGGGAGGGCCACGATCTATTAGTTCCGGTTCTGGTCTTCACATTGACACAGGATGAGAAAGCCCTATTTACCAATTAGATAGCATGAGAGGATATGACCCGGGGCCATTCCGCTAAGGCTGCATTCACACGACTGTATATCGGCTCAGTTTTCACGCCAAGCCGATATACGTCGTCCTCATGTGCAAGGGGGGGGGGGAGGATGGAAGAGCCAGGAGCAGGCACTGAGCTCCCGCCCCCTCTCTGCCTCCTCTCCGCCCCTCTGCACTATTTGCAATGAGGAGAGGCGGAATGGGGCGGGGCTAATTCTAGGAACTTAGCCCCGCCCCCGTCACACCTTCTTTCCTTGCAAATAGTGCAGAGGGGCGGAGAGGAGGCAGAGGGGGGGGGGGGGGGGGGAGCTCAGTTCCTGCTCCTGGCTCTTCCATCCTCCCCCCCTGCAGATGAGGACGACGTATATCGGCTCGGCGTGAAAACCGAGCCGATATACGTTCATGGGAATGCAGCCCACGATTGACAGCAGATGGATCCACTCCTTTTTGCCTATACCTAATAATGGGTGGGGTCCAGCATGGGGCGGGAGCTCCACACCCTATATATCGGAAGAGATGTGATTGTGGGCCATTTTCAGCATGGACTCTTTGCCTGGTCAGATGGTATGTATTTGTTATGTTTATATGATGTTTTCTTGGATGTGGTTTTAATAGTCATACAATGAGATATATCATTGTCTGTGTATATTTTTTTAAATGCTATTATTGTTTTTAGGCTTGCTAAAGGCCGATGTGTGGCCGAAACGTTGCCTGAATTGGCTACATGGATCAAAAAGGCTCTTTCTTTTTTTGACTAACTGATTGCACTCATATATGCTGCCACACATACATATTCTGTATTACGCCATCCTGACACACTGACCTAAGCGGATCTGCGGAAGGCAATGTGATTGCTTGCAAATTACCGCGCATCACACGGACGTACAGCACATGCATCATACGTGGTAATCATGCACGTTTGAGCCCAGCCTAAGGTGGATGGCAAAATAGTGCCCCCCCCCCCCAAACAAACAAACAAAAACTCATAACTCCTGTTTACTGATACATATAGTTAATATCAATGGAGACAGTAACTCAAAAAGTTTTGTTGCACAACATCAAAAACATTTTCCACATCAGAGGTGATCAATGTGGCTCCCTTTGATCACCTGCACGGCAAATCCATCTGTTTTTTTTTTTTTTTTGGGGGGGGGGGGGGTGTTGGCATCCTATTGGCAGATGAAACTTAGGATTTCCTGTTTGAGCCACGGCAAAAGCCATATCTGTAGCGTCCAGGTACAAAATGTGCATTGGGGAATAGAACATATGAAACTATCTAGATTAAGTAGCCACTTCAATGTACGGGACCATGGTTGTGTTATTTTTGTGCACAATTGGCATGCGCAAAAAGTATATTAAAAACGCAGTTGCACGCACAAATATACAACTTCTAATCCATGAAAATGTGGCAATAATGCATGTGTAAATACGCTCATGTAAATCCGGCCTGGAGGACCCCATTGACTTATAATAGGGCCGTCGGGTTCTGCTGCGGTGTCTGTAGCGCTATTTTTCTTTTCCAATATGACGGGATCCAGTGTCAGAGACTTTGATGCAGATGTGAGTATAACCTAAGGCAGACCAGATGACCGCAGCGGATTCCGGCTGTGAGTCCGTCCAGTAACCCAGTCATGGGCAGCAGTCTTTTTTTCCTCTGTATTTCCCTTGCCGTCGCTTAGCGATGACGCGGGTACTTGCAGGCCATACGCAATGTAAATTGCATATTGGCTACAGATTAAACAGGCTCCACTGACATCAATGTAGGCCGTCTACGGATTCCGTGGCAGAATAGAGCATGGTGCGAATTTTCTTCTGCTCATGGAATACGCAATTCGTTTCCGTGAGTGTGAACAAAAAAGCAAAAATGCATGCCTTTCAATGCCCGCGGATATCCCGTGCGCACGGCGATCGCCCAATCTGCTATTCACCCATGTGACCCTGGCCTAATGCTGATATTTCTGTTATCATTCTCTGAAATGGAACAAATGCATTTATCAATCTTGAACAATATCTGATTTAACTATTTTCACTGTTTTTGTCTGGCAACAATATGCAGGCGGAAACACTAGTTAGTAATTTGCTGCCACCTAGTGGAGATTTCAGGATAATTTACATTACTGACTCCCTTAAATAGAACAACTAGCTACTAATGAGATTATAGCTGTTATCTTTAGCGTGGAATGACACGTGGCGGTTGAGCAGGAATATATTATAAACCGCAGTTCCCTACATTAAGAGCCTTTTGATGTCAATGAGGCGGAGCCATCATTCTATTACCCGGAGTAGAGCAGCTCCCATTCTGTTGTATTCACAGGCTCATAGTCAGATGACTGTATGCTACTTGTGCCAACTAGCATTGGACAGCACCCGTGCATCCATGTGAGGTCCAATATTCGTGGCCCCTGCACCTTGCATGCACTATTCTGATCCATGAAAACCGACAAGAATTGGACTTGCAGCAATTATTTTTTGCTTTGGCCTTTATCAAAATCTGATATGTGAATAGCCTCATTGGCTACTATGTTGCTGTGAGCTTTCTGTGGAATGGCCCAACTATATGGTTCATGGGCTCTTACTTGAATACAAGCCATGTGATCCTACGTTTCCCTTCAATTGGATATTGAAATCCTCCATTAGGATTTCAGTGGCTGGGCGGCATGGCAGTCCGTCAATTCCTGGGGCGACATGCTTTAGAGCAGGGGGGTGTCAAACTCATTGTCACTGAGGGCCACATCAGCATTATGGTTGCCTTCAAAGGGGCTTTTATAAGGCCCACATAGAAGTCTATGCGTTTTTGTGCATACGGTTGTCTGAGTAAGCACGTACAGACTGATATTGCCCATTAAAGTCAATGGGACCGCATAAATACACAGTGAGGCTCTATTCACGTGGGGCAGTTCGGTTGCAATAAAAACCACACCAAAAAGCGCATTTGCAAAACTGCATGTGTGTTATTTTTTTTTTTTGCCACATTTTACTAAAAACATAGCAAAAACACATACAGTTTCACCAATGCACTTTTTGGTGTGGTATTTATTGCAACTGCAGTGCCTTGTGTGAATGCAGCCTGATTATGCATGATCCATGCGTATTCACTGCATATTTATACAGAAAAAGTCTATGGGACCTTGTTGGATTTTTTTTTTGTGGAAAAATAACTCAAGAAGGTCCAAATACTTGGTGAATATGCACAATTTAGGTCTGTGAAAACGCTGCGTATTTCATTGACCAAAACTGCATACGCCCATGTGAATGACCCCTAAATGTAACTACTGCTTATCAGGGCTATGCAGCTCTATGCACTATGATGGTTTTTCTCCCCTTTCACCTCTTTAGCATGAAGCTTCCTGCCTTGGAGGGTGGCTAGGCTGCCTGGGTAGGGCTGGCAGAGTTGTACCACCACCTGTGAGTTGCTGAACAGAGTAGTCTGGAGGTGCGCATTGGAGTTCCGAATCCAAGATGGTACCCGCTCTCTGTGTTAGCGCTGCCCCCTCTGCCAAGCATTGGCTGCGTCCTACGAGAAAGTGGTCCTTGTGCATCTGGACCTTGTCGTAGGCAACATAAAATGACGTGGAGGGCCAGGTTTGGCCTACAAACCCTAAGTATGACATATGCTTTAGAGCATTCTGAATGTATATGTCTGAATCCACTTCACTTAAAATTCAAGATGCTGTAACCTCTTATGTGTAATTGCCGGCGTTAACGGGGCCCCTCCATAATGTATGCATGCATTTGTCTTGTGCCTATGTGCTGTCGGTGTCTTTTATGTTGAGTCAACATGATGTGTATTGCATAGCTGCAGCACTGAATGGGTTAACTGTCTGGTATGTGAGATGTCTGAGATGTATCTTGTTGTTTGTCACGTGATCATATTTCTTATATGTGATTGCAAGGTGTTGTGCAAGGTCTTCTTTTCTGGATTTGCAAGAGTAAGTAGCGTTTGTGGAGTTGCAAGCGAGCCACACAGACACCATCAGTTCTGTGTGGCCCGGAATGGAAGAGACTGAATGGTATCCTTAGTCTTCCCTGGGGCTGCTTTACCCAAGAGATGCCAGTGGTATCCTGAACCACTGAGGAGAGAGAATCGAACCACCATGCAGTGTGGAGTGCCTGCCTGCCAATGTGACTGCCGACCAGTAGAGTGCTGGTAAGTGTAAAGGAGTTTGTACCGGGAACAGTACCCTACAGATAACTAGGACTGTAGCTTCTTCTGCTATCCTGTGATTTCCTCCCTGTCACATCATTTGGGATTTTGCACCATTTTTCTACTGGTGTGAGTCTATACCTTTGGTTGGACTGTAAATAGTTCCTCAAGTAAACAAGCACTGCCCGCTGTTCCAGACTTTGCTATTTAAAAGTTCCCTGTGAGCGTGGACCATTTAATCATCCGAATTCACCGCAGAGGAAGGAACAGTGGCGTCACTTGTGACAAAAGACTCTTAAAGGTAAACCACGTATTGGGTTACCCCTGTGCAAGTTTCCCCCAGTGGTGACGTGGACAGGTCCCATGCTACCCTCATGGTGGGAGATGGTAGAGCCCTGTGATAAGGCCAAAACTCTACCCAGCTGTCTCCTAGGCTTTGGGCCTACTCTTCGGACACTGCATATGCATTAAGGAGAATGCTCATCTTTGAAAACTATTTTCCAGTTTACCTATAATATCCTACATAAAAAGTTGAATAAGTTCAGTAAACCCACCACACCACTTATCTTGTATGAATCACAGGCTATTAGATGAGCAAAAGTTGTCTGAAAAGTGTGCCTTTTATATTATTGTTTTTTTAGAAAGTGCTAACTTTGTATTTTGTTTCATTTGTGGAGGAGTGGCTGCCTCCACTTTTGTTGTGAACTCCATGCATCCATCTGTCCCAAGCCTTTTAGGCCAAATGCCCACGGACAGACAATCGCTGCGGAATTCGCAGTCAGACACCTGCGGCGAATTCCACAGCAATGTCTTTCCATAGACATGCTGTGCTAAACGATTCTTCCCTCCCACGAGCGGTAATCAACCGTAATTTTCTGTTAGCAGGTGAGAATCGCAGCATGTTCTATTCTGTGTGGTCAATCCATTTCAGTCAATGGAAGCCATCCGTCCAACGATACTTTCGCTGTGAGCACTGTGAAAGTACCGTGAGAATCTGCATCACAGCCCAGCGCCGGCGCGTCATACGCTGCACTGTGCATGTATGCCGAGTCGCCGGGGGAGACACTCGCAGCAAATCTGGAGAGGTGAGTATAGGGTCTGAGGGGTGCCAGGTCTGATTCTGCTGCGATATTTCATAGGCAGAATCCAACCCAGCTGTGGGCATGAGGCCTTAGTTAGACTATATAGCCTCGTATCCTACCTTTCCTGAATGTATACAACTGTCCCATAGCGAAGCTATTAGAGGGGGTCAGCTGACCACAGTGCTGCAGTCCAGGCTCATTTGGAGAGGAGTTCCTAATTGGCTAGTCTCCATTTAAATATTCCTGGCGTCTACAATGTGATTCAAGTTTTAGCATAAATTATGTGCCTTAAAATCCAGTATTCCTTGTTTGCTTCTTCTATTGTACATGCGCAGAGGAAATGCATGTCATTACAAACTACATGAAAAACCACTGGAAACCACTGACATGGAAAAGGATGGTACTGTTGTATCTTGTCTCCACTAGAGTTGTACCGCAGCTCCAGATTGGCTCCCGCAGACACACACCTGCACCGAACTGAGGATGTTTTGCAGAAGTTGCTTTTATGGTCCACACTCTGCTGACCTCTGGCAACTTTGTTCCTCCTCCTGGCCCCACTCGACTACTACATCGTCCTAAGCGCTTTTCCCCAACGCTCTCAAGCAACTCTGTACCTCCGGTCCCCGCTGTACTGTGTAACTTTTCCCGATCAGTTCTCAGCCGCTGTGGGTGAGCCTGCTCCCTGCTGGGGGCAACTTTCTACTGCTGCTATGCACTGCCAGACTGGGAGATGTAACAGCCAGTGGGGAGAACTGGAAGAGAGACAGCATGCATCCGCCTTAAGCTAGGGAAGGACTACGGCAGCACGCATTATTACAGCGTATAGGCCAGTCCATGGGGGTGACTGTTAGCGCAGGAGTCGGGTGGGGAGAAGGGAGAGCAGGTGCATCAGTGACAGTAGCTGGGAGAGGTAAAGGACGATGCTACAGCAGCGAACATACTTGCCACAGGTTAGCACAGCAGAAACCAGAAAAGTGCCTTCTGAATCTCCTCAGCTCAGCACAGGTGTGGTATCTGGCAGCCAATCCAGAGCAGTGGGCTTCCCCTCTAGCTCCGGCAGCCCAGCCCATGTCTCCACCCATAACTCTGGTGGAGACAAGATGCAACAGTACCGAAAAGGACTTGGCGATTTTAGTCAACTGTAAGCTTCTGTTCCTGTTGTCTACCCTTGCATTACTACTAGTATAGTATTACTGTCCACTCAGTTGTCACATTCATCCATACTTAAAGTCCTGGGCAGGGGTGTAGATAAGGGTGGGCAACTGGGTCTTCTGCCTCAGGCGCTGCTGGAGACGGGGCACTGACAGCAGGTCCGAACTAGTAATAGCGATCGTACTGCATGCTGATCTTCATTTATTAAAGATGAAGTTAGTTGTATCTGTGTCTTTAAGGGTGAATACAGACGGCGGGGTCGGATTCCGCCTTCGAGAATTCTCACAGCGGGATGCGATCCATGCCCCTGCATTGACCCGCGACTCGCCTCCTCCGGCGTCTTCTCTCTGCTCTGCAATGTGCTGGCTGGCACACAGCTGCACATGCGCAGAGCTGGCGCATCAACAATGACATTTCTGTGCAAGCCTCTGCAAATCGTGGCTGTCTGCTTAGGATTGCATGAACTAATGCAATCCCATGGCACCGTGCAACGGCGGAAATTCTACGCAAAATCTTGGCAGTGCAATCTTGTCATCGCATTGTCTGTATTGCTCTACAAGATATCGTCCGTAAGAGGCCCAGTGGTGGACAGAAGGAGACATGGGTCCGTGGGAGAGGTGAGTGACTTTATTATTTTTGTATAGGGGGCATTATGCCTACAGGGGGACATCATGGCTACAAGGGGACATTATGGCTATGTACTCCTACAGAGGGACATTGTGGGGGTACTGTTGTATTATATAGCCACCAGAAGTTAGGGGTGGTGACATAATACAGCAGTTTTGACATGGAGTAACTCCCCCATGTTGTGATTGGCTGGGGGCGTGTTTTCATGACCCCACACCAGGAGACCTGGCGGCAACGGTGGCAGCAGAAGACCTGGCGAACCAGAGGGCCCGGCGGCAGCAGAAGAGCCCCAGGTCATAGCAGCAGCATCGGTATGGATTTTTGCCTGGGTTGGAGGGTTACGGTTAGCCTTACTTTTCCTGTTAGGCTTACATATAAGGTAAGCCTAACAGGAAAAATGACCCTAACCCTCCTGCCCAGGCAAAAATCCATAAAGATTTCAGCCAATCGGGAGCTAGGGGTGTGGCAGGGGCGTTCCTCCATGCAACCCCTGTCAAACCCCTAGCTTCCAGTGGCGTCAAGGTACATCAGTACCCATTGTGGCTATATACACTATATGGACAAAAGTATTTGGACACTGCATGTTTTTCAGAAAAAGTGCTTTATTCTATTTAGTAACGTGTTGGCTCTCCTTTTGCTTATATTACAGCAGCATCACTTCGAGGCATACTTCCCACAAGTTCTCTGTAAATCTGAGCAGGAATAGCTCGCCATTCTTCATGCAAGGCTGTGAGAAGAGATTGTTGTGAAGACGGGCGTGGGTGGCGGTGCCGTACCCATCGCTCCAGTTCGTTCCACAAGGGCTCGATCAGATGAATGAATAGTTACTACAAAATGAGCGGCTTTTTATTTTACCCATGCCCTTCCCAGCATGACGTTCGGCAAACTCAGTATTTGTATATTTGATGATTTTCTGCAGTGTCCAAATACTTTTGTCCATATAGTGTATTACAACAGGGGAACATAATTGCTATATATTACTATAAGGGGACATTATGGCTATTTATTACTACAGGAGGACAATATGGCCTCTATTTACTACAGGGGGACATTATGGTTCCTTATTTACTACAGAGGTACAGTGTGGATAATTTATTACAGGGCGGCAGGACGGCTCATTGTTCATCAGAGGGGGGCAGTGTGTTTTTCTGTTTTTAATTTATTACTCAGGACATGTTGTAACTTGCACTATTATATAGTATTTTAGGGAAAACGTGTGGTACTATTAAGAGTTAATCTTACTATAGGGATTACGCATATGAAAAAGCAAAGGGCCAAAGACATCTGTGTGGAAACCTCTGAAGAGACATGTTGTGTCTGAGAGGAGCTGTCATGTTAATCTGGACTAGATGGAGAAGAAAACCAGAACAGTATTTAGAGATGACATTATGTGTGAGTAACAATGCTATTGTTTGTTCTGTCACTGGCTGCCTCTGATAAGTCCTATAGTCACTGTATGGGCTGTAGAGTAATGATGGGTAGTAGCTAGAGATGAGCGAGCACCAAAATGCTCGGGTGCTTGTTACTCGGGACGAAATTATTGCGATGCTCGAGGGTTTGTTTCGAGTAATGAACCTCATTGAAGTCAATGGGCGACTTGAGCATTTTTGTATATCGCTGATGCTCGCTAAGATTTCCATTTGTGACAATCTGGGAAATTCAAGAAAGTGATGGGAACGACACAGCAACGGATAGGGCAGGCGAGGGGCTACATGTTGGGCTGCATCTCAAGTTCCCAGGTCCAACTATTAAAGGGGTTGTCCCGCGGCAGCAAGTGTGTCTATACACTTCTGTATGGCCATATTAATGCACTTTGTAATGTACATTGTGCATTAATTATGAGCCATACAGAAGTTATCAAAAGTTTTATACTTACCTGCTCCGTTGCTGGCGTCCTCGTCTCCATGGTGCCGACTAATTTTCGGCCTCCGATGGCCAAATTAGCCGCGCTTGCGCAGTCCGGGTCTTCTGCTGTATTCAGTGGAGCCGCTCGTGCAGAATGCCGGCTCCGTGTAGCTCCGCCCCGTCACGTGCCGATTCCAGCCAATCAGGAGGCTGGAATCGGCAATGGACCGCACAGAAGAGCTGCGGTCCACGGAGGGAGCAGACCCCGGCGGCCATCTTCAGCAGGTGAGTATGAAGACGCTGGACCGCCGGGATTCAGGTAAGCGCTGTGCTGTTTTTTTTTTTTTAACCCCTGCATCGGGGTTGTCTCGCGCCGAACGGGGGGGGGGGGGGGGGGGGTTAAAAAAAAAAAAAACCCCGTTTCGGCGCGGGACAACCCCTTTAAGCCACAATAGTGGCAAGAGTGCCCCCCCCCCCCCTCCCAACAACTTTTACTTCTGAAAAGCCCTCATTAGCAATGCATACCTTAGCTAAGCACCACACTACCTCCAACAAAGCACAATCACTGCCTGCATGACACTCCGCTGCCACTTCTCCTGGGTTACATGCTGCCCAACCCCCCCCCCCCCCCCCCCCCCGCATGACGCAGTGTCCACAGCGCACACCAAAGTGTCCCTGCGCAGCCTTCAGCTGCACTCATGCCACACCACCCTCATGTCTATTTATAAGTGCGTCTGCCATGAGGAGGAACCGCAGGCACACACTGCAGAGGGTTGGCACGACTAGGCAGCGACCCTCTTTAAAAGGGGCGGGGTGATAGCCCACAATGCTGTACAGAAGCAATGAGAAATATAATCCTGTGCCACCGCCATCAGGAGCTGCACACGTGGGCATAGCAATGGGGAACCTATGTGCCACACACTATTCATTCTGTCAAGGTGTCTGCATGCCCCAGTCAGACCACGGTTTTTTATAAATAGTCACAGGCAGGTACAACTCCGCAATGGGAATTCCGTGTGCACCCACAGCATGGGTGGCTCCCTGGAACCCACCGGCTGTACATAAATGTATCCCATTGCAGTGCCCATCACAGCTGAGGTAACGTCCGATTAAATGCAGGTGGGCTTCAGCCCACACTGCATGCCCCAACCTGACCGGGGTTTTTAATTCATAGACACAGGCAGGTACAACTCCCTATTGTGAAGTCTGTGTGGACCCACAGCATGGGTGGGTGCCAGGAAGCCACCGGCGGTACATAAATATATCCCATTGCATTGCCCATCACAGCTGAGGTAATATAATGTTTAATGCAGGTGGGCTTCGGCCCACACTGCATGGCCCAGTCAGACTGGGGTTCTTAGAAGTGGATACATGCAGTTACAACTCCCTGTGGACCCACAGCATGGGTGGCTCCCTGGAACTCACCGGCGGTACATAAATATATCCCATTGCAGTGCCCAGCACAGCTGATGTAAATTCAGCTTTAATGCAGGTGGGCAAAAAATTAACTGGATTACACTGTAGGCGAGGGCCCCAAAAAATTGGTGTACTAATGTGCGTCAGAAAAATTGCCCATGCCCAACCAAGAGGGCAGGTGAAACCCATTAATCGCTTTGGTTAATGTGGCTTAATTTGTAACTAGGCCTGGAGGCAGCCCAGTTAAAATAAAAATTGGTTCAGGTGCAAGTTTCAACGCTTTAATGAGCATTGAAATGTATAAAAATTGTTTACAAAAATTATATGACTGAGCCTTGTGGGCCTAAGAAAAATTGCCCGTTCGGCGTGATTATGTCAGGTTTCAGGAGGATGAATATTATACACAGATTGATGAAGCTAAAAGGTCCACGTTTTTGATGGTGATAGAGAACCATGCTTCCATCCGCGGGTGCAGCCTACGTATTGTTTAGGTATCGCTGCTGTCCGCTGGTGGAGAAGAGAAGTCTGGGGAAATCCAGGCTTTGTTCATCTTTAGGAGTGTAAGCCTGTCGGCACTGTCGGTTGACAGGCAGGTACGCTTACCCGTGATGATTCCCCCAGCCGCACTAAACAGCCTCTCTGACAAGACGCTAGCCGCAGGACAAGCAAGCACCTTCAGGGCATAGAGCGCGAGTTCAGGCCACATGTCCAGCTTCGCCACCCAGTAGTTGTAGGGGGCAGAGGCGTCACGGAGGACGGTCGTTCGATCGGCTACATACTCCCTCACCATCCTTTTGCAGTGCTCCCGCCGACTCAGCCTTGACTGGGGAGCGGTGACACAGTCTTGCTGGGGAGCCAGAAAGCTGTCAAAGGCCTTAGAGAGTGTTCCCCTGCCTGTGCTGTACATGCTGCCTGATCTCTGCACCTCCCCTGCTACCTGGCCCTCGGAACTGCGCCTTCGGCCACTAGCGCTGTCGGAGGGGAATTTTACCATCAGTTTGTCCGCCAGGGTCCTGTGGTATAGCATCACTCTCGAACCCCTTTCCTCTGCGGGTATGAGAGTGGAAAGGTTCTCCTTATACCGTGGGTCGAGCAATGTGTACACCCAGTAATCCGTAGTGGCCAGAATGCATGTAACGCGAGGGTCACGAGAAAGGCATCCTAACATGAAGTCAGCCATGTGTGCCAGGGTACCTGTATGCAACACATGGCTGTCCTCACTAGGAAGATCACTTTCAGGATCCTCCTCCTCCTCCTCAGGCCATACACGCTGAAAGGATGACAGGCAAGCAGCATGGGTACCCTCAGCAGTGGGCAAGCTGTCTCTTCCCCATCCTCCTCATGCTCCTCCTCTTCCCCCGCCTCTGTTTCCGAGCGCAAAGCGTCTGCCTTTATGCTTTGCAGGGAACTTCTCAAGAGGCATAGCAGGGGAATGGTGACGCTAATGATTGCAGCATCGCCGCTCACCATCTGGGTAGACTCCTCAAAGTTTCCAAGGACCTGGCAGATGTCTGCCAACCAGGCCCACTCTTCTGTAAAGAATTGAGGAGGCTGACTCCCACTGCGCCGCCCATGTTGGAGTTGGTATTCCACTATAGCTCTACGCTGCTCATAGAGCCTGGCCAACATGTGGAGCGTAGAGTTCCACCGTGTGGGCACGTCGCACAGCAGTCGGTGCACTGGCAGATGAAACCGATGTTGCAGGGTGGCAGCGTCCGTGTGGGACTTGCGGAAATGTGCGCAGAGCCGGCGCACCTTTCCGAGCAGGTCTGACAAGCGTGGGTAGCTTTTCAGAAAGCGCTGAACCACCAAATTAAAGACGTGGGCCAGACATGGCACGTGCGTGAGGCTGCCGAGCTGCAGAGCCGCCACCAGGTTACGGCCGTTGTCACACACGACCATGCCCGGTTGGAGGCTCAGCGGCGCAAGCCAGCGGTCGGTCTGCTGTGTCAGACCCTGCAGCAGTTCGTGGGCCGTGTGCCTCTTCTCTCCTAAGCTGAGTAGTTTCAGCACGGCCTGCTGACGCTTGCCCACCGCTGTGCTGTCGTGCCGCACGACACCGACTGCTGGCGACGTGCTGCTGCTGACACATCTTGATTGCGAGACAGAGGTTGCGTAGGAGGAGGGTGGTTTAGTGGAGGAAGCATACACCACCGCAGATGCCACCACCGAGCTGGGGCCCGCAATTCTGGGAGTGGGTAGGACGTGAGCGGTCCCAGGCTCTGACTCGGTCCCAGCCTCCACTAAATTCACCCAATGTGCCGTCAGGGAGATATAGTGGCCCTGCCCGCCTGTGCTTGTCCACGTGTCTGTTGTTAAGTGGACCTTGGCAGTAACCGCGTTGGCGAGGGCACGTACAATGTTGCAGGAGACGTGGTCGTGCAGGGCTGGGATGGCACATCGGGAAAAGTAGTGGCGACTGGGAACTGAGTAGCGCGGGGCCGCCGCCGCCATCATACCTTTGAAAGCCTCCGTTTCCACAACCCTATACGGCAGCATCTCCAGGCTGATAAATTTGGCTATGTGCACATTTAACGCTTGAGCGTTCGGGTGCGTGGCGGCGTACTTGCGCTTGCGCTCCGACACTTGCGCTAGCCACGGCTGGACGGTGCACTGAGAGACATTGGTGGATGGGGCCGAGGACAGCGGAGGTGAGGGTGTGGGTGCAGGCCAGGAGACGGTAGTGCCTGTGTCCTGAGAGGGGGGTTGGATCTCAGTGGCAGGTTGGGGCACAGGGGGCGAGGCAGCGGTGCAAACCGGAGGCGGTGAACGGCCTTCGTCCCACCTTGTGGGGTGCTTGGCCATCATATGTCTGCGCATGCTGGTGGTGGTGGCTCCCCGGCTGATCTTGGCGCGACAAAGGTTGCACACCACTGTTTGTCGGTCGTCTGCACTCTCAGTGAAAAACTGCCAGACCTTTGAGCACCTCGGCCTCTGCAGGGCGGCATGGCGCGAGGGGGCGCTTTGGGAAACAGTTGGTGGATTATTCGGTCTGGCCCTGCCTCTACCCCTGGCCACCGCACTGCCTCTTCCAACCTGCCCTGCTGCTGCACTTGCCTCCCCCTCTGAAGACCTGTCCTCAGTAGGCGTAGCAAACCAGGTGGGGTCAGTCACCTCATCGTCCTGCTGCTCTTCCTCCGAATCCTCTGTGTGCTCCTCCCTCGGACTTACTCCAATTACTACTACCTGAGTGATAGACAACTGTGTCTCATCGTCCTCCTCACCCACTGAAAGCTCTTGAGACAGTTGCCGGAAGTCCCCAGCCTCATCCCCCGGGAACTTTCCAAAGGTTGGGCATCGGTCGCGACAAACTCCTCCAGTGGGAGAGGATTCGGAACCATTGCTGCCCATTCTGGGCAGGGGCCCGAGAACAGTTCCTGGGAGTCTGCCTGCTCCTCAGAATGTGTCATTGTAATGGAGTGAGGAGGCTGGGAGGAAGGAGGAGCAGCAGCCAGAGGATTCAGAGTTGCAGCAGTGGACGGTGCAGAATTCTGGGTGGTCGATAGATTGCTGGATGCACTTTCTGCCATCCACGACAGGACCTGCTCACACTGCTCATTTTCTAATAAAGGTCTACCGCGTGGACCCATTAATTGTGAGATGAATGTGGGGACGCCAGAAACGTGCCTCTCTCCTAATCCCGCAGCAGTCGGCTGCGATACACCTGGATCAGGAGCTCGGCCTGTGCCCACACCCTGACTTGGGCCTCCGCGTCCTCGCCTGCGTCCACTTCCTCTAGGCCTACCCCTACCCCTCAGCATGCTGTATTACCAGTAGTGCAGAAACAGAACGCTGTAATTAAATGTGCTGCTTATTGGCCTGTGGTTGGAGGCTGACTTCCCTTATGGAACGCACAGCAGAGCCAGGAAACAATTTTGTGCACGCCTGTAGTGAGATGTAGGTGCGTATGACTGAGCTAGTGGAATTCACACCGCAGAAGCAGTCAAGTGGCCAAAGGCCAGTAGTAGGCTTTAAGTATTTTGCTTCTATTTTTTTAAAATGCTGAGCTGATACAGCAGACAGATACTGTAGGCAGCGTATTATATTATGTATACTGTTTCCCTCTGGCGGGATGACAGCGCTGATGTAACAGACAGCAGATCCAGGAAACAATTTTGCGCAAGCCTGCTGTAATGCTTAGCTGCGTATTAATTAGGACTACTACCCCCAGCAGATAGATACTGTAGGCAGCGTATAATATATGTATACTCTTTCCTTCTGGCGGGATGACAGCGCTGATGTAACAGACAGTAGATCCGGGAAACAATTTTGCGCAAGCCTGCTGTAACGCTTAGCTGCGTATTAATTAGGACTACTACCCCCAGCAGACAAGCAGTAAACTGAAAATGGTCACAGGCAGCCCAAATATAGTATTTTCCCCCAATTTTTTGGAAAAAGCCCACTGCCTATATAGCCTGAATATCTCTTTCCCTGCCTCACCAGTACTGGCCCTATACTCTGTACAATGACTGCAGACTGCGGACGCAATGCTCTGCACGGCCGATATACAAAAAAAAATAAATTGTGCAACACTGCTAAAAGCAGCCTCAACAGTACTGCACACGATCAGATGTTCTTGAAGCCTAAAATCACTCCTAACGCTCTCCCTATAGCAGCTCCGGCACCAGCAGCTCTTTCCCTGATCTCTGTGAGAATGCATCTGTGGCGAGCCGCGGGAGGGGCCGATTTATATACTCGGGTGACACCTGATCTCGCCAGCCACTCACTGCAGGGGGGTGGTATAGGGCTTGAACGTCGCAGGGGGAAGTTGTAATGCCTTCCCTGTCTTTCTATTGGCCAGAAAAGCGCACTAACGTCTCAGAGATGAAAGTGAAAGTAACTCGAACATTGCGTGGTACTCGCCTCTAGTAACGAGCATCTCGAACATGCTAATTCTCGAACGAGTATCCAGCTCGGACGAGTACGTTCGCTCATCTCTAGTAGTAGCATTCTTGTTTCTGAACAGATAACTCCCATCATACTTTACCACTGTTCAGGTAATATTACAGTACAAGTACAAACTTAAATAACGGGTTGACTTGACTTTACAGTTTATCACTTTATTGCTGTAGGTTCTTGTGCTGTATTTATGTACTGAGCTTGGTTCTGGGACTGTTTTTATGATATTGGTTCTGGTACTGTATGTATTTATGTACTGAGCTTGGTTCTAGCGCTGTACTTATGTAATGAACTGTGTTACTATTATTGATTACAATAATATATATTTGGAGTATTGTAATTGTTCTAATGGACTATTAGTTTAAAGATCATTTTCTGCACCGTGCTACATCACTGGCATTTCACATGCATAATTTAATCACCCAGTTGGGAATCCTCTCATTCTTATGCACTGGCCCAGTACAACCTGGCCCCTTCTTAATGGTGTATATGGTCAGTCTTGTGTTGTCAATGTCTTTCATGTAGCAAGAATGGTGTGCATTGCATAGCTGCAGCACTGAAAGAGTTAAGTGTCTGGTATGTGGATGACTGTCTGCTTTTGTATCTTTTTTGTCTGTCATGTAATGATGCTTGAGATATGTGTTCTGGGTCTGAGCAGGAAAGGGAGAGTTCCGTTCTGGTCCTGTCTGAGAGAGCAGTGCAAGACAGCTGTCTGTGGGTACCTTCAACCCACAGGCACAGAATGGAGGAGGCCGAGAGGATGGCCTAGGGATTGTGGGGACAACTACTACCCAGAAGTTCTGCAGCGCGTTCCCTTCTGTAAATGTGAGACCGGATGAGAGAGAGAAAAAGTGTGGTACCGGGCCAGGACCTACAGATAACTGTGGCTGTGGTTTCTCCTGTCACTCCATGAGTCCAAACTTCAGAACTGTTCTATTCTGAAGTTAAGTAAAACGACCAGTCGCCTGTCTGTTTCTGGAGGCTGTGTCTTAGCGTGTGTGTGTGTCGCTCTGTCACTAAGGTGCAAACAGGCTTTATCACTAGGGGGCACTGGCGTAACAATAACGGATGCGGTTGCACCTGGGCCCAGAAGCCTTAGGGGGCCCATAAGGCCTCTCTTCTCCATATAGGGAGCCCAGTACTATGAATAAAGCATTATAGTTGGGGGCCCTGTTATAGGTATTGCATTGGGGCCCGGGAGCTTCAAGTTACGCCTCTGCTAGGGGGTTAAATCCCTAATACTACTGGTAGATAAACATGATGATGAGGTTAATAGTAGGCTGTCATTTGACATACAAGTACCCGTGCCTCCAGGGAGATTCTGATGCAGCGCCATGAAAGGGCACATGCATCAGAATAAGGCCCCTTAACGGCTGCTGTTTGGGCGGTTGTTAAGGGGTTAAAATCCATGTCCGATTGTTCTCAATGGAAATCTGTGTTACAGAAAAATATTCTATCACAATACGTCCTATCTTGTAGTGTGCTCTCACATTGCATCTCCCATTGTTCTCAATGGGAGCCCCGGCAGCATCGCACTAAAAGCCAGGCGCACGCGGTGCCATGCGATGAGAGGTTTCCGCATTGCAAACTTCCCCTGAGTGATGTGGGGCGGTTTTGAGATAAAAATGCCTCGTATCCACAGGGAAAATGCATGTTGGTTAGGCTAACTTCACACGAACGAGCGCGATATCGGGCTGTGAGGTGCAGAGTGTTAAGGCAGCAGCAATGCAGTCCTAAGCTCTTGCTCATGACCTGAAGGTTATGAGTTCAATCCCTGCGTGGTTCAGGTAGCCAGTTCAGCCTTTCATTCTTCTGAGGTTGGTAAAATGAGTACCCAGCTTGGTGGGGGTAATGAATAAAATTACCTGACATGCTGCAGAATAAGTTAGTGCTCTACAAATAAGATTTATTTTTATTTTCTGCCATTGTTTTGAATGGGGAAACCTCTCAACGCATATTATCGCACTGCGTGCACCTAGCGTGTGGTGCAATGCTGCTGCATGGGACAATGGGAGATGTGATGCGAGAGCATGCTCAAAGATAGGGTATGCCGCAATTTATTTCCCGCATCATGGTGCTATGCGGAAAAAGAATCGCCCATGCGTATGACCCCATTCAAAAGAATGGTGTTCGTATTCATGTGACATTTGTGCATCTCCCAACTCACAAATCTCGCGTGATTTTTTTAAATTCATTTATTTTTTATCGGCCGTGTGAAGCGGGCCCAAAAATGTGAACGATGTGTACCTTATGGCTTAAAGGTGCAATTTCCCTGTACAACCACTAGATGTCACACCTGATCCATTAATTTAACGCTTTTTGTAGCTGTTTGTACACTGCTATTAGGACGCAGAGGTTTTGTGTGACGTTTGTTATACAGCTTCATTTAGGGATATACCAAGGGGACTACAAGAAAAATATATGCAAAGAATATTGGCCAAACAGCAGTGCAGAGTACACTGTGGCCATGCTGCTTCACGCATATTTGTAGCACCAAGGATCTATAACCAGAGGTTTTGCTGCCAACAGACATGGTATTAGTAGAAAATCAAGAATCGGGCAACACGTGCTGTGCATGGATATAGCATCTAGTAATAGTTAAGCATGCTATATTATGTAGTGCAGTATAGGCTATTGCAGTGCCGATTTGTAATATACACCAGCTATAAACCACCTCCAAATGTATCTTAAAAACTAAATGGGAACTGAGAGGATCAAGAGTTTAACTTCCCAATACTCACCACAATATATTGGTCACATAGTATGACAGGAACCCTGTAGCTACTCCAAAGGAGGGTCCTTTAAAAAGTGGCTAGGAGGGCATAGGTACCATTCACAAATCTCATGCCGACATTAAAAGACCGCCCTTAGCAGCCACATGATTGGAACAAAAACACATCATGTGATGAGGAAATTGTAAACAGGGTAGCCTGCCCTGGGATAGTAAAGTTACTCAATGAATGTGGCGGTTTGTATAAGGGGAAATGGAGGGGAATCACAAGGAAAGGTATAGGGGAGGGAAAGAAAAGGAAACTACAGGACATACTGGGAGACAGAGACAACCATACAGTACTAACAGCAAATGACAACTGACAGCACATTGACTAAGAACTAATATCATTCATGTGTGTATTACCAGCACTACTTGAAGATACAAAGAATGCAGATTGATACAAAATGGATCATCTAAAGGAAAGGGAGTGAAACAAGATTAATAAATATGGTAAATCCATATAGTTACTAAATATCATGAACTGATGCTTCCAAGAGAGGCAAAAAGTAATAAAAAAAGGCTTTTGGGGTTATGTCAAAGATGCTATTGGATGCTTACAAGATGAAAATGGTGAATTGGTTAAGAATGATGCTAAGAAGGCCGAACTTTTACATTCCTATTTTTGTATCGGTTTTCTCTCAGAAAGTAGATGGAACATCAACTGATCTTCCTTGTGCTATTTGGGGAATAAAAGAATGCAGGATATCTATAAGTAGACCGATGGTGAGGGAACACTCAGCTAACTTAAATGAATTCAAGTCTCAAGGTCCAGATGAATTACATCCTAGGATACTAAAGGAAGCAGTGGAGGAAATTGCTGAACCACTCGCTGTAATTTTAGAAAATTCCTGGAGAACAGGAGAAGTTCCAGAAGATTGGAAAAGGGCAAATGTCTCTATTTTCATAAAAGGGAAGAAGGTGGATCCGTTATTTGGAGCCCATATACGCATGTGTGTGTATATAATAAAGAAGTTATTAAACATTAATTGCATAACCAAAAGAAGTCATGTGTGGTGAATTAACTGTCTGAGATGCTAGTGATTTTTCACTGCTCTCCCCAACACTGCTGCCCTTACTTCTCATGGTATCTCAAAAATTGTTTATAATGGGGCCTTGTGGTATCTGGAATACACAGCGAGCATATGGCCGAAATATATGGCTGGGTGAATTAGCCCTCCAGAAACTGTCGTAAATTATAGCAGAAACCTTCTCCAGCTTGTAAGTGAATATGCCGGTATGTATGCAAAAGGTAGAACATGTACTTTATAGACGACAAGAACATGAAAGAACAAAATCATGGCTATACAGTCTCATAGGAAAGGGAGGGGAATAACATACATGTATAGTGACAAGGTAAAAGTCTCAAGGGGTCAATGTGCAGTAAAATGTGCCTAATATATTGTGAACAGAAGCAGCCGAATATGCCATGGTGCTCATGCGCTTGTTACAGCTGTAGAGATCCGTCATGGAAGGATAGGCAGTATGTTTCCAGAAAAGCTAAATGAGGCGCTTGGTACTAGTTCTGGGGGGATAACTCATAGGATGGATTGGAGGGTAAATCTAAATCAGATATGTCCCAAAGTGAGGAATAAATTATGGACCATGATGAGGTAATTAAGGGGCACTCCTAAAAAAAGTATGATGGAGGGTTCCTACTCGATAGTTGCAGCGCCATCAGGTGTCTGGGATAGCACTATTAGGGTTATGTAGTAGAGCTGGTGAATGGTGCTAAGTCATAAGAAGCCTACATTTATTTATAGAAGATAAAGTGCTCTTTTAGACCTCATTCAGATGAGCGTGTTTTTTGCACACCTATGTGCGCAAAAAAACCCTGATAATTGCATGAGTGGAATACATGTGAATGGGCAAAGTTTCATATGCGCAGCGTATGAAACTTTGCCCGTTCACTGGAGCAGCTGCTCCAAGAAGGTCCCTTCATCATTAAACACTGTCACAGTGTTCAGTGATGAGGGGACTGCAGCGGGGATGAAAGACTCCCCTGCCATAGTGGATTCCTATCCTTGATGGGAAACCGCAGGGCAGAGGCCCTGGACCGCCTGTATGCCATGAAATTCCCAATTATAGTGAATGCCATGCCAGCTGAGACCACCACTGCCCTGAAACTGGCGAGTGCCCCAGAATCCTTGTTAAACCCCCTGGCCCTATTTTCATCCGCAGGGTCCATCTTTACAGCTGCACCCGACCATCCCCCATATCAAAATTCAATACTCAGACCATATCTTAGAGGGGACCCTAATACTCCGACCTCAAACTAGTCCCCTTTTAATTACTCAACTCTTCTCCCTTCCTCTTTGGCTCTGTGCATCACCATAAATGGCATCCTTGCGCTGGCCAGCATAAGGTTATTGTTTGCACAACTGCATATGATGTCCTGACACTCGCCAGATCCAATATGTCGGGGCTTATTTACTAATATGGTCTAAAAGTTAAACTGCGCAACGTTACACTAGACAGTCTTCAGCCACTCTCACACATAGCCTCGGCAAAACGCCAAGCATGTTGCCGACGCTTTTTAGCATACTCCATTATTGTAATAAGTGATGAAGGGCATTAAAAAGCGTGAAAACATGCCAAAATAGAGCAAACAGCGCTCCAATAGCGTAGCATTAGAAATGGCCACATTTGAGCGCAGGTCTGTGAGGCCCCATTGAAATTGGTGGGAGCGTTGTACCAAGATAACTGCGGCATTCAAAACGTCGTGGTAATCGAGAAAAAGAGCACATGTGTGAAAGTGGCCTTAAAATGTACCAGATTTATCACAGTAGCTCTGCTGATAAACTTTTGTCAAAATTTAGACGTAACTTGGCACAATTTGTGGTGCAATTTAAGCCATGCACGCTTTTTTTGAAGGAACGTCCTTTTGTCAGACGCAATAACAAATGTGACCGAAAGTGGCTAAAACACAGTCAATGTGGTAATTTGCACCAGATAATTATCACATTTTGAATAGCAAATCTGCCATTGTGTGCATCACCCAAAACAAGGTCCTGGAGGTGAGAAGTCTGCAATTAATACTGGCTGCTATATTTTCAACTGTTCTATTAGGTAATGACTGATAAAAAAAAAAAAACAACAAAACTGTAATTTCCGTTTTGCAGGGCAGTGGTTAGGACCAATACTTGTAGGGATTGTGCTTAAAAAGTGAGTGCCGTGTCAAGTTTGGGACTGTAGGAAAGTATGTGCCGCATCTGAGAAATGGACCCTAGCCTAGGAGACAGTGGGGATGAGTTGTAGGCCTTTTCATGGTGGCACTACTGTCTGCTACCCGGAAGGTAGCCAGGGACACGTCCAACAGGGCCACGGGCAGGCTATTAAAAGTAGTGGGAAAGCGGGACTGAGTTCCCTTGGGTTGTCATAGGTGATGCCACCGTTCCTTCCTCTGCAGTGACGTTGAGTTGGATAATGAAATGATAGTACGTACACACACACACACACACACACACACACTATAGTTGAAAACAAAGCGGAACGGTCAGCAATGTTGCTTTACTTGTTAGGCCAACATAAAACAGTTCAACAGTACATAGGCCAAATCACAGCACGGGTATAGGCAGAGTTGGTAGTAAGACAGGGAGGCAGAACACAGGATGAATATCGGACCCACAGTCCTAGTTATCTGTGCAGCTCCGCTCCTGGAAAACAACACACTTCTTTCCTCTCCGGACTCTCAACCTATCAACACTCACTTGTTCAGACGCCTCCCAATGCTGCATGGTGAACTCCTCTTTCTCACAGCGGCTTGTAGTTTTCCCGAAGTCTCCTGAAATCAGATATGTCCAAGGGAGATGGGTGATACCTTTTCGGCTTCTTCTATTCTCACTTCCACAGCACAGGGAAATTCTATATGCAGCGCATCAAAGACACATCAACCGATATTCCAAGTGTCCTTGCTCTTAGATTGGTTCAGGCTAGACTAGGCCAAGAACTGATTTTCTCTCCAACTGACATAGACCAGACTTCTTGCAGACTGATCGACTAGACCAGACCGTGCTGAAGAAAGAAGATCCGGCCTGCACGGAGGAGAGACGTGCTGGATCCGGAGAGGTAAGAAACTGTCTATTCCCTCTCTACGTCCGCGGGCACGCACGGTTTCCACTGCGGGATTCAGCAGTGAAATCCGTGCCCGCAAGTGCACAGGAGGCCTTAGTCTAGGACTAACTTGCACTCACATTCTGCGAACATTAATATAAAGCATGGTCAGGTGACCACAAAGTGATACATTTCCAGACACTTAACACTTTCAGCACCGCAGAGGTGCACCACATACACTTCATGCATACAGACATTGCTAACAATGCAAATGCATATGGCAAACATGAAAGACATTCTGAAGTAGCCTTTAGGTCTGGGGCACTACATATGCACATACACATTTTCTTAAATGTAAGACTTAAAGGAGTTGTCTCGTGGCAAACATCAAAATTTTACATTACCCCATTCCCCGTCACCCCCCCCCCCCCCCCCCCGGCATAAAATAGCAATTTAAAGCGGTTTTTAAACCGCTTGCTACTCACCGATCCAACGAAATATGGAGTTATAAAAATCTCCCTAAGATGGCCGCCGGTCCTTTCCCAGGGATGCACTGCGGTTTTCTCCCATGGTGCACCGCGGGTCTTCTCCCATGGTGCACCATGGGCTCTGTGCGTTCCATTGCTGATATCAGCCTCCTGATTGGCTGGAATCGGCACACGTGACGGGGCGGAGCTACGATGACGACGCGGTGACCAGCTCTCCGGCACGAGTGGCCCCATTCACCAGCCAGAAGCACGGACTGCGCAAGCGCGTCTAAAAACGCCAGAAGACATCAGAATTAGACGGATCCATGGCGACGGGGAAGCCAGCAACGGAGCAGGTAAGTGAATAACTTCTGTATGGCTCATAATTAATGCACGATGTATATTACAAAGTGGATTAATATGGCCATACAGAAGTGTATAACCCCACTTGCTGCCGCGAGACAATCCCTTTAAGATATCACAGAAATATTGTCTACCCTTTCTTGAATCAATTAGTCTCAGTTCACTCAAGTGTCTAGTTTCATGATGTCCGTTCCTAGCGGAGCTGTAACCGCTATGACAGATCAGTTTTTCGAAAGGATCACTGAATCCTAATTGACCTCATTGACTTCCAGTGTAACGAGATCAGGTTTCTGTATGGTTTCAGTATATTTGACTGCATTATCCTTGCTATCATAAGTGTGTAAGCCATTAATGTAAAGAGAAAACCAGTAAGTTAAACAGATCCCCTCTCTACGCTCACAAAACCACTAGTTTATATATCCTGGATGGCCATTTTATTAGAGACACCTATTTAGTAGTGCTTTGGACCACCCTTGCCCTTCACAACCACAACAATTCATTGTGGCATCCATCAACAGATATCGCAGAACATTCCTCACATCATTACTCCACCAGCCAGACAAAGCATTTATCGATTCATGCTGCTTGTCCCAAATTCTGACCCTTCCCTCGCAGCAAATGCCGGTAATGCACTGATATCAATACAGTATATGGAGCTATAAGCATTCATTACTTACCGTAATAATCTTTATAATTCATTCATTACAGTTTTCCAATGTGTCCGTAAATATTGTTGGCTGTGCATGATTTTGGGTTACTTGTCCAGAAAAGAAGAAAATCCAAGTTTGCAAGTTTCATCCCTTGCCTTACTTCCAGATGCAGCCATGTGGGTGTCTGCAAGCTGTGGCTCCACTATTTATAGGGCTAGCACCGCTATCCATGTCATTACCCATCACACACCTACCTGTCATGTCAGTGCTCAATCTAAAACATTAAAGGGGGCAGATCAAACAGTGTCCTTGACAATGCCCTTTAAGACGTCATATACTCTGTGCTTTATCAGCCCTGTGGTATCATTACAGGAAAGCCACCAGCCTACCGACCACTGTCACCAACTGGGACATCACCAAACAGTGACCTTAACTTCTGTGACCTTATATCTATAGCGTACTTCCTCATAATGGTGCCTTAAATGGGACACGGTACGTCTTTAGCATTGCCAACCTTGCTCCCTAGTAAAAATTAAATGTATTGTCTGCGATCATTACTAAACTGGCAAAACGTGGGCTAAATTGACATATGCACCTTAAACATTACTGGCAGCTGCCATATTTACCAATATACTTATATACGTATCCTTGTATGCAATTTAAAAGTATACACAACTGCAGGTTAAAACACCTCCTCCCAACTAGTAATTATTAGGAAATTTTATAGTACCAATGTTTCTGGTGTCGCAATGCACCACAGAGCTCTGCTACATGCACGTCACGCATACACAGCTCTGCTACATGTACATCACATACAGCTCTGCTGCATACATTCTTCATAGAACAGGGATGAAAAGCAGCACAGCACACACTGTCATGTGAACCTAGACTGCTCCCACACAGGTGGCTTATCACATGACAGTGACATCATAACAGGTCCTTTAAGCACACGGCTGCTGTAAGTGTTTGTTAGTATTCCATCCCCTACAAATCCCATGTGTCCTCAGTTGCTATGGAATACTGGGAATGTTACGGCCCTCTGCCCCCCGAGCGCCAGGTGGGATGCCCTGAACTTCCCGCACCCCACTGTCCCTGCCTACTTGCCTCGGCCCTGGCTAACCCCAGGCGGACAACTGGACGGCGGTCCCTGCGCTGGCTAGGGAACTGGCGACTGACAAGAAGAAACTACCTGATGGGGGACAGAGTGCTGACAGAGAGGCAGATGGAAAAGACCAACAGGACTAACAAGGCAAAGCAAGGCTGGAGATAGAAGCTGACAAGCAAACTAGAAGGAGACTGACTAGCAACTAGCACTGACTGAGACAGGCTGACTAGATGCAAGCATAACCAATAACTGGCAGAAGGGACAAAAGGTTTCGATAACGACTTATGGAACACCCTGCGAACCCTCCTTTTGCGATTTCCAGAGGAACGGTACACCTTCTGTCCCTCCCTGTACGGCTCAGATACAGACAGACTCTTCCCACTACGCAACTGCATACGAGACCCCACCACTTCTAGACTCTTTTGCACTTCCTTCCATCCCCCCTGCAGCACATCGGTGGCGACCTCAGCAGCAGGACAGGCAGACGGGGTAGGAAGGGAAGTCAGACCACGGGGATTGAGCGCGGTATCCACTGAGCAGAGAGGAAGGGGAGCAAGATGGCTATGGCAGGATGGTCCCCACTGGGTCAGCTCCCCAGTGGCCCAATCGAATTGGGGGTTGTGCAACGCCAGCCACGGCATCCCTAGTACCATGTCTACCGACATTTTCTCCATCACCAGGAATGATAGATCTTCCGAGTGGCGACCTCCCACCGTGAACTGTAACACGGGGGTCCTCCATCGTACCAAGCCCGAAGCAAGAGGGGTAGCATCAATGCTAGTAAAACGAATTGGCGTCTTCAGCGCCACAAATTCAGCCATCAGGGGCCTAACGAAACGCATGCTTTATCAGGTTAGCGGCTGCTCCAGAATCAATAAACGCCTGCCCTGAGCGGGAGAAGTTCCGGAATCTAACCTGGCAATGTACCAGAAGTTTAGGACGTACCTGTAGTCCTAGGCGATCCTCCCTGCAATCGCCTAGGACTTGGAGTCTTTCTGCCGATTCGGACTGTGGGGGCTGAGGCCTCAGGGGGCAGGTTATCACCCGATGTCCAGCTTTCTCGCAATAGAGGCAGAGGTGATGCAATAAACGAATCCTGCGTCGCTCCTTGGGGTCCAGCGGGTCCATTTCCATAGGCTCGGGAACAGAGACTGGTACGGAAGAGGAGGGAACAGTACAAACGACCTCCCTGACTCTACGGATCTTTCTATCTTGCTTCCCAGCCCTGAGCCTCCTATCTGCCTTCACCGCTAGCTCCATAGTCTCCTTTAAGGACCCAGGAATGGGATGGGAAATCAATAGTTCTTTAACCGCGTCCGAGAGACCCTGCAGAAAAACGTCTTTCAGAGCGCTATCGTTCCATGCAGTATCACCCGTATAGCATCTGAAATAGGAGCAATAATCCTCCACACAAAGCGACCACCTGATGCAATGCCAACAGCCGAGAAACCGCCAACCCTACTCGGTCAGGCTCATCGAAGATACCCCCGAGTTCCTGGAAAAAGGAGTCCACCGACTGCAGGCCGGGGGAACCCTCAGGAATGGAAAAAGCCCCGCAGCAGGGACATTACAAGCCTGACCCTCTGGGCCTCCGACCCGGAAGAACGGGGACGCATCCGAAAAAACAACAGACACGCCTGTTGAAAAATGAAAAACTTGTTCCTCTCCCCAGAGAACACCTCATGGAAGAGGGCACTTGGGTTCGGGACTGGTTGAGGCGTTCCACCCCTGCGACAATGCCCACTGCTCCTGGGCCACCATGCGAGCTGGCAAATCCTGGATCACCGGCACCAGGGCTTGCAGCTGGTTTGTGAGGAAGCTGATCGCCTCCATGGAAAAAAAAACAGTTTAAAGGGCCAGTTATTATGTTACGGCACTCTGCCCCCCGAGCGCCAGGTGGGGTGCCCTGAACTTCCCGCACCCCACTGTCCCTGCCTACTTGCCTCGGCCCTGGCTAACCCCAGGCGGACAACTGACGGCGGTCCCTGCGCTGGCTAGGGACCTGGCGACTGACAAGAAGAAATTACCTGATGGGGGACAGAGTGCCAACAGAGAGGCAGATTGAAAAGACCAACAGGACTAACAAGGCAAAGCAAGGCTGGAGATGGAAGCTGACAAGCAAACTAGAAGGAGACTAGCAACTAGCACTGCCTGAGACAGGCTGACTAGATGCAAGCAGAACCAATAACCGGCAGTGAGCTCAGATCACTGCCAGTCTTTTAACTACAAGGCTCCACCCTGGGGCGGAGTGGGAGGAGCCAGCTCCCCCACTACTGCACAAGAGAGGTGGAGGAGTGCGGGCGGCACCCTACGGGTGGACACGCCCATGCCGCCGCACACCAGCAGTTCCACGTCGCCAGGAGAGCCCCAACGTCAGGGCTCCAGGACGCCAGAGCCGACGCCGGGGTGGCGCGCGCTGACCGCGGGACCCTGCGCCGCCCTGCATGGTAACAGGGAACACCTAGGCAGACACTTTACCGAGTATGTGGTAAGTTTGTGAGTGGGTTTGTTCATCAGTGTCTTGCAGTTGTGCAATGCTCCTCCATATAGCAACCTGTCTGTCTGCATTTTGTTAGGAAGTGCTGTTTTTACCTGCCGTCATGTATTCTTGTACTAGTATATTGGTAAATATGGCTGCTGGCCATGATATTTGAGTTGATGCTATGATATGAGCTGTGCATCTTGGTTTGATCATGCAGTCTCCATTAATAATATATCTTGGTAAGCTTAAAGGGAAATTCCAAAAATCAACATTTATCAGCTATTTATAGAAAATTCCTAAGAGCGGTGAGACCCTCACCAATCAGATATTTATCACCTGTCTTGTGCAGAGGTGCTAAATGTTGATTCTGGGAATATCCCTTTAAAGAGGACCTGTCAGATCTCCCCACGTGTCTGTTTTTAGTAAATTGTTTAACCAAGGCTGGAGCTGCTGCCAGATTCTCCTTGTTTGTTATTTTTGTGTGTTGCTGACCTCTCTGCAAAGCCGGGCTACTGGTAATTAGTACTAGTGCCTGAGCATAGGAAAGGATCTTAGGCTATATACCGATACCCTGACAAATTGGGGGGTTTTGCAACCTCAGAAATCTAGGTGCAATATTGAGCTAGCTAGGTAAACTGTCTGGCATCACGACAGATTGTTGTCAGATTGCTAAAAGAGCCCTAGATTGATCTCTGGCAGCACACTTGTTTGTCTAGAAATAGACACCAGTGTATGTGCAGCATAGTGGTAACTAACTAAGACGATCATCACAGATGACTTTTTGGTTACTTAGCGTTATGAACTCACAATTCATTACTGAGTGTGCAGACGCTAGTCATTTTTGATCTTTTGCACTCCGTACAATTAATCCCACTGGTGATCAAAAAATTTATGGGATTAGGGTACTTATAAATATAGAGTTGTTGATCCTGGTCGTTCTATCTGGTTCTAAAGGTTTGGTGACATTGCTCCTGATGAATCGCGTGAGCGAGGAAACGCGTTGAGCACTGTATAGAGAGAGAACAGAACCTAAAAAGAGATTATTCGTCTCTTTGTGATAAATTCAATATTTTACAGAGGATCATAGTTATTGATATTATATTCCTGCATATCTACAAACCAGCGCAACTGAGCGCATAAACACTATTTGGTGCACTCTTGTTTACAAAAGCTGGTGTGAAACTAACTCAGAGATCTAAAAAGAGTCTGCAAACACATCACAAGCAGATTGTCTTTAATAAAAAGCCGATCAAGGTGTCTCATGAGATATACAGAGAGTAATGAAATGCATCATCTGCATACACAAGAAAAAGTTCTTTTATGAAAGCCTTTCCCTCCGTTTAGGATTTTAGAGTATAATATTTAATTAAAAGTTAAGTTTTATAAGAAAAGAAATAAAACTAGGATTACAGTCTGTGACATTAGTATATTGTTTAACACTAAAACCCCAATTACACACAAAAATGATTGCTCAAAATTCCTTCAAAAGATAAGGAGAATGACAGTTTGATCGATCATTTTGCATAAGCTGCTATTGAGCACTAATGCCGATTAGCTTATTACTTTCATTTGCATGTAAATGAGCCTCTCTGAGCTGTATGCAGAGAACAGCAGGTGGTCTGTTATCTGCATACAGCTCTTTTGTTCTGCCATGGGACTGCTAGCTAAAAACAATGTTATCAATGCTTCCATGGAGAATCACAGGGTTTGGTCCCTGCTAACTAAAAATTATCTTTCGGGCAAAAAATAAACGATGGTAGCATTTACATGCAACGATTATTGCTCAAAAGACATTGTTTGAGTGAATTTTCAGTGATAATCATTGCGTGCAAATGGGGCTTAAGAATGCAAGTGCATAACAAGTCGAAGACTTAAAGGTTGATCTACTGCAACACCCCAGAGGGGTGACCCTGAGCACCTGGCTAACATGAAGAGCTGGGAGGGATAAGTGCTGACTAGAGATGAGCGAACGTACTCGTCCGAGCTTGATACTCGTTCGAGTATTAGCGTGTTCGAGATGCTCGTTACTAGAGGCGAGTACCACGCGATGTTCGAGTTACTTTCACTTTCATCTCTGAGATGTTAGCGCGCTTTTCTGGCCAATAGAAAGACAGGGAAGGCATTACAACTTCCTCCTGTGATGTTCCAGCCCTATACCACCCCCCTGCAGTGAGTGGCTGGCGAGATCAGGTGTCACCCGAGTATATAAATCGGCCCCTCCCGTGGCTCGCCACAGATGCATTCTGACATAGCTCAGGGAAAGTGCTGCTGATGCTGGAGCTGCTATAGGGAGAGTGGTAGGAGTGATTTTAGGCTTCAAGAACCCCAACGGTCCTTCTTAGGGCCACATCTGACCGTGTGCAGTACTGTTTAGGCTGCTTTTTGCAGTGTTGCACATTTATTTTTATTTTTTTGTATATCGGCTGTGCAGAGCATTGCGTCCTCAGTCTGCAGTAATTTTACATAGTATAGGGCCAGTAGTGCTGAGGCAGGGACAGTGAAAAAGGTGAAAGACATATACTGTCTATATAGGCAGTGGGCTTTTCCCAAAAAATTTGGGACAAAAAAATCTATTTGGGCTGCCTGTGACCGTCCTGAGTGTACTGTGTCTCTGCTGGGGGTCGTAGTCCTAATTAATGCGCAGCCAGCTAAGTGTTACAGCAGGCTTGCGGAAAATTCTTTCCTGGCTCTGCGTTGCCCGTTACATCACCGCTGTCATCCTGTCCAGAGGGAAACAGTCTGTAGTAATTTTACATAGTATAGGGCCAGTAGTGCTGAGGCAGGGACAGTGAAAAAGTTGAAAGACATAGACTGTCTATATAGGCAGTGGGCTTTTCCAAAAAAATTTGGGACAAAAAAATCTATTTGGGCTGCCTGCGACCGTCCTGAGTGTACTGCGTCTCTGCTGGGGGTAGTAGTCCTAATTAATACGCAGCCAGCTAAGTGTTACAGCAGGCTTGTGCAAAATTCTTTCCTGGCTCTGCTGTGCGTTCCGTAAGTGAAGTCAGCCTCCAACCACAGGCCAATAAGCGGCACATTTAATTACAGCGTTCTGTTTCTGCACTACTGGTAATACACCATGCTGAGGGGTAGGGGTAGGCCTAGAGGACGTGGACGCAGGCGAGGATGCGGAGGCCCAAGTCAGGGTGTGGGCACAGGCCGAGCTCCTGATCCAGGTGTGTCGCAGCCGACTGCTGCGGGATTAGGAGAGAGGCACGTTTCTGGCGTCCCAAGATTAATCTCACAATTAATGGGTCCACGCGGTAGACCTTTATTAGAAAATGAGCAGTGTGAGCAGGTCCTGTCGTGGATGGCAGAAAGTGCATCCAGCAATCTATCGATCACCCAGAGTTCTGCGCCGTCCACTGCTGCAACTCTGAATCCTCTGGCTGCTGCTCCTCCTTCCTCCAAGCCTCCTCACTCCATTACAATGACACATTCTGAGGAGCAGGCAGACTCCCAGGAACTGTTCTTGGGCCCCTGCCCAGAATGGGCAGCAATGGTTCCTCTCCTACCGGAGGAGTTTGTCGTGACCGATGCCCAACCTTTGGAAAGTTCCCGGGGTCCGGGGGATGAGGCTGGGGACTTCCGGCAACTGTCTCAAGAGCTTTCAGTGGGTGAGGAGGACGATGACGATGAGACACAGTTGTCTATCACTCAGGTAGTAGTAATTGGAGTAAATCCGAGGGAGGAGCGCACAGAGGATTCGGAGGAAGAGCAGCAGGACAATTAGGTGACTGACCCCACCTGGTTTGCTAAGCCTACTGAGGACAGGTCTTCAGAGGGGGAGGCAAGTGCAGCAGCAGGGCAGGTTGGAAGAGCCAGTGCGGTGGCCAGGGGTAGAGGCATGGCCAGACCGAATAATCCACCAACTGTTTCCCAAAGCGCCCCCTCGCGCCATGCCACCCTGCTGAGGCCGAGGTGCTCAAATGTCTGGCAGTTTTTCACTGAGAGTGCAGACGAATGACGAACAGTGGTGTGCAACCTTTGTCGTGCCAAGATCAGCCGGGGAGCCACCACCACCAGCCTTACCACCACCATCATGCGCAGACATATGATGGCCAAGCACCCCACAAGGTGGGACGAAGGCTGTTCACCGCCTCCGGTTTGCACCACTGCCTCTCCCCCTGTGCCCAAACCTGCCACTGAGATCCAACCCCCCTCTCAGGACAAAGGCACTACCGTCTCCTGGCCTGCACCCACACACTCACCTCCGCTGTCCTCGGCCCCATCCACCAATGTCTCTCAGCGCACCGTCCAGCCGTCGCTAGCGCAAGTGTATGAGCGCAAGCGCAAGTACGCCACCACGCACCCGCACGCTCAAGGGTTAAACGTGCACATAGCCAAATTGATCAGCCTGGAGATGCTGCCGTATAGGCTTGTGGAAACGGAGGCTTTCAAAAGCATGATGGCGGCGGCAGCCCCGCGCTACTCGGTTCCCAGTCGCCACTACTTTTCCCGATGTGCCGTCCCAGCCCTGCACGACCACGTCTCCCGCAACATTGTACGCGCCCTCACCAACGCGGTTACTGCCAAGGTCCACTTAACAACGGACACGTGGACAAGCACAGGCGGGCAGGGCCACTGTATCTCCCTGACGGCACATTGGGTGAATTTAGTGGAGGCTGGGACCGAGTCAGAGCCTGGGACCGCTCACGTCCTACCCACCCCCAGAATTGCGGGCCCCAGCTCGGTGGTGGTATCTGCGGCGTTGTATGCTTCCTCCACTAAACCACCCTCCTCCTCCTACGCAACCTCTGTCTTGCAATCAAGATGTCAGCAGCAGCACGTCGCCAGCAGTCGGTGTCGCGTGGCGTGGCAGCACAGCGATGGGCAAGCGTCAGCAGGCCGTGCTGAAACTACTCAGCTTAGGAGAGAAGAGGCACACGGCCCACGAACTGCTGCAGGGTCTGACAGAGCAGACCGACCGCTGGCTTGCGCCGCTGAGCCTCCAACCGGGCATGGTCGTGTGTGACAACGGCCGTAACCTGGTGGCGGCTCTGCAGCTCGGCAGCCTCACGCACGTGCCATGCCTGGCCCACGTCTTTAATTTGGTGGTTCAGCGCTTTCTAAAAAAACTACCCACGCTTGTCAGACCTGCTCGGAAAGGTGCGCCGGCTCTGCGCACATTTCCGCAAGTCCCACACGGACGCTGCCACCCTGCGCACCCTGCAACATCGGTTTAATCTGCCAGTGCACCGACTGCTGTGCGACGTGCCCACACGGTGGAACTCTATGCTCCACATGTTGGCCAGGCTTTATGAGCAGCGTAGAGCTATAGTGGAATACCAACTCCAACATGGGTGGCGCAGTGGGAGTCAGCCTCCTCAATTCTTTACAGAAGAGTGGGCCTGGTTGGCAGACATCTGCCAGGTCCTTGGAAACTTTGAGGAGTCTACCCAGATGGTGAGCGGCGATGCTGCAATCATTAGCGTCACCATTCCTCTGCTATGCCTCTTGAGAAGTTCCCTGCAAAGCATAAAGGCAGACGCTTTGCGCTCGGAAACGGAGGCGGGGGAAGACCGTATGTCGCTGGATAGTCAGAGCACCCTCATGTCTATACCTCAGCGCGTGGAGGAGGAGGAGGTGGAGGAGCATGAGGAGGAGGGGAAAGAGACAGCTTGGCCCACTGCTGAGGGTACCCATGCTGCTTGCCTGTCATCCTTTCAGCATGTATGGCCTGAGGAGGAGGAGGATCCTGAAAGTGATCTTCCTAGTGAGGACAGCCATGTGTTGCGTACAGGTACCCTGGCACACATGGCTGACTTCATGTTAGGATGCCTTTCTCGTGACCCTCGCGTTACACACATTCTGGCCACTATGGATTACTGGGTGTACACACTGCTCGACCCACGGTATAAGGAGAACCTTTCCACTCTCATACCCGAAGAGGAAATGGGTTCGAGAGTGATGCTATACCACAGGACCCTGGCGGACAAGCTGATGGTAAAATTCCCATCCGACAGCGCTAGTGGCAGAAGGCGCAGTTCCGAGGGCCAGGTAGCAGGGGAGGCGCAGAGATCAGGCAGCATGTACAGCACAGGCAGGGGAACACTCTCTAAGGCCTTTGACAGCTTTCTAGCTCCCCAGCAAAACTGTGTCACCGTTCCCCAGTCAAGGCTGAGTCGGCGGGAGCACTGTAAAAGGATGGTGAGGGAGTACGTAGCCGATCGCACGACTGTCCTCCGTGACGCCTCTGCCCCCTACAACTACTGGGTGTCGAAGCTGGACACGTGGCCTGAACTCGCGCTGTATGCCCTGGAGGTGCTTGCTTGTCCTGCGGCTAGCGTCTTGTCAGAGAGGGTGTTTAGTGCGGCTGGGGGAATCATCACGGATAAGCGTACCCGCCTGTCAACCGACAGTGCCGACAGGCTTACACTCCTAAAGATGAACAAAGCCTGGATTTCCCCAGACTTTTCTTCTCCACCAGCGGACAGCAGCGATACCTAAACAATACGTAGGCTGCACCCGCGGATGGAAGCATCGTTCTCTATCACCTTAAAAAACGGGGACCTTTTTGCTTCATCAATCTGTGTATTATATTCATCCTCCTCCTCCTGCTCCTCCTTCTGAAACCTCACGTAATCGCGCCGAACGGGCAATTTTTCTGAGGCCCACAAGGCTCAGTCATATAACTTTTGTAAACAATTTTTATACGTTTCAATTCTCAATTCAATAAAGCGTTGAAACTTGCACCTGAACCAATTTTTATTTTAACTGGGCTGCCTCCAGGCCTAGTTACAAATTAAGCCACATTAACCAAAGCGCTTAATGGGTTTCACCTGCCCTCTTGGTTGGGCATGGGCAATTTTTCTGAGGCACATTAGTACTGTTGGTACACCAATTTTTTGGGGCCCTCGCCTACAGTGTAATCCAATTAATTTTTTGCCCACCTGCATTAAAGCTGACGTTACATCAGCTGTGCTGTGCACTGCAATGGGATATATTTATGTACCGCCGGTGGCTTCCTGGCACCCACCCATGCTGTCGGTCCACACGGAGTTGTAACTGCATGTGTCCACTTCTAAAGAACCGCAGTCTGACTGGGGCATGCAGTGTGGGCCGAAGCCCACCTGCATTTAACATGACATTACCTCAGCTGTGATGGGCAATGCAATGGGATATATTTATGTACTGCCGGTGGGTTCCAGGGAGCCACCCATGCTGTCGGTCCACACGGAGTTGTAACTGCATGTGTCCACTTCTAAAGAACCCCAGTCTGACTGGGGCATGCAGTGTGGGCCGAAGCCCACCTGCATTAAACATGACATTACCTGAGCTGTGCTGGGCACTGCATTGGGATATATTTATGTACCGCTGGTGGGTTCCAGGGAGCCACCCATGCTGTGGGTCCACAGGGACTTCACAATAGGGAGTTGTACCTGCCTGTGTCTATGAATTAAAAACCCCGGTCAGGTTGGGGCATGCAGTGTGGGCCGAAGCCCACCTGCATTTTAGCTGACGTTAGCTCTGCTGCCCAGGGCACTGCAATGGGATACATTTATGTACAGCCGGTGGGTTCCAGGGAGCCACCCATGCTGTGGGTGCACACGGAATTCCCATTGCGGAGTTGTATCTGCCTGTGACTATTTATAAAAAACCGCGGTCTGACTGGGGCATGCAGACACCTTGACAGAATGAATAGTGTGTGGCACATAGGTTCCCCATTGCTATGCCCACGTGTACAGCTCCAGATGGAGGTGGCACAGGATTGGATTTCTCATTGCTTCTGTACAGCATTGTGGGCTATCGCCCCGCGCCTTTTAAAGAGGGTCGCTGCCTAGCCATGCCAACCCTCTGCAGTGTGTGCCTGCGGTTCCTCCTCATGGCAGACACACTTATAAATAGACATGAGGGTGGTGTGGCATGAGGGCAGCTGAAGGCTGCGCAGGGACAATTTGGTGTGCGCTGTGGACACTGGGTCGTGTAGGGGGGGGGTTGGGCAGCATGTAACCCAAGAGAAGTGGCAGCGGAGTGTCATGCAGGCAGTGATTGTGCTTTGTTGGAGGTAGTGTGGTGCTTAGCTAAGGTATGCATTGCTAATGAGGGCTTTTCAGAAGTAAAAGTTGTTGGGAGGGGGGGGGGCCCACTCTTGCCGCTATTGTGGCTTAATAGTGGGACCTGGGAACTTGAGATGCAGCCCAACATGTAGCCCCTCGTCTGCCCTATCCGTTGCTGTGTCGTTCCCATCACTTTCTTGAGTTGCCCAGATTTTCACAAATGGAAACCTTAGCGAGCATCGGCGATATACAAAAATGCTCGGGTCGCCCATTGACTTCAATGGGGTTCGTTATTCGAAACGAACCCTCGAGCATCGCGAAAATTTTGTCCCGAGTAACGAGCACCCGAGCATTTTGGTGCTCGCTCATCTCTAGTGCTGACATGTCACGGTGGCACTTACCAGGTTCTGGTCCCAGAGAGATTACACGTAGCCAAGGCCAGTGTAATATCGCAGGCCAGCTTCGACATACCTCTGATAGGGAATGCCAATAAACAGGGTGGGGGGAGTAGTAGTACAAATCACTCGTGATGCCACCATTCCCACACACCGGTATTCTATGCGGCAGAGAAAATGAACACAAGGAGACTTGTGTGTAGTACCTCGGGTCCCTAGGAACAGTTAGGGCCCGGTATAACTTTTACTGAAGAATAACTTGTATAACAGGTAATGCAGGTACAATTCACTTTAAACGGTAAACGGCTATGGCTCAGAGGTAGGGAGGATACACAGGATGAATACGGACCTACCTTCTGCGTTATCTGTATGTCAACGGTCCTGGATTGGAAGCACTCCAGAGGAGAAAGGGGGGGTAGGGGTCACTCCGTAGACACTTTTGCAGACACTTGCTAAAGAAGGCTTAGGCAATAAACCCCCTGCGCGGCAGACACATGGGTGTCACAATAAAGTACCTCTGTGCGGTGATCCTAACTATGGACGGCCGCACAAGAAAAGCCTAAGGTGTGAACAGGTACCTGGTAAGGTGTGTTCCTGTATACAGAACTATTTGGGGTTGCTCTCACTCTGGGGGTTTTAGTAACTCCCTCTTCTCACATTCACACTCCAAACACTACAGGATGCTGTTCCTCTTCCTCCATCTTCACCTACATGGAAGCTAAAGGGGCTTCCGGTATTAGTGTATCTTGACACCACCATTAGCTAGGGTTTTGACAGGGTTAATGCCCCTGTCACTCCCCCAGTTCCCGATTGGGTCAAGACTGGAAGGTGCTAGCAGGAGAGTGTGCATTGATGTGTGCCAGCGGTGCACCTTGAAGCTTTCTGGTCTTCTTAGGCATACATTATGAGATGTAAATGCTGCCAGGTTACCGCAGTAACATGGGAGCATTAACATGTAATAATGTATGCCTGAGAAGACCACACACCATCACCCTAAGGCAGCACCACTGGCACACATCAATGCACAGGCTGCATCCATTTCTGTTACCGAAAAAGACGTCCTCGGCTCCAGCCTGGCCGTCGGCTCAGCGCTGTGTCCAGGCAGCGGACTCTGAACGTTGTGTCGGGCGCTGCAACTCTGTGGTCCCTGACGTCTGCTCCCCCGGTCATTGATCGCAATGGTAACGCAGGCAGCGCTTGTGCTCTGGCGGCTGGGAGAGCCAGCCGCCCGACTCTGGAGCCCTGTCTCCCAACAGCCGCCTGTCAGCTCCGTGTCAGATGACCCTGCAGCCTCTCTGCTTGCTCAGTGGCACTCCCCCCGCTCACAGCTGCTAGTCGGCTGCCCTGCTCACCACTACCAATTCCATCCCGCGCTTAACGCTACCACCTCGGATTTTGTAGTGGTCTTGCAGGACCTACAGACCTACCACATGTGCAGCCAATCAGGTACAGGGGGTGTCACCCCCCCCCTGTCAAGCTTGACCGAACTATGCAATACACCCATGTGAATGAGTTCTTAGACTAGCAATGCACACTAATGCACATGTACATCTGGTACTGGTGCTGTTCTGCACTTCAGTTAACACAAGTCTGGTGTTTTACTTATTAATCTGGGCTGTTTGAACATCTTATTCCCTGTACTCTTGTTTCTTGTGGTTTATTTATTACATATTTATTGTATGTCAACTAACTCTTGCCACTATTCCCTTTCGCCATCTAGGGAGAGTCAGAATTGCCCAAGGTCCCTGACGTGGGGTCGCCCTTATCAAGGCGAGTGCTCCGTTGGTATGTAGGGTCGTCTTTTATCCGAGGATTTAGGGTTAGTTTCCCTATTTTCCTTATTTTAGGTTTCCTTTTGACATGTATATATTTGTCCTTTTGGGACTCAACCAATACATCTGGGTCGGACGTAACACTACCAATACAATAAACCAATACACTGAGATTTGCAAGCATCTCAAAACGCTCCTACAAAGCTTAACCATTTGGATGTAGGACACAATCCTTTCTTTTTACCACTGCCCACTACCTCTAATGGACAGTGACAAATTTCCAATATAAGAGTTGGCATTTAGTTAATTTATATTTAAGCAGTATTGTATATCATGCAAGGGAAGATAAAGAGAATGTGCTAAAGTATTTGAAAGCACAGCTGGCTTGAAATTTCCATATGTTATAATTGCTGCCTGAATGTAGCCCTGTGTACAGCTAACTTTGTAATAGCCAAAAAAGGAACAGATTATCAGAAACAGTTAGCACTCAATGTGTGTCACACTCCCCTCTCTGTGGGGAGCCCATGCTTATTAGGGTACTTTATTATGTCTCCCCTGATGTGCAAGATAAGAGAATGTGGCTTGGTGACATTTGTGGACTGCCCAAATAATGTCTTTCTTTGACATACTAATGTAAGGGTGCTTTGATGCTTTAGTAATGCTGTCATATTCCTCTGCCCTACAGTTTAACTGGTTCAGTATCTCGGCCAATCACTTTTAAAGACAAGGGCTGATCTGCAAGAGCCATGTGCCTAAAGGGAGCAAACGCTCCATGTGATTGATCGTACAGCTATAAATATTAGAGAATTATTTGTTCCCAGCTCAATTGTTACAATTAGAGAACAAAATGTATGACTACTGTAAGAAGCTTTCACAATTGGGAAATAGGCTTTTATACAATTCTATATACATTGGGTTACTAAATTGCTGGCCTTTGAATGACTTACCGCATATGGTCATGAGTGCCGTGACCTTTCATTAAATTTAGAGCAATGTGAATGGATCTGGCTGTTCTGTGCCTCAGTGAACTTTAGACAGTAATACGTTATTACTCACCTGCCGTCTCCTGTAAGCCATATCTATATAGTAGCGAGAAGTGTACAATATCTACATACATTTGATGGCAATTCTTTTGAAAAAAGTCCAACAATGATATTTCATGTACATAATTCATAATATAACAACTCTGGAGCTTCTTTTCTTATAACCTCATGTTGGGATGTTCTTCACGTATTCCTCTTGAAAATTTGTGAATAAATTGACAATTGGGGGTTACCATTTGGGAATGGGTCTCTACACATTGATACTGTCCGATCAATGCAGATTGCAGACTATGTAGGAAGAACCCCTTTTGACAAGAGGAATGGTAACACCCAGTTGTCAATTCATTCCTAAATATTCAGGAGGAATAACAAAGAAATAGCGTAACAGAGTTATGAGAAAAGATGCTCCGGAATTATTACTTTATAAGGAATAAAGGTATTTACTAAAACAGACATATTAGGAATGGTGACAGGACCCCTTTAAGATGATTGTTGACGGGGGCGCCACAGCAACATTGAGAAGCCCACAAGTAAGGAGGATCCTGGCCAGCATGTCTTTGCACCGCTCATGAAGGGAAGCTGGGGGTCCACTTTTTTGTCAAGGCCCAGTCCGAGCCGAAGTATATTAGTAAATATTTTTAGACTTTTTTTTTTGTTAAACCTTTTTAGCATTTAACAGGGTTTCCGTGTTTTTACAGAGCTTGCATTGATGAACATACAGTTGTATAGAAACAAGTACATATTTATCGCCTAGGAAGATATTTCATCTATCCTTGTAAATAGATTCAGTCATTAAAACTTGACTATACTTTTTCTGCCTTCTCATTTCGTACGGAGGGCAGGGAAGGGGGCGGAGGAGGGAAATATGGGGTCACATTCTGTGTGTAAAAAAAAATAAAAAACCTTCAACAACCTGACCAACCATAAACTAAGTTGACACCATTAATTACTTTAATTTCTCATTTGCGTCTCTCCTCTTCCATAAAGTAGCAAGCAGACCTATATTATTCGTCCCGGATGCGTATAAGCGCTCCGGCGCATGCAGGCCTCCATCACGCCCACCCTTGTTCGTCATACTCCGCCAATTGGGGGTCTGCCATCATAGACCTCGTCATGCTCCATGTAGTTGTTCTGAAAGACTCATGTATTGCTCTTTTTGTGTGGTAGGATATCAATAAGACTATCCCATATCTTGAAAAATCCCTCTACCTGTGTCTCCTTTCGGAGAGAGGCCTCCACCCAATCCATGCGCCTAATAAAGGAAAGCTTCTCCAAAAAGAGTTTGAGGGGGGGGGGGGGGGGGCGGCTCACATCAATCCATGTCTGTAAGACCGTTTTCACCCTTGCCGTGGCCACTATGAATAAAAGCTTACAGGTTGAACTCTGTTTATCTGGATTTATATATACGAAAATTGGATCCAGTGGGGCTGTAGAAGTCAGGTTAGTTATAGTGAAGCGGTGAACTCTGTTCCAGAAACTCCAGACCACCGTGCAGTCCCACAGACAGTGACAGAGGCCCGCCCTCAGTTCCCCACATTTGAAGCATCTGTCATCATTATATATTCCTATTTTGTAGCCTCGCTGTGGGGTGATATATGCTCTGATATAGCTGCAGAGTCATCTCGATATACCTGCTTGATGGGAGGGAGACTATACTATATCGTAATGCTTTTAAGAGCAATGGTACTGTTAATTCAGGTATGTCTATTGAGTCACCTGGAAAGCGCAGTTTTTGAAATATGGTCTATCGGGATGTTTAAGAACTGGTAAGTTCTGGTTATATGGCGTCATGTGCCAGGGGATGCTGCAGCTGTAACTGATTCAGTCCCAGCCATTCATTTACAGGTGTTTTCAGCAATATTCTGTCTATATAGCTTTTGGCCTGTATGTATGGGAAGAAGGTGAAATGAATTTGTGGGTATTTAGCCTGTAGATCTCCCAGTGACAGCATTTTATGTGTAGTTCGGTGTAATAAAGGTTCAATGTTGACTATTCCCCCGTCGTGCCAGTGGCGGAATTTGCCGCATGAGCAATTAGCCTCAAATATGTGTTATTTAGCAATGTTAGATAAGGCGAGAAGTTCAGGTGTAAGAAGGTTATTTTACGGAATTTCTGCCACGCTTTCCACGTTGACATTAGAAGGGGGTTTCTCTGTGTTCCTCTGGGATCATTTGGCATGTTAAGTGTAGGAAGTTAGGGAGGGCTATTTGGGGCACAAGTTTCTGTTCTGCCTGAATATCCTTGAAAAACGATGTCCGTTGCAACCAATCTATTATTATTCTGGTTAATGGCACTATATTGTATGTTCGTATACTAGGGATACGTCACAGAAGGGGAAATATAAAAACAACCACAGAAAATTGCCATATACTTACTGACTAAGGAGCGCAGAGAGCTGCATCCTCTCATCATGCAGATAGCAGACTACCAAATGAGGGAGATAATTACACCTGTGGGGGACACTGATGGGACAGCCACTCACACAGCCTCTTAATATAGAGGGGGCAGCCGCTTGGTGTATACTCCCAGGTCTGCCACTTTGTATCCACTCTGTGTGGGAGTATACACCAAGCGGCTACCCCCCTCTATATTAAGAGGCTGTGTGAGTGTCTGTCTCATCGGTGTCCCTCACAGGTGTTATTAGCTCCCTCATTTGGTAGTTTGCTACCTGCATGTTGAGAGGATGCAGCAATATGCACTCCTTATTCAGTAAGTATATGGCCATTTTCTGTGATTGTTTTTATGTTTTTATATTTTCCCTTCTATGACGTATTTATAGTAGTACTAGCTGATATACCCGGCTTCGCCTGAGTTAATTTGGTACTGGTGTTTATCTGGTGTTCACATGGAAAATCTTATGAAGTCGTGGTTACTTTAGAGATACTGAGGAAAAAGATATGTTCACCATTTTGCATAGTTCTCTGCGTTACCCAGAAAACACCACGTGGAGGTAACCATGCGACGCTTCCTTTATATAAAATGACATCAGGAAGTGAGAGAATTAGATTACATACATAAAATTTGGACACTAATTCTTTTGCGCTTAGAATTGAATAATCGAGTTGGGACCCATTAACTTTTCATATTTATGACACAATCAATGCTTGTGCCAAATTTCACGTTTCTATGACATTGGGAAGTGAGAGATTTAGATTATGTACGTAAAATTTGGACGCTAATTCTTTTGCGCTAGAATTGAATAATCGAGTTGGGACCCATTAGCTTTCCCTATTTATGACATAATCAATGCTCGTGCCAAATTTCACATTTCTATGACACCGGAAAGTGAAAAAATTACATTCCGTACGTAAAATTTCGGCACTATTTCTTTTGCGCATAGAATTGAATAATCGAGTTGGGACCCATTAGCTTTTCCTATTTATGACATAATCAATGCTCGTTCCAAATTTCTCGTTTCTATGACACCGGAAAGGGAGAAAATTACATTCCGCACGTAAAATTTGGACGCTAATTCTTTTGCGCATAGAATTGAATAATGGAGTTGGGACCCATTAGCTTTTCCTATTTATGACATAATCAATGCTCGTGCCAAATTTCCCGTTTCTATGACACCGGAAAGTGAAAAAATTACATTCCGCACGTAAAATTTCGACGCCAATTCTTTTGCGCTAGAATTGATTAATCGAGTTGGGACCCATTAGCTTTTCCTATTTATGACATAATCAATGCTCGTGCCAAATTTCACGTTTCTATGACACCGGAAAGGGAGAAAATTACATTCCGCACGTAAAATTTGGACGCCAATTCTTTTGCGCTAGAATTGAATAATGGAGTTGGGACCTATGAACTTTTCCTATTTCTGACATAATCAATGCTCGTGCCAAATTTCAAGTTTCTATGACACCGGAAAGGGAGAAAATTAGATTCCGTACGTAAAATTTGGACACTAATTCTTTTGCGCATAGAATTGAATAATCGAGTTAGGACCCATTGCCTTTTCTTATTTATGACATAATCAATGCTCCTGCCAAATTTCACGTTTCTATGACACCGGAAAGTGAGAAAATTAGATTCCGTACGTAAAATTTGGACGCTAATTCTTTTGTGCATAGAATTGAATAATCTAGTTGGGACCCATTAGCTTTTCCTATTTATGACATAATCAATGCCCGTGCCAAATTTGAAGTTTTTATGACATTGGGAACTGAGAGATTTAGATTATGTACGTTAAATTTCGACGCCAATTCTTTTGCGCTAGAATTGAATAATCGAGTTGGGACCCAATTACTTTTCCTATTTTGGAGATAATCTATGCTTGCGCAAAAATTCATGTTTCTTTGACATCGGGAAGTTGGAGAACTTTTGGCCAGTCAGTGAGTCAGTGAGTCAGTGAGGGCTTTCGTCTTTATATATATAGATAGGGACTCCCTACAGGCAAGGTACCTTGACGCGCTTAGTGAGCTGATGTATCTTGGCCAAAAGCCAACTAATGCCTTGCATTTATTATCTATTATTCACATGCAGTGTGGCTTTAAAACGCCAGGGGGAGCCCAGGGTGGCAGTACCAATGTGGTTAACTTTTTAAAGTGCAGAGAAATCCTCCAAACTATTATGGCGTCGTTAATTAGGTTGCTGGTCTGCATGGTGCACTACATGTATCAGAAGGTCTGACAATTTGTGTCCACTCTTTGTGGGAGTACACACCAAGCAGTCATGCCACTTTATATTAAGAGGCTGTGTGAGTGGCTGTCTCATCGGTGCCCTCACAGGTGTAATTGGCTCCCTCATTTGGTAGTCTGCTACCTGCATGATGAGAGGATGCAGCTATATGCCCTCCTTAGTCAGTAAGTATATGGCCATTTTCTGTGTTCGTATATTAGGGAAATTCATCCCTCCATTATTCCGTGGTTGTCTAAGAATGTTAAAAGGGATTCTGCACCTTCCTTCCTTCCAGATGAATGTTCTCAAGAGATAGTTTATCCTTTTTTCATCTGCAGGGGTAAGGTACACTGGGAGGGTGTGAAATGTATATATAGAAGACAAGGGAATTCGACCATCTTAAGCAGATGGCATCTGCCTATATATGAGAGTGTGAGTTTTCTCCACTTTGATATAGTCTGCTCTAGGGCTGTTATTTATGGTTTGATGTTTGCATTGTATATTTCACACATTTTTTTTAGGTATACGAATCCCCAGATAGGTGATGAAGCATGTTCGCCATTGGAAGAGGTATTGATGGGTCCAGCATGGCCTTCGGGAACCTTTTGTCAATGGGGACTCTTGTTTTTCTAAATTGAGGGCACATCCTGAAAGTAGGCCTAGATTTTAGAGGTCTTGGAGAATTTTCTGGGAGGGCACGGGCAATGCATGTGAGCACATCATCCGCAAATGCAGCTATAGACATATTGGGGTGGTGTGAGCAGGATGGCCTATCAAGAGGAGTTGGTTGGAGATGATACAGTAGGGGATCTAAAGAGAGGTTAAAAAGAAGGGGAGAAAGAGGGCAGCCCTGTCTTGTGCCCCTGAACATATCTATCAGTTGCATGTTGTGTTCATTTATCGTCAGGGTGGTTGAGGCATTAGTTTGGATATAATCAATAAAATTACAGAAATTTGGGCCAAAGTGCCTTTTTTGTAGGGAGAGTTGTAGGAAGGGCCATGACACTTTGCGAAATGCTTTTTCCGCATCCAGGCTCATCAATAGCTTCTGCGGGTCCAGTGGGTGTTTGGCCTCGATCGTTGCGGCTATCGCCGCTCAAACATTTTTGGTAGAGTGTCTATTATTTATGAAGCCCCTCTGGAAGGGGTGGAGAAGTTGTGGACACAGGATTTGCAGTCGGTTGGCTATCAGTTTTGTGAGGAATTTATAGTCACTGTTTAGTAGGAAAATTGGACAGTATGACTGTGTTTGAGTTCTGTTTTTATTTGGTTTTAGTATTAGGATAGTTCTTGAATTTAGTAGAATGTCTACTTGTATGTCCTGAGCATAGATTTTATTGTATAGCCTGGTTAGGACCGGGACTATGTCCAGCTGCATCAGTTTATAATATTCGTTACCATATACATCCGGGCCAGGGGTTATATTGTTTGGTCATGCTATGATCACTACTGTTTCAGAGAATGGTTCCTCTAAAAAGGCTGTTTGTACATCCGTGAGTTAAGGCAATATTAAAGAGTCTTGCCACTCCTGCATTTTGCCCATATCTTTGGGGGGTGCTCTATATAGGTCTTCAAAATAGTCACGTAAGATATTTTCCAGTTTCTTCTAGTTTGAAGTTGTGATACTTGTTGTTGGGTCAGTGAGGGACAAGATAGATTTGTTTTTAGACTGTGCCTTTGCTAAGCGGGCCAATAAGCGACCCGGTCTGTTGGCCTACCGGTAATATTTATTTTGGTCCATTTTTGTGAGCCAAAGGGCCTGACTTTGGACATAGGATTCTAGAATATGTCTTGTGTGGTTATGTGTACTTGTTCTGTCGGTTTTGAGCTGTAAACAAGTTGCGTTGCAACTTGGAGAATTGTTGTCTGATTTGCTTTCGTTTGCTTGAGGTGTAATTTATTATGTGGCCCCACATGACCGCCTTTGAAGCTGCCCAGAAGAGGCCTGTCTCCTGTATCATCGAGATAATTTGCCCAATGTATTTTCAGATAGTTCACAAAATCCTCTGACTGATAAAGATATGTCGGGAAGGACCATAATCTAGTTTTCCTCTGTGTTTCTTTGCCTTGGAGTTTCTAAATTAATGATTCAGATAGAAGGAAACAGTCTATTCTGGAAAAACTCTGATGAGCCGCTGTGTGTGTGTGTAACATGCCAAGTGTCACAGAGAGTGTGTGTCTCCATAAGATGAAGTGATGTGTGGGGATCAGGATGGATGTAGCGGAGCTGTGTATGTGATGTGTGGGGATCAGGATGGATGTAGCGGAGCTGTGTGTATGTGATGTGTGGGGATCAGGATGGATGTAGCGGAGCTGTGTGTATGTGATGTGTGGGGATCAGGATGGATGTAGCGGAGCTGTGTGTATGTGATGTGTGGGGATCAGGATGGATGTAGCGGAGCTGTGTGTATGTGATGTGTGGGGATCAGGATGGATGTAGCGGAGCTGTGTGTATGTGATGTGTGGGGTTCAGGATGGATGTAGCGGAGCTGTGTGTATGTGATGTGTGGGGTTCAGGATGGATGTAGCGGAGCTGTGTTTGTGACGTGTGGAGGATCAGGATGGATGTAGCGGAGCTGTGTGTATGTGATGTGTGGGGTTCAGGATGGATGTAGCGGAGCTGTGTTTGTGACGTGTGGAGGATCAGGATGGATGTAGCAGTGTTGTGTGTGCAGTGTGTGGGGGTCAGGATGGATGTCCGGCCATCCCTGCAGTGACAGTGTCGGGACCTGTGGATGAGAGCAGAGAAGCAGTAAATGCAGTAAAACGAGGTATGTACCATGTACTGCATGTAATCTTGTATGTTTAGGTAGTATACATTATACCAGCTGTACATATAATTATGTACAGGACATATCCAGGTTACATCAGTATCACTGTATTCAGGGGATGTATATCTCCTGTATATAGGGATATGGAACATACTGGGTATCTCCTGTATATAATTATATATGTATTACTGGTATAAGCTGTAATAGCCATTAAAAGTGGCAATTTGGGTTGGATATGCAAAAAACACTTCTTATATTAGTTACGCTGAGCTATTTCAATTGCTCTTCTTTGACTGTCTTTTTTTCAAACAGCTGAAAGTTTGCAACTATGGCAAATAAATCTAATATGGAATGGGGGTTCAATAATTATGATTGCAACTGTAAATAACCCCTCCCCCCCCCCCCCCCCAAAAAAAAGCACTTGTAAAAAGAAATCCTCATAAAAAATACATATTTTTTTAAAACCTTTTTTAAAGAAATGAAATGCCAGAAAAAGACTGTCTGAGGGCATTAGCTTAAGGCCGCTCTCACACAGGTGTTGTATTGTCATTGTGCAGTGCGCACACAATTTTCCCATGCACGACATGTAATGCCAATAGCCCATTGATTTGTATTGGATCACTCACACCAGCGTTTTTTTCGCACGCGTATTACTTACGCTTTAAAATAAATAGCAGTATGTACTATCTTGGCACGTATTGCATACTCACACACACCAAGATAGTGCATGGGGATTGGCGGCAGCAGCAAATACACATGCCATTGCCTACTTGCTGTGTGAGTGCAAGAGATTCTCCCGCACAGGGTCGTGTGAGCCCAGCCTAAAGCTTATACCGTAGAAAACCTGGGATCTGCTTGAAGTGTTAATAAGGCATTTACAGAGATGTAATTCACTTTTTTCTTCTTCTACATGAATAAATTATTTGATTAGTATAATACAACGAGGAGAACGGGATAAATGTACTCGTAATGGCTATTTATGAGAAATAATGCAGTAAACAAAAGTAATTGCTAATGTTCTAGAAGCTAGAATAATGAAAGACACATTATGCAGTTAAGGGATCAATAACTTTTTATATGGCAGTTGGCAAACCAGTTTTACCTTTTAACATTAGATCGTTAGGTCTTTTGGAGACAACCTTATAAGAGAACTGCAAGTAAATGTAAACCGAGAACAGTGCAAAATTTGGGAGTAGCTAAGTTTGTAAAGTTATAGAAAATGGTGGTTTTCTCATTTATTTCGGTAATTTGATGGCTGGCATATGTATGGGTACTGTTATAGCATAAAGCATTTATTACATGTCCAGGGGATATCAGACTGGTTATGTTGCCTAGAGCATGATGTGAGCAGTGCAGGCACGCCAGGAGAACTCCCAACAGGTCCCGTTAGTCCCTCTCTTTCCAAGTTGCTGCTTCTACCTCTGCTGCACTGATTGTCTTGCTGGTTTCTGGGCTGCTGGTTGTGTTGGATCATGGTTCCTGTTGTGGGAGAGTAGAGGAGAAGCGGACAAGTGGTAATAGCTAAGGCTGTGATAAGGGCCAATGGGGGCTGTAAAGAAATTAATAAATGTCGCTTATCAAAAATAGTATATATGCTTATCAATCTATTTTAGCAAAAAGAATATTTTAGCAATATATTGTATGTGTAACAGAAGTCATGACTGATTTTGAGGAAGTAACCTGTGGTTTCTGTCTACACTGAAGGTCTACGTCTGATCTAAGTGGAATCAGGAAGTTCTAAGGCCAGATGTCTCGGGATGTAGCAAGACAGGGCCTAACCGCAAAGAGTTTTCATCTCTCTCTGTCTAAAGTTAAATGTCTAAAAGTCATATGAAATCAGCAATTTCTTAAAGATGTGTTTGTCTGAGTCATATATCACACGTCTAAAGTTTATTGAATAATTATGTCATTGTAAGATATAGAAGTCATGTGTTTTTATCAGATGAATGTATGTATCATGAGGTTATTCCCTGTTTAGCCACACGTCCCGTCCTGCGAGAGGGGCTGGCTATAAAAGCCAAGAGATACAGACAATAAAATAGAGTCACTTGTTTCAAACCATATACTGTGTGTATAGGTCTGTGCATGGTCTCTCAAAGGAGCGCTCCTCCTGCTTAGGTCAATTTGGAACCGACAACATAACTGACCAGTCTGTTTGAACAAATTAACCCTCGACAGTTCTTGGCGTCCAACTAGGGGGCGGGGCTTACCTTTACGGGACATCGCAACCAGTAGACTGAAACAAACTCCTGGCCCGTTGACGTGGATACTGGATTCGGAGACCCCAGACTAAAACACCGGTGTAACAGGTAAGAGCTTATCTTACTATTATACAGTCTGGATTCTTTTGATCTGTGTGTCTCTAACGGACTAGAGGTATGTTGTTGCCTGTTTCCTATATTTTCTGCCCCGTCCATATTTTAGAGTGAATAAGTTCATTTAACTGTCCTAGACGGAAGAACTCACTCATTGGGACTTAAAGAGTCATGTTGTCTGTATTGGAGATTGAAATAATTGTTATTGTTATAGTCTCATTTCTGGCAGTCATATTCTTACTCTGGATCTGTTATAATATTACTAAAAGTTCCCTAAGAGGCGAAGTCTGGTCTCCCCTGAATCCTAGTGTTTGAAGTTGACCACGTTTTAGTTCTGTAAATCTATTCCGGGACAGGGAACTGTGTGTTCCCAGATAGTCTCAGTGATTATCTTAGTTTACTGTGTGAAATATATGTCCTGTATACTTAGTGAAGAATAGTTGGAAGTGGTCAAGATGGGGTCTGAACAATCTAAGATATATCAGACTCCTATTGAGATAATTAAAGATAGAGAAGGGGAGGACATTTGCAGACAAGCCTATAAAGTTTACAAACGTATAGGCCTTAAGAAGGCGGGAACATTCAATTATGAATTTTGGTCACAATATGAGGATAAGCATAGAAAGGAAATAAGAAAAAAGGGTTTGGAAAAAGGCATGAAGGCTATTCTGGACTGCTCTAAAACAGCAGAAGACGAACACTGGGACTCCGAGTCCCGAGGCGAGGGCATTTTAGTTTATTGTCCTATGCCCCGGCCACCAATAGACGTTCCCATGGAAACCCCTACGGTTCCATTAGTCTCTCCTGTCGTCCCGGCCGTTCCACCAATGTCTCCTAATAATCCCTTTAATTCTCTGTATCCCAATTTGCCACCCTTGCCTCCTACGTATCCACAGGCTACTGCCCAGATGGATACACCTCCCTACAGCCCTCAATCAGGATCCCCGGGCCCTGAAGTAAATAGAGGTCCGGCTTGGGACTGTCCACGTTGTGGTCAACAGAATGCCTGTTTTAAAGAACTCTGTACAGTATGTGGGACTCCACGTCCCAGGGATCAGTGTAGACAACCGATTCCCTTATTCCCAGTTACAACCTCCACTACCCATTATAGAGAACCAAACAGACCGAGTCCACCATTGGGCACGGTCAGACAAGAGGACACTGACAGACCATCGTCTTCTAATGACAGACCTACGGACGCACATAGACCAACTCCCGGGTCTACAGTCACTACATGGCGACCCTGGAGCGCCACAGACCAGATGGCACTGTGTCAGCAACTGCCCGATCCCCAGACAGAGCCAGCAGCTTTCCATAGAAAGTTGGAAGTCATACAGAAAAACTACTCTGCCACTTGGACAGATATGGAATGTCTTATGAATGTAAAATGTCCTCTGGGCCTTTACAATAGTATTGCTCAATTTTGTGGTCTTGAAGATCGCCCAGATGACCCCCAGACATTACTTAGTGGTACTCAATATGTTGACAAGGTTAAGACCTGGTTTAAGGATAAAGCCCAAGAGAGACGTACAGCCCTAACCCAGTGTAGACAGAACAAGGGCGAGTCTATTGAATGTTACTTTGGCCGTTTAGAGGAAGTTGGCAGAGATCTGGGTTTATATGATTGTCCAAAAGCAATACGTAATGCTGCTTTTTGTGAAGCCTTTATGCAAGGAATAGATAAGCGCCTGTCTGAACGCGTTAAAGCATGTACCCCCGATTGGCGACAGGCCAAACCGCGTGATCTATATAAGAAAGCTGTAGGATTTGTCATGGATACAGAAGACCACGCAAAGTGTGTTATGGTTAAACATTACACCATGGAGGGGGACACAGTCCGACTTAACGACCCCAGGCGGGAGACCCGTAAGTGTTATAACTGCGGGAAGACTGGACACTTGGCCCGTAATTGTAGAGCCCCTAAACGCCCTAGACAGAACACGTCAGACGAAAGGGGGCAACAGGGAAGTACGGCCAATACCACATCATCCCGCCCACAGGGAAATAACGGGTATACCAATTACCAATGAAGGTCTGGCACTCCTTCCCCCGTGTCCCTTATAGTTACTGACGCACGTGGGCCACAAATTTTTCAGCCTCTAAAAATCCAGGGGAAGGAGGTGCCCTTTTTAATTGACACAGGGGCTACTAAATCATGTGTCAGTACCTCACAAGTCAACGATCTTAGTATTCCCCTCTCAGACTCCATAGCCATAGCCGTTGGAGTGTCCGGTGAACCAACACCCATGCGTGAGACCGAGCCCATAGAAGTCTCCTTTCAAGGGTCACGAGTCCTCACTCGCTTCCTGGTGTCACCCGCTGGGGATTGCATCATGGGAACCGATGTGATGGGACCCCTGGGGTGCTGTATTCAGCTCCATCCTTCCGGTGAGGCTCATGTCAGTACCTCTGCGGCCGACCACCAAGTATTCTGTCTCATGGCAGCAGACTTGGTCACTCCGCCTCCTTCTTGTACTGTATATGTGTTGACCCCAGAAGATACACAGGTTCTCTCAGCAGGTAGCCATAATAAAGGTAAAGGCACACACCCGAGGGGACTCCTTGGAAAGCAGAGGCAACGAGAAGGCAGACGGAGCAGCAAAGGCTGCAGCCCTGCTGGACTGGAGGGCACCCGTGTGCAGAGTTCAGACCAGGTCCTGCCCAGCGGAGGAGGATCCTGATCCCCCTGCCAAGGACCAGACCCTCTCTGTCCCACCACAGAAGGAGGTGGACCTACTCCCCTCAGGGCAAGAGCAGGAGCGCTGGGCAAGTGCAGGGGCAGTAAAAGGAAATGAAGGTTGGATGATGGGTTTCCGTATGTGTTTACCTGCGGCTGCCTATCCTAGTATGGCCCTTTTGGCTCATGGAAAGGTGCACGCTTCTCGTAATGCCATGGTAGCCCTGGTGGAGAAAATGTGGTACGCTCCGGGATTTGACAGGATGGCAAAGGCATACGTCAAGGCTTGTGAAATCTGTGCACTACACAACCCCGGTCAAGTAGTAAAGACCCCTCGGAAGTGCACTCCGCGACCTTTGTACCCCTTCCAGAGACTACAGATAGATTACATCCAGCTGCCCAGATCAGGAAGGTATGAGTATGTCCTGGTATGCATTGACCTCTTTTCTGGGTGGGCTGAGGCCTACCCGGTCACGAAGGCCACTGCCCAGGCCACTGCAAAGAAACTTGTGTCAGAGTTAGTGTGCAGATTTGGGGTACCAGAGACCATTGAGAGCGACCGTGGTACTCACTTCACTGGTGAGGTAATGAAGGAAGTCATGTCCGCCTTAGGAGTAGAGCAGGCCTTTCACACCCCCTATCATCCGCAGAGCTCCGGAAAAGTAGAAAGACTCAATGGCACCCTCAAACTTAAGATACAGAAAGCCATGGTTGAAACAGGAAAACCTTGGCCCGAGTGCCTACCTCTGGCCCTCTACTCAGTACGAACCACACCAAATAGGAAAACAGGACTGTCTCCTTATGAGATTCTCTTTGGCTCCGTGCCCAGGTTAGGACTGTATCACCCCCAAGCTCTATCCCTGGGTCATGATAAAGTTACTTCCTTTGTGCAGGATTTATGCCAAAAGCTAAAAATAACACACGACCTAGTCTTCTCTTCTATTCCAGACCCTGATAGTTTGGAAGGATCCCACTCTCTGAATCCCGGAGATTGGGTGGTGGTAAAGAGACACGTCAGAAAGACTTTGGAACCTTGCTTTGACGGACCATACCAAGTGCTGTTAACCACTCCCACCTCGGTCAAGCTAGAAGGCAAACCCACTTGGATCCATGCCTCACACTGCAAGAAAGTTCCAACGCCTCAGCACCACGAGGGGGGTGGAGAGTAAGCCCAACCCAGGGTGGGGGAGGAGGATGGCAACCTGGACACCAGCATTGATAGTCTGGATAGGTGTATTATTTACCCTTTGTTTTCTTGGACTACTCTCTTTTCGGGACAATTCTTCATCAACTGTCGATGTAAGAAGAAGATGGACTGTTTGGGCGGAAGGACACCCCAACATGTGGGAATACTTTGCAAAAGACGTACTGAATATTTCCCACATGTGCATGCCCAACCTTCGGAGTGGGGAAGATATTTTACGGACTTGCTTACTGTCTATCCCCACTCCAATAAAGACACTTCGCGATATATATTCAATAGTGCATAACGATAGTGATGTGGAAGAGAGCAATGTTTTCCAGGAGAATACCTTTCTTAATGTATATGAATATTGTTCCATTGTGATGCGGTCAAACATACACTTTATGTTTCACATAAATGATGAGATTTGTTTAGATTCATGAAAACAATAATACATTTTAAAAAGTCAGATGTCGGCTGTGATCTTGGGACTTGTTCCGATCGCCATATTTGGGGTCAGGAAGGAATTTTTCCCCTTTTATACAAGGATAATTGGCTTTTTCCTAAAAGGGTTTTCGCCTTCCTCTGGATCAACTCAGCCTCAAAATTCCCCATAATTGTCATTCCTGTGTGTGACTTCCTGATGTCCAAAATGGGGGAATGATAAGGGCCAATGGGGGCTGTAAAGAAATTAATAAATGTCGCTTATCAAAAATAGTATATATGCTTATCAATCTATTTTAGCAAAAAGAATATTTTAGCAATATATTGTATGTGTAACAGAAGTCATGACTGATTTTGAGGAAGTAACCTGTGGTTTCTGTCTACACTGAAGGTCTACGTCTGATCTAAGTGGAATCAGGAAGTTCTAAGGCCAGATGTCTCGGGATGTAGCAAGACAGGGCCTAACCGCAAAGAGTTTTCATCTCTCTCTGTCTAAAGTTAAATGTCTAAAAGTCATATGAAATCAGCAATTTCTTAAAGATGTGTTTGTCTGAGTCATATATCACACGTCTAAAGTTTATTGAATAATTATGTCATTGTAAGATATAGAAGTCATGTGTTTTTATCAGATGAATGTATGTATCATGAGGTTATTCCCTGTTTAGCCACACGTCCCGTCCTGCGAGAGGGGCTGGCTATAAAAGCCAAGAGATACAGACAATAAAATAGAGTCACTTGTTTCAAACCATATACTGTGTGTATAGGTCTGTGCATGGTCTCTCAAAGGAGCGCTCCTCCTGCTTAGGTCAATTTGGAACCGACAACATAACTGACCAGTCTGTTTGAACAAATTAACCCTCGACAGCTGGTTTGCTGAGAGGTTGGCTGACGCTAATTAAAGCTGCGATGACAAGGAGGAGAGAAGCCATTGCGCTTCAGGATGGTGATCAGGAGCAGACATATGCAAACGCTACACAATGGTAGGAACATTGAGTGAGCATTGAGTATTGAGTGAGGTGAACGCGTGGAATGAACAGAACATTCTGATAACTCTGATCACTTTACCAAAGCAGTGAATAGGTAGCAGTTTGTTCGCTCAACTCCTCCTGCAACCGTGGTAAGAAATGCTCAAGAAAAAATTGCAGCTGTTTTTGCCTCCTCTGATGCAACTTTTAATACGTAATCTCACTCCTTAATTGGGAAGGGTAAGCATGGCCCTGTTTTATATGCTTAATCTGCTTTACCACCCTCTGTAAATACCATAATACTATTATGTAGGCTAACCATCAATAAGAGATGCTATAATTGTCTTAATTCCTAAACTCGGAAAGGATTTCTCTCTTCTTGATTCTTATCTTGCAATACCTTTATTGACCACTGATGTGAAAATTCTGCTGAAGGTACTTATGAACAGATTACTGATTTATCCCCTTAACGACACAGGGGATGCATGTTTTTATGTCCCATGTTTTTTTAAAGCCCACTTAGGCAGGACGTAAAAAGGGAATGGGGCCTTCACTTAGGGGTTAAATAGACAGATGTTTTCTTATTATTTACAGCAATTCCCAATAAAGTTCAGAGAAATGGGAAAAAGACTTGAACCAAATTAGCGATGATAAATGGGCCACAGAATTTGATATGATTCCAATAATATCTCTTTCTAAAAGTCAACGGGTATCTATATTGGATTTAGTGCATAGAGCTTTTCTTACTCCATTAAAGATGTTTAATATGGCTATTAGATTACAGTCAGACTGCTCGAAATCTAATATGGATGGTGCAGATTTAATGCATGTGTTCTGGGTCTGTGTAGAATTAAATGAATTTTGGAATGGAGTGTTAGAAATAATTAAGAAAATATATTTTTTCGAAATTGGTTTTAATACCAGATTTTGTATACTGGGTAATGCAGATGGGATGGTCACACTCAGAACGGCACCGAAGCTGGTTACTGCTCGTTGGATGCAGCCTTCTGCCCTGACAGAGGGAGATTTTATTGCAAATATAAGAGAGGTGAGGTTGTATCTTTGGGAAGGGGGATATATATAAAAAAGAGGTTTTGAAGTTTAGGGGATTTAGACTGGGCTAGGGGGAGAGTGGAGAAGAGTGAGTTCGTATTGTTCTTTTTTAAGTAGGTTTGGTTGGGGACGGGGGAGGGTATGATCTGTTTAAATATAATTATGGTTCAATGCACTGTTTGGGTTGGGTAATTTTATGCCTTATGTATATTACTTTTATGTATATATTAATGCATAGAAATTATGTGGTACTATATTACTATTATAACTTTAACCAAAATCTGATAAAAAAAAATAAATACGAGATCAGCTGGGACCTGACCATTAGGGTCCTCACTGTAACCAGAATTTTGCTACCCTTCCTAGCTATGATCTTGCTGATGGTGGGCACAGGGCACTATGGTCCCTATTCTAGCTATTGGGGGGGGGTGCCCCACTGATCTAGCGTTTTTCACCTATCCAGAAGCTTCAGGATTGAATATTCCATGCAATCTTTGGGGCAGATATAATGATTTGGGCGAGTTTATGTTATGGTTATTGCTGGGCTGGACCTTCTGTTTGAGCTACATTTCTCCAGGGGTAAACAAAACAAAAAGGGAGACTAGCTGCTGGGTAGCACTATTATTTGTTTATTATGTGGCCCTAGAATGTGACAGTCTTTCTAGGAGCACAGCTATTTGAAATAATTCAACAGCATGATGTGTATGACTAGCTTTTGGTACCTGGCCGTGGAACACAGGATTGTCTTGTTATTATGAGGGATTATTTTAGATTTTTGGGCATGCATCTGAATAATTTGCTATGGCAGGTGCTTCTATGAGTATTCTCCCGAATGTCAGCTAATCATTATTGTGGCTCACAAAAGTAAGTGAGTCTGTGCCATCTCTGGTATAGAATATGACCAGGCATCTCTATAAAACGACTAGGGAACATTGTTGCACATAGTTTTTGAATTATTTGTATTAAAAGACAAAATGAATGAGCATTTGTTTTGTACAAAAATACATTTGCTGTACCCAACTGTTAGTCTGTTCAGAGACTTTACAGAAAACAGAGAAAACTACATCTGCAGAAGGTCACTTTGAGTTCTAGATAACTGATAACAAACCTCCCATAGTCTTTGTATACATGTACTTCATTTGATAGTATGCTGTCTACTTTGTTCTTCTTTCTGACAGTTCTAATTCACAGCAAAGGAACAGCCTTGTTAATTATCTGGTTAAACTGAGGAGCCACAAAGCCAGTAACTCAGATACAGCAAAGAAAACACAGTTCTTGACTAATCACAATGTAAAAGTAACATTATTAGCTGCATTAAACAACTTACATCGATTACTATAATTGAGTTTGCCACTTTAAGTTGTACACTTCTTACATAAAATGGCATTTAGAAGATATACCAAAAACAGATTTAATCTTTAATATACAGAAACAGCTCCCTTATACATGAGCAGTAAGACACAATGTCAGAGGCTTAAAGTGTTTTTTTTAAGATATCTGATGTATCCTCAGCATAGATCAACAGTTGATCAGGGTATTATTGTATCTTGACACCACCAGGAACCACTGGTGGAGTCAAGATTCACAGGGGGGTGATGCCCCCTGTACGTGATTGGCTGGAGAGCTGGCTGGGCTGCAGGTTCTGACAGCCCTGTAAGGTTGGCCTCCAGCCGAATGGTTTTTCATAGCACAGAGCGGCCCCCACTGCAGCCGCAGGTACAAAGGTCTTCCATGGCGGCGCCCCAGAAGCTGGCACTCCCCTCAGTGCTAAAGCGCTGAGCGGGGTCAACAGCAGAGATGCCACACTGCCGGAGCGGCAGCGCCACAGCCACAGGTGGTGGAGGACAGAGGGGAGCCTGACAGCACTGCCCTGTACAATCCCCCAAGAGCGGACGCAGCACCGCCGGCAGAGGCAGTGGCACTGCCAGCAGAGGTGGCGGCAAGCAGCGTGAGCGGCAGCACCAGCGTAGGCCATGGCACAGCAACAGCGGACCCCAAGGCTGATGGAGCGGGGCAAGTGGGAGAACAGTAGCCGGCCATTGGCTGAGCACAGCCGGGTGGGGTGGGGGAGTAGTATGACAGTACTCACAGCAGCCAGGTGACCAAGGGCAAGCCAAGCATCTGAGGAGGCCTCAGTGAATAGAGGCAGGAGTGGAAATAATGGCCTTGCAAGCACCTTCCAGGACCTGCACCTATTCAGCCAATCAGGAGCTAGGGGTGTGCCAGGGGTGTTCCTCCATTGAAGCCCTTTCAAACCCCTAGCTTCCAGTGGCATCAAGATACAATAATACCATTGATGGCCTGGGTACACTGCTTGGGACCCCAGGCCAATCAGTTGATCTGGCTCCCGCTGACATTGCCACAATTAAACAGAGGTCAGAGTGGAAGTCGTTGTTCTGCCCCCTGTGTAGTGGCTGGTGCTTGCAACTGCAAGCGCAGCTCCCATTGATTTCAATGAGAGCTGCTCCTGCAGTTACAAAAGCCGGCCACTACATAGGAGGCGGAACAACGACTTCTGCTCTGACCCCTGTGTATTTCTGGCGCTGTCAGCAGGCGCCCGATCCACTAATTGGTTGGGGTCCCAAGTGATGTACCCCAGCCGATCAACTATTGATGTCCTTTCCTCAGGATAAGTCATCAATAGTATTTTCCCTGGAAAACTCCTTTACCTTGAAGGTCCTGGGCCCCAAAGCAAAATCTGCCATCTGCCTTTTATATATTATTTTCACTACTATCTTCTTGGTGTGAGTGTGGCTGCTACATTATCTCTGTATCCTGTATAGGACTCCCCTATCCACCATGTGCCAGCTATTGTACCTTCTCATCTGACAGGTGAGCTTTGGTGTAGGCATGACTGTAAGGAAACGTAAGGGTTTGAACCCCTTTTGATGTGCCTGCCTATACATGAGTAGACATCTATACATTCTTGTGTATGTTCAAGGACCTTCAGAGACAGAGGTCACATGATTATTTGCTGTGATTTTGTGGCTGTGGAGTGAAAAGGACCATTGATGCTGCCCACAGAAAGGTTTTGGAACTTGCTAGGACTAAGCCATGTCACAGGTGATGTTACAGCAGCCATGTTGGCCATATAATTGATTACACCGGCAAAGAGGGGAGCAGGCACAGCAGCAATTGAAGCCTAACAGTGATGTGGCAGCCTCTGTTTCTGAGAGGGTGACGTGAGCACTGTCCCATACTGGAAAGCAGTGCAGGAAGGGGCCCTGATGACTGAGGGATTAACTGGATGATGAAAGAGCCTGACAACCATGGGCCAAAGATGCAAACTGCCAGAAAGAAGGCCCTGTGACCTGGGGACCAAAACCGGTATCATGCCATGGGAAACGAAAGGGAGTCTCCCTTCTCACAGGGGACTCAGTCCCTGAAATAGCAAACATCACCATGAACCTGGATTCGACAATGGTGCCGTGAACCCAGATGCGACAAAGCTGCAGGATACATAAGACCGGTCAAACAACAGTCTCTAATGTGTGCAGACTAAACAATGACAGACTTGCATATACAACTGTGGGAGTATCTCCCCAAAAGGGACTGTGATATGGGAAAGTTGGTATATTTGATGCTTATCAAAATGTGATGTGTAGATGTGATATACTGTGATGGGTGAACTAGGCCGTTTGAGGTAGCAGAGCTGTGCATCAGTAAGAGATGTGAGACAAAAATCTACAAGAAATATCTGTTTGCACCTATAGTGCATTGAAACTACAGTGACGTGGATTTCCTGAATTGGTGATTTACTCTGGCATCTATGATGGTTGAGGCTGCAATGTTGCTATAATGCATACCTTCGAGAATATAGTAGGGAGTGAAAATGTAAGTATGGAGTACTATGAGAACAGTGGTTAGTCATGGGTGAAAGTTCGAAGTGCCTTGTCCCGCCGAAGTGATACACTGATAAGAAAATGTGGATAAATACATTGGGAGTGTGAATTGTTAATATTATGTAACGTGTAAGTACAAAAAGCCCTCCTATGGAATAAAAAGTTAATCTTAAACTCCATGCAGTAAAGTTGATATTTTTGTAAAAAAAATGCTGCTTTTACCTCCGTCGTTACCGTCATGCTATACACAACACCACCACCTGCTTCACGACTGCTACCTCTGTGTCCCACTTAGCTACTCCCCTGCCATTTGTACATTCTATGTATCATTAAAAAACAGACACCAAGAAGCATTGTAACAATTATATACCTTTAGATCAGTTTCAAACAACTGTATAACTGGTGCATTCAGAACAATCACTTGTATTATGGGTGCATAATGTGCTTATGGGAAACTGGCCTAATGTTATTTGACCAAGGTGTTTAGAAACCTGCTTTAATTCTTTGAAAAAAAATGACATTTAAAACAGGACTCATTAAAAGATTGACTTAATAAGCAATCCGAGCCAGCTCTTCTATTAGGCCTTGATGTGGAAAAGGTTATTGATCGCCCTTATGTTTGAAATACTGCAGTCCCCTGGCATCTCAGGTTCTTTCCTGACAGTCATTTATGCTTTTTTTCCTCTCGTACAGCTGCAGTCAAACTTCAACATTCTGTTTCCCGCACCGGCTTTATCTCCAATGGCACCAGACAGGGTTGTTCTCTATCCCCTCTTTTCGTTGCCTTATCTACAGAATCCTTAGCAGCTAAGATACACCAACACCCCCATATTGAAAGGGTTCAGATCCGGGATCGAGAGTTTAAAATCTCTTTTTTTTTTTCTAACAACATCTTGCTCACAATAACAAACTTGCATACTCCTTTTCCCATGGGGGAATACGTAGTTGTACTTAGGATACTGTACTATTATATGATAGTGTATTCCATCTTGGGCTGCCCAGCATTCCTATGCTAAGTGGACAGAAATTGAGAAGCTTTGAATTGCTCCGATGCATCCTAACTTGCTCCTGTGGTCTCGCAACCTCCCCTTTCCCTGCCAACCTTCTTGGGCCTATGCGCTTTCACGAAGGATATTTGGATCTACCGTAGTATAACAGATACTTCTCTCTGGCATTTAAGCACTAATTCATGATTTCTTTCCTTTACAACCCTCTCATGCCAGAGAGCTTAAAGAGATTGTACCAAGATTACAAGTTATCTACTATCCATAGAATAGTGGATAACTTGCTGATTGGTGGGAGTCTCACTGCTGATGCAGCGTCTGAGGAGCAGGCCCACAGCCAAGGAGATGGTGGGGTAGATAAGGGCCTTGTCACAGTGGCACTCCCATCCCCTTCCTTGGGGGTAGTTCGGGACCCGTCAAAGTTACTGCTGGGGGAGTCACAGGAAAAATGTAATCGGCGGGTACCTGCAATATTCTTGTCACTTGTGATGTCACCATTCAGTTCCTCTGCGGTGAATCTCGGTGAAGTAATTAACTTAGTCCATACACAGGGACACTTTCTGGACAACCTGGGAACGGTCGGTAATGTCCGTTTACTGTAACTTCAGAAAGTTTCAATGTGTAACAGTAGTTTGGCACAAATTACACTTCCAGAAGCTGGAGTGACAGGGAGGACTTCTTGGAGTAATCCGGACAATCCACAGTCCCAGTTATCTTTGTGATCCTGCTCCCGGCGACTCTTTCTCTCCAACATTCTACCGGTAAACACTCATGCTTCTGGTGTTTTCTCTCTCTCTAGCAGTGGTCCTTCTTCCTTTCGCTCTCAGTGCTTAGTGGTAGCACTGGCACATCCTGGGTAGGGTAAGCCCAGGCCAAGCAGAATGGAGTCGCTCAGCTTCCTCCATCTTCCACACACAGACTGATCAATCTCTGTGGGGTTCACTCACTAACTTGCTCATTTGCTGACTCTTGCAAGACCAACTCAAACTGGCATGTCCCGCTTTTTGCAAGCATTCCAAGAACTCTTTGCACTGTACCTTGCACCTTGACATATATATCACAAGGTCACGTGACACACATGATACATTTCCAGACATTAACCCATTCAGTGCTGCAGAGATGCAATACACATACCAAATGCACACTACAATTAAGACACCGACAAGTCAATTGCACGAGACAGACATACAAAATTATGGAGAGGCCCCACTGGTTCTGGGCCACTACACTGAGACCCCCCCACCAATCTGGAGAACAGGACTCCCATGTCCTATTCTGTCTGTTACTGCGGGGTTTGCGTCCCCTCCCACAGTGACATCAGCATGAGGGGAGCACAGGTCAAGCATGTATGGTCAAGCTTTCCATTCATTTCAAGAGGGCTGACCAAAATACCTGAGCAAGTTCCACTTGGGTATCTCGGCAGAACCTTTGAAAGAGAATGAAGCACTGGTGCACTTGCATGACCAGTGCTCCATTCAGTCTCCTCCTCACTGTGAGCGGGTTCAGTAACCCTGCAGTAAAGACGACAGGAGACACAGGATCCCTGATCTTGAGAATGGTGGGGATCTGATCAGCAAGTTGGATAGGGGATAATTTGCAAATCTTTTTACCACCCCTTTTAACCACTGGGTTTGTGCACACCTGGTCAGCTGCAGGGATCTTCCACTTGGCAGATTTGGTTGACCCTGTATCTTGGAAATTTAGGTCTTTCAAATACCTGACACAGTCCCAGCATCTTTTGCCTACTGTGCCTGCACTATCACCAAATGTGACATTATATAGTCTAATTTTTTGGCTCCTCCAGGGTCTCTTCCTCATCTGTTTTTGAAAGAATTTAGAGAGGCGGGGTGTCTACAAAGGGCCTAATATTGGCAATCTACCAAATCTTGCTGACTCCAGTGGAGCCTCCAACTTTGCTAAATATATGGTAAAATGGGAAACAATTATGGGGTGACCCATTTCCCAGGGACTGTGGAATTTTGGAATAGGACTGTGAAATATTCTATTTTCATGACCTACTGTCAGGGAAATTCTCCGTACAGCACCAATCAGGCCTACCCCAATGCCCTGTTGCTGGCGGTAAAGAAGAAACACCACACACGGAGGTCTGGTATAGTTCCTCACACGGGGACATAACTGCGCACTTTATTACAGATTACATGGAGTCTTATACATTTTGGTCACGTCACTAGGAATGGGTAATGTTCTCATTGGCTCAAATCCACCGCATAACCATATATGTGAAGTCCGCGTTTACGCCTGAGGCAGTGATAGTTATATACGTAGTTGACCAGTCGCTATCTAGATACGGCGCTTCTGGGAAAACAGCCAAGCATGTGGCCTTCGTGTCCGGTTCTGTATCATCTCTGAATTTCTGGACACATCTCTCTCAGCCTTGCAAAGCTTTGGAATATCTGATATAAGGCTACATATTAAAGTTTTCTCATTTTAGCATTGAATAGAACTTGCATACAGGTATAAAAGCATAAAAAACATATGGCAATATATACATATACCCTCACACTACAAGGAAAACCAGAAAAAAATCTTAATGCACTGGTACCACACCCCAGCTCTCCTGCACACTAATGTTTCTATTCCTTCTACTTCTTGGCAAGGCCAGTCAGCTACAGACACGCTATTCCATATCTCCCTGGAGTGCCCCCTCATTTCACCCTATTGAAAAAATAGTAATGGAGGATCTCTTTTTATCCTAGCATCCCCTTGGATCCTCTTACCCATTCACTTGGCACTTCTCCCAGGTACCTCAATAAGGCTTCTACCAGGCTGCTTCTTCTTCTTGTCTGCTTGGCAACTAAGTTGCTCATAGCGCAGTCTTGGAAACAAACAGCGGCACAATCCTGTATTGCCTTACATGCCAGGCTGTGTGAGATCTACTCTCTGTAATATCTTACAGCCTCACTTAACAATACTTTGGAGAGGTTTGAGGCTACCTGGGACAACTTAAATATCCTTGCCTCAAAGTACGGCCCTTGTGGATACACACCCTTACAGGAATGGACAAGGCAGGAATACCCTCCCCATTCTCATACTTCCTTTTCTGTAATTTCTACCATTTTTTGTTTTAGTCTTGCCTTGTTTATTGATTGCTTATATATAGTGCTACAGTTAAGGCCTCATGTCCACGGGCAAAATTGAAATGTGGAATCCGCGCGGGTTACCCACGCGGATGATCCACAGTTCAATAAGCCCATAGACATGCATTGGGCATCCACAGGTAATTAAACACCTGTGGATATCATTTTATCCCGGCGTGCGGATCACACGTGCGGTCCCTGGCATCCTAAGCGCATTCCGCTGTGCAGAAGAAGAAAGATCCAACCACGACTAAGGAGACCCTCGCTGCATCCGAACAAGTGAGTTAATGTATTTTTTGGCCTCATGTCTGCGGGCACGGCTGGAATCCGCTGCGGGATTCTGCCCTGGGCAACCGTGTGTGCCAGTAGACATGAGGCCTTAGTGCTTTTCCTTTTGTAATATTCTGTTGCACAACATTCATATTGTTACATGTATGATTTATCAGTTTGTCCTTGGTCAGTGTAATTCCAAGTTTTGCCATGTTTTGCTGTATTTTTGTTAAGACATATGAAGAATTTTTGTGAAATGCTTCTTTCTCTTTTTCTGACCTATTTTTATTCCACAGTTCTCCTCTTATTTCTGTATTCTGATTCTAAAGCTGGTCCAACACAGGCGTAAGATAACCGTGTGATACACGGTAATTCGCAGGCAATCAAATACGTTGCCTTATACTTGTTCACTTACATTTGCGTGTAAGAATTTCGTAATACATGAGCGCAAAAAAGAATACAGAATGTTCTATTTTGCCACGTTTTACGCGTGAGAGTCCATTGTTCTCTATGGGCGCATAATCAACACTGCCAATACGCAATTACAATACATATGGGCGCCGTATATATGCACTGTTGCAAAGCGACAGCGCAGGAAATAAAAATAAAAAAAAACAGGAAGACTGCACATGACGGCATGCATCACATGCAGCACAATCTCACTGCCATATGCTGTGATAGGCCAGCTCACAGCGGTAAAACCTTTTCTGACTCGCGCAGGGTTTTACGCATATGGCCAGGTGAGCTCAGCCTAGGTTGATTAGTGAATGGACGCTTCTGTCTTGTTTTTTCTTTGTGTTTTCCTTTTGAAAGATTTAATAGAAATTAAAATTATAAAACAGAATGCTAAGGCATACTCCTTTTCACATTCTGCTGCTTATGTAACGGGTGATCTACAAATGTAGATATATTACATAGCGTCAGTTTATTAGACAGCAGCTGCTTTGGAATATACAGTAAATTATATACACAAATTCTGCAATCAGCTCCAGCATGTACAGAGAAGCAGGCGCTTGCAGAGTAGCTGGAGGTTTGTCCTTGTGATCGGCTGCACAGACATGCCGGCTTTTATAGAACTAGATGTTATTAGATTCTGTTAGGGTATATTCACAAGACGTAAATTTCATGCAGATCTAAAGCCGAATCCGTACAAAATATGCCATCAAATCCATGGCAAAATCAATCTGCAATGTGACTCATTGATTGGAATGGGAAATGCGCCGTACCGTTTCGGCATGGATTTTTTTAACACATGGATTTCAAGTTCGCGCATGGAAAAAAAAAAGGAACGTTACTGCTGGACATGGATTCTGTGTCAAATCTGTGTTGGGAATTCGTGTGCAGATCTACAGATTTCTACCATGACTTTTGTGGTGGCACAAGAAAATCCAACGTGGATTCTACAAAGTGAATATAACCTATGGAGGATGAATTACGGAATAGTTGGTTTGGGGCATATTTCATCTCAGCGGTCTGTAATGAATTGGATAGAAAATTGATACCTGAGACCATATAAAAAAAAGACATTTCAGCAATGGTCCTATAGCAACAAGCTCCCCGATAGTCAAACGATTCTCTGGTAAGAACAGTAGAAGAGAAGAGTAAGGTAAAGGCCAAATGAAGGCACTGGTCCGGTGCTGAAACACGTTGCCGTTGACTCTCTTGATCTCCTAATTGTGTCAGTGAGCGCCTTACAGACGCCACTTCTCTTCTGCTCACATGTTACCAGGATGAATCTTTGTGATATAGCTTGGACCAAGGCCTAATTGTCGCCCATGGCATCCAGGATGCGAGCACTGATGCCAGGAGAATGGATGGTGATTAGAGATGAGCGAACGTACTCGTTTAGGGCGATTTCGCACTCGAGCACCGCTTTTTTCGAGTAACTGACTACTCGGGCAAAAAGATTCGGGGGGCGGCGTGGTGGAGCGGGGGGGTAGCAGTGGGGAACAGGGGGGAGCTCTCACCCCCCCACTCCCCTCTGCAACCCCCTGCTCACCCCCGGCGCCCCCTGAATCTTTTCGCCCGAGTAGTCAGTTACTCGAAAAAAAGCGGTGCTCGAATGCGAAATCGCCCTAAACGAGTACGTTCGCTCATCTCTAATGGTGATGCTGAGACATCTGATTAGCTGCCATGGTCACCTGACTTCCTCTGCAAACACAGACCGGGAGGGCCGTGGGTGCTGTTGTGCCGCTTATGGTGGGAGGGAAAGAGAGGTGAGTATTACTACGTTTTAGCTCATGGCCAGATGTTTAAAACATTTTTTGTGGAACAGCCTTTTTAAAGAAATGTATCATAGTGCTTATTGTACAATGCCGTAGTATCTTAGAGTAAGTTCACCAAAGGTAAAGCTACCGTTTAATAAATTACAAGCAGTAATCACATTTATTTAGAATATCAATAACCAGAGCCTTATGTCATATAGTGTTTAGCTTTCTATTAGCATGGAGAGTGCTTGCTTGAACAGTCTTTCTATTTCGTTCGTCTAGCACTTAAAAGACTGTCTATTCCCTAGAGCGTCTGTCTTTTCATTCTCTTTTGCTCTCAGATTTTCTGGAAAACTCCTCTTGCCTGGGGAGTAAGATGATAGCAGCATTTAACGAAGGAGCTTTATAAGACAAAGATCAGAGTGGTTTTTCTATACTGACTGTAACCTGCATGCAAATATGATAATACTAAGGAAATGCTTTAGTTGTACTAGTAAATGAGATGAATTTATAAATTGTATATTAGGGTTTGTTCTCACCTGCGTTAGGACTCCGTTAGGGTTTACTGTCTCCCGGTTTCATCTTTGAAGCAGAGAAATGGACTTAAAATGGAATTAAAATTTCAGTTTTTCCCCTTTGGTTTCAATGGGCTTAAAGAAAAGAAAAAAAAAAACAGCTTTCCATTTACTTGTGTTCCGTTTGGCTTCCATTTTTGTTAAATACCGCTGCAGACTGCTTCACGGACCAAGAAGTTAACAGGAAATCCACCCGCTCAAGCCTATGGAGCTAGGTGGAATATTTCACTGTTGGCTTCACTGTATATGTAAGAAAGTTGCTCAAAACTTTTAGGCCTCATGCACCCACGTGGATGATCGACAATTCAAGCCGCCCATAGGGTGACATGGGCGTCCGCAGCTTAATTAAAGCATGCAGATTTGTTTTGTGGACCTTCTGGTCCGGAAAACAAATTGCAACATGCTCCATTTTTCTGCAGATCCTGGGCGGACGGCTTCCATTGACTTCAATGGATTCTGCTGCGGGTTCCTGCATGTGCAATCCAATCTGCCCGTGAACATGAGGCCTTAGGCCTCTTTCACACAGGTGACAGCGATATCGCTGCTATGTACACACAATTTTGTAGCATCAGTGATGCTTTTTTGGGGGAGGGAAATGTGCATTGCGTCGCTGCTACCCACGATTTTCTCGTACGTTTTTTTTTATAGCGAGAAAGTTAATAAGACTTTCTAATGTTAAAATCGCATAGCACAAAAAAAGTTCATGCTATGCAATGTGATAAACAAGGAGGCTCCATAGGGAAACATGGACTACAAAACATAGCAATTCGCGGATGCATAGAGCATGCTGCGACTTTGTTGTCTCGCAATGTAGCAGCCTACAGAACATCACTTGTGTGGAAGAACCCATTGGACACTATGGGCTCCACATACATGCGATTTGTAGCGCTGTCACATCGCTACAAAATCGTGTGATTTTGTAACCCATGTGAAACCAGCCTTATTGTATATTCATTCCTGAGGAAGGGGAATTGTTTTAGTCTTCCCTCAAAATGTGTTTGGACCAATAAAGTTCTGGTATGTAGATATGGAAGTTTCCATTCTCTTCTATTGACTCGAATCTATCCTGGATGTCCTCGGGGAGTGCAGGTTACGATGTTCTCTCCCCTCTCCTTTCTGAGTGAGTTATTATTGAATTGCCAGCTACCTCTGACCATCAAATATCACCCTGTTTCTTCTACTCCACTTATTTTCCCTCCATGTCTTTCGAGCTGACATTAAGTGTTTTGGTCTGATGCACTAAAAGTATAGATGTGATCGAGAGATTTTAGTTTGACCATTTGAATTGCAATATTCTCTGTCTCCTAAAGGGGTTCTGCCAAGATGCACAAATCTTTTTAGAATGTGGGTCTCACAGCTAATTGTCCCGAATCCTGTTTTCCGCACCCCAAGCAACCATCTGATTTTGCTGGGAAAAGCAGCAGTCAACCTGACCTTTCCTTGTAGCAGCTGCTAGAGGGAAAATGTAGAATTACAGGAAGGCCATTCACACGAATGGCTGTAATGTGATAACAGGAAGGCAGAAAGCCTTCCAGGATAGGATCTCATACTATACCTATTGAAAAACTGACCAGATATGGGATTGACAAGGCAACTGTTAGGTGGATTCACAACTGGCTGAGTGATCATACTCAGAGAATGGTCATAAATGGCTGCACATCCAAATGGCAGAATGTATCAAGTGGGGTACCACAAGGCTCTGTCCTAGGCCCAGTGCTGTTCAACATTTTTATAAATGATCTGGAGGAGGAAATTGATGGGAAACTGATCAAATTTGCTGATGACACAAAGCTAGGAGGGATAGTTAATACTAGGGAAAAGAGAGAGGTCTTGTATCTGTGTGGCTGGCAATGAATGGAGTGGCCGTGTGCTTGCTCTGCCACAACTTCATTCATTTAATTGATGATTTCAGCTATTTCCAGCTAATCAGTTAAAATCAAAGGAGCAGTGCCCGAACATGCGCGCTCTCCTCCCATACAGAAACATGCTCCATATTGTGCCTCTTGGCCTCCTAGAAATTGCCTTTTTCCTTTTATTGAACAAACACTGTTGGCATTCATTATGACACAGCTTTCTTCTCCTGCCATTGCTATTGTGATGTCTTCACTCTTAAGGTGCCCATACACTTTCAATAGTTGCATATGTTTTCAGTAGTAGTAGTATACCACCCATGAGAACAAGAGGGAGTTAAAACTGAACATGCCAGATCCTTCTTTTCCATGACATCATTACAGGAAAGTCCAAAGTCCCTCCTACACGTGAGAAAGTCTCCCATTGAAATCGCCAGGTTCAGCCCTCTTTTCTCTCATGTATTTGTAAGGGACCACAGGAAGTGGGTTTGGAGCTTTCTTACTTTTCAAAGTCAATGTCAGCCTGACAGACATAGGACACGGGAGTCAATGCTGAACAAATAACGCTTTATTAACAGTAAAACAGGAAAATGGTAACTTATGACCTGGTGATTCGGGGTATCTCAGTCTGTCAAAGTTCAAGAGTCCATATGAATGGTTGTAGAGTCCTAGCCAGTTGACTGAGATCAGCAATAAATGATAATTGTCTCATAAACAGTCTTTAGGTTTGGTAGTGCAGGATATCTATAACAACTCTACGCCCAGATGACCAGGGATGACTTTCTTCCAGGCTCACTGCCACGGGTTCAGCATCAGAACAACTTGAAATTGATGTCACTATTCAGCACTCCTTTCCAATTTTATCAGAAGAAAACTGCCCATAGAACAATTGTTGCTACAACCCTGTACCATAAACCAGAAGAAACCCCTTTCTATCTCTGTCCACAGCTTAGTTGCTCTCTGCATAATTTGCGAGCTTCTCAATGGCTGTATCTCTTTCTCCCAGAAGCAGCCGTCCTTAGGAATATATCTGCGACATTGCAGTATACCAGGAGAGACTCCTGCTTCAACCTCCATCCTGCACCAAGCACCTCTCTCAACTACTTCCTGTCTCTTTTTCTGCCTCCTACTAACCCCTTAATGACACGGCCTATTTTGGCGTTGAGGACCAAGCGATTTTTTTGGTATTTTTCCATCTCCATTTTTCAAAAGCCATAACTTTTTTATTTTTCCGTGGACGCGGCCGTATAAGGGCTTGTTTTTTGCGTGGCGATCTGTAGTTTTTATCGGTGCCACTTTTGGGTATATAGACAATATCGTAAAATTTTTTTAATGATAACAGGGAGAGAAAACGCATCAATTCTGCCATAGATTTTTTATTTTTTTTTTACAGCGTTAATCATGCAGCATAAATGACACACTAAATTTTTTCTGCGGGTCGGTATGGTAACAACGATACCAAAATTGTTATTTTTTTTAGGTTTTTACACTTTTTTGCAATAAAACCCCCTTTTTTTTTGGAAATCTTTTTTTTTTCTCTATAGCTGCATTCAAAGTCATGTAACTTTTTTATTTTTCAATGTACGGAGCTCTTTAAGGGCTTATTTTTTGCGAGACAAGCTGTAGTTTTTATTGGTACCATTTTGGAAAATGTACAGATTTTTTGATCACTTTTATTGCATTTTTTGTGAGGCAAAATGCTAAAAATTAGTATTTTGCCTCTGTTTTTTTAGGGGGTTTTTTTACGCTTTTTGTCGTACAAAATAAAAAGCATGTTCAACTTTTTGTACACGTCGTTACGGACGCGTCAATATCCAATATGTGGGGTTTTAGTTTTTTTTCCCTTTTTTTATGCTAATATTAGAAAAAGCATAAAAAAGGGGTTTTTTTTTACATTTTTTCATTTACATTTTTCTTTTTTTTACACTTTTCTTTTCTTTTTTTTTATACTATTTGAGTCCCTCTGAGGGACTTACATCACTGTGCCTATGATCGCTGTCATAAGGCATGGCAGAGCTACTGCTCTGCCATGCCTTATCGCTTGTACAGCGATTATAGGCACAGGCAATACAGGACGCCAGTGTCTGGCGTCCTGTTGCCATGGTGACAGGCCGGGCTCTCGCGATTATATCGCGAGTTCCGGCCGGAGACACACAAGGATCGCGATCCCCCTGTGAACTCTTTCCCTGCCGCGATCTACTTAGATCGCGGCAGGGAAGGGGTTAACAGCGGCGGGCGCATCTCCGATGTCCCCCCGCTGTTGGAGCCGGCTCCCGCTGCGGGATATCGCGGGATCATATGTGATCCCGTGCTATCTCCAGGACGTACCGGTACGTCCTTTTGCGGGAAGTACCAGGCTCCCGGGACGTAACGGTATGTCCTGGAGCGGGACATAAAAACTTCATGTAGCAATAAAACAATCACAGAAACTGTATCCACCTTACATATATGGGGGCCTTCATACTGCATTCTATGAGCTGCATGATGTATTAACACTAGAGATGAGCGAGCGTACTCGGAAAAGCACTACTCGCTCGAGTAATTTGCTTTATCCGAGTATCGCTGTGCTCGTCCCTGAAGATTCGGGTGCCGCTGCGGCTGACAGGTGAGTCGCAGCGGGGAGCAGGGGAGAGCGGGCGGGAGAGAGGGAGGGAAAGATCTCCCCTCCATTCCTCCCCGCTCTCCCCTGCAGCTCCCCGCTCCGTGCCGGCACCCGAATCTTCAGGGACGAGCACAGCGATACTCGGATAAAGCAAATTACTCGAGCGAGTAGTGCTTTTCCGAGTACGCTCGCTCATCTCTAATTAACACATATTCCTGTTACTTAAATTTTGCTTTCAATGCAACCAAATATTCACAAGATGCTTACATAACAGTTGATTTACTTATTTGCAATTGTGACACTTATGGCCTTCTTCAATAAAATGCACTTATCAATTTTTAATTCAATCAAAAGACAAATGCAAATCCTGTGTAATAACCAAATGAATAGCACAATGCAATAACCTTTAGTTTCATTTAAGTGAATAAGTAACGTGCGTTGAAAATACAAACCGGAAAGCAGGGATAGCAGGCTCTTCCATGTACAATGCTTGCCATAACTTTGGCGCCCTTTACATTATACACATAATGTAAATATATATTTGTGATGCTGAAATTCTGAATAGTAGCCCAGACTTTTCATTACCCTGGAACCGTTTACCAGATGTAATGTAGAAGCTAAAATGTAATAATTAATACAGGGAGTGTTTAAAATATACAGTTAGAGAACACACATTATTGCTAATTTTTGGAGTTTTTCTTTAAAAAAATGGAAGACATTGAAATGGAGAAAAAAAGCAACATCAAATCAGTGCAGCCAACACTAAACATGCTAACAAATAATGTTACGGCACTGTATCTTATACCATGTTCAATCTAACAGGTGAAATTGACTGGTTAGAAAAACCAAGCAAGATCAGACATTACTGAAAGGTAATAATGAATTCTGTGTGTGTCTGAACTGTTCTAGATATTCTACTACACTTCAACCTTTTAATAGCAAAGAAAGCAACAAAAAACAAGACACAAGTCCACCAGAAAAATGGGGTTATTTCGGTTGATGAATTACTTGTCAACATTTGTCCATTTATATTCTGAATCATATGGACTCTGAACTTCATGGTTAAAAGCACCAAAGGCCTGGGTTTTAAATTCTTATTAAATCAGGTACATTTCATTGATGAATTATCAGGGCTTTAAACTTTCACTGCTGTGATTACAATTAGATGAATGCTGAACTCCATTAGCCCACCATCAGGGCTGATGGTGTTTTTGTTTGTTATTTTTATTCCTACCTCTTCTGTCTCTCTATACTAGCTAGTTATCAGCGTTTGGTTACACCTTTAGGCTCTTGTCTTTAGCGCATGCTGGCATATCTCATCTTTTGAGACATTATTTAGGCTTTTGATCATTAGCTCTAAGTAATAACTGGAAGTCTCCTGATGATCTAGTTTGGTACATTAGAGAAATGCGTTGAGTAGAGTACCTAATATTTAGGTTTAGTTATTTTTAGCAGAGCAATTAACATAATACCATGAACTGTATATACAGCAACAGGTTTATTCAATATTTAGATTAGAGTATCTGTTGGAAAGGTTCAGTTGTTTTAACAGATTTTACTTACTATATTATGAGTAACTTTATGAGCTGAATGTCCGTTTAATCAGGGGCGTAACTATAGAGGGTGCAGGGGATGTGGTTGCACCCGGGCCCAGGAGCTTTAGGGGGCCCATAAGGCCTCTCATCTCCATATAGGGAGCCCAGTACTATTAATAAAACATAATAATTAGGGGCCCTGCTACACATTTTGCATTGGGGCCCAAAAGCTTTAAAGGAGATGTCTCGAGGAAGCAGTGAATTTTTTTTTTTGACCAGTCCCCCCCATTAAGTACACATTACTAAGCCCCCCTGTAAATGACATTTCTAGCTGGTTCGTACTTACCGTTCCAGCGTTTCAGCAACTTATAAAAGTTTCCCCAAGATGGCCGCCAGCTCTTTTCCCGTCGCTCGCTGCAGCCCGACGTGCGCGCTCCCGAGACGCTGCCAGCTGTGTCTCCATGGCAACCAGACGCCCCGCAGCCGCCGACCGGACCCACCGCAGCCGCCGACCAGTCACCCACCGCCAGGCAGCAGGTAACCGGCGCAGCCCCCCCGGCGCAGCGACAGCCCCCCCCGGCCCAGCGCTAGTTCCCCCGGCCTAGCGACAGCCCCCCCCGACCCAGCGCTAGTTCCCCCGGTGCAGCGACAGCCCCCCCCCCGGCCCAGCGCTAGTTCCCCCGGCCCAACGACAGCCCCCCCCATCGCAGCGGCAGCCCCCCCGGCCCATGACTTACCAGGACAGCTGGACGGCGGGACAGCTGGGCGGCTTCTCCGGACAGCTCGGCAGCTCTGCACCTTCCTCTAACAGAGGATGGTACAGAATGGCCGCTCCAGCGCGCTCCCGAGCCGTGACAGCTCGTCTGCGCATGCGCAGAAGAGCTGTAGCGGGGAGCACACTGAAGCGGCTCGTGCTGAATGGAGAAGACCGGACTGCGCAAGCGCGTCTAAAAAAGCAAGCTGCCAGCGAATTTAGACGGAACCATGGAGACGAGGACGCCAGCAACGGAGCAGGTAAGTGAATAACTTCTGTATGGCTCATATTTAATGCACGATGCATATTACAAAGTGCATTAATATGGCCATACAGAAGTGTATAACCCCACTTGGTTTCGCGAGACAACCCCTTTAAGTTACACCTCTGCGTTTAATCGAACTGCATATACAGCAGCAAGTTTATTCAATAATTCAGTCGCTCAGCTGAGAACCTTTTGAGTATAAATAAGTGCAAGATTGTACTTGTCAAAAAGTGAATTACACATCTGCTGGTTTTCGCTTTGTTATGGGGAATCTGATTTACATCCTTTTTTAATTCTTTGATGAGGAGTATAAGGGACAATGTTTTATGTGATTTTTTTTTTTTTCTCATCCAGTAAGCTGGGTATTAATATGCCCTACTGCATTATGAAGATATTGATTATCTTTTTTTGGCTAGGGACATATTGGTAAAAACATTTTTGTCGAGAGATTAAAGTCATCTTATTTTTCCTTGTAGAGTGTTTGGCATTATTGCATTGGTGGGGATACCTTGATCTGGTGGGTCATTTAATTTCTTTTCAACCAATGTAATTTCCTCTAAACCCCCTTTCCTTTATATCCCAGTGATGCCGTATAGAACATTTTGATTTTTTTTAGTCCTTTATCACTTTTTAAGTATGTTTTTTGCACTTTTATATTATGTCTATTTTGTTATATTGGCCCATTTTTAATATTTCTTTTTATTTACCCGTTTAGGACCAGGGATTGTAAATTTACGGCCCCTGGTCCTGGGCTTAAAGTTTAGCCGTATGTAAAATTACGGCGGCGCTTTCAGCCTCCTGGCTCTGCAATCAATCAGAGGCAGGACGGGTTATCAGCGGTTAGTGACAGCTGATAACCCGGAGGAGAAGGCAGGAGGGGTTTTTAACCCTTTCTGCCTTCTGCTTCCCCAGGTACACAGTGCTCTATAAAGTGTAACTTTCACTACGGGAGTCGGGGGCGGGGGGTCATGTGACGACTGGGATTACCTGCTACAGCAGAGCTGGAGGGTCATACTAGACCCTGGCCAGCTCTGCCAGTGACTAATGTAACTACAGGGGTTGTTTTCTCCTGTAACTGGGGCTCCTATGGATGCCCCAGCTATAGTGGGATAGTGTCCAATAAAAAAAAAGATAGTAAAAAACATAATTACATACATGAGTAAAACAAAATTACAGAATAAAACAACAATGTATACATAAGAAAGAAAATAACCCAAAACTGACGCCAACCAAAAATGTCGCTATAAGCGCCCGGCATCAAGCATGCTTGATAAAGGCTAAATTGTATAGCCAAAACGCGTTGTTACTTGTAATAAAACAGCTACCTTGGAATCCTAGCAATACGAGCCTATCCTCTGCATTACTTCACGCCAACCAGGATTTTAGGGGTGTCAATTTCACTGACACCCCTACGTAGTAAGTTCCTTTCTGTTCCTTCTAAATACCAAACTACTGGAGCACCAGGGCTTTTTTCCTTGCACCCTATTCTCTCTTGCCCTCTCTGGTATTTTTTACCTAGAGCCACCCTGTTATGCTTTCCCCTCCTGGGATGTCATCTAGACCAGTAATTTGGATCAACATATGAGACTACCTGCCATCCTGGATCATTAGACGAACCGAGACCTTCTTTGCAGGGTCCGGTTACGTCTGGGGTGGGTCCCTTTCTATTTCTTTTCCAGTACCCCTTTGTTTTATTGTTTCTCTCTCCACCTCACATTGGAACGCCACTAATCTCACACCCTTTACCACTGACAATAGATGATGGTCATCCTCTCTGCGCAACAACTTCTGCAGAAATCCCACAGCATGGCTAGAAAATTATCCCATAGAAGTCAATGAACATCTGAAGTCTACATGTTCCAATGGTCCATATGTCTATAGTAAAGCAAGTCTCTGAATACTGCTAACAGCAGCTCAGCTTATCAGAATGTGAAACCCACAAAGCATTAACTTCAAGTAAAACGGTAAGAATGAACATTAGACCAGTGTAAGTAATTCATTTAGGCTAGGGCTCCATAGGGCCTGCATCGCTGGGATTCACGAGTGACTACAATGTTACTCTATGAAGAATTTTTGTGACTGTTGTGCAATGTATCGGCTTGGGCAAGCATTGAGGTTGCTTATGAGTCATGGTAATTCTGAAAAAAAAATGCACGGTAACAGGCTTGTTTTCAAATAAGTGGCTTGTAAGGAATGTGAAATGAACTGGTGAGACTGTTATTTTAAGTTGCATCAACTTTTACAATACCAATAAAAGCATGACAAAATACATAATTACCATTTTCTTCTATTACTTAGGAGTTAGAAACTCAAATTACAGTGTATTAAAGAAGTTTAGTTCAGTGTGATTGTTAAAATGTAGTAAAATATAAGAATTTGTAAATAATTCAAAATAATATCAATAATCCGCTAAATCTCTGTTAGTGTGATAAATAGCCCCTAGAAATAACAGTACATTTCCCAAGGCTTACACAAGTCTATGCAATCTAAATGTTTCATGGTGTTCGCCTCTTTGTATATGCATTAATTTGCTGACACGTGTTAGATCTTCTATACCCCTCAATTGTAAGTGCTTATAGTTTCTCATGGCACTAAAATAACAAACATATATTATTTAGAAAATAATATATCTACAGCAATTACATAGCACGGGCACATAGAGGGCTGTGGGAAGATATTTCTTCTATTGTGCTATTTTTGTGTCCTGTGCCTTTAATTGTTAAGTCTACTATGTGCACAATAGAGGTTATGTCCCTTGCTGAGACTTATAATGCCGCATGAAAATTTAGAAAAAGCAGGTGCAGTGGAAGACTTCAAAAATTATAGTGCTTGACTACAAGTTGGCACAATCTATGTAAAATGTCTTTTTATAGCTGAACTTTTATAAAGCGTATAATTACATAGCAAGGTCCCATTCAGTGAGTGTGTGAGGAGCTTATCGGGGATACTGCTGCTGATCAGCCGAGAGCAACAAGTTATTAATGAACGCCGAACAATTCTTGTTTGGACCAAAGAAAACCTTTTCTTGTGGTGGCAGATGGTGCAGTTATATTTACATCATGATGAATAATGCTAGCAGCAAAAGTGCTGTAATGAAAACATTGTATCAAATACAGAATCTATTCTACATGCCAGGAGCACTCAGGCAGCTCTATGGAAGGAATGTTGGCGAATTTGTTACCATGTGGAAATGTAGTGGATACAAGTATAGTAGAATAGCATTGCTAATACCCTGTTTCCCTGAAAATAAGACATACCCTGAAAATAAGACCTACCCTGAAAATAAGACATAGCATGATTTTCCAGAATTTTATTGAGGATGCAAAATGATTTTTCAGGCTTTTTGAGGATGCTTGAAATATAAGCCCTACTCCAAAATTAACAGTTAATTTAAAAAAGTCAGTTTAAATAGTGTCCAGGCAGCTATACATGTAAAAAAGTTAAACCTTTTTGAACAAAAAATTAATATAAGACACTGTCTTATTTTCGGGGAAACACGGTAGCTCATGTAATCTTTATACTTTAACCAGAGCCATATTAAGGGTTTCTAATTTATGGAACAGTCCATTTATTGTGGGTCTCCAACTAACGTGATGCCATCCACCACCATATATTGAGGGACGTTTAGTATAGCCTCAAGTCCTACCAGCTGGAATTTGCAGTTCGATGTGGAACATATTAGAGATGTAATAACAGACATACCTACCCACACTCACTTCCTTAAACTGATCCATAAGTGACTTATAGACTATATGTGCGCATTCTTAGGTGGGCAGTTTCATTCAGTTAGACTGCATTGTGAGAAGAGGGAAGAGATGTGCAATACGCACAGGACTCCACAGTGAATTTGCCAACCTTTTTTAATCCATTAAATGCAAAGTATTGCAGATAGCGTATCAGATCCTCATTTAACACATAAACACAGCAGCAGAACCAAGCTAGTTACATATATATGGTACTAGAACCAAGATCACAACATAAATACAGAATCAGAACTGAAGACAGACATAAATACTGTACCAGACCCAAGTAGAGTACATAAAGATAGTCTCAATACAGTATTTATATTCTATGCTTGGGTCTGGTAGTAAATACACAGTACATAAAAACTGTAACACAACAAAGCATAGTACATAATGACAGTACCAGAACCAAGCATAATTCATGAATACAGCACTAGAACCATGTACAGTACAAATATCAATTGCAAAGTTAATGTTTCTATAAAGGTTTGTATTAAGTGAAACTACAGCATCTAGTTTGACCTAAACAAAGTTAGGATATAATGGGAGTTGTTTTAGGAACTAGATTAGCACCCCACAATCTTTGCAGACCATACAGTGAATGCAGTACTGGTGAGGTGCGACATGGAAGGAGAATACACAATGACATTTAGTGATTCACAGATGACATAATCTCTGTTTTCTTCTCCTTCCGATCCACACCACAATGATGACTTCTCCCGGCCACAACTTGTCTTTGCAATATATCTTTGGATCCTTGCTTTTACATCATACCTCTGCATTTTATGGTAATACAAATTTTTCATAGTGTCATACACTGTCCCCCTGAAAATAATCGTACCAAATATTAACTGCTGCATATAATAGTGCTGCACATGCTGTGTCCCTTGAATATTAGTACTACATACATTGTGTTCCTGAATATAATAGTGCTACATACCCTGCGCTCATAAACATAATAGCAACACGTGATATGCCGTGTGAGGATGCAGACCCAGAACCTCTTGTGTCCTGGGCAATAAGCTCTTCATTCTGAGCTGCTACTGGTCATTCTGGACAGCTCCTGTGCTGAACGCATTGTCCTAGTTTAGCTCTGTCATTAGTTAACTGATTGCACTTGCTCTGTGGCATATCACAATTGTTGCTGCCCTATTTAATCGGAGCTTTGTACTTCCTGTGCCTGACTATGTTGGCTTGTCTTTGTCCTGATGGCCTTAAGGTCCCCATTATTCTGATATCTTTCTCCTGTGTACCAAACCCTGCATATATCTGAGGAAGGCTGACAGTATTCTGCAGCTAAGAGCTTAGCTTTATGACAGCCACGTTATATTATGCCCTTTACAACATGCTTTTTGCAGTAGCTACAACTAAGTGTATATGTCACAAGTGGTGGTGAAACAATAGGCTCAGGATGGCGCAGCAGACAGGCGTAGGCCAGATTCCTTTTTTTGTATAAAAATAACTTTACTGAACTAAGAATGGTATGCTATTTCCGCTCCATGAGAGGGTTCGGTATTTAATTGCTTGCATAAATTTTAACCAGCATTCCATGCTAGCAAAATGTCCTTCTTCAAGCTAGTACTGCATACTTCATTTCCATACATCCATGGCACACACTAACATCACGGTCTCAATGCACCATAGGTGTTACGATCGTGTGGGCAAACTAAGCACGGGGCCCACACGATCGTGACCAAAGGAGGACTGGGTATGTAGACAGGTTTCAAGCAACTGACCCTGCGCTACCAGGAGGTTGACCTGGCCCTACCTAAGCCGGGACATTGCCCCAATAAGGGCAGCTCAGTGGTCTTCAGATCTCGGCCCTAGCTGATCCTAGGAGCCACGCACCAGAACAGGATGCATTCACATGCCACATGACAGGGACTGAACAATAGGACACACAGAGCCAGAAAACACAGCATACAGCAGCCACAATGCAAACACTGATAGAGGATGATAAGCTGAATATAAATGCGAGGTGTTAGTTCGTACATTGGCCAATGAACTTAAACTGCAAGCCCCGGCAAGGCCCCTCGTATCTTGCAGTCCCTACACTAGCATGACACATCTACCAGAGGGCCCTAGGGGCCAACCTAGCGCAGAGATAGTAAACAAACTCAGCAGACCAAATTGACACAAAATAAATGTACAACCGGACAGGCACAGATCACACAGCAAGCTGCAACAGAAGACAGATAGCAGGTCAGACAGCAAACTGACACAAAACTGAAAGAATATAAATGTACACATGGACATGAACCAGCAAGACACAGATCACACAGCAAGCTTGGAACAGGACAGATACATCCAAACAGTACAAGACCAGCTTCAGACTGACAAGAGCTGGGTTTATATGTGCTAAAGGCTAAAGGGAATTGGCTGCTGGAGATTACCACACCCAGCCAGCTCAATTAACCCTCAACCACCTGTAGCCATTCTGCTAGGAAGCTTAGAACTACAGATCCCAGCAGCACACGTAATAATAGGTCTCTACATACAGACTGTCCTCTATTCATACTTTCAGAGTTACGCCTACTTAAGGACTTGGCGCACCGTAGGTGTGTAAGGTACATCACTTCCATATTATAGATTCTCTATATGCATAGCACCTCTGTGAAGGCCCTGCCATACCAGTACATACTCAACATTAACTGCTGCATAATCGGTAAATATCTTTAACATACTTAACCCCTGCATTGCCAGTGTACATATAAACCCATAACAACTATCACGTACATTTGTCATAGTTCACAAAGTCCATATGTGCGCACACTTAGTAATTTGAGACTGGTCTCACATGTCTAGCAGCTTTCGTCAGGTCCATTTTGCCATCATCTACTTCAGGACCAAGTCCCTGTGGTAAGAGAGCTTCCCTCTTCCACGTAGTCTGTGTCTTTTAATTTGCCCCGGTTATCTACCCCTTTCCTCGCTCTCTAATTCGCTGCTCCCCCTGCATGGGGACAGCATTCAGGTAACCATGTGAAATGGCTGCCGCTATATACTCTGCAAGTCTGTTGCTGGCCCTCTTACTGTCCAGTCCCTGTGTGTGTGTGCGGCCAAAGGAGCTCACACTGCTGTTTCTCTCCTGCTACCATAACACCCTAGTGACGCAGCTGAAATGCTACTTATCTGGCCAATATGGCCATTGTCACATCAGTGAATGGGCTCAGGTGGGGCAAAGCCCACCTCTATACACTTTACCCTATCATGTAGGCATCTCTTCTGGGAGGTGATGTGCTATACGCATCACTGCTCACATCATTCCAGGGGGGGGACACCTTTTCTTCAGCCTCTATGAGACCACCACAAAGTGGTGCTGCTCTGCACTCTTCATGTGCCCTTCTTTGCCTCCCCCCCCCAACTGTGGCTCTGGTCGGTGGAGGGGAGATTGCCATACAGCACTTGTCAGCAATTGCCAGTTTCCAGTCTGCTGTCCCTCCTGGATAGGTACCAGACCAGAGGGGTCAGGGCTTAACAAACAGAGCTCCCTGATGTTCTTAAAAGTAGTAGAGTCACTGCTAAAATGTTGGATTGCTGGCCGGAAATTAAATGGAATATAGTCAATGGGGGTCTGTTCAATGCTATTTGGTTTCATTGGAAGATGGAACCATTCGGCGAGGAGGTGCATTTTTCCTGCTACTCATATGGAACAGGTAAACAGAACTCCTGAACGCTGATGTGAATGAGCTCTAAGACTAGCATCCTTGATAACGCAAACCTTCCTTGCAAGTCTAGAAGTCAGTTCTTGTGCTGCACTAATTCTTTGAAATGTGCTACTCTGATAATCTCGTTAATTTCCAACATCCTCACACACATATTTTTAGGCTGTCCTGTAACACTTCATCATGCTCACATCACAGTATTCATGATACAGTTTATGCTTACTACCTATAACACACCTGTTTCACTTTGAACAAGCAGGAATGATCATGAGCCATGGTAGTTCCAATTTGCATCAAAATGTAATTCTATTTCAAACGCTTTGGGTAAGGCAATTCTGCATAATTAATTAGGGATTGTAAGTGGGCTTCATAGTGTTCCATTTTTGAACAGATGAATTCCCGTAATCGAAAAATGTTGTCAGTCAGGAATAAGAAGCTCCATTTGGTCCATTGTTTTTGTTTCTGTAGCACATGGACAGTTTAAATAATCCACTGATAATAATAAGCTCATTACAATGTTTGACGCTACTGAGACCCCCAACCAACAATATAGAGGTAACCTGGCAACAAATGTTTAATGCCCTATCAGCCTGTAACAGGGAAAAAGACACAATGGATCATCCAGTGATGAAGCCATTATTTGCCGCTGCTTTCTCATCTATTAGCTAGAGTAGAGCAGCTACAAAGAGCATCTCTCATACTGGAGGTCTCTCCGTGAACTGCCATCGTGCATTAAATATGAGCCATACTGAAGTTATACACTTACCCCCTCCGGTGCTGGCGTCCTCGTCTCCATGGCGCCGACTAACGCTGTCTTCTCCTTCCATTAGACGCGCTTGCGCTGTGCGGTCTTCTGCTCTGTTCAATGGGGCCGCTCCAGCGTGCTCGCGTCGCCGAGGTCATCTGCGCATGCGCAGACCAGCTCTCCGGCGCGAGCACGCCGGAGGGGCTGCATTGAACAGAACAGAAGACCGCACAGCGCAAGCGCGTCTAATGGAAGGAGAAGACAGCGTTAGTCGACGTCATGGAGACGAGGACGCCAGCACCAGAGGAGGTAAGTGTATAACTTCTGTATGGCTCATATTTAAAGGGGTTGTCCTGCGCCGAAACGTTTTTTTTTTTCTTTCAATAGCCCCCCCGTTCGGCGCGAGACAAACCCGATGCAGGGGTTAAAAAAGAAAACCGGAGAGTGATTACCTGAATCCCCGCGCTCCGGTGACTTCTTACTTACCTGGTGAAGATGGCCGCCGGGATCTTCACCCTCGGTGGACCGCAGGGCTTCTGTGCGGTCCATTGCCGATTCCAGCCTCCTGATTGGCTGGAATCGGCACGTGACGGGGCGGAGCTACAAGGAGCTGCTCTCCGGCACGAGCGGCCCCATTCAGAAAAGAAGACCGGACTGCGCAAGCGCGTCTAATCCGGCGATTAGACGCTGAAAATTAGACGGCACCATGGAGACGAGGACGCCAGCAACGGAACAGGTAAGTGAATAACTTCTGTATGGCTCATAATTAATGCACAATGTACATTACAAAGTGCATTAATATGGCCATACAGAAGTGTATACCCCCACTTGCTTTCGCGGGACAACCCCCTTTAATGCACGATGTATATTACAAAGTGCATTAATATGGCCATACAGAAGTGTATAACCCCACTTGCTGCCGCGGGACAACCCCTTTAATTGAATTCAGACCACACAGCAGACTTCAAAATTAATGTAGATTCCAAACCAGACTCTTTAAACTATTAAGAACCCAGGACCAGACCCCCAAATTTTATAAGCTATGCCATAACCCAAACTCATTCAAACACCAAGCCAAACTCTTAAATTAATTCACACCCCAGGATGAGACTCCAAAGTTAATTCAGACCCAAGATCCAAAAATTCAGACCCCAGACTAGACCCCTAAAGTAATTCAGAGTCTGAAACAAATTCTGAACCAAAACTGAACCTCTAAATTAATGAAGACCCCAAACCAGAGTTTTCAATTACTCAAGATCCAAGACTAGACCCTCTAAATTACTGTATTTTTCATCTATAAGACACACCGAACTATAGGATGCATTCCTGTTTTAGAGCTGGAAAATAGGTAAAAAATATTTTGAACTCACCCAGGGACAGCGCGGGGTTAGTGCCGGGCGATGGAGCAGAAGAAGCAGCAGCGATCTGAAAAAAACAGCTCTCCATGTCACAGTAGTGCTTGTGTGTGGCAGGAGAAAGGGAAGAAGGCGCTTGGTGGAGGCAGGGAGCAGCAGCAGTACCCACTGGCGCTCACCACCAATCAGCCGTACGTATGGGAGGCAGTGGGGAGCAGAGAAAATTTCTGACTGATTGCACATTTGTTTGTGCGATTTTGTGAGTTTAACGCACGACCGCGCTAACTAAATCACGGTCGCGCTAAAAATGGTAATTGCAATGAATTTTTTAGCACATTCACTTTATAAGACGCAGCAACTTTCCCCCCCCCCCCACACTTTTAGGGGATAAAAGTGTCTTATAGAGAGAAAAATACAGTAATTAAAGACCAAGACAAACCCCTAAATCCAGACCCCATACCACAAAATTAATTCATACTCCAGTTCAGACTAAAAACAATAAATTCAGGTCGCAGACTAGACCTCTCTTTACCTACCACTTCTTACTCCTAGCTTCTCTTCGCGCCTGACACTTGTATGCCAGGCCCTGAGGTGCCTGATATATATGCTGCACTGTAAGCAACCTAGCCTTTGGGGCCTGGTTGCAATTGGAACCACTGAAACCCCTAGCGCAATGCCACTGTATGTAATTAAGATAGTCCAACAGTTAAAATAGAATATTCACATTCAAAAATACCTTGTGCAAATGGCCATGTTGTTCCTGTCCAGACCTTGTTATCAGCAATAAGTATATAAATAAGGGTTCAGCAACAATCTCAATGTGTGCTATTCAAAATGCAGTATTTATCAAATGCAAGTCCTAAAATATAACAAACCTTTTAAAAAAGAATTCAGTTCATTTAACAGCTGTGGGTCCATCTCTTATCTTCTATTAAGCCACATCTGGTCCCCCATAGCAGGGGAAGTCTATAATATATGGACTGACCGGAATATTGTGGCTCAAATACAGAGGCCGGATTTGTTGGAAAAAGAAAAAATAGGAAATACTGTAGTTATAAAAAATTGAATCTGCAGCAGATCTTAACCTTTTCTGCAGTTTAGTCAGATAGTGAGTATCCTCAAAAGGGTTACCGATTCTATATGAGGGTATTAGAATTCAAAGGGTATTGTGCAACAATACTTGATTTGTTTTGCCTTGGGCTCTTACATTAGGTTCCATTCTTTCCCCAAGTCTTTTTCTTTCCAAACCTGGCCTGGATCTAACATGGTTGCCCATTATGGGCTTTTACCTGTATGGACAGCATGACTATAATGCTTGTCCTTCTGCATGTTAATCTTATTCTTTTAAATCAAGACCAATTCAGACTATAAAATAACACCCCTCATTAATTTCAACTTCATTGGTGTTGTTTATTTGATCATGTGTTGCACTTACAATGTACAATATGTAAATTATACCACTTCTCTACTCAAAGTTAGCATTTGGCATCATTTGTCAGTTGCATCTAATACAACAACTGTAAATATGGCTGTTGTGTCTAGATATTTTGTTCCGGTTTATGGGGGCAATATTTCTGTGTTTTCATTCCAGGGGATTGAAAAGATTTTTAGCCCTAAAAGGGGTGGTGGCTACAAACAAATTATTAAGTCATGAGGCAAAGTGGATTTTTGACTTACAAAGTCATATTCCTAGTAGTATGAATATTAGGCTGCATTCACACGAACGTATATCGGCTCGGTTTTCACGCCGAGCCGATATATGTCGTCCTCATGTGCAGGGGGGGAGGACGGAAGAGCCAGATGCAGGAACTGAGCTCCCGCCCCCTCTCTGCCTCCTCTCCACCCCTCTGCACTATTTGCAATGAGGAGAGGCGGGACGGGGTCGGGGCTAATTCACCCCACTTAGCCCCGCCCCCTCTCCCCATTGCAAATAGTGCAGAGGGGCGGAGAGGAGGCAGAGAGGGGGCAGGAGCTCATTTCCTGCTCCTGGCTCTCCCATCCTCCCCCTCCCCCTGCACACGAGGACAACGTGTATCGGCTCGGCGTGAAAACCGAGCCGATATACGTTCGTCTGAATGCAGCCTTAGACAAGAATACAACATTATTTCAGGCGTGACATTATGCAGATTTGTATTTCCTTGTTTTATTTTTAGTTTCTGCGATTGGTTAGTTGTTACCATGTGACTTGTATCCGGTGTGTATTTAAACAAGCTTGAAGCACTGTGAGGCTATACCATGATAAAGAACTTAATCCAAAATGCATAGCACATGCACCTTAATCTTATTATGATGTGACCGCATGTTTTAACTATTTTTTAATAAACCAGAGAATTTTATTGTTCGTCGCTTTGTTCTAGATTTTTTCTTCCTTTTGCATGCGGTGGATTCCTTGCCCTCTGGGAAAATTCTGTGCACTCAGCCTGGACAGTAGAGGATTTTAATTGGTGAACCGACTATTTGAACTCTTATTATGCGCATAAATAGACATCTATTATATACCGTTTACCCTTAAAGGGAACCTGTCACCTCCCTACAACACCATAAACTAAGTTATGGTGCTGTTACGGTGGGTGACGGGGAGCCTTGTTTTTTTTTATTTTTTTTTATACCCATCCGCTCCCTGGATCCTGCTCTATCACCCGTGGAAGTCCAAACAAAAATTGGTCTCTTTTCAGATTCCTGTGCGTGCGCTCTCCCATATTGGTATATGGAAGAGTATGCACACGGCAATCTGAAAAGAGCCATATTTTTATGTGGCGTGCGGACATAAGCTGGCGATGGCACGGGATTAGAGATGAGCCAGCACCTAAATGCTCGGGTCCGTGTTATTCGAGTTGAGCTTTTCGTAAAATTCGAAAGCTCTACTCGAGTAACAAATCCCATTGGCTACAATGGGAGACTCAAGCATTTTTGTATGTGGGATGCTGGGTCCCAAGCTTTTTTTTTTTCTTCTCTTTCTCTTTCGTTATCTCTCTCTCCCTCTCTCCCCTGCCTGCCAGACAAAAACAGGGAGGAGCCAAAACAGGCACGTCACAGCGGGAAGGAGCCAAAATCGGGGCGGGGTCGAACACTGCTTGATGCTCGTTCGAGTAACGAGCACCATCGAGTACACTAATACTCGAACGAGCATCAAGCTCGACAGAGTACGTTCGCTCAACTCTACACGGGATCCAGGGAGCCGATGGGTATATAAAATACATGACCTGGATCCCCATCACCCCCCTAACAGCACCAGAAATTAGTTTATAGTGCTGTGGGGGTATGACAGTTTACCTTTAACTAAAAAAAAACTTATCTTTTTTCTTATACTTTAGTTGTTGTTTTGTTGCACTCCAACTGTTACATCTTAATTTGCCTTTATTATTTAGGTAGCAATACTTCGATTTTTCCAATCATTACTTCAGCATATTCAATCTGCGGCTGTCTGGTTTTGGGCAACCACTTGTTCACTATCCATAGCTGAAGTTGAGTCAGTGCAGTGACATACAGACAAATTTCTGAATAGTCGCTCTGTGTAAGCCACAGTGCTTCACAGATCTACAGTACTGTCAAAAGTTTTAGGCAGGTGTGGAGAAAATGTTGCAAAGTAAGAATACTTTCAAACAGAGAAGTGTTACTAGTTTATTTTTTATCAATTAGCAAAATGCAAAGTAAATGAACAAAAGAGAAATTTAAATCAAAGCAATATTTGGTGTGACCGCTCTTTTCCTTGAAAACATCATCAATTCTTCTAGGTATATTTGCACACAGGTTTTGAAGGAACTCAGCAGGGAGGTTGTTCCAAATATCTTGGAGAACTAGCCACAGATCAGTGGATTTAGGCTTGCTCAAGTCCTTCTATTTCTTCATGGAAACTTAGCGCAGCAGCTAAGACGCATCATGCTTACTTCCCTTTGAAATCAGAAGTGCCATCTGCTCCCAGCTGGCAGAAACCAGTGGAACCCAGGATACCCATCTACTGTTCAGAAAAGTCTGTCCAGAAGGGGTCTTTGTAAAGCTATGGAAACAGTAAACAAACTGTGGCACAGAAAGTTATCCTAACTATTAAGTATCAAGTTAGGCTTGATACTTAATGCTTAATACTTGTCCACCCCCTGTGTGTATATACATTATCCCAATAAAACAATTACAATGCTCAAAATATATATTATTGTAATCATTAATATTAAAACAGTTCATTACATAAATACAGCACCAGTATCAAGATCAATAACAGGGTAAACTGTTTATCAGCCCCTGTGATTTAAGTTTGTACTTTCTAAAATGACATGAACAATGGTAAGGTATGATGGGACTTGTCAGTTCACAAACAAGATTACTACTACCCATTATCACTCTACAGACCATACAGAGACTACAGGCTGCCAGTAGCAGAATAAACAATGACCCTTTGACTCACACATGATGTCATCTCTAATTAGTATTGACGTTTTCTTCTCCATCCAGCCCAGACCGACATGATAAGTTGTCTTGGACACAACTTGTCCTTCAAAGGTTGCCACGCAAATGTCTTTGCTTTTTCATATCCGTAATCCCTATATTTAAGATAAACTTTTTAATAGTTCCACACATGATTTCCCCTATAACCTTGTACAATGCAACTCACAGAATTCCCTGAGTAATGAATAACAAGCTGCAATGAAAAATGACCCACACTGACCGCCTGTAGTAAATAAGGAGCCTTAATGTGTGCCTGTAGCAATAAATAGCCATACTGCCCACCTGTAGTAATAGATGTACTGTCCGAGTAGTAATAAATAGCCATACTGCCCACCTGTAGTAATAAATAGCCATACTGCCCACCTGTAGTAATAAATAGCCATACTGCCCACCTATAGAAATAAATAGATGTACTGTCCCAGTAGTAATAAATAGCTATACTTGTTTAACTGTAAAGCTACGATAATGTTGGGGTGCTATTCTTTGGCTTCATATATAAATGATGTATTAAGTCAAAGACCTAATGTATGCTTCCTTTACACATGGAACTATTGGACATCAAGCACTTGTTTACCTTGGAGGAGTAAGGTCCTAAACCACTTGACAATATAGTGTATACACCGAGGCCCATTCATTTGCGAAGAATATTTAAATTTTGGCAGCTTTGACTTGCCCTACTAAATGGGTTGCCTCTAGAGAGGAGCAAACATACTCGTTTAGGGCGATTTCGCAATCGAGTAGCGCTTTTTCCGAGGAACTGACTACTCGGGCGAAAAGATTCGGGGGGCGCCGGGGGTGAGCGGGGGGTTGCAGAGGGGAGTGTGGGGGGGAGAGAGAGTTCCCCACTGCTACCCCCCGCACCCCCCGAATTTTTCGCCCGAGTAGTCACTCGAAAAAAAGCGGTGCTCGATTGCGAAATCACCCTAAACGAGTACGCTCGCTCATCTCTAGTTGCCTCTTTTACAAGGATTGAACGTAAACTTGGCCCAAAGTGAAGTACCACATAGAAACAGTAAGGGTAAGGCCTTGTTCAGACGAGCATTTTTTCCCCCACACAAATGGCAGCGCAAAAAGATCGCCACTCGCGTGTGGAAAAATCGCTTGAACAAAGCTAAAGGTGTGATCTACATTCACGCATAATTTTTTTCGTTCACACGAACCGTGGTGTGTGCTGCGTGTTAATTCAGCTGCCATTGGAGTCAGTGGGAACTCCTGTGCAAAACGCACCAAAGATAGGTCAGGTGCTATCTTTTCACACAGCAGACCTTAGATGCGGTCATTGTAGCCACACATATCCTCTCTTTTGCAGGTGCGAGTATTTTGCGCATCTAAAAATCGTTCATGTGAACGCTTCAATAGGAAACCATTGGTTTTAAATGATGCGCAAAAAAAACCGCTTGTCTCGACGAGGCCTAAGTCTACACAAAACTAGGGTGAATTTGTGGCGATCCCACAGCAAAACCTACATGTGTTACATACGAATTTGGCTTTAGATTTTTCTGTGATATCACCGCGGGTTTCGCCCATGTACATTAAAGCGGTAAGATCTATTCTATACCACAAGTCTGCAGCAACTCTTTCACGTCTGAAGTTATTCTAAAAGTCTTTTTCTAGAGCCGATGACCAGGATCATGGTATGTTTTGCTTATATAAACTGCCGTATAACATCCTGTATAGCGTCCAATGTACACAGTATGTATCAAATCACTGTCTAAATCCCTTAGTCCCACAGCCTGTTTGCACCTTAATGGCCAACTAATTTTCAATTATTTTTTTTTTCATCATCGCATAAGTTTGTAATTTTTCAGTTGACATGGTCATATTGGGGCTTGTTTTTTGCTGGACATTTTGATCACTTTTTATTCTATTTTTTCTAGGGGGAAGATAACCAAAATCTGCAATTCTGGATGTTTTAAAAAAAAATTAATTCTGCAGGTCAGTATGATAACGTCAATATAGCAAATTTTTATAGCTTCTGTCAATGGTGCTATGAGTTTTTGTTGTTTTTTTGCAGGACAAGTTGTACTTTTTAATGGTAGCATTTGGTGATCCATATGACTTTTTGATCAATTTGGATTCTGTTTTTTCTGAGGTGAGATATGCAAAATTAGCCATTTTTGCCAAGATTTGTTATACTTCTTTTCACCGCATGTACAATGTGAGTCAAATATCATGATTACTTTTTCATATGGGTCATTACAAACGCAGTGATACCAAATTAGTGGTGACTTGTGGTTTGACTTTTTTTTTATTCATTATTTTTTTACATTTTTTACTTTTCTTAATTTCTATATTTTTTCCCACTAGGGGACTTGAATGTCATTATTTTTATACTTCTTATAATATACTGCAATGCTTCAGTATTATAGTGAATTAGGTGGTCCTATGAACCTCAGCTAGCCTCGTAGGCAACTGTAGAGGTCAGACCCAAAAGCCAATTTCTAACCTCTGGGTTTCATAACAACCCATCAGGATCACGTGGTGGAGTTCCAATGGAGAACTTTAACATGCCGCGAGGGTGTTAAACATGCCATGTAAGGGGTTAAACTGCAGGAATTGGTGGTTTCTCTGGTCCCTGCCATTGGAGTATGTGCTGAATAGTCATCAAGCAGCCCAAGCCCCTGCATACCAATGTCAGGCTCCTGGTGCAGCACCATAAAAAGGGGCATGCATCAGAATAAGGGCCCTTAAGGGCCGCCGTAAGAAGGCTTTTGGGAAGTCATTAAGGAATTAATATCAATATCTTTAATTAATGATTCTATACTTTGCAGTTACAGAATATGTACAGTAAAAAGGTCCACAAATATAGTTGCGTACCTGATGCAAGAATTTGTGAGTTGCCAAAGTTATTTTTTTATTGGAATTATCTTGCAAGGGCAATCATTTTCAGTGACCATAATATCCCAGTGGGTGGACTGCTTTGCTGCCATCCCAGTTAACAATTGTATAAATCTGGGTGTATTTTCTTTTCCCAAGCATTATGTAGATCACTCTGGTATTTGATGGTTTGTGTTTAATTGGTCTCTCCCTTGCCCCTTTTACTATTGTAAATAAAAGGGTTTAACAATGATGAATGATCCAGTCATATAGCTCTACACTGAATACTATGGCATAACAGTTTAGCAATGAATAAAAAAAATGTGTAAATCAAGTGGTTTAAGTATGAGAAACACCTCAAATATGCTTTCAGGATACATTGAAGAAGTGCATTTTGTATTGGTTGTTTGACTAATGACAGCCTATTGATTACAATGGCCCAGAAACTAGCAAGACAATCAGCGCAGAAGAGGTAGAAAAAGTGCCCTGTAAAGAGAGCCAAACTAACAGGACAGGTGGGAGTTCTCCTGGCGTGCTTCCACTGCTCACCTCACGCTCTAGGCCACCCCCCCAGTCTAACCTCATATTTATTACATGTCCAGTGGATATGTGATAAATGCTTCACGCTATAACTGTACCTGTATAAAATGTGCCTGCCCTCAAATTACCGAAATAAATGTGTAAACCCCCATGCTCCTGGAATTTAATATACTTAGCTACTTCAGAATTTTGCACCGTTCTCAGCTTATATTTACTAGCCGATCTCTTATAAGGTTGTCTCCAAATAGTGCGTATTTGCATACCATTTCAATGAGCCTTTCTGTATATTTTTTGCGTGTGCCAATACGCAGCATATTTTCACGACCGAAATGCACTTACGCCCATGTGAACGAGCCCTAATAGTAACCTCCATAGTGTCCGCAGTAGTAATAGTGACCCCATATTGGTCACTGTAGTAAGTTACCCACATAGTGGCCCCAATAATAACAATGTCCCCCACAGTGGCCCCAGTAGTATTAGTGATCCTTATAGTGATCCCATTAGTAAGTGAGCCTCCCCCATAGTGGCCCTAGTAGTAACAGTGTCCCCTATATTGGCCCCAATAGTAACAGTAACCCCCAGAGTGGCCCCAGTAGTAAGTGTCCCCTATATTGGCCTCAATAGTAACAGTGACCCCCATAGTAGACCCAGTAGTAACAGTGTCCCCTATATTGGCCCCAATAGTAATAGTGTAGGGATGCTGCCCAGCCAGAGGCAAATAGCAACCTCCACTATTGGCCTCTGGTCAGGCAGCATCCCTACAGACTTTACACTCACAGCTTCGGCACAGCGGTAGCAGCGACAGCCGCTGCTCAGTCTGTGACCGCTAACCTCTTACCTCGGCACAGACATCAGCGGTCAAAAAAAGTAAGCGCTCTCAGACTTTGCACTGCACCGCTGGACCAGAGCTGCAGGCAGGGTGAGTAGAATTCCTATAGAGGGGTTATCCAAGTAGCATACATCGCGATTAAAGACCAAGCGCTGCTCCGAGCTCTGTGTAGTGGCCAGGGCTCGTAATTGCAGGTGAGCTTCCATTGAAATCAAGGTTAATGCACAGCCAGTGGGCCACATAAAATGAGGCAGCGGGTTGGATTCAGCCCAAGGGCCTTGTGTTTGACGTGTGTGCTCTAAGTGCTCAGTGAAAGATCTAAGCATAAGACATGCTATCTTCTGTGTTTGAGGCATCACCATGGATTATAATATAATTATATGTAAAAAATTTTTGTTATATAATTAAATGATTGCTTTTAAGGTCATTCTATTATTTAGTAAAATATTACATATCTATGATTATATTATTGAAGATAAAGAGATTATTTGGGGAAAAAAAGGACAACCAAAGGAAATCATCATGGACTTGCTTTCCTTCCTGGGAAATCTCAATTTTAAAGAGAAACACATGAAGCAGTTGGTTGTATTTTGAAAAAAACATACAAGTTTATTACTGGACAGCACTAAATGACAACAAGTACATGCATTTTTCCATTTGCTGTTGTAAACAGAGTCTCATACACTCAACAAATGTCACGAGATTTACATTGACACGACTAAATTACATATTATACTCCATTAGACCGGGGCTACACTGCAACTTCATAAGCCCACGGAAGTGACGCTTCCAACATTGCACAACAATCTCATGCATGGAAATTGCAGACGCGACTAGAGTTGAGCGAGTATACTCCCTAAAGCCAATTACTCGAGCGAGCATTGCCTTTAGCGAGTACCTGCCCGCTCGAGACAAAAGGTTCGGGTGCCGGCGGCAGGCAGGGAGCTGCAGGGGAGAGCGGGGAGGAACGGAGGGGAGATCTCTCTCTCTTCCCCCTGCTCCCTCCTGCTGACTGCCGTTACTCACCGCTCCCCCACGCCGGCACCCGAACCTTCTGTCTCGAGCGGGGGAGATACTCGCTAAAGGCAATGTTCACTCGAGCAATTGCCTTTAGCGAGTATACTCACTCATCTCTAGACGCGACCATTAATTGAAGCTGTACAAAAGTTGCCATTAGCTGCAAATCTTGTGCAACACTTCACAGTAGGTAAAACTCAATGTAAATATGTTACAGTATATATCATTGACCATTAAGTTCTAGATGAAAAAAGTTGTGCAATTTTCGAGGGGCATGGCAGAAATCGCTGTGTAACCTGGGCCTGGAGAACATTACAAGAGATTTCAATTTGTAATAATAGAAGAAAAGCAATTCCGGTAGAAATAAACTTGGATTCGTCAAAAGCCTGTCATGCTCTGTTGTATCTGCACTGCTAATGCATTTTATCTGCATATACTCCTAACTTCCACAATGACCAGAGTGATAAGGTTCTGTTGAAGAACATGGTTTACGGTAAATCAGCATGTTCTGGCATAAGAGGCACAAGGAGGAATATTCTGCATGACTCATTGGCTTACTTTTAGACCAAGACATAGTGCCAGCTCTGACTTCTGGATTTTGCCATCCCTGTTGACATCACAATGGTTTAGCAGAATTTTACGGAATTTGTCAAGATCCACACCGCTGATACTCGGCTGCAAGCAAAAGATATGCAATATTATCACAATATTCCACTACAACTCTGAGACAGGCGATTATTCAGTCATATAGGAATAGGAAATGTAGATGTGCACAATAGTCACTATCAGTCAGGCTGGACCGATAGGCTAATTATCTCTCCTCTCCTGCACCCTTCATCAACTAATTTATGATCACTGCTAAAGAAGACAAACTTTGTTGTGATCACAAATTAGTTGATAAGAAAGTGCAGGAAAGAGAGCAGAGGGAAACTATGGGTCCTTTTCCACAGGGCGACCTGTCGGGCATAGATGCACAGATGTGTAAAAGCGGAGAAACAAGCATCGCTCTGTGAATGGGGATCGTTCCTGCCCACCCGCCTCCATTCACAGCAGAGGCGTAACTTGAAGCTTCTGGGCCCCGGTGCAATATCTGTCACAGGGCCCCCTACTATAATGCTTTTTTTTTATAGTACTGGGCTCCCAGTATAGAGAAGAGAGGCCTTATGGGCTTCCTAAGGCTCCTGGGCCCGGGTGCAACCACATCCCCTGCACCCTCTATAGTTACGCCCCTGATTCACAGTAAGCAGGCAGTCATTCAAAAATGAACCTCTCCCTGACCCCCTGCCTGTCCTCGCCACTGGCTCTAGTCTCCCTGTGATGTCACTTTACAGGACTCATCTGAAAGCATGGTCACCTAGACGTTGGTGGATGGGCCAATATACTTATACTATATACTAGTGGTTAGTATATACATTAGAGTTATGTATTTTTCTGATAAAAAATGTATATGTGTCATTGCCATGTGTTTGTGCTTGTACTTTACGGGCTTTAGTCAGCCTGAGCCAATCTACAAGCAAAGCAGCAGCCAATGACAGAGCTCAGCGATCATCGTTGAGTGCTGTCATTGGCTGCTACAGCAGGTTTACCGGATGTTACAGCAACCTGTACACAAAGACATTGCAGACTGGAGCTGGTGGCAGGATATGAGCATGGAGCAAGAAGTGAGTAAAATCTGATTTGTTATTTTAACACATGGAGGACCCAGTGACAAGGGTTTACTTTACTCAGAGAACCTCTTTAAGTTATAATCCAACTACATTTACTTGAAACATTATAGAAAATTCTAAATCTACAATAACGCTCCATCCACACGTAGTATATTTTCTGCGGTGGAAAATCTGCTGATAATTTTGGTGTGGATCAGCCTTAAAATCCACACCAAACTTTGCATCAAAATCTGTATATAACATATAAAATTGGTGCTGAAAATCCACAGCATAAATTGACGTGAGGCTGATCTTTTCTGTAGTGTGTCGATGAGCTTTCTGTGATTGTCCTCAGTTAAGAGAAACCAAGTAATCTTGTAGATATGATATCTTTTAATGGTTAACAAAAATAGATGATGTTATAGCAAGCTTTAGAACCTACTCAGGGTTCTTCCTCAGGCTTAAATGAAATAGATCCGAAGAGGCATATAGATATACACACACATGCATATAAAAAGTGACAGACATGGTGTGATTAATTTGCACTTAAAAGAATACCTGAAAAGAATGAGAGAGGATTAAATACTTAACTAGTCCACTGATAAGGGATGTGAAAGTTTTATGGTCTCTAAATTGGTGTTAGTAGTCACCAGGCCAGCATGTTATCTCTGCTCCAGATTTCCCATATTCTCAACTGATGCAAAAAGCCCCCTCCGAGGTTCATTCCAGTCTTGACATTGTCAACGATGGTTATAAACTTGTACTCCCAAATTCTTTATAACCATCTTTGACACTGTCAAGACTGGAATGAATCTCGAAGGGGGCTTTTTGCATCAGTGAAGAATATGAGACATCTAAAGCAGAGATAACACACTGGCCCGGTGACCCTCTAACACCAATTTAGAGACCACAAAACTTTCACATCGCTTATCAGTGGACTAATTAAAGAGGTTGTCTCGCAAAAGCAAGTGGGGTTGTACACTTCTGTATGGCCATATTAATGCACTTTTGTAATATACATCGTGCATTAAATATGAGCCATACAGAAGTTATTCACTTACCTTCCCTGCGCTGGCGTCCTCGTCTCCATGGCTCCGTCTAACTTCAGCGTCTAATCGCCCGATTAGACGCGCTTGCGCAGAAGGTTCTTCTGCCTTCGGGTCTGTCCGGCAGCAGCGGCGTTCTGGCTCCGCCCCCTTCTACGCGTCATCGCATAGCTCCGCCCCATCACGTGTGCCGATTCCAGCCAATCAGGAGGCTGGAATCGGCACACATGACGGGGGCGGAGCTACGCAATGATGCGTAGAAGGGGGCGGAGCCAGAACGCCGCTGCTGCCGGACAGATCCGAAGGCAGAAGAACCTTCTGCGCAAGCGCGTCTAATTGGGCGATTAGACGCTGAAGTTAGACGGAGCCATGGAGACGAGGACGCCAGCGCAGGGAAGGTACCGTATATACCGGCGTATAAGGCGACGGGGCGTATAAGACGACCCCCCAACTGTCACCTTATACGCCGGTATACAGTGGAGAAAAAAAAAATTCATTACTCACCTCCCCCGGCGTTCTGTCGCGCTCCGGCAGGATGTCGCTCGCTCCTCGTCCCCGGCGCAGCAGTGCTTTCTGAATGCGGGGCTTGAAATCCCCGCTTCCAGAAAGCTAATACACACGCCGGCAGCCAGTTACAGTCATTCAATGACATCATTGAATGGCTGTGATTGGCTAAAACACACGTGGCTTCAGCCAATCACACTATTCAATGACATCATTGAATGGCTGTGATTGGCTAAAACACACGTGCGCCTTCAGCCAATCACAGCCATTCAATGCTGTCATGGCTGCCGGCGTGTGTATTAGCTTTCTGGAAGCGGGGATTTCAAGCCCCGCATTCAGAAAGCAACGCTGCGCCGGGGACGAGGAGCGAGCGACATCCTGCCGGAGCGCGACAGAACGCCGGGGGAGGTGAGTAATGAATTTTTTTTTTACACTTTTTTTTTTTTTGAATTACCGGCGTATAAGACGACCCCCGACTGCAGAGCAGATTTTTCGGGGTTCAAAAGTCGTCTTATACGCCGGTATATACGGTAAGTGAATAACTTCTGTATGGCTCATATTTAATGCACGATGTATATTACAAAGTGCATTAATATGGCCATAGAGAAGTGCTTAACCCCACTTGCTTTCGCGAGACAACCCCTTTAAGTATCTACTTCTCTACTCATCCTGTTGTGGTATTCTTTTAAGTGCAAATTAATCACACCATGTCTGTGTTTTTTCATATTTATGTGTATATATACATATGCTTCTTAGAATCTATTCCATTAAGCCTGAGAATGAACCCTAAATAGGTTGAAAATCTCGCTATAACACCATGTATTTTTGTTAGCCATTAAAGGGTGTCATATCTACAAGATGACTTGGTTTCTCTTACTGAGAGCAATCACATTTTGCTCTACTGGCTAACACGGTACCAACCCTTTTTTGTTTTACCTCATGAGCTTTCTAACGCTTTCATCTACACTGATAGCACTGAAAATGCTGCAGATGTTCCCCAGCCAAAATATGCAACATTTCTGCTATATGTGAAAAAAACCCTCAAAAGATAACATTTTCAGGAGTGTTTTTCTAATTATAATGTAACTGTTAGGGGGTTAAGTGGCACATAACTTTGTTAGTGCCACTGCCACTTTGTTCTAGCAATTGGTGGGGGCCATAGCGATGTTGTGGTGGCAGTCTTAGTGAATTGCAAACAATAGAGACAACTATAATACCTAATTGGGCTCAACACAATCTCCGTCATTTGAATGCGGCACTTGATCTAAAAGAATTTGGGGACTGTTGTTGAGAAAAATACCTTCACTAGTTCCATCATGTCTTTAACAAATCCATCTACTTCAGGCCCTTCCAGGGCCCCTGTTTTGCTCTAGGAAAAAAACATATACATACATATGTCATTAATATATTATTAACCCAGAACTCTTTGACACACATGTATGTGAACTCAGCCAGTAAAACTATAGCTTGCTGGTTTTATGAATAATTGCATTATTGTAGAAAGGAAAACAAGTAGCACCTATGTCAAGTCTGTCCAATCAGTGCATTATGCGCCTTGATTTTCAAGCCCAGTCTGTTTGTAGTCTATTTACTCTCTCCTTGTTTTTTTCTGATTGCCTTGGGTCATTCCAGCACTTTATACTTTAGTCTCTTGTCTGAATCCTAATTCTCTTCTGTTCTCGGGGATAGTGCTTTAGACAGGGTCATCCATAGAGACAACTTAGGGCTAATTACATGGGGTCTGATGTTGAGGGACAGTGCCAGGGAGAAATTGGGGAGAGAGCCAGTGATAGGGTCAGTTTTTCTCTGGTTATTTTGGTTCCATACCATCTCTTCCAATGCTAATTTAATTATATTTATGATCATCATCCAGTTACTTTCTGCTCTTACCTGTGTTAATATATGAGGAGCAGAAGATGATGGTAACTTGATGATGATGATGATGATGATGATAAATATAATGAAATTGGCAGTGGAGATAGGAAGAAATGGGATGGAACCAAAGTAACCAGAAAAAAGCTGACCTTATAACTGACTCTCATTGTGTCTCTCCCTGACACTGTCCCTCAACGACAGACCCCATTTCCTTAAACAGCCCTAAGATGTAAGCTCCAGGGGTATCTGAGTACTGGGAGAAACTGTTAGTACTCAGGAAAGGAGACTGTTAACCCTTTCCAATCCATTGTCTGACCTCTGAAGACATTATGATTTAAGGCTGTACAGCTCTGATGTTGGAAGACATCGGTCAGGGTTCGCTTACTCTATATTGCCAGCCTCTCTGCTGTTGGAGCCTATCCAGCGTGTCACCTCATGCAGTACTGGCTTTAGCCAGCATACAGCGCCGTTGTATAACGGCAGAAAAAGAGTAAGCCCCCTAGGAAAACCAGGATAGAAATTGGATTGGAAAGGGTTAAAGGTGCAGCTGAATTCTGCTGTGTTGTTACATTTAGATAATAGCATTGAACCATGTCATTGGATGTCATTGTATACAGGAGAGCAAAGGCATCGGCACTCTACCAGAGTAAAGGCAGATTGACAATAACATGAGATAGATATGCCCCTCTCTATTTATCTATCCATCCTATATTTTGAATGCTTCTGTGCTTTGGTCTGTTATAAGCCTCTTTATAGGATTCAATAAGCCCTATCTGTAGTGTCGTGACAGGTCCTTTCTCTAGAAGTAAAGACACCTCAGCAGGACTCATAGAATGCTTGTATGCATCTCATTAAACTATGAATGAAGAAAGAACTCCAAAGCTATTTCATGCATCGTATGAACCGCATTGCAGTTTTTACTGTATGTGTGATTATTACATTGGCAATGAAAAAAAGCGAATTGCACTTACTACATCATAGTGTGCAAATATAGTTTCAAAGTCTCTTTTTCTTTCATCTTGACTACTCGCCTACAAAAATAGAATAGACATTAAAGGCAACGTATAATCAGAAAAATGGCATATTATTTAAATCAGGTTTCTATAGACGTACTTTTTAAACATTTTAGGATTTTTTCACACATTTGGTCAGGATTTTGCATTAGTATTTTGAAGCCAAAATCAGAAGTGGTCACAAAAAAGGGAAGAAGTATATGTGCTCCAGACCCAGTCCTGGAATTGGCTACAAAATTCAGATTTGGTCAGTATTTTACGTCAGTAATGATGATCTAACTTAAAAAACACCATATCCTAAATGATGCTGTTCGGGAAGGTGATGGGGAGCCAGGGGGTGTATTTTTATACAATATTTAGGGTCTATTTCCCCATAGTGGATTTACTGTGGATTTCCTGCAGTGGAAAAATCTACAGCAAATCGCCACCAAAATCCGTGTCGAAATCCACACTACGCTCGTATTTGTTATAGATTTTTATGCAGATGCTCAGCAGATTTCATCCCTTCAATTCAGTTTGGCGTGAATCTGGGCCAGAGTTTACCCTTTCGACCCAACGGTGTGGAGTTTGGTGCAGATTTGCTGTGGCTTTTTCAGTTACAGAATGTCTACACTAAATCTGCCACGTGGGAACATACCCTCAGGCCCCTTTCACATGGGCTAAAAAATTGCGTGATTTTCAGTCGATGCAACAGCGCTACAAAATGCATGTTTGTGAAACCTATGCTTTTCAATGGTTTCCTTCACATTAGCGATGTTTTCACTGATGCTATGTTGCGAGGAAAAAAAAATTGCAGCATGCTGTATTTGTCTGCGATGTGGGATTTTTTTTTTTTAAATCTCCCATGTTATTCTATGGAGCCTCCTCGTTTATTGCATCGGATCGCATGATCTTGCGATGCAGTTTTAACATTGCAAACTCCTATTAACTCTCACGATAAAAAAAATCGCGCAATTTTGTGCGATAATCGTTGTGTCTAACTGCACTGACATAGTGCAGTTTTCGTTAAGCAGTCGCTGATCGATCTCCTTCAGCAAGCTGAAAGATCAGTGATCAGTTATCAGGAATTCACAGCGGGATACAGCTGATACTATTGTTTCAGCTGCATCCCGCTCCCTGAAGACAGGCGGAGTATGAAGAACACAGCTGTCCAGCTGAGTTCTTTATACTCCATACGGAGCGCACAGCTGTATACCAGCTGAGCGCTCCAGGAACAGCCGGGCTATGAAGAACACAGTGGTCCAGTTGTGTTCTGCATACCCTGCTCTGAGCGCTCAGCTGTATAACAGCCGGGTGCTCCAAGCAGAGAATAGCTGGATGCAGAAGACAACCAACCCCGCTTGTCTTCTGCATCCCCTGCTTGGAGCGCTCAGCTGTATAACAGCCGAACGCTCTGAGCAGAGAACAGCTGGATGCAGAAGACAAGCGGCTCCACTTGTCTTTGGCATAACCCACTAGGAGCACAGGGTGATCACTCAACATTTAAACAATCACCTTGTGCCTAAAGGCACACAACGATGATCGCTTAAAAGACATCTTTTGAGCGATAACTGTGTCTAAATGCGACTTAAGCCTGCTGCACGTATCAGAGAGGGCGTTGTGTTATACTGTTGCTTAACCCAATGAGTAAGGGCTTTGTGCTAAGGAATTTTTGGGGAACTTTTCACCAGGTTCTGCTAACTCTCTTAAAGGAGATGTCCCATGAAAGCAAGTGGGTCTATACACTTCTGTATGGCCATAATAATGCACTTTGTAATGTACATTGTGCATTAATTATGAGCCATACAGAAGTTATAAAAAGTTTTATACTTACCTGCTCCGTTGCTAGCGTCCTCGTCTCCATGGAGCCGACTAATTTTTGGCCTCCGATGGCCAAATTAGCCGCGCTTGCGCAGTCCGGGTCTTCTGCAGTCTTCTATGGGGCTCCGTGTAGCTCCGTGTAGCTCCGCCCCGTCACGTGCCGATTCCAGCCAATCAGGAGGCTGGAATCGGCAGTGGACCGCACAGAAGAGCTGCGGTCCACGGAGGAAGAGGCCATCTTCAGCGGTGAGTAGAGAAGTCACCGGAGCGCGGGGATTAAGGTAAGCGCTCCGGTGAGCTTTCTTTACCTCCCTGCATCGGGGTTGTCTCGCGCCGAACGGGGGGGGGGTTGAAAAAAAAAAAAACCCGTTTCGGCGCGGGACATCTCCTTTAACTGCCAGTTAGTCATGGAAATGGAAAAATTAAGAGTTAAGTGTCTGTGTTAGGGAGTTGAGCCCCAACTTTTCTGGACTTAAATCTTGCTCTGGTCCTTCTGTTCTCTCCTCCACTCATTTTAATATAGTCTTTAAAATATAGTCTTGCAATTACAAATGGCCCTTTGAAGGCAACCCTAATGCTAATATGGCTCTCAGTGAAAATGAGTTTGACACCCCTGCCCTAGATGTACTGTGCAAAGATGCCATAAAATCATAATAATGTACAGAACATTGAAGAAACCAGCCCCTACACCAGTAAACACAATGGTGATGTGTATTTTGTCTTCTTCTCAATATAAATTTCAGCAAAACTTTCAGAAAAGTAAAATGAACAAATATTGTGTATGTACAATATTATGTCTGTAATAAAACACGTTCTGTATCAAAGAATGATTACAGATAACATATTAGCTATTTTTTTAAAGCAAACACAACATATCCATTAAGCGCCAACTTGATGAAGGTAACTAAGTGTAAAAGGTGCTTTACAAGCACAGTGCTCAGCTCATTTAACACAGGTAAACAATGGATGCAGTAATGGTGCTCTCAGGCTCACACACCAACCTACAAAGCTCTGCAATAAAAATACAGAAATCTTTATAATAGCAGATGTATCTAGTCTAGTGGATTACTGTGATCATTCTGGTTACAATGTGCTCAGATTACAATGTTTGCAATACACAATGATCTTTTTTGGACCATTGTATTCAAAATATGTGGAAAATAGTGAGCTAAGCAACACGAAAGATGAATAAAACCTGACTGCTAGTGAATAGAGATGAGCGAGCACGCTCGGTAAGGTCAGTTACTCGAGCGAGCATCGCTCTTCTCGAGTAACTGCCTTCTCCTCCGAGTGTGCGGGAGGGGGGAGAAAGATCTCTCTCACTCTCCCCCCCCCCCCCTCCCCTCCCCCGCCACCCCCTGCTGCCCCCCTAAGCATGCTCGGAGGAGAAGGCAGTTACTCGAGAAGAGCGATGCTCGCTCGAGTAACTGACCTTACCGAGCGTGCTCGCTCATCTCTAGTAGTGAATTGTCATAAAAGTTATTTATGCACATTATTCCCAAGGGTTAATAAAATTTACTTGACTTCTGGGCATTACTTCCCTAAGGTTAATCTAGTTCACTTAAAAGACTCATAAAAGTGGTCAAAAGCAGAACAGGCTGTTAGAACCAGTTTGTGAAATAAACTAATATATGCAAATGTCATACAAGACCTTGTTTGTGATTTGTAACAAAATACTGGAGAAAAATGCAGCATTTATGTCACTTTCGATAGTTGGATGTTTATTTTCACTGCTTTGCATTTCTCTATAGAAACTATGAAAATAATAAAGCACTTCAGAAGAGCTTAAAAACATCACTTGATTGCTTCATAGTGTATTCTTCTCTGATGCATCATATATACAATTAGGCATACCTGATTAGTAAGGCTATGATACCCCTTAGTATCACCTAAACTGAACAAATACTTCAACAGGGTCTATCAGGCACTAGAGATGAGCGAACGTGTTCTTAACGAACACTTACGCACCCGGACACCGGCTTTACCGAGGACTTCAGTGTCCGCGCGTAAAGATTCGGGGGGCGCCGGGGGGCGGGGAGAGGCGCGGCGGCGCGGGCGGCAGCAGCGGGGAACAGGGGGGAGCCCTCTCTCTCTCCCTCTCCCCCCCACTCCCCGCCGCACCCCCCCGCGCTGCCACGGCGACCCCCGAACTTTTTTCGCCCGAACACGGAATTGCTCGCAAAGTTCGGTGTTCGGGCGAAAAGGGGCGGAGCCGAACACGTTCGCTCATCTTTATCAGGCACCTTTCATATTCAGCATGTGCCAGATCTGGCACTTCCATAGATTTTGGTTGCTAATAGTGATGAACGAGCATACTCGCTAAGGGCAATTGCTCGATCGAGCATTGCCCTTAGCGAGTACCTGCCCGCTCGGGAGCAAAGATTCGGCTGCCGGCGGCGGGCAGGAAGCTACGGGGGAGAGTGAGGAGGAACGGAGGGGAGATCTCTCTCTCTCCCTCTCTCCTCCCCGCTCCCCCCTGCTGACTGCTGCAACTCACCTGTCACCCGCGCCGGCAGCCGAACCTTTTCTCCCGAGCGGGGAGATACTCGCTAAGGACAATGCTCGATCGAGTAATTGTCCTTTAGTGAGTATGCTCGCTCATCTCTAGTTGCTAAGCTTCTGTAACGAGCCGAACATTGAAAACCAAAAACGCAGGTGGGAATGAAGCCTTACACCAAATGACAGGTAAGGCTAGTTTCAGACTAGATCAAGAACCTCTACACAAAAACGTTGCGGCTTTTCTTCTTTCTGCATCAGACTTACCACTTTTATGAAAAATGGTCAGGGCTGGTTGGAAAGTGGCATGACCACCTGAGATTTTTGTATAATTTATGCCAGAAACTGGCATAAATTATACCGGCAATCTATGGCAGCACCTAGCTGGCATAGATTTCTATGACAGCGAACATAGGAGCCAAGATGCGGCGGAGTGTACCCCTTTATATATGATTCGTTCCTTGTGTTGATTGAAATTATACGAACACTGGCTTTGGGAATGCTAGTCTTAGTTAATTTCCTCCAATGTCCTTAATGATCAGACTAGTGTTATACGTGCTGTACTGCTCTCTACCTGTATTATATGTCCATCCCTTCGTGTCCGGCCTAGTGAACAGCTGATCAGTGGGGATTCTGCTTGACAAATCCCAATGATCTACAATTGAAGGCCTACCAATATTTAAAACCTGGACATCCCCATTAGGACCTGAATGTATCTGCATGATATTTCAGAATATGAGTTTGTTTATTGGTTATGCTCAAGAGATTGTATTTGTCTTTCCAATATGTAGAGAAAAGCTATTATCTTATTGCAGAAAACATAGTTAAGGCTTATTTACACAGGCGAGGTCGATATCGGTCCAAGAAACTCTGGCTGATATCGCATTTGCAAACCAGCAAGTGTTTTTGTCATTATGATGTGTTTTACAGGAAAACAGAATCACATTGCATTGCTGCATAGACAATTTTCACGCACACGAAAATCATATGTTGCTTCAATAGTAAAAATAGAAAAACCACATTGCATTCGTATGAAACTCACATGTACATGTAAGAGCGATGCATTTTTTCCCCTCCCCTGGGAACTAATGGGCGATTCCCGAACATAATCATCCAGAAATAGGGCATGCTGTGATTTCCCTATCTCGGAACATCGGTCCAAGAGAAAAATTGCTCAGTTAAATAAACACATTGAAATTACTGTGTTATTTTCACGTGCGAGTTCTGTCCATATTGCTATCGTTTAAAACTCATGTTTGACACTTGCTCGTGTGAATTCGGCCTAATAGACATTTGTTTAGTTTTCGCAAGGTAAGAGAAGAATTAGGACACTACCAATACTTACATCCATTTTAAACTGAAGAAGGAAATTTTCTTGAAGGGCAAGGATCCTGAAAAACAAAGTAAATTTTGATTTTCTTTTTCTAAATAAAGCAAAATTTATTGATAAAAAAAATTACAAGTAACGTAAACTATAGAGTTGAGCGAACGTACTCTGCCGAGCTTGATGCTCATTCGCATATTAGCGTACTCGATGGTGCTCGTCACTCAAACGAGCATCAAGCCGTGTTCGACCCCTGCCCCAGTTTTTGGCCCCTCCCCGCCGCAACGCAGCGCACGTCAATGGCTTTTTTTTTGTCTGGTAGGCAGGAGAGAAAGAGAGAGAGACGACCCCCCCCCCCCCCCAAAAAAAAAAGCTCGGCACCCAGTGTCCCACATACAAAAATGCTCGAGTCTCCCATTGTAGTCAAAGGGGTTCGTTACTCGAGTAGAGCCCTCGAATTTTACGAAAAGCTCGACTCGAATAACACAGACTCAAGCATTTGGGTGCTCGCTCATCTCTAGTTAGCTACAATATGTCATGAAAAAGAAATCTCAGAATTGCGCTGATAACTCAAACCATTCAAAAGTTATTGCAACATAAAGTGACAGATGTCAGATTTGAAAACTAAGGATTGGTCCTTAAGGCCAAAAGAAGCCATGTCCTTAAGGGGTTAATGCTATAGCTGTATTTCCCGATGTTGTGACTTCTATTAAAATTGGGTGAGAACTTTACATTATTAGCTCCAATGGCATTTGAAGGCTGACTGCACAACAAGAGATCTCTTCATTGCTTGCAAAATGGCTATTGCTGCATATCCTTTCCCCACTTATAGAAGAGCAGCTGCACAAAACTGGCTTTTAATTAAAAATAATAATACTTCAAGACTTTAGTGACAAAATATGCCTTGCAACTTTTCAAGACTTTCAAGTATCTCGGTGTGACCATTTCAAAGCAGCCCCTAGATTACATAAGGCTTAACATTATCCCCCCTATTAAAGGATTTAGTGATAAAGTAAAAATCTTGGAAGTAACCCCCTATTTCTCTCTCAGCAGGAGCAACTCTCATAAGAATGGTGTGTCTTGCTTAAATTCTTTATTTTATGTAAAACTCACCTGTACTTATCACAAATAGAATTTACGGCACTTTGATCTCTTTAATAGGAGGTATTTCATGGTGTGGTAAAAAAAAAAACAAGTGTAAGATTAGAGTCTCTGACTTACTGCACCTTTCAATTGGGGTGGGGTAGCACTCCCTAATTCTAGAAATTACTTATTAAGCTTCACAATTACTACTATTCATTGGGTGGGATTACAGTATTTTGAAGCTTTTCAAACTTTTCTTGAATAATTCTTTATTATAATGAGTCTTTTAACAGATTTACAGTTTGGGAGGTCGGTTTTCTGAAAAAGGCAATTAAAGTATAGTTAGTAGGCACACGGCAGGCATTGTGTGGAATAAAATAAAATCTATAGTGGCGGTTAGGTAATTTCTTCTCACCAGTCTGGTAGCTAAAGTGATTTGGGTCTTTAGACTCGGGGCAATACTCATTTTTTGGTGGAAGTCTAAGAAGTTTTATATGGCTCAACTATTTCATGATAATAGTTTCACGTCTTTTAAACCCTGAACGACTAACAATATACATGTATGTCATTATTCTGTTGGGTGATTATGGAACAGGCTCAGCTTCTAGCACGGCAGCTATCAGTTGTTTCATACAGCTAACAGGTGCCAACAATGGCAGCAATCAAAGCAAGCTGTGGAGAGGGCACTTCCAGCACCCCTTCAGCACCCCAGGCTGCTGATGAAAATCCACTTTATTTCATAAATGTTAAAAAATGAAAGATGACTGCCACTACAAAAATCTCACTGGCACATCCTGGCACTTAACTGCACCCTTAGGCCGGACTCAAACGAACAGGTCAGATTTCGTATGCGGAAATCCACCATGGTAGACCTGTGATCTATCGGGGAAATGAAGGCCGTCCACATGGAATCTGCACTAAAATGAAGCATGCTGCAATTTTTCTTCTGCCCGCGAAATACGCTATTCGTAACCCATGAGTGTGAAGGAAAATTCGAAAATGCAGGCCTTTCAGTGCCTGTGTTTTACTGCGGATCTTCCAATTGCACAGCGATAGCGGAATCCACAATTCAAATCCCCTCATGTGAGACTGGCCTTAGTCATAGCAGAGATGACCCACTAACATGCCATTTAAAAAGCAAACTAGTAATTATTAGGAAATTACAGTACCAGTGTTTCGTGTGGCACAATGCACCATTTACTAATATAATGTAGTGAAAGGGATTGGACTTGGTCACAGTTGCTAAACCAGCAGAGCCATGTGCTTACAGAACCTGTGATGACATCACCATCATGTGATTAGTCACCTTGGCTCTGAGCTCCGCTCCTGATTACATAACGGTGACATCATCACAGGGGCTAAATCAACAGAGCCAGATGGCAGCCGTGTAAAGCCCCAGTGACTGATAACATGAAATCCCTAATTTAGTGCACAGGGATGAAGGACCTGGGATGACATCACTGTCATGTGATCAGGGTGGAGCTCAGAACACAAGACTGATCACAAGAAATCCTTCATTCCATGCACAGGAATGAAGGACCTGTGATGACGCCACTGTCATGTGATCAGGGGTGGGGCTCAGATGACCGTTGACTGATCACATGATGGTGACATCATCACATGTAACTCCCTCACGGACAGGTGGTCGTTAGTATTTTGATGGATAATTATAGACACTTGTATATCAATTAACAGGTCACATGATAGAGTAATTACCACCATCTCCAATTTTCTTACATAATGGCCAAATATATTAACTATAGCCCTACAAAGAAGATATAGTAATCTATACATAACATGAAATTCATAGACAATCATTAATGTTGAAATCACATAGAATGGCTGAGTGCTGCCTCTGATTGGGCATAGCGCTCAGCCAATCAGAGACAGTACTTTCAGGAGGTGGGGATTTTTAAATCCCCGGCCAGAAGAAATTGCTTTAGAACAGTGCAGGCAAGTCAGGGAGAAGACGTGCCGGAGAGATGATGTATTCTTTTTTCAAACAGCTAAGGCTTATTTTCAGGGAAGGGCTTATATTTCAAGACCTTCCCCAAAAATACCTGCCGGCTTCTCTGTACTGCAGATGGTCCACACGTCTCGTTGTCAGACATTCACAGTACAGATCTTTTTTTATACTCCTGCTTTTCCCGCAGAATCCACGGCCCATCCTTCAATGGAAGCCGCCTGTGTGGGAACCGCAGTAAAATGGAGCATGTTTTCATTTTTCATCCGCTGGTGTGTATGAAGAATCATTTTTCCATAGCATTCTTCAGAGGGCTATTGCTGCGAAATCCGGAGGCGGATGCCTGCTCTAGATTCTGCAGCAAAGATCCACCCGTGTGCATGAGGCCTAAAGAAACCTGGTGTAATAATAACTGACATTCCGTAGTAGGTTAATAAACACTTATCCATGTCCGGGGAAAACCAAGGTTGACACAAACGAGAACTTAAAGGAGATGTCCCGAGGCAGCAAGTGGGTCTATACACTTCTGTATGGCCATAATAATGCACTTTGTAATATACATTGTGCATTAATTATGAGCCATACAGAAGTTATAAAAAGTTTTATACTTACCTGCTCCGTTGCTAGCGTCCTCGTCTCCATGGTGCCGACTAATTTTCGGCCTCCGATGGCCAAATTAGCCGCGCTTGCGCAGTCCGGGTCTTCTCCTCTTCTCTATGGGGCTCCGTGTAGCTCCGTGTAGCTCCGCCCCGTCACGTGCCGATTCCAGCCAATCAGGAGGCTGGAATCGGCAATGGACCGCAGAGAAGCCCTGCGGTCCATGAAGACAGAGGATCCCGGCGGCCATCTTCAGCAGGTGAGTATGAAGACGCCGGACCGCCGGGATTCAGGTAAGCGCTGTGCGGGTGGGTTTTTTAACCCCTGCATCGGGGTTGTCTCGCGCCGAACGGGGGGGGGGTTTAAAAAAAAAAAAACCCGTTTCGGCGCGGGACATCTCCTTTAATTATTTATAAAGACATTATTAACCCTTTCCAATCCACTGTCTGACGTCCAAAGACATTATGATTTAAGGCTGTACAGCTCCGATGTTGGAAGATGCCCGTTGGGGTTCTCTTACTGTATATTGCCAGCCTCTCTGCTGTCGGAGCCTATCCAACGTGTCACCTCATGCAGTACTGGCTTTAGCCAGCATATAGCGCTGTTGTATAACAGCAGAAACAGAGTAAGCCCCCTAGGAAAAGCAGGATACAAAGTGGACTGGAAAGGGTTAAAACTTTCAGTATTATGTGCAATGAAAACATATACATATACAGTACCCTCCTTTATCTGGAATCCAGTAAGACATCTTCACAAGAGTACTCAGTAAAGCTCTCCAACCGGTAATACAGTGAATGGAATGACGCATTCAGAACGTCTGGATAAGACACTTACTTTGCCAAATCATTCAGATCTAGACGGCCATCTTTATTCTTGTCAAAGAGTTTCATCTGAAGCAGACAGACACGGTTAGTCATCACATCTCCAGTTAATAAACAAAAAAAACTAAATGCATATTTTCCGTTCCTGTAAAATGTGAAACATTTCAAGGTAATTTACTGGTAACTTTCTCCTACTAATATCTATATAAACATGTATTTTTACAAATGACAGTGGAGGTGGATGGCCTTCGGGAAATAAATGGCTATTATTGGTGATATACAGAGATGCTTTTAGTGTTTGGCCTTACATATTAGACTTTAATGAAAGAAGTTAAAATAAGTTTAGCATTCTGCTTTTATAGAAAATATAGTCTCTCTCTAAAAGTCACTCTGTGCCATGTGCAGGAGCAATGGGTATGAACTCAAGTACAAATTAAGCTTTCAGCATCGTGTTAAAGAGGCAGACCCTCCTGCTTTGCTACAGCAATATTTCTAACCCTGTGTGCACACTGGAGCTTAAAGTGAACATTGTGTTCAGTGTGCAGAAAGCTCCTCCCCCTTGTCACTCAGGGTTGTTGCAGGCACCTTTAACAATATGTCTATGTACAGGATATGGAGTTCTGTAAAAGAAAAACTCAGAGTCCCAAATGCCAACCTAAAAAAGTAGATAGTGTTAAAAGGTGGATATTTATTATCAGTTGAAAAGGTTTTCCAGCTTGAACAGCCTAATAATATTGCAGTGTAAGGGCTTATTCACATGCCGCATATCGCACGGGTTTTCACCGATATACGGTGTCCCTTTCTACAGGGGGAGGGGCGGGCTGGGCCGGGATCAGTGCACTGAGCTCCCGCCCTCTCTCCGCCCTTCGCCGCTATTTGCAATGGGAGGGGCGGGACGGGGTGGAACTTAGTCCCAATCACAGCCGGCGCTCAATAAACCAATCACAGCCATTCAGTGATGTCATTCACTGAATGGCTGTGAATGATCGAGCGCAAGCTGTGATTGGCTTGCCCTTGATCCAATCACAGCGCTTACTTACACAGCGCTGACAGCAGGGAAATTCAAAGCCGAGCAGGGAGATGACAGCGGGGAGAATTCTGAAGCAGCTTGCTGCACCGCCGGGGAGACCATCATGCCAGGGACACAGACGCCGGCTGAGACATGTGCGTTTTTTGTTTTTTTTACTTCACTCGAGTATAAGCCAAGGGGGGCTTTTTCAGCATACAAAAATGTGCTGAAGAACTTGGCTTCTACTCGAGTATATACAGTATATGGTACTGGAACTAGTAGACTCCAGTCACCTGATAGGTGGGACTCTCAGAGGTGACATATATGACAAATCCTGTATAGGGTGATACAACATGTAACAGTATAATGTGGACAAAAACTGCACATACATGTAATTTTACTGTAAAACCGACCAGAAATTAAAAGGATTTTTAATTGATCTTAATTAGAGTTGAGCGAACGTACTCTGCCGAGCTTAATGCTCGTTCAAGTATTAGCGTACTCGATGGTGCTCGTTACTCGAACGAGCATCACGCCGCGTTTGACCCCGCCCCAGTTTTTGGCCCCTCCCCGCTGTGACATGCCGAGAGAGAGACAGAGACAGAGAGAGAGAGAGAGAGAGAGAGAGAAAGAACACACACGAACCAAGAGAAAAAAAAAAAGCCCTGGACCCGGCGTCCCACATACAATAATGCTCGAGTCTCCCATTGTAATCAATGGGGTTCGTTACTCGAGTAGAGCTCTCGAATTTTACGAAAAGTTTGACTTGAATAACGTGGACCCAAGCACTTGTGTGCTTGCTCATCTCTAATCTTAATGTCTGCGCAGTTTTGCAAATGAACAGCACTCTTACCAGTAGAATCATGTGGGCATTTAAGACTGAATTTGAAAACTGTGCCAATTTGTGGAAAAATTAAATTTCAGTGGCCTTTGCCTTAAGGCCAAACACTGGCATAGCTTTGCTCCTCCTTTCTTGGCTCTGTAACTCACAGTACAATGGACGCTGGTACTGAGCTTAGTTCTGGTGCTCTATTTATATTAAATAGATAGACAGGTTAAGGATGTAAGGACATGGGGTGGCTGGCCGCACACAGCTGGATTAGACCTACCCATCATAGCCATTGACCACATACTTTGCCAGTAATTTGTGCGGCCATGGATCGGATGGGTGTGGCGAGGCAGGGCTTGTGTCTCCACCTTTAGGCTGCCTTCACACAGGGCATAATTGCAGCAGGCATTCCGCAACATAAAACCTGCAGCAATCATACTGGAAAACCACAGTGACCACATCTGCAACTAAATGGTGTGGATTTGGCTGTGGTTTTTCTAGCGGATCTGCTGTTGGATTTAACCCTTACATTTCAAGGTTTGAACTTCACGGCGAAATCCGCAGCATAAATAGTCATGCTGTGGATTTGTTGTGGAAATTGTCTGCATCATGTGAAAGAGTTTTCTTAAATTCCCTCCCCATGGCTTGTTCTTTAAATGCTGTGAAATTGACCTGCTTGACCTGCCAATGCAGCTGTCGTCTATGACAGCTGCGGTAGGGAATTCTTTATTCCCCGCAGGGATGAAGAATTCCTTTGCTGCATCTGTCACAGATGTAGCAGGTGCAGCTGGGAATTCATTTTCCACACGGTGATGAAGGAAACATCTGCCACATGCGGCAGATGTGTTCTTCATCCCTGCGGGGACACGGCAGCAGCGGACAGGTAAGTGGGTTTTTTTGTTGTTTTTTTACACTAAAATTGTTGTTTTTGAATTATTGAAAAACAATTAAAATTGTTGAAAAACAATTACAGAGTGCCGGGAGACCATTGTCTTCAATGCAGCCGTGGCTCCATTGGAAATAATGTGTGAATTCCCTATTGTGCACGCATGTCCTACCTTAACAAGCACACACCTGTAAAACACAGACATGTGAACACACCATAGAGAATGCATTGCTTGTAATAGATGCGTGTTTTTTGCGCACATATGCACGCACAAAAACACGCTCGTCTGAAGCCACCCTTAAAGTATATTCACATGGCACAATCTGACATGAAATTTTTCACGTGGATTCCATCTCTTAAACTGTGGCAGAAGTCCACGACTGTTCTGCTGCGTATTTGTGCAGATCCACATGCAGTATTATCACTGTCAATGCGTAAAATCTACGTGTGGATGTCACTTCTTGATGGCGACCTGCGCAGAATCACTTTGAAAATTCTGTACATGGGTTTATCCATTGACAGGTCTCAAACAGCGTGTGTAATTCTACAGTGTTAGAGGCGGAATTCGCATAGAAGATTCCACATTAGATTGCAATGTGTAAACATATTAGCATGGGCTACTACTCATGGGCCAGTGCTGTGTGCTTGCCACCCAAGCTAAAATTTGTTGGCCAGCCCCTGTGTACCACACGGTATGCCCATTGTCCTGTATTGGAAACTGTGCTGGACAAACCCTTTGGCATTAGCTAATAAAGGGAAGTCTTGAAATGATGCCTTAAAATACAATTTAAGAGAGGTTCTCCAAAAGTAGACCACGCCTTATACACTATAAATAGTAGCAAATAATGAAAATTAATTGAAATTCCCACTTTGTTTGCAATTATGGAAGCATGACTTACCATTGTATCGGTGTATTCATCCAGTTTATCAGCAGAGATCTTTTTTTTATGTTGTGAGAAGAGATCTTGCAGGAAATTCTGGTTAAACGAATATGAAAAACAATGAATATAAACTCTAAATAGAGCGAGGAAAGCATTGCGATCTTCAAGACATTTGTTATTCTCACCGAACATTTCAATGATACTACAACTATGGGGCAATGTGTCCATTAGCTATACATCAAATCTATTTCTGCACAGTGTTGTTTGCTGTGACCCAGCATTCATTTAATGTGAAATGGCCTGTTGGAAATGGACAATCTCCTTTTAGAATACAATTATTTCAGTAATTGGTTGGTCACAGCTGTAATATCTGCCAATCAGTAGATACTCCTGGGCAGGATATAGGTGGCTATAAGTGCCCAATATAATGAATGGATGAATATTGGATAAGTGGCAGCACCAAGTCCTTCAGGCTGGGAGCTTGGTCTGGAAGAATCTTTATTGGCTATATTATGTTACCTATATTGGCTGTCTGCCTGCTCTGGCCAGTAGAGGGGGAGCCAGAGCAGAGACCCTCCATCTATGACATCCATATACCCTAATAGGCATACTAGATGGTGTTGCCTTTGTGTGCTACCGCACCATACAGATTTGAGTTTTATCTTTAGCCCCAGTTAGACGGGATAAATGTCAGGCAAGCGACATCTGGCACTCGTCCCCAAACATACTTACTCTCGTACTGCTGCACAGGAGCTAGTATTGCTGGCTCACAGTGAGGAGGCTGGAAGAGATTTCTCTCCTCGCGCCCCGCCCCTCTCCATTGACTTAACATAGTGGACATTCAATACTGAACAGCTGCTATTTACACTGAACAATCAGCAATCAGCTCATCTTCAATCGTTTATGCAGCATAAACGATGGGCTGAACAATGATCTTTCAGTGTAAATAGCAGCCATTCAGTATTGAACGGCTGCTATGTTACGTCATTGGAGAGGGGCGGAAAGCGTGGGGAGGGAAATCTCCTGCAGTCTCAACACCTCCCTGCTGGCCGCTTTGTAAGTGAGCCAGTGTTACTAGCTCCCTGTGACAGCATGGAAGCGGGTCCCGGCTAAATGAACCCTAAGTCTTCTCGTCACAGTCCAAAAACATACGGGTCCAAATAAATAGACAAAAATATACACAAGGGACATGTAGAGGCCATTAGACTGGGTACATTTCTACACAGGCTCAGAATGAAGTGGAAAACTTTATTATTGTGTTTAAGTTTTTTGGTCAATTTGCAAAAAAGAATCCTGACAAAAACGACTATGCCGCCGGCATCGATTGCGTAAAAACTGGCCTCAGCATTGTCTACTAAGAAATGAGTAATTTGAAGAACTCATTATTCACTGTAGCTGAATGTAAATGAAGGACAACAATACCATTTTTAATATATCACCATTTTCATTCTCCTGGCCTTGCTGCGATATAACACAATTGTCATGTTGTGATGTAATACACTGGTTTTCGTTTATATATTACATATGCTGAAAAAAGTCTGATGAGTTCACAATGGCATTGTCAATGGATCATGATGAGCTGCCCATTTAGTAATCCACTTGGTGTAAGGACAGCATATTATATCGTTACGTGGGTTGTCTCTGGCAGTGAAATCATTGTATCGTAATGTCTATCAATACATAATACATGTCAGGACTAAACGGATACGGTTAATGTTTTATTCACAGTTTGGCAACTGTAGTCATGTAACTGCGGTGATGTATATAGATAAGAGAGGATACTTAACGGAGATCAGCCGGTCAGTGTACTGCGTCGGAGGTGGCATTATTCTAGAACTCGCATGTGACACTGTAACACACCATTTATTTTCATTCACTAATGGCTTTGTGCAAAACATACACTAAGTGGTCGGTAATGTCTCCTCTGGGCAATGTGTTTACTTTCCAAACAGATGTGTCTTTCCCACTCAGTCCTGAATTCATCACGTATATCAGACCGGCATTAAAACGAAATAAAATTTAGATCAGATATTTATCTAGCTGGAACTATCAAGAGGGTTGTGTTGCAGAAACAACATATCATTGTCTAGACGGGAACCACTATTTTATGTTTTAAACTAAGCAGATGTCCGTTCATAAGGCTAAAATAAAAAATAAAACCTCAACGACGGGACTTTGAGCTTTCCTTTTTTGTAGTTCATTGAAAATAAGTGTTTTTTTAATTAAAGGGCTCGTTGGGTATCATAATGGATGTAGCTATATATAGAGCCCTGAGATCCGTTCATCCCTAGGATCGTGCTAGGAGCTGTTATCACTATCTCAATCACAGTAGTAGTCATAGCAACATATAATATGTCACCATGCTTTTCCGAATACTGCTCACCTCTTGGGTAATTGATATCATCATGGTCTATCTAAATGTAGTGAATGGGCATCACTGGTGACGTACTTGTTTAATTTTGAAGCTAGGAGAGGAGCCATGGGAAAAGCAAGTTTTTTTTTTTTGTTCAATATATTTTTATTAATTTTCTGTCAACATCATATACAATACAGTTGATAGTATTAATGGCATTATAGGACTTTGACAAATAGACTTTATTGAATAGAATTGTAAACCCCAATGAGAAACGTTATATTCTAGTCTATATCATAGCAAGCAAGTATTTTTTAAAACTTTTTTAGCACCCACCACTTTTTGGTACACCCTACTAGGGCCCATAATCTGTCCAGTCAGGACATTTGCTTAAAATTAGTTTCACACAAAGGTTGTCACCCTGCTTACCTAGGCTTCAGTGCACTGGTCCCTATCAGCCTTTAACATAGCAACATAATATGTTAGGCTGAAAAAAGGCATAAGTCTATCTAGTTCAGCATTTTAACCCAACCCTCGCCCAATGTTGATCCAGCGGAGGCAAAAAAACCAAATGAGGTAGAAGACAATTTTCCTCATTTAAGAGAAAAAAAAATCCTTCCTGACTCCAAGTCTGGCAATCAGAATAATCCCTGGATCACGAACCCTTCTGAAGTAATTAGTGACTATAACATGTAATATTGCTGTCCCAGTCCATCTCAGACTCTTCTATCAAATTCGGCATCACTAGGTCTGCGGGTAGAGTGCTCCATAGTCTCACTGCTCTTACAGGAAAGAACCCCCTTCTCCATTAAGTAGAGATACATTTTAGAGGGACTACAGAGAAGTTGTATTTTCATTTTAATAACCAACTTAAAATTGGCATCAGTTGCTTCAATTGAATTGAAGCCATCACTACAGTACACTATGAGCACCATATGACCTGAATCTTGGATACAATGTTCCATTGCAATCCTTGTACATAAGTTGGACATAGAATGATTTAAGCTGTTTAGGAATACCGTAGACAGAAAATCTCCAGCAGGTGAATTACTAACCATACATACCACAAATATAGTACTACAGTAATCCTTTACTCCAGCAAGGAATCCATGTGAGCTAGCCAGGGATAAAATATTACCATACAATGTACTTTACATTGTGCAGTAAAAAAACAAACAAAAACAAGTTTTATTACAAAGCACTCATTGGTCCAACTGACCGTACCTCCCTGTAAAAGTCCGTTGGAGATATTAATTAGGATTGAAGGAGAACTGTAGAGGTATGGTGGAAATCCTAAGCCGTTTGGTGGTGAAGGGAACCAGAAGCGCGATAAGGAGGAATAGGTCGCTACCTAGGGCATCAAGGAGTAGGGTACATTTATATATTTAAAATTAAATAGATAAGTAATGGAGGTGAAAGATGGAATTAGGAGAAAAGTGATGGTATCCACAGAGCTATAGCAGGGTAGCCAGAAATGTCGGGACTGCATTTTCCTTAAGGAGTTTATAATTGATTTTCTAACTCAGTGAACTGTAGGCACTGGGGTTGGATAAGGACACATTCTGGAGCCCTTGAAAATGCGTCCTGTGCTGGGTGTAAAATATTTTTGCAATTGCTCTTATCATACCGTGTAAAGAGGTGACACCTTTTAACCCTTTCCAATCCACTGTCTGACGTCTAAAGACATTCTGATTGAAGGCTGTACAGCTCCAATGTCGGAAGACGTCCGGCAGGGTATTCTTACTGTAGATTACTGGCCACTCTGTTGTCAGGGGCCTCTCCAGCATGTCACATACTGCAGTACTGGCTCTAGCCAGCAGATGGCACCATTGTATAATGGCCGAAAGAGAAAGCCCTCTAGGAAACCCTGAAACCAAAACTGGATTGCAAAGGGTTAAACCCCAGTAGATCAGGAGTGCACTGCACCCAGTAGCGCAATTAAAAATGTAAGTGTGATTTTTTTCTTTTTTTTTTTTCTTTCTATAAACTTCATGACATGGCCTATTTTGGGCTTAAAGGGGTTGTCCCGCGCTGAAACGGTTTTTGTTTTTTTCAACCCCCCCCCCGTTCGGCGCGAGACAACCCCGATGCAGGGACGTACAGAAAGCTTACCGGAGCGCTTACCTTAATCCCCGCGCTCCGGTGACTTCTATACTTACCTGTGAAGATGGCCGCCGGAATCCTCTTCTTCCGTGGACCGCAGCTCTTCTGTGCGGTCCATTGCCGATTCCAGCCTCCTGATTGGCTGGAATCGGCACGTGACGGGGCGGAGCTACACGGAGCCGGCATCCTGCACGAAAGGCTCCATAGAAGAAAGCAGAAGACCCGGACTGCGCAAGCGCGGCTAATTTGGCCATCGGAGGGCGAAAATTAGTCGGCACCATGGAGACGAGGACGCCAGCAACGGAGCAGGTAAGTAAAAAACTTTTTATAACTTCTGTATGGCTCATAATTAATGCACAATGTATATTACAAAGTGCATTAATATGGACATACAGAAGTGTATAGACCCACTTGCTGCCGCGGGACAACCCCTTTAAGGACACAACAATTTTTGGCGGATTTTCTGCTCCGTTTATCAAAAGTCATAACTTTTTTATTTTTCTGTCGACGCGGCCGCATGAGGGCTTGTTTTTTGCGTGGCGAACTGTAGTTTTTATCGGTGCCACTTTTGGGTACATAGACTATATTGTAAAACTTTTTTTTTTTTTTATGATAGCAGGGAGAGAAAACGCATCAATTCTGCCATAGATTTTTTTTTTTTTTTTTTACAGCGTTAATCATGCAGCATAAATGAGACATTCCATTTTTTCTGCGGACCGGTACGGTTACAACGATACCAAAATTCTTACATTTTTTTTTAGGTTTTCCCACTTTTCTGCAATAAAAACCCTTTTTTTTGGAAATCTTTTTTCTATTCTAAATCGCTGCATTCAAAGTCCTGTAACTTTTTATTTTTTGATGTACGGAGCTCTATGAGGGCTTATCTTTTGCGAGACGAGCTGTAGTTTTTACTGGTATCATTTTGGGGTACATACGGCTTTTTTGATCACTTTTATTGCGTTTTTAGTGAGGCAAAATGCTAAAAATTAGCATTTTGCCTCAGTTTTTTAGCGGTTTTTTTAAGCATTTTTTTCCGTGCACAGTCAAAAGCATGTGCAACTTATTGTATGCGTCGTTGCGGACGCGACAATACCAAATATGTGGGTTTTTTTTTTTTTACCTTTTTTTATGCTAATCTGAGAAAAAGCATAAAAAAATGTTTTTTTACTCTTTTTTTACATCTTTTTAATTCATTTTTTTAATCTTTGTTTTTTTTACACTGTTTGTATCCCTCTGAGGGACTTTAACCACTGCCCTGATGATCGCTGTCATAAGGCATGGCAGAGCTACTGCTGTGCCATGCCTTATCGCTTATACAGCGGTCCCTCTGTGAACTCTTTCCCTGCTGCGATCTACTTAGATCGTGGCAGGGAAGGGGTTAACAGCGGGAGGCGCATCTCCGATGCCCCCCCACTGTTGCAGCAGGACATCGGCTGTCACTGACAGACGGCTCCCGCTGCGGGATAGCGCGGGATCATATGTGATCCCGAGCTATCTCCAGGACGTAAGTTTACGTCCTGTTGTGGGAAGTAGCAGGCTGCCAGGATGTAAACTTACGCCCTGCAGCGGGAACGGGTTAAAATAACCCTTGTTGCATATAAAACGATGCAAATAAAGGACTGGTCAAACTGGCCTCATCATAATCTATCTATAGTGTTACTAGACAATAACAGACAGGTGGTTAGAAAAAGATATAGAGTTAGACACAAAAGAATTACCCTTAGTTCCACAGCAGAAATAAATCCACTGCTGTCTTCATCATATTTCCTCCAAATCTGAAGAAGAGAAAAATTATTCTGTAATACAGTATTTTGGAAAACGTAGAAAAAACGTAGATTAGATTATACTGTTGTCAAACGTTACTTAATATTATACTATCGTCACCTTTGTCTTTCGCCGGTTTCCAGTTTCACCAAATCTTCAGTGCAGAATCTTGCCTCTTATTGCTGACGTCACAGCCATTCATGGATTGCTCCAATCACAGTCATTCATGGATTGCTCCAATCACAGCCATTCACGGATGAATGGCTGTGATTGGAGCATCCAGCCCTGGCTGTGATTGGCTGAGCAGGCTCAGCCAATCAGAGCAATCTCTTACTGGAGGCGGGGGATTTCAATTCCCCGTCACTAGCAAGATGCTCTGCCGGCTTGACAAGCCCACACGGAGCTCCTGGAGAGCGGCCCTCGGGACACCGACGGCACCTGCTAGGTGAGTATATTGATATTTTTTTCTCTCGGGCAGTGTAGCTAGGGCGTTTAGTGCTGCCAAAAACACGGTACCAAGTTGTGCCGCATTTTCGGCAGCACTGAAACAGCTGCTCATCCATTTAAATGGGCAAAGCAGGGCCGAAAACGCTTGTGTGAACAGACCTGTTGAAATGAATCGGAGCCTTGTACAGCGTATGGCGCTGCGCTAAATGCTGTACAAAAATGTGGTTTGGTGTGTTTTTTGAAATGTCTAGAACGAATTAATTGGATTTACATTGATTCTTATAGAAGTTAGAGGTTTGACTGTACTAATAATATTTATCATATACTCAATCTAAAAGTAACAAAACCTTTTTTCATGGACAAGAGGGGTGATGTTTTTAGGAATACAAGCAGACCCTTCTTCTAATCCTGGACAATCCGCTCCTTTAAATATCATTAGGGTGTTATCATTAGGGCTCAGTCACACGGGCGCATCGGCGCCCGTGTTACTGCAGTAGGAAGACAGTCGTACCTCAAGATGGACGTCTCTCTGCAGCTCCGGGAGAAAGAACATGTGACTGGCTTCATTGCTGGTCATGTGTTCTTTCTTCAGCGCTGCAGAGAGACGTCCGTCTTGAGGTACGGCCTTCTTCTTCCTGCAGGAAGGGCTCAGTCACACGGGCGCATCGGTGCCTGTGTACGGGTGCCGAGGTGCCCGTTTGACTGAGCCCTTAGAGTGTTATACAGATTTAAACCAGACTTTTAATAGATATAGAAAGAACATGCATTTGCAGATACATCCTTTTTGGTTTGACTTACTCGCATAAACTCCACACTATTATCCAAAGGAGTTTCTCTACGGAAAAGTAACAGAAAGTTTTCATCCTCTGGCAAAATCATGTTGGCAAGCTAGGACAAGAAATCAGAATGTTAGTGAAAATTATTCTGTAAAAATATCTAAACATCCATAAAAAATCTTTCCAATGATCTGTTTGTACCAAGGAATATGACTGTAACAAGGGGGCACCCTCTATGTCTAGAGGAAAAGTTTCTACACCAACATAGAAGGGGAGTTTTTACTGTAAGAGCAGTGAGACTGTGGAACTGTCTGCCTGAGGATGTGGTGATAGAGAACTCACTAAATAGTACATGAGGGGCCTGGATGTCATTCTTGAGTGTAACGATATTACAGTTTATAGTCACTAGATTATGGTTGTTGATCCAGGGATTATTCTGATTGCCAGATTGGAGTCAGGAAGGAAGTTTACCTTAAAATTAGGAAAATTGTCATCTACTCCATGAAGGATTTTTTGCCTTTCTATGAATCAACATTGTAGGATAGTAGGCTGAACTGGATGGACATATGTCTTTTTTTACAGCCTTACATACTATGTCTGTGATGGGCAACCTTTTGAGCTCAGTGTGTCAAAATTCGCCAAAAAAACGTAGCATGACTTGGGTGGTGTGTCGCTTCGAGAAAAAAATCCATAAATCCGCAATATTTATAGTTTAAATAACAAATATGTATAATTGTAATGTATAACTGTATTTAATAAACCCAAAACACCCCTCGCACAGGCCCTTGCCTCTCGCAGCCTCCCCCTCACTTATCTTAGTAATGATGAGCCCCCAGCAGCAACAGCACCACCCAGAGCGGCCCCCCCAGCAGCGACAGCACCACCCAGAGCGGCCCCCCCAGCAGCGACAGCACCACACAGAGCGCCCCCCCCAGCAGCGACAGCACCACCCAGAGTGGCCCCCCCAGCAGCGACAGCACCACCCAGAGCGCCCCCCCCCAGCAGCGACAGCACCACCCAGAGCGCCCCCCCAGCAGCGACAGCACCACCCAGAGCGCCCCCCCCAGCAGCGACAGCACCACCCAGAGCGGCCCCCCCAGCAGCGGCAGCACCACCCAGAGCGGCCCCCCCAGCAGCGACAGCACCACCCAGAGCGGCCCCCCCAGCAGCGACAGCACCACCCAGAGCGGCCCCCCCAGCAGCGACAGCACCACCCAGAGCGCCCCCCCCAGTAGCGACAGCACCACCCAGAGTGGCCCCCAGCAGCGACAGCACCACCCAGAGCGGCCCCCCCCAGCAGTGACAGCACCACCCAGAGCGGCCCCCCCAGCAGCGACAGCACCACCCAGAGCGCCCCCCCAGCAGCGACAGCACCATCCAGAGCGCCCCCCCCAGCAGCGACAGCACCACCCAGAGCGGCCACCCCAGCAGCAGCTACAGTACCACCCAGAGCGGCCCACCAGCAGTATCGGCCCCCCCTTACAGCAGCCCCCCCAGCAGTATCTGCCCCCCCTTACAGCAGCTCCCCCCAGCAGTATCTGCCCCCCTTACAGCAGCCCCCCAGCAGTATCTGCCCCCCCTTACAGCAGCTCCCCCCAGCAGTATCTGCCCCCCTTACAGCGGACCCCCCCAGCAGTATCTGCCCCCCTTACAGCGGACCCCCCCCAGCAGTATCTGCCCCCCTTGCAGCGGACCCCCCCAGCAGTATCTGTCCCCCTTACAGCGGACCCCCCCAGCATTACCTGCCCCCCTTACAGCGCCCCCCCAGCAGTATCTGCCCCCCTTACAGTGCTCCCCCCCAGCAGTATCTGCCCACCTTACAGTGCCCCCCCCAGCAGTATCTGCCCCCCACCAGCAGTATCTGCCCCACCTAGCAGTATCTGACCCCCCCAGTATTACCTGCACCCCTTAGGCTGGGTTCACACAGAAACCTCGTCCACACGGGACGGCCAATCCGCTGCGGTAAGTCTGGCTGAAACCGCGGCTGCCGCGGCTCTGTGTGAACCCAGCCTTACAGCGCCCCCCCAGCAGTATCTGCCCCCCCTTATAGCGTGCCCCACCCCAGCATTACCTGCCTCCCTTACAGCGGCCCCAGCGGTAACTGCCCCCCACGAGACCCACGTACTTACCTCGTGGATGCTTGGATGCTCCACTCCTCCTGTGCCCGACGCCCTCCAGCAGCGATGATCTCCGGCACACACTGTGATGTCAGTGTGTTGCAGGATGCCTCTTCCCCTGGACGCTCCCGCAGAACCAACAGGTAGGAGACGTCAGGGGACGGGGGGAGGAGGATCCTGGTGCACGCTGACATCACAGTGTGCGCCGGGATCAGCGCTGTTAGTAGTGCTGGTTAATGAATGCCGGCAGGGGAGTCACGGCCCCTGCCGGTATTCCTTATCTGGGTGACCGGCCGCGTGTCAGTGCTGACACGCGTGTTATAGGTTCGCCATCACGGTAGTATGTTAATGTGTAACATAAAAAATACCTGTATATGTCATTTTAAGAACATTGTAAGTATATAGATTTGACTTACAAATGAAACAATATTGAGATTATGCTGTCACTTATTAAAAAAAAAAAACAACTATGGATTTCTTATTATGACTTTACTAGATGTATGTTGTCATACTGAACCGAGTGACATCCAACACAACATCAAATAGGCACAGTACAAAAATATATGCAATGCCCCATTCTGTATGTTGGATCACCAGATATAAAAAATTCCCAACCAACTTACAATAATAACATAGGACAAGATAAAAAAGAAACTATATTTGACTGTAATGATTCAATCCACTGTTACTTGTATTCCCTCTTAAAAATAACCCCTCTTAAGGATCTTAACAGAATTTGAGGACTGACTGATATTATGTTGTTTTAAGATATATGTAGTCTTCAGACCTTCAAGAGGAGGTTTAAGATCTCCCAAGACATGGAAATGCTTCTCTGCACCCGGAGTTAATGTTTATCTTATGTCAAGAGCTAGGCATGTTTGTCCCCATGGGTATTTCCGATACTAAGTAAATGCAGCTACAGAACAGCAGCTGGAAATGGTCTGGTGGATAGGGGGCATTTGTGCTGTCCATCTCTTGCCAGGTCTGTAGCTAAAGGTGTTCTGCATTAGTCACTTTTTGGCAGCTCCATGAGTTTTTATTTCTAAAATATGTCAGAGTCAGAGGAAGCCGTGAAACATTTGTTAGAAAATGAAACCTGCTCATCATTCACAAAACCACTATTAAAGTAATTATAGCATAAATGATTTATCAAAAGTGATCATAATATCTGGTCATTTAAATATGGGCATTTTAAAGACATATTTGTCCACAGTCAGATTCCGACAAACCTCATGTGATCATACATGTGCCAAAGTAACTATATCCATCTATTTTCATTAATTATATTTATGCATTTTAATGTACTATATACATACTATGTTTTTTTATTTATTTTATTATGATGTCATAAGGTGCTGATTGGGGCTTGACCAGGATTCCTTTAGCAAACTGGTTTTGTTATAATAGGGCAATCCCTAGATTGATATTTTGGTGGTCGCAATTCCTTAGCTTTTTTGGTATGTCATATAGTGCATATGTTTTCATATATTTAACAAAAATTGAAAATATTATTTATGCAACGCTTGAGGATCATCTTCTATGCCTCTATGTGATCAGTTACTAAACAATATCAATGCTCGATCGAGCATCAGGCTTAAACGAGCATGCTCGCACATCTCTAGTGTGCAGCACTTATTATAAAACTAGTGCTCTCTCTTTTATAAAAGAAGAACTCAAAATCCGTTTTTTACCTTTAAACCGACATAGGGTTAAATGATAGAATTCGGTATGACTGCCACAAATGGGGACATTACTAAAGTAAGATTAATTGTAAGTTCACACAAGGAGGATGTGCTGCTGACACTTTTTTTCAAGATTTAAGGATGTAGAATTAACAGTGTATTACATTAGCAGCAAAGTAGATGATCAAATTTCATCTCCACACTGCAAAAAAATGATCTATCCGCCAATTGACATGCTTTGCAGATCTCTCAGCATTTCGACTCACGTGGCCGATTTTCACACCGGATTTCACACTTTGCAATGCAATGGGGGACATCCACAGTAACTCAATCCTAGATGAATCTGCATGTAATACATGAGGATTTCGCTGCGACATTTGTCACGGATTTAGCAGCAGATTGGCAGTAAAATCAACGGTGGAGAAGCCAGAGCGTATTTGTATTCTAAGTTCTTAAACCCGAACTACTACCGTAGTAGCTGCGGGCAGACAGAATGATATCCTTTAATGCACTTCCATTTACTTCAATAAGCAAACACCAGGACACACAGCTCAGGAAATATAATAAAATTGCTATGTTTGTATATTAAGTAATAGACAGGAAATTCTACTGTGGTAAGTACATCTGAAAAAGTATCACATGAAGAAAAACTTTATGAAGGTATGATTAATAAAAAGGGTTACTAACCAGACCTCGGTCATTAACAGAATTGTCTGGTTTTTTTATTCTATTAATCCTATTAGTTTTCTATACAAGAGTTATGAAACTTTCCGCTTCATTTCCCTCTTAATTTCCTTTTCCCTTGTAGCAACTCAAACAACCAGGCTGTATGGACACAAATATTTCTGTGATTGTTCGAAATTTCTAAATGCATTTTTCAGGATTACAAGTTTAATTGTAATTGCAATATTATTACAAGTCAAGTTCTGAATTTTTATAAAGTTTTAAAGAAAGAAAAGAAGAAAAAAAATGATGCTTGGGAAGAGAACATCCCTCTTGACCTCCCTCAGACCTTTCATATTTTCCACTTATGTAAGAATCCCGGGCTGAAGTTAATTCCATTCTTGGGGGTATTAAAACATGGCTATAAATTGTACTCCTAAATTCTTCTGTGATGCTGCAACTTGAAATTGCCCTTCAGTTATTATACTGAAGGGCAATTTCAAGTCGGAGAATGGAATTAACCTCAGCCTGGGATTCTTGCATAAGTGGAAAATATGAAAGGTCTGAAGGAGGTCAAGAGGAATGTCCTCTTCCCAATCATAATTTGATTTTTCTTCTTTTCTTTCTTTGAAACTTCATAAAAATTCAGAACTTGACTCGTAATAATGTTGCCATTTAATACGTGGTGCTGCATCTCCTTCCATGTGCAGGTTGAAGGAGAGATAAGACACATCATAAAACTGTCTTGAGCTCAGTGGACTGATTTATGATTTATGTCTCGGCTCAGTTTGTCTGTTTTAGGTTTTGAGTACAAAACAGTCTCAAATTTCTGTGTGAGAACATTTATTTAGATCAAAAGGAATGTGCCATGCAAACTAGTTTTATTCATTAGCCTCACGAAGCAGGCCAGATATCCCCGAAAGTTTGCTGTAACATCATGTATTTTTGTTAGCCGTTAAAAGGTATCATATCTACAAGATTGCTTGGTTTCTCTCACTGAGAACAATCTCACGTCAGTATGGATGACACATCATAGTACCATTCTAAACAAGTTACCATTTGAGATCTAGGAGTCAAGCAGCAAGGGAATGGGGTAAAACTTTACTGTTCTGGACCCTTTTAAACCTTATTTTATATGGATAAACATACTTGTTACATATTTAGCTCACCTCATACTGAAGGTTTATTTTACGTATTGCCCTTGTACGCTGACAGTAATTCCTGTCTTTCTCAGTGGATATGAACATTATAGTACAGCTTGTGTACACTTACCTCTTGTATCTGTAGGCGTCCATCAGAAGTGACGTCATATGCAGACATAAATCGGTCCTTCACCCTCTGGACTTTCTCTGCAGTTATTGCATTCTAGAAGTCAACAAACACATTGCTTTCTTAGGGGATTTACAAACTTTCATTTTCTTGTAAAACTTTGCTTTCTCAAGGGTTTAAAGTGTAATCACTTGAAATTGTATTTTTTCCCTTGTTTTTCATCTATGTATTTGTATATAAAGCTGACGAGGCCGTCATCTACGAACATACGAAACCTATGGTACATCAATATTCTGGAATATCTCATTCAAATAATAGGAATACATGTTACAGTAAAATGTGTTTTATTATAGAAAAATGGAAACCATTTATAGGAAGTTGCCCTGGAATAAAGTACCAATGTGTTTGGGATTACTCTATTGTACACAAGCCGTATGGTAGTCAACTGTTTGTTTATTGGAAAAACAAAGTTTTTTTCTGGCTTTTCATAATTGTTTGCCCCTACCCTTAACCTCCCACTGCGCAATTCCTTCTAAAACTAGAAGCGGAAACAGTGGGGGACTGCATCAGAAAGAGAAATAATGTGCTATATCCTCTACTTCGCCCATGAACTACAATACCCTACATTCATTACTGTCCACCTCTTCTTTATTCCTGTGCACAGGCCAAGGATCACACGCAGGCACTGCATGCTCACAAAGGCTGTCACAGGTACTCTGGGTCATCACAATTTCAGGAATGAGTCACAATTCTGCAGAGAACCATGGAGAGGGGAGGACAGTCGGAGATACTTTTAGCTGTATTCTAGTTTAAGTAAATGTATCGCCTTGGTTTTTCTTCTTGCTGATACATGGAATAAAACATATGACATTTGTCTAATCTGTTTACATTTTTTAAATTCTATTTTCTGTATATGACTATAGGGGTTACCATTTTACCAAGACTACAATTAACAGCATTTAAGAAATATGCTTTACAGCAACTTAATGGGCTATAGATGCAACGAACAACCATTGATCCATTGACTTCTATGGGAGAGTGCTGTGGGCATGTGCTGTGAGGTCATTGTGTAAGGAGGGGAGGAGGTGAGCTGTGAGGAGCACCTTTTGTAAATGGTGGATCCTATATCATCTATAAATAGGTATTACCTTTCTTTGTAATCCTGTAATGAGAAAATGACTACAGAAAAGTTTTCTGTACAGAGTAAGAAGTGTCAACCTATTATTAGGCTTAGTGGTCAGTGTGAAAATGTTGGATTCCATTTTTATAATTCTATTCCATCACAACATGTCATTATAAACAGGTAATACGTGTTAGTGTGATGTAGTGCTCTAACTTTCTAATATAGCCTCTTTTTAAAATCAGTTGGGAAGCCTTCATCTTAGGACTGTTCAATTACTTGTGTTCTAGGTTCTAAGTTCTAGGTAGAGATGAGCGAGCACCAAAATGCTCGGGTGCTCGTTACTCGAGTCGAACTTCCCGCGATGCTCGAGGGCTCATTTCGAGTAACAAACCCCATTAAAGTCAATGGGCGACTCGAGCATTTTTGTATATCACCGATGCTCGCTAAGGTTTTCATTTGTGAAAATCTGGGCAATTCCCGAACGTGATAGGAACGACACAGAAACGGATAGGGCAGGCGAGGGGCTACATGTTGGGCTGCATCTCAAGTTCCCAGGTCCCACTATTAAGCCACAATAGCAGCAAGGGTTGCCCCCCCCCCCCCCCCCCCACTGTCAGCATAAAGATCGTTCTCCTCTGCCACAGCTGTAACAGCTGTGGCAGAGAAGAACGATGTTAGCCCATTGAATTCAATGGAGCCGGCAATACAGCAGGTTCCACTGAAAGCAATGGGCTGCCGGCGAGCGCGGGATGAATTTTTGGGAAGGGCTTAAAAATATAAGCCCTTACCTGAAAATCATCCTAAAATGTGTAAAAATAAAAAAAAAAATGTATACCCACCTTTCCGCTGCAGCCGGAGTTCAGCCGCGTCTGGCCGGCAGTTATCCTGAACTGCTCTGTGTAGTATTCAGCAGCCGGGGATTTAAAATCCCCGCCTGCTGAATGAGCTGCCTCTGATTGGTCACAGCCTCACCAATCAGAGGCAGCTCTAACTCACACCCATTCATGAATTCATGAATGGGTGAGAGCTGCCTCTGATTGGCTCAGCGCAGGGACCAATTAGGGGCAGCTCTCAGCTGTTAATCAGAGGCAGCACTCACTCACCCATTCATGAATGGGTGTGAGTGAGAGTTGCCTCTGATTGGTGAGGCTGTGACCAATCAGAGGCAGCTCATTCAGCAGACGGGGATTTTAAATCCCCGGCTGCTGAATACTACACAGAGCAGTTCAGGAGAACTGCCGGCCAGATGCGGCTGAACTCCGGCTGCAGCGGAAAGGTGAGTATACATTTTTTTTTATTTTTACACATTTTAGGATGATTTTCAGGTAAGGGCTTATATTTTTAAGCCCTTCCCGAAAATTCATCCTGAGATCGCCGGCAGCCCATTGCTTTCAATGGAGCCGGCTGTATTGCCGGCTCCATTGAATTCAATGGTCAGTGCTCGTTTAATCGAGACGAGTACCGCGTGGTGCTCGTCTCGAGTAACGAGCATCTCGAGCACCCTAATACTCGAACGAGCATCAAGCTCGGACGAGTATGCTCGCTCATCTCTAGTTCTAGGTTAACCAAGGGTTTGGCAAGATGTTGAGGAAAAACTGGTCTCTGTTCAATCTCTGTACTTTAGTTTGGGATACACTAGAAAGACTATATTAGACCATTGGAGCTATAAACATAGTGATATTCAATCCATATGCTATGCTCACACTGACGTGAGAGTCTGTCCCGTTGGGTTTCCATTTCATTTTGATAGCCAAACTAATGTAGTCTGCAGCTTTATTCTTTCCTGTACAAGAAACGGGACTCCGAATGATCCATTATAAATCAATCTGTTATAACCATCATGCCTTCGGTAATAATTAATGCCATGATGCTAGAGAGAACAGAGCCTTTTTGCATAAACATAGAAAGTTCTTATATGACTTAAAGTTTACGGCCACCATTGTACACCATTTTTTATCTATAGAATAAAGCGCCCATAACCAGGGACTCAGTAAAGTGAGTATAGACTTCTTCATTTTGAAAAACCAAGGCAAACAGGCAACACGTTTCACTGCAGTAGTAACACTTTCTTCAGGCTAAAAGTGTGAAACAGTGAAAAATAACTTTTAACCCCTTAAGGACCAGGTTGTTTTGTACCTTATCTTTTTCACTGACTTTTTTTTCCTGTATTTTAGTTTTATTGGGGGTAAAAAACAAAAAAAAATATTTTTTTTAACATTTATAGTTTTTTAAAACTTATTTTTATATTTACGCTAAAATAAAGTATGGGAAAGGGTTCCTCTATTTGTTTCGGATGTTTTGATATATAATATGTATGATTTTGGTTTACAGGGCGCTTATAGCAACGTTTTTGGTTGGTGTTGGTTTCGGGTTATTTTCTTTCTTATGTATATATTATTGTTTTATTCTGGAATTTTATTTTACTGATGTATGTAATTGTGTTTTTTACTATTTATGTCCCCCATTACATCATTTAAGACCTCTGGGGGACATTCACATTTTTTTTCTAATTTGACACTTTCCCCCTGTAGCTGGGGCATCCATAGGAGTCCCAGTTACAAAGGAAACCAACCCCTGTAGTGACATTAGTCACTTGCAGAGCTGCCAGGGTCTAGTGTGACCCTCCAGCTCTGCAGTAGCAGGGAATCCTGGGAGGTCACATGACCCACCAAGCTCCCGTAGTGAAAGTGCATTTTACTTTCACTTTCCCCATACAGTGCTCATTGAGCACTGTGTATCGGGAAGCAGAAGGCAGAAAGGGTTAAATACCCCTCCTGCCTTCTTCTCCGGGTTATCAGCTGTCACTAACAGCTGATAACCCGTTCCTGTCTCTGATTGATTGCAGAGCAGGAGACTTAAAGCACCGTTGTAATTTTACTATCGGCGGTGTTCTAAGCCCAGGACCTGCCGCCATAAGTTTACTGTGGCTGGTCCTAAATGGGTTAAACACAACAGAGATGAGTATCACAGGCTGATGGGTCATAGGTCGGTGACACTGACAGGATGCGCTACATACACAAATTAGTCTTTACACTACAAACCATCTTAATATTTTAAAGAATTTCTTTATTGTTTGTAATCTATGTCAAAACAGTTTAGCACGTAATGCCACAGAAAATACTGGAAAATGGCAAATGTTGCACTATATCTATTTTTTTAATACACATTATTGCAACATTCCAGATAATATCAATGACTCAAAGTGTACCTAACTTTTCAGATGACCTTTTCTAGCTACTATATGACTTTTATTGCATCCTGCATTTATCACCAGTTTTCCTCTCTGCAGACTGCAGCCCTAATTTTTAGTTATCTCTGAGCTGGTGGGTGCAGACTGCTGTGATGATAGCTCCCATACAATGTACACTGAGAAAACTGCAGATTCTGTTCCCTAACTCTCTGTAGCACACATGAAACAACATCAGCAAGGAGGATACTAGAGAAGTACTGAGCAGTGTAAATGTTATTTCAGTAGCTGTAACACAGTAAGTAAATCACTCACTATTAGTTGCAGCAGTGTTTGTGTGTGTCTCTACTTCTTTCCCTCCTCCTTCTCCCCCCTTCTTTCTGCATAAACATCTATAGGCAAAATGAGATAACCCCAATTTCACTTTTGTTATCTCTGTTACTAGAGATAAACTTCACATGACATCAGGCATTGGACTGCCAAATAGAAGGAAGGGAAACTTCTAATGGCCAGAACTTTAGAGGAATTTTTCAGCAAAAAACGTAATTTTAGGTAACTAAAGCAATTTGCTAGTTATTGCATTGGCTATGGTTTGTGGTAAACTTAATGACTAGAGTTGAGCGAACATACTCTGCCGAGCTTGATGCTCGTTCGAGTATTAGTGTACTCAATGGTGCTCGTTACTCGAATGAGCATCAAGCCGTGTTTGACACTGCCCCAGTTTTTGGCTCCTCCCTGCTGTGACGTGCCTGTTTTGGCCCCTCCCCGCCGCGATGCAGCGCGCGTCATTAGCAGATTTTTTTGTCTGGTAGGCAGGGGAGAGAGAGACGAACCTAGGAAGAAAAAAAAAGCTCGGCACCCGGCGTCCCACATACAAAAATGCTTGAGTCTCCCATTGAAGTCAATGGGGTTCGTTACTCGAGTAGAGCTCTCGAATTTTACGAAAAGCTCGACTCGAATCACGTGGACTTGAGCATTTGGGTGCCAATGCTTGCCTATGGTCACTCTATTAGTGACCTTTTATGAGAAGAAACATACAGCATACACTACCAGACAAAAATTTTGGAACAACTCAATTTTTCCAGTTATTTTTTACATTAACACAGTTCAAGTCCAGAAAATAATGTGAAATGGTTCAAAAGTAAGTTAAAAACATAAAAATAGTATTGTATTTAACCTGAAATGCAACAATAGTCTGAATTTATTATTTTAACTAAAAAAGCTTTTTTCAGAGAACACATCAGGGACACATTATGGTTTGAATTTGGACGCACACTATTCCTATAGGTGTCTCAACTTTTGTAGATTACTTTCAAACCTTCTGATTCTATATTATCAGTGTTGGAGCAAACTGCATTACAACACACTCTGGGGCTAGATTTGGACAGTTTTGCTCTTCAAGACTGAACACATGGCTGTCATAATGGAAAGAAAAAGGCAAACAACAAAAGAAGACAGATGGGCAATTACAAGTGTAGGTCTGTCCTACAGAGAAATTGCCAAGAAAGCCAAGGTGGCAGTCAGTGCAGTTTCCTATAACATTAAAAGGCACTTGGAAACTGGAGGAAACTCTGACAGGAAGAGGTGTGGAAGACCAAAGGCCACTACAAAATCAGATGACAAGTTTTTGAGAGTCAACAGTTTGTGTGATCAGAGCCTCACAGTCCTGGAACTATCTTTTTGTCCGGAATACATCGGCCGCTGCATGAACTCCTATGTGAGCCAATGACAGCAGCCAGAGAAGGGAGGTGGGAGGGAGTTTAGCAGTGTGACTGCTAAACGCCATCCCCCTTCTCTCCTCTCCCATTGCAAACAGCAGGAGGGGAGGAGAGAGTAGTGGAGCCGGCAAGTGGGAGGGAAGGGGGAACTAGCTAAGCTGTTTCCCCACGCCCAATGGCATTGCGGCTTTGGCGAATATGCACTGGGGCAGTGCTGTCTGAATGGGCCCACAAACATTAGATTTGTGCATCCCTTCACGCCTTTTAACGGTAGTGGCTGGTGCACGTAAAAATGTCTACGGCCGTGTGAGAGAGTTCTAGTGGGGCAAAAAAAGTTTCAATTTCAACTGTAAGGCCCAATATCCACGAGTGGATTTGATTTGCGGAATCCACACGGTCACCTGTGCGGTAGATCCGCAATTCAAAGTGCCCATAGGCAAGCATTGGCATCCGCAAATGAATTAGGGCATGCAGATTTGATTTGCTGATCGTTTGGTGCAGAAAACGAATCGCAGCATGCTCCATTTCAGTGCGGATTCTGTGCGGACGGGCTCAATAGAAGTCAATCGGTGCAGACGATCCGCAGTGCATCCGCAAATACAGTTGCAAATGCACTGCGGATTTGAAGGTTAAAATCAATTAGGGAGGTTGGGTTGTGGATTTTTTCCCACGCGGATGACCCGCAATGCATCCACGTACATCCACCCAGAAAAACCATTCGCGATTTCTCGCAGGAGGTTTCCGCAGGTCACCCGCTGTGGAAATCTGCACGCAGAATCCGAACTGCCCATGAACATGAGGCCTAAAGAGATTACCTATTAAACCTGCAAATAAAAGTCAAGTATCAGTAAGGCCGCTTTCACACGGCCGAGATAATCATGCAAGATTTCTGCTTTGCGAGATGCACAAATTTTGCATGAATATGAACCCCATTTTTTTGATGGAATGCGGTAGCAGCATGTCCTATCTTTGGGCGTTCGCTTGGAACGCATTGCTCATTGTTTTCAATGGGGCAGAAAAAACACATTGCAGGGCCTGCGATGCGAGGTTTCCTATTGAAAAAAATGGTAAACACTTGCTGACTCTCCATCAACTGTACTGAAGTGATGGGAGGTGTTTTAGCATCCACGGGGACATGCGATGTGCACGAGTGCGATATCGAGCTGAGTTTCATGGCCCGATATGGCTCTCGGCCATATCAAGCTAGGCTAAGGGTGCATTTACACTGCAAAGATGATCACTCAAAAGATGGCCTTTGAGCAATCATTTTGCATAAACTACTACTTGGCACTAATGCCTCTTAGTACCAAGTAGCTGAGTATGACCTGCATGAAGCTGTAATCAGGAAACCGACCTCCATCGGTTTCCTGATTACTTTCGCTTTGATCCGCCAGCGGGGCTGACAGCTGAGAACAGCTGATACAACGTTATCAGCTGTAATCAGCTCTCCTCGGGCATAACACAGCGTGTGGTCCTTCTTATCAGCTGTTCTGCTGAATGATGGTTTTCAAGCAGAACTGAAAACCATTGTTTAGCAGAAAATTGAAAGATGAGCACATTTAGAAACAGTATTGCTGAAAAGGCTTCTTTTGAGCGAATTTTGAGCGATAATCATTGCATCTAAATGGGCCTTAAGAAAGCCGTGCTATGATTGCAAAGTAATAAAAAGACTTGCCTGGGCTAATCAAGCTTTTATTTGGTGACACAAGGTTAATCTATTATTTTTATTCATTATTTATTTGTTCTATACTTTCATTTCAAAGTACATTTGTGACATTAAACTGTGAATATCAATAAAAAGTGGAAAAATTCAGGTGCTTTAAAACTTTTAAATGACAGTTTATGTATTAATGCTTTGTGCCATTTTGATGAATTAAATGAAAACATCTAAACCAATTAATCGCATTAAACAACTGTCCATTAGGAAAAGGCTTATAAATGTGGCCCTTCAAAGTTAAAGGGGTTGTCCCGCGCCGAAACGGGTTTTTTTTTTTCAATAGCCCCCCGCTCGGCGCGAGACAAACCCGATGCAGGGGTTAAACAAGAAAACTGCACAGTGCTTACCTGAATCCCCGCGCTCCGGTGACTTCTTACTTACCTGCTGAAGATGGCCGCCGGGATCTTCTCCCTCGGTGGACCGCAGGGCTTCTGTGCGGTCCATTGCCGATTCCAGCCTCCTGATTGGCTGGAATCGGCACGTGACGGGGCGGAGCTACAAGGAGCCGCTCTCCGGCACGAGCGGCCCCATTGAGAAAAGAAGAAGACCGGACTGCGCAAGCGCGTCTAATCTGGAGATTAGACGCTGAAAATTAGACGGCACCATGGAGACGAGGACGCTAGCAACGGAACAGGTAAGTGAATAACTTCTTATAACTTCTGTATGGCTCATAATTAATGCACAATGTACATTACAAAGTGCATTATTATGGCCATACAGAAGTGTATAGACCCACTTGCTTTCGCGGGACAACCCCTTTAAGGGTTAATGTGCAGATGTCAAGTTCATTGAAGCTTGTAATCATAAAGTCTATCTATAAAGCATATAAGTATTCAAGGTCCAATTTCATAACTCACAGATGCTAAAACTTTCAAGAGTATCTTGGTTACTTTTGTGAAGCCTAAAGATAGCTCTGACCTTCAGTGACAATTAAGCTGTTGATATTCTTTTCTACACTGGAAAAATAGCACTGGCAATCTGATTGGATGCGATGGGCAACTTTCTATGTATTAGAATCCATTGAAAGTGCTATTGTTCTTCATCTCTGTGGTACTGCAGTAATCTCTAAGTACTTGTTCGACAAGAAGTATATAGCAGTGGTCATGTTTTGCTGTCCGAATTTATCTGGTTATAGCAAATTACACTGAAAAGTAGACATTCATATAAATGTCTTGTAATTATAATAGGATAGGTGTTTATAAGACAGTCAGCAATTCAGTTATCATTCAAAAACACAAAATAAGATTTAAGAAAGATACTGCTAAACTATCTTAACAGGAAATAATGATTGACTTTTAAAACAGCCTGTGCTTACATGACGGCCAATGTAATTAATGGCTAAGGTGCAAATTGCTTCATTTACCTATAATGATGCAGATTGATGAGTAACGCTGTGCATAGAAATCTATGGAGAGCAGAGGGAGGGGAGAGGAGGAGGAAGAGACACACACAGAGATGTGCCTGCAGCTAACTAGTGAGTGATTTACAACTGCAGAAATTACACCTACATCGCTCAGTACTTCATTTGTGTCATCCATGATGATGCTATTTCTGTGTGTATGTGTTACAGGGAGTTAGAAGCAGAAGCTGCAGTTCACCATGTTCAGTGTACAAGGACAGAATAATAGCTACACTCCACCCACCAGCTCAGAGACAACTTAGAACTAGAGATGCAGCTGTAAAGGGGAAAAATAGTGATATATGCAGGATACAAGTCATGTAATAGTCAGTCATAGTGATATTTCTTATGTACACACATAGCAGCTTATTCTTAAAAGTTAGCTTACAATTCAGATATACTTTAATGTACTGTAATGTTCGCATAGACCGTATAGAGTCGTATCCATGTTGGATTTTTCTAACATAGATCTGACACTTTAATCCACAGCAGAACTGTAAGGCTGAGCCTCAGAGATCTGCCATAGATTTTCATACAGATTTAGCCTCAGTCAATGATGAAAAATTCATGTGTTGCTGTCCAATGCGGTTTCTGCATGGATTTCTTGCTAAGACTGAGCCAAGAATTGACATGCTGTAGTGGCTAAGTTCATGCTTTCCTGGCCCTCTCCATAATGCCATACATGTCATGTCTTATGTTGGTGCACTGTATAAATCTGTCTAGTCATTCTGTTATATGTATTGCACAGCTGCAGCATGTGATGGGTTAAGTGTTTGCAAAAGCCTGAAGATTGCCTGTGAATGTATCAATTTATGTCTTGTCACCTGGTAGGAGTGAGGCTATAAATGTGAGTGTTGAGAGCAGCAAAGGTCCATTCTTCAAGGTCTATTTCTTCTGCATACCTGATCAAGAGTGCCGGCTGCATTAGGGTACCTTCAACCCTCATGCAGTGAAGAATGGAAGAGGAGGAGAGGTTCCCTGGACTGACTGTTCTAGCATGAGAGAAGAATAAGCCCCAAAGGTAGAGAGCGTTAGTGAAACATGAATGTTACTCTTCAAGGCCCAGTGCAAAGATATTTTTTGTCAATTGTTCACACCCGAGCATCCTGAAGTCTAGGACCGCCAGGGGGTGGTAGTCCTCTTTTTCAATTGTTTAAGCCCAAGTGTCCTGAAGTCAGGGACCGCTGGGTGGAGGTACGTGTCTTCAGTTGTTCACACATAGGCATCCTGAAGTCTGGGATCGCCGTGTGGAGGTACTCTTAATTAAGTCTGTCTAAATTCCTGCACTTTGAATATTGTCTACTTGGCTTCATACTGTTGGAGTTATATTGAAATAAAGTTTTGCCAGGCCCTTACCATTCCCATGGACCTGAGGTACGTTATATTTGCCTGCGGCTCCTTTATTCTCTGCCGAAGGTCATTACGGTGTGTAACAGAATGGTGGTGTCAACCATGACAACTACTATCCCTTTTCTACCGTTTATTGGGCATCCATCTCCTAGGGGTGTCCAGAAGAGGCCCTGTGCTGCCCTCGCCATGGCTACATGCATCCCTCCGGGAGGGAGTGTGGTGAGTGCCGCCACGATAAGCCAGCATCTTTCCCTACCCGCTCCTCAACGTACGCCCTGTGTCTGGGGTCAACCTACAGGATGCTGCAATGCCAATTATTTTTTCTGCGACACAAATTTGAAAATACATGAGTTGAAAAATCTGTGCCATATGAACTATAGCATGGAACTGTAAATGGTGCAGATTTTTTAGCGCACTTAGGTGCTACGCTCTCCCTCCAACTGCTAAGAGCCACTTCCAGGGTGAATCACTGACATTCACTGCAGTCTAACTACCTTGGGTGTCCTTCAATACTTCATTTACACTGGATCCCCTTGTGAAATATGGGATCCCAGCAACAATATCTCCCACAATCAACTTGTTTTAGAAAGACTTATGAATAGAGATGAGCGAGCACTCAAATGCTCGAGTCCGCATTATTCGAGTTGAGCTTTTCGTAAAATTTGAGAGCTCTACTCGAGTAACGAACCCAATTGACTACAATGGGAGACTCGAGCATTTTTGTATGTGGGACGCCGGGTGCCGATCTTTTTTTTTTTCTAGGTTCGTCTCTCTCTCTCACTCTCTCTTTCCCCTGTCTACCAGACAAAAAATTTGCCAATGACGCGTGCTGCGTCGCGGCGGGGCCAAAACAGGCACATCACAGCGGGGAGGAGCCAAAAACTGGGGCGGGGTCGAACACGGCTTGATGCTCGTTCGAGTAACGAGCACCATCGAGTACGCTAATACTCGAACGAGCATCAAGCTCAGCAGAGTACGTTCGCTCAACTCTACTTATGAACTTAAAAGTGGTTGTCCAAAGTAGACAAAGTCTTTAAATTGACCAGTACTTTTAACAGTGAAAATACATTTATTTAATGGGAAATCCAGTCACAATGATCTTTGGATAATTCCTAGAAAAACCTGACAAGATCACATGTGAAGTCCGTGCTCTCAAAGCATCAGTGATTGTCAGAATGAAAAACATCTATACAGCATTTAAAGACATTTGGCAATGCTTTAAGGATTATATTTTTAAAAAACTTTTACTCAACATTTTTGAAGCAAATTGTCACCATTGTTTTTAACCCCGGAAACAAAATTTGGGATAAATGAAAAGAAAAAGAAAATCTCAGCCCCAATGGATTATTATTAAAATAAGCCTCAAGCTCTGGTACGGCTGCCACACCACCTGCCCAAACGGTCAACAGATCATCCATATAGCGAACGTACCAAGCCAAAAGAGAGTAAAAAGGGTTATCACTAGAGTTGAGCGAATGTACTCTGCCAAGCTTGATGCTCGTTTAAGTATTAGCGTACTCAATGGTGCTCGTTACTCGAACGAGCATCAAGCCGTGTTCGACCCCGCCCCAGTTTTTGGCTCCTCCCCACTGTGACGTGCCTGTTTTGGCCCCTCCCTGCCACAGCGCGTGTCATTGGCAAATTTTTTGTCTGGCAGGCAGGAGAGAGAAAGAGAGAGAGAGAGAGAGAGAGAGAGAGAGAGACACGAACCTAGGGAAAAAAAACTCGGCACCCAGCGTCCCACATACAAAAATGCTCGAGTCTCCCGTTGTAGTCAATGGGGTTCGTTACTCGTGTAGAGTTCTCGAATTTTATGAAAAGCTCGACTCGAATAACGCGGACCCGAGCATTTGGGTGCTCGCTCATCTCTAGTTATCACTACAGAGCAAGTACTGACACTCCCACTGAGCCATAAACGGGAGATTTTTAATCAATGCCAATTTCTGGCATCGAACAAGTAAGCCATTAGAGGTGGTGAGCATCACCAAAAATTACTTAATGTGGAAAGCTACTGGATTTTTGTTTAAAAAAAAATCTGTGCCCCATGATTTTAGTGGATTTTGTTTTAAGCTGCGTATTGTTTTTGTTTTTCAATCCACCTTTTTATTTTCTCTTTATAGATTGAAATGTGCTCATGTGACCTGGAAATGTTCAACATCACATACTGAATATTAATTGTCTGATCATTTATGATGTTCTCCCATTATGGTGTGCTGGTACAGAACAAGCTGTACTTTATTAGAGCTTTAGACTACAAATGCCTGTTATAATTTACCTATGATTTGTATCATGAATATGCAAAAGAAATTAAGGAAAACATGTGGAACATGATTTAACAAACAGAGCAAATGTGCAGAAAATACTGGTATCATCCAGAATGCTGTAGAATGCTCTCACTGTATATTTTATGTTCAAGCTCTAAGAATACACTCTATGAAACATTGCAGAATACTATAATCATGTAACTAAGGGTGATGCACAAAATATATCTTAGATTGTAAGCTCATAAAGGGATTGTATCATGACAGTTTTACCCCTCATGCAGACACCGCAGCCTTGGCCCACCCCAAAGTGGATGGTAGTGGATGGCTGCACATGGACTCCACCGTTCCATTCACTTCAATGGGACTGCCAGAGATAGCACAGTCTGTTACCTCCAGCAGACCCATTGAAGTGAATGGAGCAAAGATGTGCATGCACAACCACCCACTACCATAGACTTCTGAAAAAGACACAGATGGGATGTCTGCATTACTGTTAAAACCTGTCATGAATCAATAGTTTAAAGGTGTTATCCAACTTCTTTTTCATGTTAAGACCACTATCCTCTACCTCCTCCAGCCCTGAAATTCGGATGGCAGATGGCAACACAGCACCGCTGTGCCACTCAGTGGAGGCTTCCCTCGTGAGCCCTGGGTCTGGGGCTGCAGGATATGGCCGGGCACTGGTGTGCTATTCGTGGGAGGAGCTCTTTTCAGACCTCAGGGATAGACTGGCAAAATCCAACATGGCACCACCACGACACTCATAGGTGGATGCCTGGGTGAGCCTGGTAAACATGGCCCTTTGCTTGAGTCCTGAAGCTGGGGCTCAGGACATTCTTCAGGCTGCAGTCCCCACAGCTTCTCCAGCCTGTAGCCCAAGCAGGAAGGGCACACATGCTCCATCAGACACCAGCCCTGCACAGCATAAGCTATCAGGGGAGAGACTGGCTAACGTAAGCCCAGCCAGGCAGTTGCATATGAAGAGGGTCCAGTGAATCCCCTCCTCCTATCTACTGTTATCACTAAATGGCTGAATCAGCCTGAGGGGACAGAGTCACACAGGATGCACACAGGCTCTCAGCCTCAATGAATTGCATCATTATTAAAAGACTCTGGCAGTGCAGAGACCTGGGGTTCTGTCAGCGAGTCAGAGATAGAACAGGACACTCCAGCTTCCTCTCCCAACTCTATACACTCTACGCTGAGTTTCAACTCTCCAGTCGGACCCATCTCCTCCTCTTTTCGAGCCACCAGGACTTCTCCGGACATCACAGACCTTTGGAATCTCCTCTATTCACTACCAACCAAAAAAGACTTGGAGTCCATGCTCCATCACATGGAATCTAAGCAGGAAAAGGTCATTGCAGCATTTAATACAGCACTCTGCTCAATTACCCAGCGTCTATCGACTGCGGAACAAGCCTCCTCTATGTTAGACCTCAGTGTTGTCAAAATCAAGGAAACACTAGCATCACAGTGTGCCTTTAACAGAGCAATTTTACTTCAAGTGGATGATCAGGAAAATAGGGGCCATAGGAACAACATTAAACTATGCGGCATCCCAGAGTCCATACTATCCCCTCTGATCTCCGGACTGCTGTAACGATTATCTTCAACAAATTATTGGCCTGGACAGAGTCTGCGGAGATCCAGATTGATAGGGTCCATAGAATTATGGGTCCTCGTCGTTCTGAATCCTCTAAACTGAGAGATGTCCTGTATAGAGTCCATTTCTTTAGAAAGAAGGAGAAGATCTTATGACAAGCCTGCAGACTGGGCCCCAATAGCAATTCAGAACATTTCTATTCAGCTGCTTCAAGATATCTCCTGACGCACCTTAAGGATGAGATGCCAACTGAAATCTGGGTGTGACATATAAATAGGGGTACCCTTTTCACTTTTTTATACGAAAAGACAGATCTATATTTCAACTACACTCTCCAGATCAGGCTGCAGCTTTGGCTCAATTCCTGGGCCTAGAGAACTCGTCTATTCCAGATTGTCCGGTTTTTCCACTTCATCCTACACAGCAACACCGCTTGCCCAGCGAAATAGCCGAAACCCAACCTCCAGACTCCAACGTTCGACTTTGGATAACAGCAGCGAGATTCTGCCACCATGCGCTATATCAACTGAAGAATTATATAGATGTAGACATTTCTCTTAGCTAAATGTGGATATATAATTGCCTACGTTTATTTTCTCTCATGCTTCTGCCATCTCCCTAACTTATCCTTGTGCTCTTCTTTTCCTTTTTTTTTCTTCCCTTTAAACATTCCTCTTTTCTCTCTTCTTTAGGGCCAGGTTCCTGATATGGGCGCCATCTTCTTTGCTATGCTCAGTATTCGGGGCCTCAACTCATCAGAGAAGAGATCCTCCCTCCTCCTCCTCCTCCTCCTCCTCCGACCTCTGAGAAATAAAAGGGTCCAGGTAGCTCTCCTTCAGGAAACCCATTTCGAAAAAAGGCTTGGCTCCTACACTTTGTTCTCCTAGGTACACTGATGCCTATCACAGTTGTTACCATACCACAAAGGCCACAGGTGTGAGTATTCTCATCTCCTTTGGGGGACCATGGGAACTTAATGATTTCTGCTTTGATACGGAGGGACAGTTCCTAATTGTCAAGGGGAAATTGTTGGGTCATACTCTCACCTTTCGAAATGTATATCAAATTACAACCAGCAGGCTAACTTAGATGACATTATAGCAAAGTTGCTGGGAGGGGATTTTAATTTAGCTTTAGATCCCCTTTCTGATGTTTTGTGAGGAACATCCCATATAGTTTCTCTTCTCTCTATCGTGGTAAACATCTCCTCCAGTCAATTCAGTTAATGGATGTCTTGTGGACAGCCCAACCAGATGGGAGAGTCTATTCATTTTACTCGCTAGTCCACAACATCTATTCATGGCTTGACTCCTTTTTTATCAGACATGCAGATCTGTCCCAGTTCAGTTCCTTCACAATTGATCCTATCACTTATGCTAAACATGCAATGCTGCATGCCTCGCTGGCAACCCCGTAACCACACCTAGATCTTGACATTGGCATTTGAATGAATCCTTAGTACATGATGTAGCTATCAGTGAGGTTATCTATACAGACCTAATTTACTACTTTGAGGAAAACCCACCAGGTAACAACTCTTCCCTCACAGCATGGGCAGCCCACAAATGTATTGTATGGGGGTTGTTCATGAGGGATGGGACTAAGCGTAAAAAAGAAAGATTTCATGAAATCGTGGCTCTTATTTCCAAAATTGAAGCCCTAGAAAAAGTTCAGAATTTTAAGCTGCATAAAATCCTGAACGATTAACGATGAGTGTAAATAGCAGTCGTTCAGTACTGAACAGCCGCTATGTTAAGTGAAGGGAGAGGGGCAGGGGAGCACGAGGAGAGAAATCCCCTGCAGCTGCCCCACTGTGAGGCAACGATACTCCCTCCTGTGCAAAAGCACGTGAGCTAGACACGTGGGGATGAGTGTCAGGCATCGTTTGCCTGACAGTCATCCCATTTAAAAGGGGCTTAAATCCCACCTAGCCAGAGGATGTCATCACTTATTCAAATTCAGAAATAAATGTAGCAGGACCCGAGCAAGATCTTTAAGGGAACAGAGGTCACATAATTTTGTACCAGTAATCTCACCCTGCAACAGCATCCCAACCAGTAACTCTGAAAGAATTGCAGTAGAGTTCACTCACTTCTATAGAAGACTGTACAATTTAGATCCTCCCTCAGAGATGAGGCCCAATACCTCATTAGCTTCCTAAATTCAGCAGTACTTGGATGATTCCAGCCTGCTGAAAATGTCACTGGAGTCGGCAAGTGCTTTGGACCTACCCATATCAGGCGAGGAGATATCCCAAGCTTTAAAATCAATATCTTCCAATTAGGCACCTGGCCCAGATATCCTCCTGTTATTATAGGAAGTACTCTGATCTGGTCAATGGTCTCTGCCTTGAACTAGGGTGGTCCCTCCCCCCTGAGATGACTAGTGCTCAGATTATGATCATACACAAACAGAGTAGAAACTATACTTTCTGCTTCAATTACCTCTCTCTCTGCTTAATATAGATCTCTTTACAAAGGTCTTAGCAATGCGTCTTTCATCACTATTAGCAGATTTAGAACATTCAGGCTAGGGCTAGGTTGGATTTTTCTCATCAAGAGAAGTTCCTGACAATACCACAAAACTTTTATGAACAAATGCCATACATTATGCTAAATGTAAATGTATCCCTCTGTCTTTTATCTACTGACACAAAGAAGATGTTTGATCAAGTAACGTGGCCCCTTCTTTTTGTAATGTTGAGATGCATTGGTCTTGGCCCAGACATGCGAACGTGGATACAGTCTTTGTATCAGTCCCCACAGCTACTGCCAAGGTCAACGAAGTCTTCTCACCCTCATTCACCATTAGTAACAGTACTCGTCAGGGCCGCCCACTTTCTCCTCTACTTTTTGCCCTATCTTTGGACCCCCTATTAAGGACCATTAGAGCTAACTCAAATATCACAGGCCTTCAACTTGACAAGCAGGAAGTCAAAATAGCAGCATATGCAGATGACCCTAGTCTCTAGTCTAATGGAAGAATTTCAAAAATTCCAACAGATCTCCAATGTTAAGTTTAAATGGGCCAAGAAGGCCATTAAGTACTTAGAGGTGTGGATCCCAAAGGATTTTGATGAGCTTTATATGCCCAATTCATCACTTTTCATCAGTATTTTACTCTTTCCTCATCTCACAGCCATAGGGCTTTAAACCCTCTTTTTGATCAAATTGGACAAGGAGATCAACCTGTCTCTCTCTCCAGCCCAGGTGGACAGGGTGCTTACGTTCATGCACAGATTCTCAATCACTAATAGAGATCAGGAAGCAAGCTTTAAGCTTCTCTCGTGATGATACATGGTACCCTTCAAACTGCACAAAATATTCCCTTTCTCATCCCCAATGTGCTGGTGCTGTGGTAAAGGAGTAAGCACCCCCTGACACATTTTCTGGGCTTGCCCTTGGATATGCAATTCTCTGGAAAGCTGTCCACCTTGCTACATGTAAAATTCTACACTTGCAATTCTCTGAGTCACCATCTCACCAGAGGAGAGATGAGGCGGAAATAAAAATTCCAGGTGTCTTGACTTTGATCAGTGGGTGTCTCTTGGGAACCCGGTCCTTCCCCACTTCCCTATGTTCCCCTCTCCCTTCCTTCCTCTTTTTTTCCCTCTTCTCTCTCTTTGCTTTAGTTTATAATATCGTCTCTGTTTATGAGAGATTCCCTTTTCTTTTCTTTTGGTTTAGGTTATTGGTTTAGAGGTATCATCTGTCAACTTGCACTCTCACATTATTAAGTAATCATGGTTTTCCTCGCGACATATTTAAAGTCACATTGTAAACCTGTATGTTATAACTAGAGATGAGCGAACATATTCGTTTCGAGTAATTACTCGATCGAGCACCACGATTTTCGAGTACTTCCGTACTCGGGTGAAAAGATTCGGGGGTCGCCGGGGGGTGGGGGGAGGCATGGCGGAGCAGGGGGTAGCAGCGGGGAACAGGGGGGAGCCCTCGCTCTCCCTCCTCCCCCCCACTCCCCGCTGCAACCCCCCACTCACCCACGGCGCCCCCCGAATCTTTTCGCCCGAGTACGGAAGTACTCGAAAATCGCGGCGCTCGGGTGAAAAGGGGGCATGGCCGAGTAGGTTCACTCATCTCTAGTTATAACCATTGAAGGTAGACTCTAAGTCTCTGGGTTTAAACCATCTCACATTTCCTTGTCCGAGTCCGCCGCAATCTGTATTTTATTGTTATATCTCGAAATGTTGCTAACTTTGTTTATCCTCTAGCGGGATTCTTGTTTTTGTATTCTTTTACCAAAAATGAGACCTTTTAAATAAAGAATTTGTGAAAAACAGACCCTGTGTCCCATGCAGTAACACAACTGACATAGGCTCCCCTCTCCCTGCTCCCCGCTATTTCCTGTGTCACTCCTCTGGGTCTCCCTTCATACATCATGCTTACAGGCTGCCCCATCCTATCTACTGGGTATCACAAGCTGCTGCAGCCAGTGATAGAATTCAACGATTGATCGCTGACCTCCGCCATTGGCCGCAGAAGCCTTCGACATTCCGTAAACAAGCAGAACCGCAGACTGCAAACAAACAACTGGAGTGGATGACTGAGCATTGGTGTGGTACACCGCAGAGAGTGGGGAGAGTTGAGTGTATGCCACTTAGTTATAACTTAACATAAGTTAGCTTAACATAAAATAACAACTCAAACAATCCACTCTCCTTTTGTCCTACCGTTTGTTCATTGGTTTTCATTACCCATCATTTTGCTTGATTGTTGCTCCACCGTCCACCCCTCGGCTCCCAATTATAAATCACTGAAAAGTATTGATACTATGTACAGATGTAGCAAACATTAACTTGACATTTAACACTTTATGATAATTTCACTACTGTATGCTGTAAATCACGTTCTCATGATGTACAAGTCATGTTAATGATTGCTAGAGCTGTAAATACTCTTTATCTAAGACCCAAATGTGTCTCACCAACATTTCATATTCATTACTAGTAAAATGAAAGTAATTGGTAAATCGTCGTTTACTGTGTTTTGTTACATGTTATACATTATGCATTTATATCCCTCTCCTCACACATTGCTATGCTTATTTCCACTTGCTAATATGTGGTGAGTTTTGGAAGAATACAAGAAAGATAATTATAGGACTTAAAGTACCTTAAAAGGGCATGGAAAAATGCTTGGTTTGCCCCATTGGTGGAAAGAGGAATGGATTTGGCAAGATCTGTATACGTGATGGCATCATACCATTGTACTGTATATGCAATGATTCTTGGCTAAGAACAAATTATAGTAACATAGTATGTTAGGCTGAAAAAGGACATATGTCCATCCATGTAAATCCAGAGGAAGGCAAAAAACCCAATGAGTTAGAAGCCAATTTTCCTCGTTTAAGAAAAAAAATCCTTCCCGACAACAAGTCTGGCAATCGGACTACTCCATGGATTTACAACCCTTCTGAGGTAATTAGTGACTATAACATGTAATACCATAACGGTTATATTTTTTTTATACAATACTGGTACTCAGAACTGTGGTATATTTCAAATTGCAATGGAGAATCTAGCAGATTTGATGGCAAACAGTAGAGTTTACAGTCTGAAATGCTTTGACGAGTCGGCACACATTTTTAGTAAATCTGAAACATTTTATGAAATCTATTTCTCGTTCCCATTTTTCTTGACACTTTTCAAAATGTTGAGTATAAGGCATAAAAAGTGTCTAAAATGTCTAATAATAAATTTGACATATGCCATGTATGCCACTCTTGAGGTGCAAGTTGTGCCAGAATTCTAGCAGATTATGCTTATTAAGTCTCTTCTACTATGGTTAGGGCACTAATGGTTTCTCAGTAAAGCTATATTTAAATGTGTCTAGAGAAACAAAACACATATAGTATGTACTAGAACTAAACTCAAGTTTAATAGTATTGGCTGGGAGCTCCTAAATGGTTTAGTTGGTTCTGACCAAGGTGTTCAGGAATAAAGATAAAGGGACCATCTGAGATTATCTTTGGTTTCCATTTGAACCTCTGTCACATATTAGCATTGGAAAGATGTGAGGGCTTCTAATAAAAGGTTAAAAATGGCATAAAGCTAACATTTATAGACTTGTATACATTTCATCTCTTCTTTTTCTATATGTTATTTACAAGGGCATTTGTCAGCTATAATGTTTGGTGTAATGAATGCGCTGTGCATTCTCAGTACCTGCATGGTATTTGTTGTATAGCCTCTACGACTATATCTATAGACCTCAGTATCTCAATAAACCTTTTGAATTTGGTATTATTGCTGCATATATTTGAGGCTATAATGTACATTTATATAGATTGATCACTTTCCAACATACAATGGAATGAATTGTATACAATGAAGAGTATTCAGACAAGCAGTTTTCCGGTTTATTAACTTCATTGAAGTCTTGATTATAGTAGGATGTATTCTGCTATTCTTTTCTACCTGAAACTGCAACCGAAAGGGTGCACCCCGCCTTCCTTCTACTAAGACCTATAGGCATTGGTACTGCATATTATCCTTATTCGACTCACAAGACACTGACAAGATAAATACCGCAAATGTAGACATTTCACCAAGCAAATGTGACTAATGGGTTACTAATGGGTTAGATCTTAGGTTCACTTATTACAGGCATGGAAAGATTTTTGTGCAATAATAGCAGGTGCAAAAACACTGCATTGTCCAAGTGTATAATACAATTCCAGGGGTTATTTCTACAGATGCTCCAATGCAGCCAATCAGCATTTGGAAAGGCTTACACAAAATACAGATTAAAAACGTGGTGTGTTCTCAAAATTAGAATGTCGGCAGACAATAGAACTGATGGTGCCACATAGACATAGTAATAATAAACGCAAACTTACTGTGCCCAGTTTCTTGAGAAGATGGCAAAAGAAGTCATCAAGTTCTTTACCCTCTATATAGCCATTATCTAAAAATAAAGTTAATATATTTCATTGTAATGTTTACTAGTACCATAGGAGCACTTCATAACATCGTGTGTAAGGCGGTAACACCCAAATATCTCATATTCTAAAAAGCAATAGCGAGGTGTATGATACGAAACATATTTACAGATTACTATTATTTGTTGTTCACTTGCTGTAGGATATTCAGGATCACACAAAGTCCTGCATTTGGCTATGAGTTCCCAGCAATCTTTTTCTTCAATACAATTAATCTGAAAGCAATTTCCTTGAATGGAAAACACATGGCCATAGCAAAATAATCTGTGCACTGCGATATCCTGCACTGCCTTGTAAAGGAAATGAAAATCACTTTAATAAATAAACCCAGAGAAAATATAGCAGATAATGGGTTTATTAAATATTTTGTACTGCAAAGAACAGATACTATGTTTCAAAAGTTAAGAGTTTTTTCTGTGCATGCAAACTATGTAGTCTATCCATTAGATAGCTAGCTATCCCATATCTATCTATGCCATATCTATCTATCCCATATCTATCTATGCCATATCTATCTATCCCATATCTATCTATCTCATATCTATCTATCTATTTCATATCTATCTATTTCATATCTATCTATCTATCCCATATCTATCTATCTATCTATCTATCTATCTCATATCTATCTATCTATTTCATATCTATCTATCTATCATCTACCTATCTATCTATCTATCTCACATCTATCTTTCTATCTATCTCATATCTACCTATCCCATATCTATCTATCTATCTCATATCTATTTATCTCATATCTATTTATCTCATATCTATTTATCTCATATCTATTTATCCCATATCTATTTATCCCATATCTATCTATCTATCACATATCTATCTATCTATCCCATATCTATCTATCTATCCCATATCTATCTATCTATCTATCTCATATCTATCTATCTATCTATCTCATATCTATCTCCTATCTATCTATCTCCTATCTATCTATCTCCTATCTATCTATCTATCTATCTATCTATCTATCTATCTCATATCTATCTCCTATCTATCTATCTCATATCTATTTATCTCATATCTATCTATCCCATATATTTATATAATATCTATCTATCATGTATCTACTACTTATCTAGTTTGAAAGTTTATAGTATAAAAATCTACTTTGCTTTATGTGTGTCTTACACTAATATCCTGCACTTAATGCCATTTGTAATAGTTCTGCCTTCTTACCATCAGAGTCGAAGCGTTGCCAAATCTCCAGGAATTCTGCTGCATCAAGCTTCAGGAAGCCGCTGTCCATGGTTCTGAATGAGACTGAGCGCTGAAAGTCTGAGTCAATGTGAATAGTACAAAGGGAGCTAAACCTTCTCTCTCTACTTTAGCTCTCTGCTCTATTTATAGTTTCTCTCTATCTCCTCCCTTGAAACACTTGTTGCTGTGCTTGCAGGAGGCAGTCTTGTAGCTGCAGCATATGCTGAAGGGTAAAGTCCAACAAACCTTATCAGGATTCCTAATGTTTGGTGACTGCCTCACTGCCATATGTCTATTATCACAGACTAGCTGCATAAAGTATATTGAGCAGCATTCCTACTCAAGTAGAAGTTGGCCAGTCAACAGAAGAACTGCAACCTTCACTACTGAGTATGTAAATATGAGCATGTTTAGGCTAATCTAAAGTTATTGCTTTCAGGGGAAAACTGCATATTTATGAATTATTTCTTACATTAAAACAACTTTAAGATGAATGTTGCCAATAACCTATAATCAACTCAGATTATTACAGCTGTAATTTTAAACTGGAAGGTTTTAGCTAGATAGTGTATCAAAAGAGAACTCCTAGTAGTACATAGTAAACTACTGGATTGCTCAGATCGGATTTTAAAGATTCTTAAAGGGGTATTGTGGTTTCAACAAATACATATTTTTCTTTGTATAATAAATAGTTCTATGATTTTTCATATACATTTTGTATTATTAATTACCATTTTCAAGACTTTTGCTTGTCTTTCTGGGGAACCTACTAGCACTCACCAGGATACACCAGGGTCAGAGCACAAGCACTGCTCCGACCCCTGTGTAGTGGCCACTGCTCAAAATTGCAAACACAGCAGCTCTCATCGAAATTAGTGGGAGCTACGCTTGTAATTGCAGGCTGGGATCCAATTGATTTCAATAAGAGCTGTGTCTGCAATTACGAGCCCCAGCCACTACACAGGGTTCAGAACAGTGCTTCCACTCTGACCCCAGTGTATCCCGTATGGCGCTGCCTGGATAACCCCTTTAATTTTTTACCGCAAAGGAATGAATATTCATTTTGGTCATGTGCAGAATTAATTACAGTTGCAGTACAGTTTTCAGAGCTGTTTATTATGGAGCTTTTTTTATTGATTCCCTTTTTTTAAAATAGGTCATCAATAATGTTGAGTGAACTGAAATAGTCAGACCCTGTTTCAGGTTGAACCTTGCTAAAATCTCAGTTTAGCATCAACCCAAACCTCAGGTGGTTCACCTTGGCCGAACCCACTAAAATAGCATCTGCCACATGACAAAAAAGAGAAGCATCAAGGATTACATGACTTCAGGGTAGCCAATGATGCCTTGGAAACAGCTCTTCCAGCCAATCAGAAGTTGATATGAGGATGAGGTCAGAGCCACCTTAAAAGGCTATGCCTCATAGCTTCAGTAGCCATTTTGACCAGAGATAGAAGTGTGAGAAGATCTCTATGAGGGACAGGAGTACTGTTACTTCAAAGAAAATTATAGGTAGGAGTTGATGATTCTGAGCAGTAGAACAGAGAACTGAATAGCCAGAGAGCAGTAAAAAAAAACTATAAATTGTAGGGCGAGGTGGCTACTAGGGTTAGTGTATAATACAGAGCTGTGTTTGCCAGCCAAGTCACCCAGTCAGATTAGATCTGCCATTACTGCTGTTGACTTATTACTGCTACCACCACTACCTCTGCTTTCGATTCACTAGTACCAACAGCCCACCACACCTGCAGCCACCAACTACTACCAGGCCTACACAACCACAGATCTCTGTCCTGTTCTTTGTCTGATGCTATGCCATTGCTGATGCAGCTACTTCTACCACCACCCCTGCTGCTGCTACTACCAGGCCTACAGAAGCACAGATCAACAAGATGATTCCAAGTATGGATAATTTTTTCTAGCTTTTTATTTACAAAAAAAACATGTCTTCTTCACTTTTCAGGATGCCAATCTTGTTGCTACTCCCCAGAGTGTGATAATTTTTGAACCACTTGGAAAAATCCATTGCTTCTTTAATTACCACCATGTATGTATAAACACTGCCACCGGCCAGCAAAAAGAGTTGAGTTTTGGAACCTTTTTCTTTTAAAAAGCATAAAAAATTCACTAGTCCAGTGTGTTTTAAAGAAGCTGTTACTACCAGGTGCCATCCTTTTACCTATAGCCATACATGTTGCTGTAACTTTGACATTAACTTCCTAGGTGACCTAACAGTGTTATACAGGGCCTTTATGGCTCCTAGTGTTATGCAATTTCAGAGGCATTGGTGAAGTTCAAATTTCATTCTCACTAATTCGGAACAAACTGAAAGTTTTGGCCAAATTCAGTGAACCAGCCAAATTGAACTTTTGAAAAGTTTGCTCATCACTACTCACCAATGTCAGGTAAGTGGGCATCCAACATCCTGCACTAATGGTGATGAGCAACAGAAACATGTGCCTCAGCACTCATACACTTAATATCTGAATAGAACTGCACAACTGTTATTTATACTAACTATATAAAAATGCAAGATTATTAGCTCATATTTTGATCAAAACATTGTGGCCCATCATCCACATTCACATTCAGGTAAACCTTATTGGATGGTTGCTGTGCATCGGAATGCTCACAGATCTACAAGTTATGCAGCATGGTCATGAATAGTACTGCAAACTCAGTCTCATTCACATGGCCTAAACAAATCCCCAGGGCTAATTACGCAGGGGTTCCTCAGTTCCTGATCCCATCCTGGAAAATCAGTCATCCAATTCAAAGATGTGCCCCATTTGATCATGCTAAAATCACTCTCGACGATGGTAATCAAAGGGCTAAATGGCTGAGATCAGACATCTGACAACCTGTTCTAGAGTGGCATAAAACACCCATACAACAGTGATTATACATTGTAAAAGGCATATTGTTAGTCATTAATTCCTTCCTGACTGCATAACTTAACTATACATCATCTGGTTGTGAAGGGTATATGGAACAGGCCTGGGAGCAGAGTTCATTCCATTACTGGAGACTATCAGCTTTTTCTGACAGCCGACAGTAACTGCTACAATTAGAGTTAGCTCTCATCCTGGCAGTTAACCTATTAGATGTTGTGCTCACAGCTGACTACACCCCTTCCCACACCCCATTTGTACTCCATGTTACCAGATTAAGGGGTGCAGATGGGCTACCATGACAGCTTGAAACCACCTGAAGGCTTCCAGGGCTGCCATGCATAGATGCCTACCAAGTTCTGACTTTGGCAGAGCTTCATAGGCAATGTTCAAAATATACTGCAGGCTCATCTGCCACTGCATGATGTGTATTTATGTTGGGCAGTGGGAAGGCGTTAAAAGATGCATAACTTTTCATTACATTCATTATTATTAAGCTTTATTTATAAACTGGAAAATACTTTTAAATAAACGTGAAAACATAGAAAAAGTGAGTTTGGGCAAAATTAGATGTCAGACTTATACACTCTAATGGACTTTGCAGTTTAATCATTCACTTTTCTAAATCAGTCATAGTATTTTCCTGCACCTTTTACCAGAATTGACATTCATAATATTTCACAATAGGTGCTTTAAATGCTGTGAGATAATAAGTACAGGGATATTACCAGGTTTGTCCCAGTCAGAAAGGTTAAACGCTGTGGATAAATGCATTTGCATCTAAATAAACTTTCATTGTTCTGTATCCAGGCCAACAGCATGCCTCATTCAGTTCACTATGGACGGTTAGCATTGTGTCATCTATTAAAATGTGGCATGCAAATCAATATGGAAATAAAAGTACATGTAGTTAACATGCAAATGCTCTTATATTTGGTTGATATTGTACAGATTTTACTATAGCAAGAATATATGCAGACACTGCTGTGTGGCCTTCTCTGAAAAGGATTGTGAAATAAATGTATTAAAGACCATAAGTAAAAACAATGCTACTAGGCGTAATAATCTCGCTTGACTGTTTTTTTAAACTCTTTTCCATTATAACAGAGTTGTTATTTGTGACTGCAGTTTAGAAGTCTTGAATAGAGATGAGCGAGCACCAAAATGATCAGGTACTCGTTACTTGAGTCGAGCTTTTCGTAATGCTCGAGAGCTCGTTTCAAGTAACGAACCCAATTGAAGTCAATGGGAGACTCGAGCATTTTTCATGGTGACCGATGTTCTGCATAGGGGAAGGTGTGTGATTCACCTGAAAACATCAGAAAGTGATGGAAACACCACAGAAATGGATAGGGAACAGCAGAGGCAGCATGCACGGATGCATCTGAGGCTCCCAGGTTGCACTATTGAGCCAAATTGTGGGCAAGAACCTGGTGGTCACCCCCTCAACAATTTTTTTTTTAAATTCGTTTTATTTATTAATAATGAGCAGTCTGTGAGACACATAATAAAGAAGGTTTGTACAGTACATATTAGTGTAAATAGAAACATATTCGTACTTTAAAAGTTAACATCGAACTTGTTACTGTGTCTTCCAAACTATCCGTCTGTATCTTTATTAACAATAAACATTTTCAAACTTATATAAACCGTAAGTTGAGTTTTGCTCTTCCTTATTTGGGTCTTGGAGGTTACAGGTCTTCCAGGCGCTTGTCAATGGGGGAAGGGGGGGGGGATGTTAGGGGGTGGGGAGGGGGAGGAAGGGGGTTAGCGTGAGTTGAGTTTAAATTTCAGTTGGTGATCAGAGTAGAGTAAGAGTTTAGCCAGGCTCCCCATACTTTTTGGAATTTAGCCGGGCATCCTCTGTTTTGGTATATGATTTTTTCATACGAGGTTACAGTGTTTACGTTTTGGATCCAGTGTAGGGTCGAAGGGGGCTCTGTTGCCATCCATTTCATGGCTATTTCTTTGCGGGCCAGAAATAGTGTCTTCTCTAGGAAGACCCGAATGTGGAATGGCCACACCTCCTCCTCCAGTAGACCAAACAGCGCCACCTTAGGGTCTAGCTCAATGGATAATGGGGGTCGTAACAGCGAGTTTACAAGATTTATTACTTCTGACCAGAACTCCCTAACGTACTGACATTCCCAGATCAAGTGCCAGAAGTCCGCCCTTGGTTGGCGGCATCTCTGGCATGAATCCGAGGTCGTATTGCGCATTTTGTGTAGTCGATTGGGAGTGAGGTAGGCTTGGTGTATAATGTATAGCTGGATTAACTTGTTATTTACAGCTGGTGATACTGACAGGTGGGATTCAGAAATATCCTGCCATTCCTCAGGTGTAAGGGAAGCAATGGCAAGTTTCCATTTATCATATGCTGGGGGGGGGGGGTTAGGATCTATTTTAGCTGAGAGGAGGTGTGTGTATAAAGCTGATATTAGGCCTTTGGGTCCTTGGGATTTGAGAATGCCTATTGTGGGGAATTTGGATATGCGGGCCGAAGGGGGGGGGGGGGGGAAATTGGGAGTTTAGTGCATGTCTTAACTGAAAGAATCTGAACAGTTAGAGGTGTGGGGCCTGTAGCCTATCTCGCAGTTGTGTAAAAGTGGGGAGTGTTCCGTCTATATATATGTCTTTTATTGTTTGTACCCCTTGGGCGATCCAGTATTGTGGGTCTGGGACGGTCTGTAGTGCGGTAAGACCAGGATTGTTCCAGAGGGGGAGTTCTGGTATTACACCCTGGTAGCTCTGCAGAGTCTTTATTTCTTTCCAAACGCTAAGAGCCAGTTTATGAAGTGGGGTTAGTTCGGTGGCTTTGGTGTATTCTGGGAATTCTAAGAAGTTCAGGAGATTTTGTCCTGTTACTTGTTTAGCAAGTTGTTTGTCTGCTATGGGTAGTTCTCTTCCCAAGACCCAAGCTCTGATGTTTCGCAGTTGCCCTGCCAGGTAGTAAAGCCGGAGGTCCGGTAGGGCCATTCCGGCTTGCTCTTTGGGTCTTTGTAGGATTGATAGACTCAGCTTAGAGCGGGAGGAATTCCAGATAAATGTTATAATTAGGGAATTTAGGGACTTAAAGAGGCGCTTGGGGACATTCACTGGCATATGTTGTAATATGTATAGGCATTTGGGTTGGACGACCATTTTGATGAGATTTATACGTCCGGCTACGGATAGTGGTAGTATAGCCCATCGCTTCAGTTTGTGTTTTATATTTTCTAAGAGTGGGTTTATGTTATCTGCTATTGCATTATTATGGTCGTGCGACATGATCATTCCCAAATATTTGAATGTTGAGACTGGTTTTAGTCCGTATCTTGCGACGCAGGGGTCGTTTTTTGGGTTGGCCTCTGTATAGAAGATTGTTGATTTGGACCAATTAACATGTAGTCCGGAGAAGTGGGAGAATCTGTCTATGTGTGTCATGGCTTGGGCAAAGGAGTCTGATGGGTTCGATAAGAATAGGATTGTATCATCTGCGTATAGTCCTAGTTTGCTTTCGAGGTCTGACCATTTAATGCCGGTTACACTAGGGGCGCTTCTTAGTCGGATCGCCAGTGCTTCTATGGCTATGGCGAACAAGGCCGGGGATAGAGGGCATCCTTGTCGGGTACCTCTTGCTAGTTGGAAATCCGCCGAAGGGACACCATTGACGACCACATTTGCAGTCGAGGATTTGTATATAGTTTTTACCCATTGTTGAAATTTGGGTCCGAATCCGAAACGGATCAGACAGGCCTCCAGAAAAGCCCATTCCACAGAGTCAAAGGCTTTTGCCATGTCGAGTGAGACCAGAGCCCAGGGCATGTTGTATTGTTTACCTAACTGGATAGCTGTTTGGACTCTGCGGATATTTATGGTTGTAGACTTCCCTGGCATGAAGCCCGTTTGGTCGGGGTATATGATGGAGAGGATCACCTGGTTCAGTCTAGTGGCCAGAATTTTAGTTAGGATCTTGTAATCCGCGTTCACCAGTGATATGGGTCGATAAGATCCACAATCTGTGGGGTCTTTCCCAGGTTTCAGGATGACTACTATGGATGCTTTATAGAATGAGGCTGGGAGTGTTTTGTCTAGTTGCGCTTGATTTAGCACCTCAAGAAGTTGTGGGCCTAGTTGCTCGTGGTATTTGCGGTATATCTCTATGGGAAGACCATCGGGTCCTGGTGATTTTGTTAAGGGCCATATCTTGGATTATTAGCTGGATCTCTTCCAGAGTGAAGGGGGCTTCCAGGAGGTTGACCTGCTCTTCAGAGAGGGTAGGGAAGTCTAGATCGTTCAGATAATCTAAGACATCTGTCACCGTATTACGAGAGGTGGAGGTGTATAAGTTAGCATAGAATTCTTTAAAGCAATTGGCGATGGATGGGGCGTCAGTGTACTCTATTCCTTGCTGGTTTTTGATCTTAAGGATCGTGTTTGTTTGATTTTCCCGTTTGATGAGGCTGGCGAGTAGGTGGCTGGATTGGTTCCCTAGCTCAAAGTAATGTTGTTTGGAGAAAAATAGTTGACGTTTGGCTTTGGCATGTATTTGGTGCTTATAAAGTCAGGATAGACTGAGCCAGGCTATTTTGTTGGCGTCTGTGGGGGCTGATATATATGTTTTCTCGGCCTCTAGGGTTTGGTTTTCTATCTCCCTATCGGCCTGGGATGTCGTTTTTTTAATGTGTGAGATAGCTGATTTGAGGAATCCTCTGATATAGGCCTTGAGCGTGTCCCATTTCAAGGCGGGGTGGGTGTTGTCCTTGTGGGCGTCTAAGAATAAGGAGATGTGAAAAGGCATCTGGTCGTCCGATCCAATAAGTTTGAGCCAGAATGGGTGCAGTTTCCATGTGGGCCTTATTTTAATTTGTGGGAATTTTAGGGTTAGCAGTATGGGGCTGTGGTCTGAGATGCCTCTCGGGCAGTGTGTTATGCTTGTGAGATGTATTGCTAGTTCTATGGAGCTAAATATGTAGTCTATTCTTGTCAGTGCGTTGTATCCCGGTGAGTGGCAAGTGTATTCCCGTGTTTCGGGGTGGCGTAGTCGCCAAAGGTCGACCCATCCGATGCTTTCGATTAATTGTCTCAAAGGGGAGTTTGAGGTGGGGGTGGGATTAGAGGGTGTGTAGAATTTGTCTTTGATAGGGTCCATTATCATATTAAAATCACCTAGGCACATCACCTCCGCTAATGGATAGTGATGTGCAAACGCAATGGCAGTCTGCAAAAGATGGAGATTATTGTGGGGCGGATTGTATATGGATAAGATGACATATGGTTTGGAGTCTATTTCTCCGTATATAAATATGTACCTTCCTTCGGGGTCCCTGCGGGTGGTGATTGGGTTCCAGCGCACTGATTTGTGAACTAGCACCGAGACGCCCCTAGAGGAGGAGGTGTGAAAGGAATGGGAAGTCCACTGGATCCATGGTTTTGACATGGTGTCTGCTTTATCTTTGACAAGGTGGGTCTCTTGTAAGCTAATGATGTGCGGTTTTAGTTGTTTGATATATGCGAATACAGTCCTTCGTTTGAGTGCTGTGCCAAGCCCTCGGACGTTCCAGCTAAGGCATTTTAGGGACGTCATTGTTTACTTGGGTGTAAGATTTAGTCTTTTGTCTGTGATTTTGGGATGGGAGGGGGTTGGTATTGGTGTGTGTAAGGGGGGGAATTGTGTTAGCACCTGCTTGTGGAAGACATTGATGAAGAGCAGAAACATAACAATTCAAAACATTGAACATTGACATCTCACTAAAATTATACCGCGGATATCAAAGAAAACAGCAAAACAGAAAAGTTGGAGAAAGGGTAGGGAAGGGGGGGGGAGGGGGGAAGGAGGGGGAGAATAAGAAAAAAGAAAAGTCAAAGAAGAAAACAAGAAAACAATTTAGCTAAAATCTAATTAGAAGTAGCAGATGTTCTGTCTTTTGGGGGGAGACTTCTGTTGGCCTTTAGAGGCTTGAGGCTGACCACTGGGCTCCAACAATAACTTTAGCGGTGTCCCGGTCGTGTTGCACACAGTCTATGCGTCAAAGGAGTGTTGGGCGTTTGGGTCACAACAAGATTTAAAGTCCCATTAGTTAGTGTTGTGGGGGCGTTCATCCTTTTGGTGTTTCAGGGTGCATATCTAGCCACTCCAAGGCCTCTGTGGGAGATTGGAGGAAGATCGCCCTTCCCTGGGCTACGATTCATAGGCGGGCGGGGTATGCCATGGAGTAGGGAACCTGTCTGTCTTTGAATTTTCGTTTCGCCTCTGTAAAGGTGGCTCTTTGTTTTTGTAGCTCAGCAGAGAAGTCAGGAAATATGGAAATCGTTGTGTTGTTATACTTTAACGGACCTTTTATTCTGGCTTGACGTAGTGCAGCGTCTCGGTCCCTGCAGTTTAGGATCCTTATTAGAAAGGGGCGCGGGGGGGCTCCCGGCTGTCGCTATTTTGCAGGGACTCGATGGGCTCTTTCTACTGTAAAGTTGGTAGAGAAGGTGTCGTCTCCTAGTAGCGTTTTTAGCCAGGTTTCGGCGAATGTTTCTATATGGGAACCCTCTGATTTTTCAGGTAAGCCTATTATGCGTAAGTTGTTACGACGCAAGCGATTCTCCAGATCGTCTGTTTTGGATTGGCAGAATTCTATAGCTCTTGTTGCCTTTTTGAACGCCGTAGTTAATGGACGCAGTGAGTCTTCTGCGTTGGAGACGCGCTCTTCCATTTCCCGCATTCTGTCGCGCATATTGTGTAAGTCCTGTCTTAGTAGGGAGACGTCAGATTTAATCTCTTCTATTTTATTAGTAAGAGAAGATTTACAAGTATTGATTGCATCTAGGAGTTGACGCATGGTAGGTTCTGGGTTTTGCCCTGTTTCAGTTTCAGGCTCTTTCGCCTGTGTAGGTCGCGTTGCACGCGGGGTGTGATTAGGGGTTTCGGAACGAGAGAATTCCTTTAGTTTTTCGGTGGCGGTGCCACCTTTCGCGCGTGTACTCATGTTAGAACTCGTTGGGTTGGTATGGCGGGTTATGAGAGTTGTTGTTATAGTATAGACTGTGTCAGTATTTGCTTGTAGAGATCAGGGGTCTGTATCTTTGCGTTGTCGTGGGCTGCTAAACAGAGAGTGTTCGTTTGTCTAGATCTTGATAGTGCCCGATTGTCTCTGGCCTAGGTCTGGCCGCGGTAGAAGAGGGTAGGAGATTATGCCAGTCAGGTATGGTGGTCGACCAACCGCGGGATATTATAATCTGCTTCTACTGGTGTGGTTTATAGTCAGGGATGGGTCGGTACCTGTTGCTGGGTCTTTTGTTTGTTGGCCCGACCCCGTGCAGTCTGTTCGCAGGAGAATAGGAATTAGGAATTAAGGTGGTTTAGTTGTGTTATAGGCCGCCTGGCCCGTGCCTGCGTATGTGAGGAGTCTATACAGTCATGAGTATTGTCCCCCAGCCCCTTGTACGTAACTCACAGTTTTTTCGTCGCTGGCTCCGCAGGACCGGTCTCGGAGGGGGGATTCCCTCAGGATTCGAGCCTCAGATGGTGTGGTTCACTTGCGGCTGAGCGGACCGGCGATGTGTTGAGCCGCAGAAGCTGATCAGTCTGGGGTGGTCGGACCCGCTGCAACCGGCGCTGAGGATAGGGAGAGAGGCTTGCAGCTTGCAATGCCGGGATCAGGTCGGCGCGTGTGAGGCGCCGTGTGTCAGCGGTATGTGGCGATGGAGGAGCTGCTGTATGGTGGTTTCGGCGAGGCGCGGCTTCCGTCGGGCCCCGCGGCAGTGGTACGGGCGCAGGAGATGTCTTCCGCCGCTCTCCAAGGAGGGGGATGTCCGGCGACGACTCAGCCCCGCTTCTGGCTCGATCGGAGGCAAGTATTTACCAGCGGGGAGCGGGCGGGGAGCCTCGGTTTCCGCGGTCGGCTACGGATGGGTGGTGTCAGGACGGCCGGCGCCGGCGGTCTATCTGCGGCTCCTGCAGCAGTGGTCTGGGTCCGGGTGCGGCGTGAGCGGAGCGCCGCACTTCTCCGAGGTGAGTCTGCCTAGTTCAGCCGGGGGGTTGCCCCCACCCGACTTGCGACAAGCGCTGGTCTCCGTGGCCCGGAGACAGCGCGGAGGGGGCTCCGGTGAGACCGGAGCGGCGCGGCCGGTCCAAAGTGCCAGCGGGGTCTCCTGCGGGGTGGTAGCTGGGGGGAGGTAGCCCGTTAGGGCTCCGGATCGTTCAGGTGGCGGGCTGGGGTGGCGAGGGTGGCTGTGTGCGAAGCGCGGGAAGAATTGGCAGGATGTTGGCGCCGTCTCCCTCTCGCGGCTCTGTTGTGGGAGTTAGAGGGCTGCAATCACTCTCGGGCTTGGTCCAGGAGCCCCTTGGTGTTGTTTGGGCTTCTCTGGTTCTGGTCAGGCCAGGATTTTAGTGGGATCTTGTTATCCCCCCTGGGGAGCTCCTCTCAGTTGCGACCTTCCATGCTGGTCGCAGGCCACGCCCCCCCCCCTCAACAATTTAGTTGGGCCAGACCATAATCAGCAAGGCACACACGCTGGCACATCTCAGCTAAGCACCACACTAGGTGCAACCAATGCCAATCACTGCCTGTGGGTGACACATCTGCCTCTTCTCCTGTGTTACATGCTGGCATTGCTGTCCAAATCCCCCCCCCCCAGGACACAGTCGCGAGCCTGCATCCACAGCGCACTGAAATTTTTCCCAGCGCAGTGTTCAGCTGTCCCCATCCCAGACGGGGTAAGGTGCACCTCTTCACCTACTCAGTAGTCCCCAGTGTACTGAAATTTCTCCTATCGCAGCGTCTAGTTGTTACCATCCCAGATGGAGTAAGGCACACCCCTTTGCCTACTCAGTAGTCCACAGCAAACTAAAATTTTTCCCAGCGCAGCGTCCAGCTGTTCCAATCCCAGACGGGGTAAGGCACACCACTTCGTTAAGTCAGTAGTCCACAGCATACTGAAACTTTTCCCAGCACAGCATCCAGCTGTCCCCATCCCAAATGGGGTAAGGTGCACCCCTTCGCCTACTCAGTAGTCACAGCGTACTGATATTTTTCCCAGTGCAACGTCCAGCTGTCCCCATTCAAGTGGAGGTCCACCGACAGGCAAGCTACCGCCTGTCCCAGCCCCTGCCTCTCCCCAAGGGGCTTGTTAACCAGTGCCCCAGGGAAAGATAGCATGTACTATGAAGAAATTAGAGTTGCCAAACCATGCACTGTCTCATCCCACCCAGGACCTCAGCCTCTGCCCACACCCTCATTCGGACACCCACATCCTTGTCCTTAACTCTTACCTCTAGCGTTGATCATGCTGTATAATGCACTGCGTCAAAATGCTAAGCAAACTGTGAGGTATTTTGCGTACGCTTTAAGCCAAAAATAGACAGTGTAAAATGTGTACAGTCTTGTTATATAGTGTGGATCGACAGGGCACACACTTGGGCATATTATGCAAATGCTTCAGCCAAAAACAAATAAAAAAATGAAAAATGAGAGGAGTTTTGTTAGTTCCTATATAGTCTGTGTACACCAGTAGCAGTATACTGTATAGAAACATTAACAGTATGCAGTATACAGCTGGGATGCTTGTGAATGTTTTGTGCGCACTACTGGTCCTAGGCAGCCAAATTGATGGTGCACAAAAGTGGAGTTGTAGTCCTAAAAAGGACTGTTGCATTCCAATAATTCCAATCCCATGCCACCTCCGTCACAAAATTTCATGAGCTACAAACGTGGGCATAAAGGGGACTCAGATTTCAGTACATCTACACATATCCACAATTCAACAACCCATTCTAAAACAAAAGATTGTTTTACCCAGAGTGCAGGTGAACCCCTGAAAGATTTGTTTGCCAAGAGTATAGGTGAACCCCTAAAAGGATTTGCTTATTAAGAGTGTAGTTGAACCCCTGAAATATTTGTTTACCAAGAGTGCAGGTGAAACCCTGAAATATTTTTTTAAACATAGAGCACATACTTGCTTAATGGGATCCAGGTGGCGGTCCACCGACAGGCAAGCTATCGCCTGTCCCAGCCCCTGGCTCTCCCTGAGGGGCTTTTTAACCAGTGCCCGAGGGAAAGACAGCATGTACTATGAAGAAATTAGAATGGCCAAACCAGGACAATTCATTTTGTCTCGGTGTCAGATAGCTGGACACTGCGCTGGGATACATTTGTGGACTCTCTGGGTGTATGAAACTGGAACCAACACGTTTGCTGAACTCTAGTGGTGAACCTCTTCAAAATTGGGGGCGAGAACCTGGAGGCAGCCCTCAGAAAAAATTGTTTTAACACAGCCTGGAGGCAGCCCTGCGAAAAAAATAGTTTTTACAGAGCCTTTTGGCCCTCTGAAGAATTGGCTGTTCAGCGTGCTGACATGCTGGTTTAGGAGGAGGAGGAGGATCAGAGAAGGGTAGACCAAGCTACTTCTACCCTTTTTTGGAGTGAAAGAGGGTGCATGGTTCTCCAATTCCAGCTTAAGGATATTTTATGTTAAGCTGCTTTCCACCGGTGGGGAAGAGAAGTCTGTGGAAATCCAGGCTTTGTTCATCTTAATAAGTGTAAGCCTGTCAGTGCTACCCGTTGACAGGCGGGTACGCTTATCCGCGATAATCCCCCCAGCAGCACTAAACACCCTCTCAGATAACATGCTAGCGGCAGGGCAGGCCAGCACCTCCAAGGTGTACAGCACAAGTTCATGCCACGTGTCCAGCTTTGACACCCAATAGTTGTATGGAGCAGAGGGATCATGGAGGACATTGATACGGTCGGCTATGTATTCCCTCACCATCTTTTTACACTGTTCCCTCCTACTTAGCCTAGACTGGGGAGTGGTGACACAGTCTGGCTGGGGTGCCATAAAACTGGAAAAAGCTTGGGAGAGTGTTCACCTGCCTGTGCAGGACATGCTGCCTGTTCCCCTCGTCTCCCCTGCTAGTTGGCCCACTGAACTATGTCCCCTACTGCTAGCATTGTCAGATGGGAACTTTAGTATCAGCTTTTCCACCAGGGCCTTGTGGTATTATATCACTCTTGTACTCCTTTGCTCTTCAGGAATGAGAGTGGAGAGGTTCTCCTTATACCGTGGGTCGAGAAGGGTGAAAACCCAGTAATCTGTGTTGGCCAGAATGCGTCTAACGAGAGGGTCACAGGAAAAGCAGCTTAACATGAAGTTAGCCATGTGTGCCAGAGTCCCAGTACGCAACACATTGCTGTCCTCACTAGGAGGATGATTCTCAGTCTCCTCCTCCTCCTCCTCTTCAGCCCATACACACAGAACAGATGTGAAGAACGTAGCATGGGTACCCTCTGCAGTGTGGCCAGCAGTCTCTTTCCCCTCCTCCTCCTCCAATACACGCTGAGAAACAGACCTGAGGGTGCTCTGGCTATCAAGTGACGTATTGTCATCCCCCATCTCCTGTTCTACCTGCAAAGTGTCGGCCTTAATGCTTAGCAGCGACGTTCTCAGCAGGCAAAGCAGTGGGATAGTAATGCTGATAATGACCGCATCGCCACTCACTATTTGTGTTGACTCCTTAAAGTTTCCTAACACCTGACAGATGTCAGACATCCATGCCCACTCCTCTGTGAAGAAGTGCGGAGACTGACTACCACTCCGACGGGCATGTTGCAGCTGGTATTCAACAATGGCTCTACGCTGCTCATAAACCCTCGCCAACATGTGCAAAGTTGAATCCCAGCGTGTGGGCACGTTGCCCAACAGTCGGTGAACTGGCAGCTGGAAGCGATGTTGCAGGGTTCCGAGGGTGGCAGCATCTGTGGTGGACTTTCTGAAATGTTCACCTTGCTGAGCAGTTCAGGCAAATTGGGGTAGTTTTTAAGAAAACACTGAACCACCAGATTGAACACGTGGGCCAGGCATGGCACATGTGTTAGTCTGCCAAGCTGCAGAGCCACCACCAGGTTACGCCCATTGTCACACACGACCATGCCTGGTTGGAGGTTCATCGGCGAAAGCCACAGATCTGTCTGCTCCGTCAAACCCTGTAACAGCTTTTGGGCATTGTGGCTTTTGTCACCTAAGCTCAGGAGTTTCAGCACGGCCTGTTGACGCTTCCCCACGGCAGTGCTGCAGCGCTTCGAGCTACCAACTGAAGGCGACATGCTCACAGATGGTAATTGAAAGGTGAAGGAGGAGGAGGGGGTTAAGTGGACCTTCCCAGTAATCGCGTTGGTGAGGGCACGGTTGATATTCCGTGACATGTGCTAGTGTAGGGCTAGGACAGCACAGTGTGAAAAATAGTGGCGACTAAGGACCGACTAGCGAGGGACAACCGCCGCCATGAGGTTGCGGAAAGCCTCAGTTTTTACCACCCTGTATGGCAGCATCTCCAGGCTCAGCAGTTTGGAGATATACATGTTTAACGATTGTGCATGTGGGTGGGTGGCTGCATATTTGCATTTTCGCTTTAATGTTTGTGTTATGGACAGCTGAACGCTGTGCTGGGACACATTGGTGGAGGCAGTGGAGGATCGTGCAGGTGAAGGGGTGGGTGCAGGGCAGGAGACGCTCGTGCCTGCATCCTGGGAGGGGGATTGCATCTCAGTGCCAGCATGTGACACAGGGGAAGAGGCAGTGGTGTGACCCGCAGGTGGTGAATGGCCTTCGTTCCACCTCATCGGGTGTTTAGCTATCATATGCCTGCGCATGCTGGTAGCGGTCAAGCTGGAAGTGGTGGTTCCCCTGCTGATCTTGTTGCAGCACAGGTTGCACACCACTGTTCGTTGGTCATCCACGTCCTCATTAAAAAACCTCCAGACCTCCGAATACTTAGCCCTCTGCACGGGAGCTTGCCGTGAAGAGGTGCTGTGGGGAACAGTTGGGGGATTACTTGCTCTGGCCCTGCTTCTCCCTCTGGCCACCCCACTGACTCTTCCAACCTGTTCTGGTGCTGCACTTGCCTCCCCCTCTGAAGCCCACTCTTCAGTAGGCTTAGCAACGCAGGTTGGGTCAGTCACCTCATCATCCACCAGCTTTTCCTCTGACTCCTCAGTCTGCTCCTCCCTCAGGCTTAATGACCTAACAACAACCTCACTGACAGACAACTGTGTCTCCTCATCCTCATCAACAAATACCTCTTGAGACACTGTGAAAGGTCCAAATTTTGGGCATCGGTCACGACAAACTCCTCAGGTGGCTCATGAACCATCGTTTGCGACTCAGGGAAGGGACCTGATACCCGTGCCTCTGAGTATGCCTGTTCTGAATCTTTCCTTTTCCTGGAGTGACCAGGCTGGGAGGAAGGAGGATCAGCGTGAGGATTCACAGGTCCAGTCCCTTGGCTAGCGTGAGTGGACTGTGTGGAAGACTGGGTGGTGGATACATTTCTCGATGCATTATCCGCTATCCACGTGATCACCGATCGCACTGTTGTGCTTTTAATAATGGTGTACCATGCGGACCTGCAAACTGTGAGATGACGCCAGGAGGCATAGATACGTGGCGTTCTACATCTCCCTCAGCAACAGGCACTGTTTTATCCCACCCAGGACCTCGGCCTCTGCCCACACCCTCATTCGGATGCCCACGTCCACGTTCTCGTCCTCGACCCTTACCCCTAGTCTTTATCATGCTGTATAATGCACTCCGTCAAAATGCTATGCAAACTGCGAGGTATTTTGCATATGCTTTAAGCCCAAAATAGACAGTGTAAAATGTGTACAGTCTTGTTATATAGTGTGGATCGACAGGACACTCACAGGGCTATTTTACATACGCTTTAAGCCCCCAAAAAACAGTGTAAACTGCGTAAAGTCTTGTAATATAGTGTGGATCGACAGGACACACACAGGGCTATTTTGCGTACGCTATAAGCACAAATAACTGTGTAAACTGCGCAAAGTCTTGTAATATAGTGTGGATCGACAGGACACACACAGGGCTATTTTGCATACCCTTTAAGGCCAAAAAAAACAGTGTAAACTGCGTACACTTGTTATATTGTGTGGATCAACAGCACACACACAGAGCTATTTTGTGTACACTGTAAGAACAAAAAAAAAATAATGTGTAAACTGCGTACAGGCTTGTAATATAGTGTGGATCGACAGGACACACACAGCGGTATATTGCATACACTGTAAGCCCAAAATAGGCAGTATGAAAAGTCCGTACAGTCTTGTACAAAAACAAATAAAAAAATGCTGTAAACGTGCACAGGGTTGGCACGTCATAGCAGGAGTTGCTAAAGCCTTCCCTGCATGTTCATTGGCTAAAAAAAGCCGTTAAACATGTGGGGAGGAGAGGGTAAAATTTTCTCGAGCACCGCGTGGTGCTCACTCGAGTAACGAGTACTTTCGAGTATGCTCATGCTCAAACGAGCATCAAGCTCGGGCGAGCATGCTTGTTCATCTCTAGTCTTGAACAATTGGAAATTGTGTGGCGCAGAGTGTTAAGGCAAAAGAAATGCAGTCCTAAGCTCTCGCTCATGACCTGAAGGTTGTGGGTTCAATCCCTGTGGTTCAGGTAGCTGGCTCAGGGTTGACTCAGCCTTCCATCTGTTCAGGGTTGGTAAAATGATTACTCAGCTTGCTCAGTGGTAAAAGTGGACTGGGGTAGGAAATGGCAAAACCATAGAAGGTGAAGCACTGAGCGAGAAGCCCGCAATCCAGCGATGAAGTCTGTCAGTGTAAATGCTCTGCACAAGCATCCACGACCTTAGCAGTGATGTAAGCAGTCGTGCAGTCATTTACCCTACTGTCGTCCCATGTTAAAGGCACATTAGACTTTATGGAACTCTTTATCCGTAAATATCTGCATGCAGAATATATGCCCATTATTTAGCACTACTATACCCTCTCTAGCAGGCAGCCTGTCCAAGGTCAGACATGGTCCAGGCACACGCCCAAACAAGCTTTAACACATTTCTGTTACTTACAACACTAATTTCAGCAGGAGACCTATATACATTTTTAGATAAAGCCCAAAAGTATTATAAGAATCTTAATTGTAGGAATTAGAGATGAGCGAGCATACTCGATAAGGCAAACTACTCGAGCGAGTAGTGCCTTATTTGAGTACCTGCCCGCTCGTCTCTAAAGATTTGGCTGCCGGCGGGGGAGAGCGGTGAGTTGCGACGGTGAGTAGGGGGGAGCGGGGGATAGGGAGAGAGAGATCTATCCTCCGTTCCTCCCCGCTCTTCCCTGCCACTCCCCGCTCCCCGCCCCCCCGAATCTTTAGAGACGAGCGGGCAGGTACTCGAATAAGGCACTACTCGCTTGAGTAGTTTGCCTTATCGAGTATGCTCGCTCATCTCTCGTAGGCATATATCCTCCAGTATTAGTGGATATCAAAGTCCAAGTAATCAAAATTCACAGTCTTCATATTGCCTACTGTTTATGGAAATATTTTTGTTTCATGGACGTTGTTATAGTACAGAGAGAGGAGCAAGATTTCCGGCATACATAAAAGACACATGTTTTACAGAATGGTTTTGTAACTATTATAAAAGGAAAAGTCAAAAAAACATATTTTCCTGATATTTAATGTGTAATACAATGAATCATATTGCACCGCTTACTCAACTGATTTTTAAAAATAATTGGCTTCTATGTTGAAGAACTAAGCAGCAGACCAAAGAATCAAAACCCTGGTGGCAACAAAAAATCCACCCTACTTATGTAGAGGTTTTCATTTTTTTTTTTTGGTGTCAGACTGCAAGTATCTTTCGAAGGCATTCCTTCAACTTTGGAAAAATATGAAACTTAGATGGTGCAAAGTTGGGGCTGTTAGCAGGAAAGTTCTTAATTTCCAAGTGGCGAATTCCAAGAAATTATATTGTCATGCAAAAGCATCACACACTAAGGGCGCCCACCCACTGGCGTTTTTTTTTCCCTTTCGCAGCATTTTTTTTCTGCAGGGGTCTATGGGACTTGTAATGTTAAAATCGCGATCGCGCAAAATCGCAATTTACCGCGATTCGCGGTAAATTGCGATTTTGCGCGATCGCGATTTTAACATTACAAGTCCCATAGACCCCAGGAGAAAAAAAATACTGCGAATTTCGCAGGGAAAAAAAAACGCCAGTGGGTGGGCGCCCTTAAGTAGCAACTCATATTTTTCCGTTGCCTGTATATTTAAGCTGTGCGCTGTCCATGTATTCCACAGATACTAAATGGCCCCATAATAGCCTATATGGCTATTAAAATTTGGCTTTAATTCCAAATATGCAGTTTTCTTTTAGGGTTATTTATATTATACCATCAACTTCTGTGCTCCAACAGATGAGCGAATAGCAAGAAGTGCAGTCTAATTTTTCTCAAAAGGTCTTGTCTGAGAACAGGCAAACATCCTGCATTGATTTTTCCAGAAACAGACCTATTCTTGACCATGCATGGTGTCTTATATGGCAGCCCAGTCTTATTGATGTGAAAACGGCAGAGCACTGGGCTACAATACTAGACAAAACCTACGGACAAGAGTGGCGCTGTTTCTGGAAAACGAAAACCCTTTTTCCTAATCTCTTACAACCTATTTTTCTGCTAAATATTTGTGGGTGTGCTCTTATAAATTATGCAGCAAGATAAAAATGGACTCATCTTTTCATTATCTGCTCCAAGCAATGTCCCACAAGGATAAATTATTCATATCCAATGCATATTGAATTGACACATTTGCCCTACAATAATGAACATCTGTTCATTTGGACCTTATGACAAACCGAAAAATATAATATGCATCACAGCATACAACCTACAGCACTAAGCAGTTTATAAAGATGACCTGTTCTGCATTGTTACCAAGTGTAAACTCTATCCTTTAATCTAGCAGGCGATTGCAATGGATTGTGCGGGAATATTTTCCAGACGTTACTGATATACATGGTTAATAATTCGAATATTGTTATAAGGATCCCTTGACAATTAGCAGATCAGAAAGTGTCCCCCTGCTGAGATTAAGGCTCCTTCACATGAACGTACGCGCATGCCTCAGTGCAGCGTATTTCCGCCATGAACGATGATTTTATGCGTGTCTTTATATTTATTGTCCTTTTTCCGCCGCGGGACACAACCATGCCCCAATTTGAATGGTTATTTAGTAGAGATGAGCGGGGAGAAACGGGGGTGGGGGGGAGATCCCTCTCTCCCTCTCTCCCCCTTGCTCCCCCTGCTCACTCCCGCAACTCACCGCTCTACCCCACCGGCACCCGAATCTTTAGAAACGAGCGGGCAGGTACTCGAATAAGGCACTACTCCCTCGAGTAGTTTGCCTTAGCGAGTATGCTCGCTCATCTCTATTATTTAGCCTAATGAGTTCCAGATGTGTTCTTTTTCCCACTTCTTGTGTATTGCACATACATTTGCAGACCCCCATAGACTTCTATAGGGAGCTTTGATGCGCAAATGCACACAAACGTACAGCATACTGGGTTTTCTTCTGCACGTGCAGAAAAAGGAAATGTGAACGAACTCATTGAAATTAATGTGTTCTATTCTTTGCGGATTCTGTGTGCAAATTTTGCACATGCAAAAACGTGCACAAATACACCTGTGTGAAGAAACCCTTAAACATGCACTTTTAGATGACTTTTCAGATTAAACTACTAATAGAGTAGTATATAAGAGTTAACACTATTTCTGGCCATTACATGACGTGTATCCTGCATTTGTAGAAAATCCAGGAGCAACTTTTATGTCTCCGCAACACGAACTGCTACGTTTCGAGCTTACGCAGAAGGTCACTTGATAAAGACCTTCTGCGTAAGGTCAAAATGTAGCGATTCATATTGTGGAGCAATAAAAGTTGCATCTTTATTGATGCTGGAATTTGCACCATGTATGCTGCTCCTGGGTTTTCTACAGTTGCAATTTGTCTTTGGTTCCAGAGTCAGGATCCTTTCCTTGAGTGTGCATCAGTAATCCACTTCCCAGATATTGGTATATAGTGTTGCTGATTACTTTCTATTTATTGGTGTATCCTGCATTTATCACCTATTTTCTCCTCTGCAGGCTGCATCTCTAATTTTCAGTTCTCTCTGAGCTGGTAGGTGAAGACTAGCTGCTATGATGACACTGCACATGGAGAAAACAGCAGATTCTGCTCACTAACGTTTTGTAGCACATACAGAAGAATACCATCAGCCTGGAGGACATTAGAGAAGTATTAAGCAGTGTTGATGTAATTTCACCAGCTGTAAATCACTTACCGGTTAGCCATATCATTGATTGGCACATGTCATCTGGCTCAAATCAAGCTATGTAAAAACATTCTACAATATACCTCAATTTACAGATGACTTTTCAGAATAAAACTATTTCTGGCCATTATATGACTTATATCCTGCAATTTTCACCAGTTTTCCCTTCTGCAGGTTGTATATATGTTTTTAGTTCTCTATGAAGACTGCTGCTATGATGTCTTTTACACACTGCACATGGAGAAAACAGCAGATTCTACTCTCTGTAGTATATTCACATGAATAACTGCATCAAGTAGAAAAGTGTAGAACAGTACTGAGCAGTGTGGATGTTATTTCATTAGTTATGGGGCAGTAAATTACTCACCATTAGCTCCAGAAGCCATTTGTGAGCATCTTTGCTTCTGTCTCTATCCTTCCTCTCCATAGACATCTACGAGCAACATGAGTTATCCCTCTCGTGTTATCCATCTTGTTATCTCTGTTACCAGAGGTGGATTTCACGTGACAACAGGCAGCAGATAGCAAATTAGAAGGAATGGAGATTTTAGGTAAATAAAGTGATTTGCACTTTTGCTAGTTATCACATTGGCTATTACATAAGCACAGGTTACTTGAAAAATTAGTGACTATTTAAGTGCTCAATTTCTCCACAGCAAGGGACGTTATGCAACACACAGCGCCCATTCAGTTCAACAGGTTGTCTGTGTAATGCAGGAATGGACAGATCCTCCAAGAGAAGCTCTTTGTGGCTCTTCCCCATTTCCGCTAATAGATGAGGATCCTGAATAGAGGATTCCCAAATAGGCTATATGAAAATCAGTTTTATTAATTGGACAACTCATTTGAACATAAAATGGGGGATCTGCCAAAATGTAACGTATATAATGGCCTTCCAGCTGTGTGTCAAATGTAAGTGTTGTAGTAAATGAGTATTGGCCATGTTATACTTCAGCATGCAACCATCAGATATCTCTTCTGTGTGGACACCTTAAACTACCCATCAGACCTTGGCAGTGGATGGCTACAGGTAATAATTCTTAGAGAACTAGTGTTTTCAGCTGGTAATTACATTTCTCTCTAGTCTACAACAATTACAGTTAAATCAAATAAACTGTAATTAGTGGTATATTTATGCTTGAAGGGATTGTTACGATATAAATAAAGTACAGCAAGACATATGCAATTAATTTATAGGATGAAAATTCACTTACCTTGTGTTCTTCATTGCTAAATCCCTGGGGAGATAATAGAAGCTTTCGGTTCTAACTTACACTACATAATAGTTATATCATTTATCACCTCCAGTCTATAAAAGACGCATAAAAATCACATAGGAAACTTGTGCTCTACAATGCTTACTCCTGTAAGCCCACTTTTGGATGCTGAGAAAAGTATATTCTGGATCTGCCTACAGTCCATCAATACATTCCAATACGCTGGTCAGGTCTGCTCTTCTCACATATTCTAAGTAGACTTCGGGAGCAGATCACCACACACTCTATGGTTGGTCTCTGTATGAGCCAATGCTGACAATTAGCATATTCTCTGACAACAGTATATATAGGGCTAAGAGGGACAAAACAAATATAGGCATACAAAGCACATAGCATGTCAAAATTTAACTTTTGAAGTAGAATACACACATTTTATGTAAGGGGGGATGTAAGGAGTACCTGCCTTACAACTACCAATTTTGTAATATCGGTATATCACTAGTAGAAGGACAAGCTCTGAAACATGTAGAACAACGTGGACTTTTTGGTTTGGCACAAGGTACCATCTCAATAATAGCTTGGAAGAAGTCTCAAACATCAATCTGTTAAGAGAGCTCTTCATGATGGGTTCACATATCTCTTGCATACTGCCCAGGTCGGCCTCCAATATAGATACATTAAAAATATAAGCTCTATAGTTGGTCTGCAGCCTATCTGAATATAGGGTAGAGGAAAGACCTGAGATATATGGGGCTACTCTTTATGTTGTGAAGGAAAGCAGATGGGAGGTGATTTTGGGGGAAGGATGGACACAAGGACAGTTCTCATTTGTAAATATTGGAAAAGCTCACTTGAGAAAAGTTTACACTTTTTTTTGAATAGTATAGAAAGGAATTACACAAGCAGTGGTTGGAAAGCCTTATACTGTATTCAAACTTGGGATTTGCCATAAAAAATGGATAAGGAGCCAATTGTTCCAGGGGAGGTCCAGGTATATATAGTAGAGGTAGATAAGTAGATATAAAAGTATTTCACAGAGTTTTAAAGGATGTTTCATAATTGGATCATTAATTTATGGTCTCAAAGGGGAGGGGTCCATAGCAAAGCAGGAAGGGTGGAAGGTGAATATTGAGATGCCTCCAGTGTGAGCCATAATGGTGTTTCTTTGGTTGCATGACACAGTATTTAGCTAGTTGCCTGATTTGAGCTGCAAAGTAGTACTTAGTGATGTTTGACAGTCCCAGTTCACCTTTAAAGGGGTGTTCCGGGCACAAAATGGAAATTCTGAAAATGCTGAAATGTAGAAGGTACAGCTAAGCAGCGGCAACCTGAACCTTTTATCTGGCGCTCTGGATCCTCTTCCTCATTCTGTGTAGCTGCCAATCTGCCATTGTGTTACATGCATCACTTCCACAGACAACCACAGACCGTTACCTACAACTTCCAGCATGTATAGAGCTGTATGGTCAGCAATATAGCTCCGCCCACAGCTAACAGGTCCAACAACTTACCAGCACCAACCTCCCTCTCACTCAGAGTGCCAGAGAAAGCCTGATGAAAGCAGCAGACAGGACCTTCCAGCAGTTTAAACTGTACATGAGCAATGCAGTACAATGATTCCACTCCTGACCTTCCATCATCCACTGCTCACAGGATGTTGGAGGCTATGGACAGGGGAGGAAGGAGCAGATGTGGACAGGATGTCAGAGGAAGTGAAGATATTTTTTGCGCAGAAGGTCACGTGACATAGATAGAAAATAAAGTAGCTAGACCGGGTGCAGGGAAACTATTATAACATGACTTATTATGATGATTTACATTAGATTTTAAAATGTTAGTTTGTGCCCAGAATACTTTAACCCCTGAATGACGCGGCCCCTTTTTTTTTTTTGCCATTTTCGTTTTTTCCTCCCCCCTTCAAAAAAATTGTAACTCCTTTATTTATCCAACGACGTCGCTGTATGAGGGCTTGTTTTTTGCGGGATGAGTTGTATTTTTCAATGGTGCTATTTAATGTACCATATAATGTACTGAAAAACTTTTAAAAAATTCTAAGTGGAGTAAAATGAAAAAAAAAACACGACATTTCGCCATCTTTCAGTGCGTCTTGTTGCTACGGCACACAAACGGCAACAAAAGTGACATGATAACTTCATTCTATGGGTCGGTACGATTACTACGATACCAAAGTTGTATAGTTTTTTTTTACTGTACTACTCTTTTTTTTCAAAGACATTTAAAATTTTTTTCAATTATTTTCTGTGGTCAACTTGTGCGCTCAATAACTTTTTTATTTTTCCATTGACGTAGTTTAGCAAGGGCTCATTTTTTGCGGGATGTCCTGTAGTTTCTGATAGTATCAATTTGGAATAGAAAGGACTTTTGATCGCTTTTTATTGCGTTTTTCTGGGAGACAGGGTAACTAAAAAAGTGCATTTATGGCGTTAGTTATATTTTTTTCAGACAACGTTCACCGTGCGGGAAAAATAATGCACCACTTTGATAGATCGGACTTTTATGGACGCGGCGATACCAAATACATATTTTTATTTTATGATTTAGATTTTTTTATAATAGATATGGCAAAAGGGGGGTGATTTAAACGTTTATAACTTTTTTTTTTTTTACAATTAAAAAAACTTTGATTTTTTTTTACTTTACTTTAAAGTCCTCCCGGGGGACTACAATCAGTGATGCTTTGATCGCTCCTGCAGTATGATGTAATGCTATAGCATTACGCGATACTGCCATTTAACAGGCAGTCTATCAAGGCACCCCACGGGGATGGCTTGATAGGCAGTCTGCTAAGGCAGCCCTGGGGCCTTTCTAAAGGCCCCCGGCTGCCATGACACCTGCACAGCTCCCCCGATCTCACCGCGGTGGGGCCGTGCAGGACCCCCCGAACATCGTTTGGGGGATTTAAATGCCGCTGTCAGAATTGACAGCGGCATTTAAATGGTTAATAGCTGCGATCTGCCGAACGGCCGATAGCGGCTATTGCCCACGGGTGTCAGCTGTTATAAACAGCTGATGCCTGCACTGTATGAAGAGAGCTTGCCTCGCAACCTCTCTTCATACATACCCCGCCACTCCATGACGTACCTATACGTCATGGAGAAGGAAGGGGTTAAGGGAAAGTTGGTGTTCATAAAGGGTAAACGTGCCAATCCTAGGGATATACCCATTCCAAATGATTTGTAAGATCAACAATCAACCATTTGACTGATAATAACTTGGTACAAACACTGGGAGCACCTGAAAATAATATACCAATTTGGAGAGGAGGGTGGGGGGTGGAGCTAGTTAAATAAAAATGTTGAATATAGTTATTCAGGCAAATTCCAAGGTATTTAATGTGGGTAGTGGGCCAGCAAAACAGGACTGCTGACTTTAGGGCATTAACCACTTTAAGAAGAGAGGATAAAATGAATGTTCTAGATCAATGTTTCCTAAACTCCAGTCTTCATGATCCCCCAACAGATCATGACTTGAGGACATCCTGTAGAAAGGCCCCTTGTGGCAATGTCTTATGTATGGGTCATGTATCCTTGAGAAAGTTTTTTATTTAATTTATACCCCAAAAATGCGTTTGAATAAAATGTTTGTTCTGTAATTTGGAATCTCTTAAGGTAGTCTTCTTCTAATGGGAGTTGGGGAAGGTGTAATCTACCCCCGCTTGCTTACATTACTATATACCGTACTATCATGTATTCATTTATTTTACACTATTGACCTATACCAATACTGTTTGATTCCCCCCACCACCACCACCCAGTTCTATATGTTTTGTATGTTAGCTAAGATTATTGGACCTGTGATGTAGGTCACTGAGTATCAGGCATTGGATTAGCAGGTCCTCTAATTGTATAGCACGTTGGTGTTATTCTATATTAGTTTCAAGATTATAGTGAATTGTAGGGTGATACCATCAGGTACTACACACATGGTGGGTATTTTCAATAATATTTTGCCACCCTCATTTTCCTGAGGTACAACCTGTGGATGCACTTCTAATTTGTTTTACGTTTGTAATTGAGCCTTCATTTGCATAGAGACTGGAGATGAGTGTGCATAACCTAGTCCTCTCTTATGTTACGATCATGATCAAAGAGAGGACTAGGGTATGCACACAGGTTGCACACGGATTTCAAGCAGCTGGCCCTGGCTATAGGGGTGGTTGACCTGGCCCTACCTACGTGGGGACATTGCCCCAATAAGGGTAGCCCAGCAGTCTTCACATCTGGGCCCTAGCTGATCCTAGGAGCCACACACCAGAACAGGATGCATTCACATGCCACATGACAGGGACTGAACAACAGGACACACAGAGCCAGAATACACAGCATACAGCAGCCACAATGCAAACACTAATAGCAGATAACAAGCTGAATATAAATACCAGGTATTAGTTGACATTTTGTACAAAACGTGGAAGCTAGCAGGCCACTTCACGGCTCCTTGTTATACTGCTAGTCCCTACACTAACCAGGAGTCCAGCAGAACTGGACACAGTTCACACAGCAAGCTGCAACAGGACAGGACGCAGATAGCAGGTCACACAGCAGGCCAACACAAAACTGACAGAATTCAAACTTACAAACGGACATGAACCAGCAAGACACAGATCACGCAGCAAGCTTGCAACAGACAAGCATTCATGACTGCTTACCCTGAACACTAGACACAGACACATCCAAACTGTACAAGACCAGTTTCAGACTGACCAGGAGCTGGGTTTATATGTGAGCGCAGACCCAAGAGATTGGCTAGCAGGAAGTACCACACCCAGCCAGCCCAATCAATTAACCCTGTGAGGGCTGTGCTGCTGGAAGCACAGTAGTACAACATGTCTCAGCAGCACACGTAACAAAATGTAGAATTACTGGCCTCTGAGTCCCCCCTATGCTGGCGTTTGTGACTAGTGAAATTCTGCATCGGAGGTGGCATGGGATGGCACTTACAATAATACATTAATTTGTCTACACTACAACGTGGCAGATGAATTAGAAGCATTAAAGTCTAAGGTGGCGGACATCGAAGACAGAAATAGACGCAATAACCTAAAAATTAGAGGAATTGCAGAGTCAATACCGCAATCTGAGCTAAAAGAATTTGTCCAGCAATTTATAAAACATTTACTACCAGATACATCTCCAGAGGAAAGAATTATCGATAGAGCACATAGACTGCCACGTCCGAAAACAGTGCCTGACCATCTCCCTAGAGATGTTATAGTATGGATCCATTTTATCCATGTCAAGAAGAATATGTTGTTTGCAATTAGGAAAAATGCAGATCTCCCAACACCATACGAGCAAATAAAACTTTTCACAGATCTTTTTCAAATGACTATCCAAAACAGGAAAAAGTTCTGCAACATCACGCTGGCTCTGCGAGAAAATAAGATTCCTTACAAATGGGGATTCCCCCCTAAATTGATAATAACCAAAGAAGACAGAGTCTACCTTATTCAAAATCCTGAAGAAGGACAACAACTCCTGGAAAAGTGGGATATTCACTTGGAAAACCCGAACACTCCGGCACATCTTAACCCAGAGTGGGCCAGAGTCCCTAACCACTGAATATACTGGAAAACCCTTAAATATACTCCTCACTTCAGGTTCTCTCCTTACAAGTAGTCTTTAATTGGAAAATGTTAAGAATCCCTTCTTTCACAGTTAATTAAGAAGGGCCAGGTCTTACAATGGCTGGACACTTTTTCCCCCAACACAAGAAAATGATGTTCTTTCTGATGACATTCGAAGGGTCAAAGAAGGACATTGTTAAGTTGCCTTTCCTAAGTTTGTTGTCCCTCACCTGGTTAGGTGTTTTTTCCCCATCATGTCACCTTCCCTTATCTTGGAGGCATACCCTGATCGCCAATCTACTTTCAGTATCACTGAAGCACAATCTGGAATGGAATCCTGGATGAGATTCCTCCTGCAGGACCAACTGGAACTGTTTAAAGCTAAGTATTAAGCTCTCGCATACAAAGCGGCAAAAGGACTTTCCACTATGAGTATAAAGCTTATGTCCCTTAACGTAAAAGGGCTTAATTCCCCATATTAAAGGGCCTCTGTATGGAAAGATGCAATGGCAGCCCGGGCGGACATTATCTGTCTACGGGAAACCCGCTTTTTAAAAGGGAAACTCCCAAAATTTTCACACCCTAAGTATCCATCGATATTTATGTCAAGCACAGAGAAGAAAAAAGCAGGTGTTCTCATAGCAATCAGAGACTCTATTGATCTCAAAATTGCCAAATCTGATATAGATGAAAAAGGTAGATACATAATATTAACTGGAGAAATTAACGGGTATCCTATAACACTAGTAAATGTGTATGCACCGAACAATGCTCAAATACGATTTCTTAATAAAGTAATAAGAAAGGTAAAGAAAATTCAAAAGGGTCAACTTTTATTATGTGGAGACTTTAATATAATTTCCGATAGAAACATAGATACCAATAGTAGAGGCACAACGGTAGCACCCACTCTGGCACCATGGCTAATAAAAGAAGAAAAAAAATCTTTTGCTTTAGAATGGATTGTTGAATTGTGTGTAGAAGTACTGGCATCTGAGTCACCTTTATGCCCACATTTGTGGCTCATGAAATTTTGTGACGGAGGCCGCATGGGATTGGAATTATGATCATACGTTAATTTATCATCAACTTTCATCAGCATTGTAGGCTATCGCTGCCAGGTCCTGCCAACCCTCTGCAGTGTGTGTCTCCTGTTCCTCCTCATCCAGTACGCACCTATAAATAAACATGAGGGTGGTGTGGCTATCAAGCGATCGTGTGGCATGATGCACTGGGCAAAATTTCAGTACGCTGTGGCCTACTGAGTAGGCGAAGGGGTGCGCCTTACCCTGTCTGGGATGGGGACAGCTGGACGCTGCGCTGGGGAAAATTTCAGTACGCTGTGGATTACTGAGTAGGCGAAGGGGTGCGACTTACACCATCTGGGATGGAGACAGCTGGACGCTGCGGTGGGAAAAAGTTTCAGTACGCTGTGGACGCAGGCTCGTGCTTGTGTCCTGGGGGGGGGGGGATTGGACAGCAATGCTAGCATGTAACACAGAAGAAGATGCAGCGGTGTCACCCGCAGGCAGTGATTGGCCTTCGTTCCACCTCGTGTCGTGCTTAGTTAAGATGTGCCTTGTTGATTATGGTCTGGTCCAACTAAATTGTTAGGGGGGTGACCACCAGGCTCCTGCCCCCAATTTGGCTTAATAGTGCGACCTGGGAGCCTCAGATGCATCCATGCATGTTGTCCCTGCTATTCCCTATCCGTTTCTGTGGTGTTTCCATCACTTTCTGATGTTTTCAGGTGAATCACACACCCTCCCCTCTGCGGAGCATGGGTCACCTTGAAAAATGCTCGAGTCTCCCATTGACATCAATAGGCTTGGTTACTCGAAACGAGCTCTCGAGCATTACGAAAAGCTCGACTCGAGTAACGAGCACCCCAGCATTTTGGTGCTCGCTCATCTCTAATAGAGACACAAATATTCCATTTCGTGCACCTATTTGTAAATAGGTCACAACAAACAAACATACAGATTTACAAAGGTTGAATTAAGTGAAGTGAAAGGGTTTCAGCGACTATGTATTCTGGAACTCAATAAAGGTGTAAAGTCAGAGACCTCACTGACATAATCCCCTAACAGGTCTCTTTCGACATATAGGGGATCCTGTTTGGTTTAATTTCCCTTTAAATAGACTTTTTGTAAGATAGTACATAGCACACATTACATTGTCTGCCTTTACTTATATCTAGATGCTATGATTTCTAACAGCCTTGATGCAGCAAGATGTGTTACGTACATTCATGAGTAACAGAGGAAACCGCCTTTTTAAGTCCAGATATATATTCATTGTTCTGGTTTAATTTATTCCAATATAATAATGTCAATGCATTATATTATTTGCAAAGACAGATGAGTAATAACATTACAACATTTTGGTATCATCACTATAATACAATGACACTTTTTTGTATCGCTTTAAAAGCTAAACTGTGAATAGGAAAAGTAAGTCACTGAGGATTCGGTCTATTAATGATTTGTCTTTAAAGCTGTCTTTGATACAATAACGATACAGTTTTGCTATTAAAGCTTTTTGTGAAATGTCTTCTATTGTCTGATATTCATTCCATAAAAATGAGTATCTTAGATTGGTTTAGTCAAAGTCCTGGTAAGAAGCCAAGATTTGTTCTGGCCAAATCTTAAATGTGCAAAACACGGGCCTATTCCCTTTAATATGTCTCAATTAAATCAGCTTACAAAGTGTGATGTGAAAAAGTTAAACTATGAGAAACATTTTCCTGAAATTATTGCTGCTGAAGGTAAAGTTAGAAAGTATTAAGTTTAAGGCCTCATGCCCATGACCGATTCCGCCAGCGGAATATTGCAGCGGAGTCTGTTACGTCACCAACAAAGACCCCATACTCACCTCTCCAGATCCTTTGTGCGCGTTCTGCCTGGAGAGTCGGAGAGCATGCGCAGTACAGCGCGTGACGCGCCAACAGTGCGGGATGACGCGGCCAGCAGTGGGCGGGGACGCGTAATCACACGATACCTCCGCTGTGCTACAGCGGAAGTATAGCATGACAGCTGGCTTCCATTGACTACAATTGAAGCCGGCCAAGTGTATTCCCATGGCTCAAAATATAATTTTTCTAGTTAGTCAATAAACGTATCACCTCTACAATACTTCTGTCTTTTTTTTACATGAGTATTTAACATCACATTAACTATTTTAGCAAATTCGCCATCACCATGTCCTCGGGCAGAGGGTTCCATAGTCTCACTGCTCTTACAGTAAAGAACCCCCTTCTATGTTGGTGTAGAATTCTTTTTTTCTCTAGACGCAGAGGATGCCCCCTTGTTACAGTCATAGTCCTGGGTATAAATAGAACATCGGAGAGATCTCTGTATTGTCCCCTGACATATCTATACATAGTTACTAGATCACCCCTCAGTCATCTTTTTCTAACCTTTGGGTATTATAATTCATCCATTCCATTTATTACTTTATTTACCCACTTTTCAAGCCACTCAAGCTCTGCTATCCTTCTTGAGTATCGGTGCCCAAAACTGTACACAATATTCCATGTGTGGTCTGACCAGTGACTTGTACAGAGGAAGAACAATTGCCTTGGCAGCAGCTACCTGACACTGGTAAAGTAAACCAAAAATTATTTTCCTTGTCAGTTCTGCCCAGTATTTTCCCATGTAGTGTGTAATGGTGACATGTATTTCCCTGTCCATGTGCAGAACCTTACATTTATCAGTGTTAAACCTAATTTTCCACTTTTTTGCCAAAGCCTCTAACCTATCCAGATCCATTTGTAACAGTACACAATCTTCTTTTGTTTTAAAGGGGCCATGCAACCTTAAAACTTGCCGCACAGTAGAGAATGACTTAAAAAAAGGCATTACTCACCCTTCCACAGTGCCCCCAGTCTAGGGCCACCAATCCAGTCCCTGCTGAATAAAATAAGCAATTGCAAGTTTCTCTTTGACCCACCATCATATAAATCAATCCTAAAATATATCTATGAAGTGTTTTGCAGAGAGGGAAATTCTGTACAAGATGTACACAAAAACCCCATATCTTGAACTGGGAGATGGAGGGGGGCAATGCTTCTCTTCCCAGCAATGGAAAATTACACACGTGTGGGCAAATAAAGCCTCTATGTGCGCTAATTTAATAGAGGTAACCTCTTAGGTGGTTACACGTTGGTATAGGTCCCCGGTGAGACTATCTGATTTCTTCCCCGAGGAATTATTCACTGCCTTCTGATTTCAGTATATCAATAAATAATAACTATAAACTATTGTTTATACAAAGAAATGTAGTTTTTTCAGATTTGTAAACATTTTATTTACATTTCTTATGTTTCTTTTTAAACCCAATTAAAAAGATTAAATCACACGATTGCTTGATCAGTGATATAATACACTGCAGTACTTTTGTATTGCAATGTATTATGCCTGTCAGCATAAGGCAACAAAGGTGGCAGACTTGGGGTCTTCAATAGTCCCATGGTTGCCACGGAACCCATTGGCACCGTGCAATCACATCACAGAGAGACTTTGCGGTGACACAGAGAATCTCCTTCCTTTGTCTAAATTTGTTCAGATGCCATTTTCACAATTAAGCATGACATCTAAGGGGTTAAACTTCCAGAAATCTCTAATCCTGGCTGTTTCTGTAGAATGTCAGTGCCATACATATATAGCAGATTGAGCTAACAGCTTAACCAAAGAGTTAAAGACCAGAAACCATTCGGTGTGACAGATAACACATTTGAGGATATCTGCACATACATTTACATGGTTATAGCAGATTTGTTTGTGCATCAGTGGCACCAAAGATCTCATAGTATTGCTTAAACTCTCTATTGGGATCAGAAACAGGCTGTTTAAGCTAGGCACAATATCACTGGCGCTCTCTAGACGAGACGATTCTTGTTTGTATGAGCGAAAGAGTGGATGACGTCACCGCTAGCTGGTTCGCTCTTATGCAGCCTGTTTAGACTGACAGATTTATCGTTGACTTGTTTGAGAATCATTCAGTCTTTCATATTCGTGAATGTGAAAGACTAAACGAGCGCTGTTTAAACTGAACAATTGCTGAACGAGCCAATGATTGTTTTCATGCCTGTATAAAATGAACGATGAGCGAGAAGCAAACAATTCTCATTTGTTGTTCAGTCTTTGGCTTGCATTTAGACTGCACAATATTGTTCACTTTTGCTCGTTTGAACAATAATCGTTCCATCTAAAAGCACCCTTAGGTTAGGACTAGAGATGAGCGAGTATACTCGCTAAGGCAAATTACTCGAGCGAGTAGTGCCTTTTGCGAGTACCTGCCCGCTCGTCTCAAAAGATTCAGGTGCCGGCAGGGGGTGGGGAGCGGCGGGGAAGAGCGGGGAGGAACGGTGGGGAAATCTCTCTCTCCCTCTCTTCCCCCCGGTCACCCCTGCTCACTCCCGCAACTCACCGCTCACCCGCACTGGCACCCGAATCTTTAGGGACGAGCGGGCAGGTACTCGCATAAGGCACTACTCACTCGAGTAATTTGCCTTAGCGAGTACGCTCGCTCATCTCTAGTTAGGACATAACATTGCAATCAAAATGATTCACGCCCGCTGCAAATTAGGTTTGTTTGTCAAATTTACAAGCTTTCAGCTGTTTGGAAAAAAAAACAAAAAACACAATTCGACAAGAACTATTTAAATAGCTCAACTCAACTAATACAACAAATAGTTCCTTCATGACAAGTGTCTTTAGTACTTGGTAGAGCTCCTTCTGTTGTTATGACCTGCTGCAAATGTGATGCATAGACAGACACCAGCTCTAGGGCTCTTTCACACGGGCGTTGTGATTTTCAGCTGCCCTCATCGCAGCCAAAAAGTGCATAAACAAGAGGAAGCCACGACAAAGTCACGGCTACATCTCTTGTTTTCTCGTTCATTCAGATGGTCTGGCTGCGGCGTATATACGTGGGCCGGGGATGGGAGGGAGAGACCTTAGGCTGCTAAAGTCTCTCCCCCTCACTCCCCCTCCCGTTGCGGCTGATCACGGAAATAGAAGTACCCATAGAAGTCTATGAGAGCTGCCGGCAAAGGGAGAGGTAAGGACTTTAGCAGCACTTGCCATGCTAATTTCCCTCTCTCCCCAGCATATAGGAAAATCTGGCAGGGGAAAGAATTTTAGCAATGAGACCCGCTGCTAAACTTTCTCCCCCTCCCCTTTTCTAACGGCTCTCATAGGCTACTATAAGAGTCTATGGGAATCGGCTACGTATTCCGGCAAAAGATAGGACAAGTCCTATCTTTTTTTTGGCCGTGCGTAAAAGCGTCTGGCCAGAACGCACACTGTATTCGCCATCTTTTTAAGTGCCGAAAAATCGCCCATCTGACCGGATGCATTGGAATCCGATGTTCAGATGGTCACGATTTTTGGCCAGCGTTTTACTGTGGCAAAATAGCCATGATAAAACGCTCTTGTGAAACTGGCCTTAGACAGCGTTCCTGAGGTATCTTAGCCCATCCCTCATGGACAATGGCCTGCAGTTCATTAATATTCTTGAGTTTGTGGGCTGCTGCCACCACCTTCTTCACACTTGCAAATCATGTGTTGTTTCAAGCACCTCTAATACAACTATTCAAGGGCTTCATTAGTTGTATCAGGTGTGCTTAAGATAAAACTCATCAAGTACCTCAACTGGCTAGGGCGTTGTTGACTGTGACATTTAATTGCATAGTAGAAATCTGGCCAAGCGAAGAGAGAGGTCGATAAAGTTGAGAGAATATATCATTGCTTTGCACAAAAAAGGAAAAGGATACAAAAAGAGAGCAAAGGCACCGAATGTCCTTTGAGATACAGTTGGAAGCATAGTTCACAAGTTCAAAGTTAAAGGAACACTGGCGACACTACCTGAATATGGCAGAAAAAGGAAGCTATCACTGCCTGCCACAAGATACCTGAGGTTGCAGATGGTTAAAAACTTTGAAGTGGCAGCTGCCACCAGATCTTGCTGCAGGGTTTCTGACCATCTGCTTCCTCAGAAGTGGCACCAGTGATCTCTTCCTCTTCTGCCATGTCTAGGTGGTGTAACCAGTGATCCCTTAACTTTGAACTTGTGAACTATTCTTCCAACTGTAACTCTGGGAACATTCAGTGTTTTTGCTACCTTTTTGTGTTTTTCCTTGTTTGAGCAAGACAATGATCTCTTCTCTTAACTTTTTGGATGACTCTACGTGACCCTGTTTCTACTGTGTAATTAAATGCCAGTCAACATAGCTCTAGCTAGTTCAGGTACTTGATGTGTTTTATTTCAAGCATACCCAATACAACTAATGAAGCCCTTGAATGTTTGAAACAACATCTGATTTGCAAATGTGTGCGCCTATGAGGGATTCTATTCAAGGGATTGAGTAATTCTAAGACTGCAGTAGTCATTAAAAATGGTATTTTGTGTTGAATTTGGAAAAAAATGCATATTAGTTGTGCTGAGCTATTTAAATTGTTCTTGTTTGATTGCTTTATAATAAACAACTGAAAGTTTGCAAATTTAACAAACAAACCTAATTTTCAATGGGGATTGAGTAATGGTGATTGCAACTGTATAGGAGGCACTAAACACAAACGTTAGCATTCAAAAACTGGACTTTAAAATAGCAGGAGCGCCATTTCCATTTAGAACACAACAGAACTTTTTATTTGCTTATTGTTGAAAATGGCTATTAAACTTTTATTCAATCATAACAGAGCATATTAAAATATTAATATTTTATTGTGGATATTGTGAGGGACCGTTTCATAGAGTATGTGGTAAAAATAAAAAAAACTAGTAGAGTTACTGATGAAAAAATGTGGATTTTGATTAGAGTTGAGCGAACGTACTCTGGCGAGCTTGATGCTCGTTCGAGCATTAGCGTACTCGATGGTGCTCATTACTCGAACGGCCATCAAATCGCGTTCGACCCCGCCCCAGCTTTTGGCTCCTCCCCGCAGTGATGTGCCCTTTTTTGGCCCCTCCCCGTTGCGACACAGCACGCGCCATTTGAAAATTTTTAGTCTGGGGGGGGAAAGGGAGGAGGGGGAGGGAGAGGGAGGGGGGAGATGGTGAGAGGGGGATGAAGAGGGAGAGGGGGAGAGTGGGAAATGGAGAGGGAGAGGAAGGGGGAGAGGGGGAGGCTGGGGGAGAGGGAGGGGGAGGGAGGGAGAGGGAAGGAGAGGGAGGGGGAGGGAGGGAGAGAGAGGGAGAGGGAGGGAGAGAGACGAACCAAGGAAAAAACTAAACAAAAGTTCGGGACCCTGCGTTCCACATACAAAAATGCTCTAGTCTCCCATTGCAGTCAATGGGATTCGTTACTCAAGTAGAGCTCTCGAATTTTACGAAAAGCTCGACTCGAATAACGCGGACCCGAGCATTTTGGTGCTTGCTTATCTCTAATTTTGATCCTTTCATTAAACAAACGTACCTCCATCAGGTAAGCTATTACATTATTGAACAGGGTTAAGTGATCGACTAAACTCTTGCCTGGACTGTTGAAATAAGCACATTCAGGTGTCCTGTACATCAAGTGACATAAATAATCACCGACTGATTTAACAGCAGTTCTTGCTTCCAAATATATAACCCACAATGTGTGTGCATCTAAGGAAGCCAGTTTCCTAATATTAGTAAAGCCTGCTGAGGATCATGCCAACTCTTCCAAGACTGAAACACAGAATCAGAGACCTGAAACGCAGAATCAGAGACCTGGTAAAAACACAATAATACAAAAACACGGTTGCTCAAATTTTGTGGGAGATTGTGAGACAGTTATTTTAGGGACTAATAATAATAATTAGTCCTGCTTGGATATGCTTGCTTATGGATAAAGTAGCTAAATGTAATTTTTAAAGACCATTTGTGTTTTTGTAGAGCTAAAATCGTGATTTGCTGTCAGTAAGAGAAACCAAGTAATCCTGCAGATATGATACATTTTAATGGCTAACAAAAATACAGTAAGTTACGAACGTCGCAAGATACGAACAAGCCTGTCCTGCAGTATAATGTAATGCTATGGCATTACATCATACTGCGCAGCGATCGGACAGGCAGACTATATGGCACGGCTTGATAGGCACTCTACATAGGCAGCCCTGGGGCCTTTCAGAAGACCCCCGGCTGCTGTGGCTTCCGCACGGCGTCCCACGATCTTATCGTGGGAGGACATATAGGACGAGGCTGTTTCTTACAGCTGACACCAAGATGCAGATCCGACAAGCCACGCCGCTCGTCGAAACTGTTAACGCTTTAAATGCTACAGTCAGTTCTGACAGCTGCATTTAAAGCGTTAACAGCTCCGATGAGCAGCACGGTTTGTCGGAACTGCTGCCGCTGGGTGTTGGCTGGAAGGAACAGCCGGCACCTGACGTCGTATGAAGCGGGATCCACCCGCGATCCCTCTCCATACAATCATTTGTTCGGACATACGAACAAAATGCACCTATGAACAGCTTCCTGGAATGGAACCTGGAACCGTAAGAAGGGGACATTCTGCACATGATGTTATAGCAAGCTTTCCAACCTACTTAGGGTTCTTCCTCAAGCTTAATGAAATAGATCCTAAGAAGCATACATATATAGACACACATACATACATATAAAAAGGCACAGACATGGTGTGATTAATTTGCACTTAAAACAACACCAGAACAGGATGAGTAGAGGAGTAAATACTTAATTAGTCCACTGATAAGGATGGGACAGTTTTATAGTCTCTAAATTGGTGTTAGGGGGTCATATTTTCTATGAACTTATCCCTGCAATGTAAGGAGCTGCAAAACCTGTTCACATATCCTGACCACAGTTACTTTGTATTGTATTTCAGCTGCAGAAATCAAATCCCCATTTCTCACTCCTACTGTGCAGTGTCCTATGTGATTTTATGTTTATGTGTATGTCACGGTTTTAGAAAGCAGGATCTGCAGATCTTTGTGCACAGTCTATAGAGCATAGCACAACAGCCAGGCTCAAGCCTCCAGTCCAGAGAGAATTAAGAATCAGACGTACACGCTGCAGGGAGGGAAATATGAAAAGTACAGCATACAAGTCATATAACAGCCAGAAATAGTGTTTTTCCTCCCGTGAACAGGGTAGCTAAATATGAATAGTTAAGTAAAACTTTAAAAGGATCAGCTGATAATGTCTCGGTGTCCTGTTACGATCGTGTTGGCAAACTAAGCATGGGGCCCACAAGATCGTGACCAAGAGATGGATACGCATGGATTTCAGGCAACTGACCCTGTGCTACAAGGAGGATGACATGCCCCTACCTAAGCGGAGACATCGCCCCGATAAAGGGCAGCCCAGGGGTCTTCGGATCTGGGCCCTAGCTGCTCCTAGGAACCACGCCACCAGAACAGGAAACATACACATGCTACATGACAGGTACAGAACAACAGGACACACACAGCCAGAAAATACAGCAGCCAAAATGCAAACACTAATAGCAGATGGTAAGCTGAATATAAATACCAGGTATTAGTTGACATTTTGATCAAAATGTGGAAGCTAGCAGGCCACTTCACGGCTCCTGGCTATACCGCTAATCCCTACACTAACCAGGAGTCCAGCGGCACCAGACACAGGTCACACAGAAAGCTACAACAGGACAGAACACAGATCAGACAGCAAGCTGCAAAAAGACAGGACAGAACTACTGGCACGGACTCTCAGCAGACTACAACATATAGTGAAAACCACACTGACTCCACCCAGAGCTCACATGCACACAGATGAAATTCCACAGCAAGTCTATGTGTCCTCATACAGGGGGGATAGACAGTCAGCCACCAAGCTGACATTGGGAACTGTATTAGGGATCCACCGACACACAGAGCAAGACATAAGACGTTTGGAGGCCGCACCTGTCAGGGGAAGGGAAAAGGGGCGCTGCATGTGCTGCAGACTAGGACTACAGGTGTCCAAACAGTCTTTAGGGAAGCAGAGAGACACAATAGACGTACATGCAAACACAGATCTGAGTGGGAACAAAACAGATACATCCAAGCAGTACAAGACCAGCAACAACTACTGACAGGAGCTGGGTTTATATGTGCTGCAGACTAAAGGGGATTGGCTGCTGGAAAATACCAAACCCAGCCAACTCAATTAACCCCATCTGTGGAGCTGTGCTGCTAGGAACCTTAGTACTACAGATCCCAGAAGCACACGTAACATGTCCGATATCATTGCTGCTGTCATTTCATCTTCAAATAGCATTTAATATTTTCTTAGCTGTCATTTCAGAGCTCTTTTCCATTTAGCCAATAAAGTCCTATGCCGAAAATGTGATACGAAATGTAATAGAAACAACACCCAACATGTAAAATTTTTTGTAAATAGGTCAGCATATAATTTAATGTATTGCCTATGTGTAAAAGTGAGCTTGTATTCAGCACGGTAGGACTGAACCCTCTATTTATCACAGCACTAAGTAAAAGCATACAGTTGCCAGAACATTTCCCATTTCAAAGGCCAGCTATTGCTTCATCAATCCTGGCATTCTCTTTTGTCAGCAAGCTAGGAGAGTCATTGTATAATACTTCAATTGTTGCTTTTCACTCATTAGAACGTGTTTACTTTCCTTTTCTGGACCAGTCTTGTTTTAATTACGGTGTATGATAAAGCAAATGCATGCTGCACAGTATGAAGCTGCCTGATGGAGCAGTGCATGTGTTAAAAAATTCAAATGACTTAAAACTCACTTAGCAAAGCTTTTATCGAATAGCAACTTATCCATCCAACACATAAGGTGGTTTCATGCAAAGTTCTGTTTTTGAAAGTCAAACCAGAGGCGTTTTCTTTTTATTATCATGACAGCAGTTTTTAAGTATACCAAATATTACATTTAGTTATGAATGATAAAAGTTTAAAATGAGAGGGTACACGTCCATAACAATGGAAGAATCTATCTCAAAATGGACGCTAGATACAAAATGGAGCATTATAAGATGTGAATAGGCTTGTGTGTACTAGAACAAATAATTCAAAGCAGAGATAAGCTTAGGGCATGAGGTATGGTACAGTGTCTCATGATCTGTTTCTTTCTGTTCTTTCCGAGAACCATGTCTGGCCACCTGGTGTGCATCTGTTATCAGTAGAAGCTCCCCCACGTCTTGAGGTTTGGTCAAGAAACCAAAACAGAGATATGAAAGACATTTTCATAGACTCTCACTCTATGCGGTTGCTGAACAATGTATAACTCACAATCTGTGTCTAACCCAATGAGATTTATGCTGTGACTAACAAGACATTCGTTTCCTGTATAGAAATCTATAAAAAGGTGAATAAACGCTCAGTATGTACTCACCTCCTTACAGAGAAAACTGCTTGCTGCCTGCCGTGGTTTTTCTCTACGCATCTGAGGAAACTGATAACTGTCTCAGTGTCTAGTTCTTGGTTTCTGGGATGCATCCAGATACGGTTCTAATTTGGACCTCAAGACCTGAAAGGTTATGTGACCGGGCAGCGGTCCTTAACAAAAACAGGCATTTTCCCACTGCTATGATTGTCACGGATCACAACAATGGGGGTTTTGAGCCGGCTCCTTCTCACTGCACGCCCATAATTGATCATTTATCCGTTCAGTCGTTGACGACTTTTGGTCACCTTGTGGATCAGCATACACCATGCTTCCCTGTCTTTGGCTGCTTCCTTCAGATTTTACACATTCATGATTGGGTCAACCTTGATTGAGTCTAGCCAGCATGTTCTTTGGCGTCCTCTTCTTCTGGACCCACTGACTGCCGAGCATTAATGTTGTTTCCAGAGAATTGGCTCGTAGGACATGACCAAAGTATGAAAGCCGTTGCTTGGTGATTTTGCTTTCTAGTGATACTTTTGGTCTGACACGGTCTAGGATCGTCCTTATTTGTGACCATCTCTGTCCATGGTATGCGCAGCATACATGCCAGCACCACAGCTCAAAGGCCTTGATCCTTCTTCTGTCTACTTTCTTGGGTGTCCAGCTTTCACATGCATATGTAGTTATTGGGAAAATGATTGCATTGATTATTTGCATCTTTGTTGTAACGCTGATGTTTTTGCCAAGGCTGATTCTTTGTTTGATTTCAGGTCCCGATTCGCCATGGCGGTCGACCTTGGATCCAAGGAAAGTGAAATCTTGGACTGATTCAATTTCTTCATTCTCGATTGTTATGTGTGGTACAACATTGCTTGCTGTTGTCAGCAGCTTTGTTTTCTTAATATTGAGATATAGTCCCATGTGTTCGCTTTCTTCTTTGACTCTTTGAATTAGGTATTTAAGGTCATTTTTATTTTCTGCAAGTAGGGTTATGTCATCAGCATATCGAAGATTGTTTAGGTTTCTTCCACCAATTTTCACTCCAATTGGGGATTCATCCAGATTGCATCACTTTATAACTTCAGCATAAAAGTTGAACAGGGCTGGGGATAGGATGCAGTTTAAATAGAGCAATGGTGTGAAGCGTGCTTCCTGCATCTCCATTCAATATCTATAGGACTGACTGAAAGGGCCGAGCACAGTACCAGGCTGTCTTCGTCAGTCCCACAGACTTTGAATGGAGTGGTAGGGTGCATGCTTGACTGCAGCTTAATTCAAAGTTCCCCTTTCTGCAATAATGGGGGAACTTGGGAAGCCTGTTCTAGTGATCCTTTGAGATCCCTACAGAGGGGCCTCCAGTGATGGGACAATAATCACCTATAGGTGACAAATGTCTACTGTGGCAAATCTTCAAGAGTGTCTTAACATATGGTGGATTTGCTGCAGATTTTCTGGGGCAGAAAAAAATCCTCAGCTAATCCACAGCAAAATCAGCATATTTGGTGTGAACAGTATATAGAGCGCTGCAGCGCTGGTTTTATAGCTTCCAGGAACATTCTTGTTAGGCTTATTGAAGTCCCAAGGCATACTGTATGCCCAATTTCCGTTTCTTTTCTCCATCCAACCGAGACTGCTATTCTTGACTTGTTTCTGCAGAATTTGACACACAGACATGTTTGGCTCTCCCTACATTATCCTTACCTCTACAAAATCTCCCCAACTATGCTTTCCTAAATTGTAATAATACCATCTGTTGAGTTTCACACAATACTAGTATAGTCCCTTATATGCCCCCTATATGCCCCATACAGTAGGTGTCACTTTTAATGCCTCTCACCCAGTAAATGTACCCCATTTTATGCTCCCATTCACCTTTTTATTCCCCATTCAGAAATAATTCTCTGTTTTTAGACATCGCTCATCAAAAAGGCCCTGTTTAGGGCCTCACTCTTTAAAAGTGCCCCTTTTATGCTCCCACTCTTTAACAATGCCACCAGTTTTAGCAGTGCTCCAGTCCTTGATAATTCCTTCTTTATGCCCCTAGTCTTCAACTCCTTCTTGACTGGGCCCCCCCTTTTTTTCCATTTTCGTTTTTTCCTCCTCCCTTTAAAAAAATCATAACGCCTTTATTTATCCATCGACGTCGCTATATGAGGGCTTGTTTTTTGCGGGACGAGTTGTAGTTTTTAATAGTGCTACTTAAAGTACCATATAATGTACTGAAAAACTTTAAAAAAGAATTATAAGTGGAGTAAAATGAAAAAGAAACAACATTCCGCCAAATTTCAGTGCATCATGTTTTTACGGCGCACAAACTAAAACAAAAGCGACATGATAACTTTATTCTACGGGTCAGTATGATTGCTACGATACCAAACTTGTATAGTTTTTTTTTTACTATACTACACTTTTTTTGACAGAGATTGACAGCGGCATTTAAAGGGTTAATAGTCAATCTTTGACATAGCAAATGTTCATTTGCATTAGTTTTCAAATGAGGGTCACTTGAAATGGCCCAAATCAGCTATTTTTGGCCACCATTATCCCATGTATCTCATTTTCAGTTGCTTTTAGGGAATTTATATAAAGGCCAATTAAGAACTTTGTAACAGGGCCTATGTGAAGGTGTGGATTATAATAAATTTAAAAGGCAATGGTGCATATTTTAATTAATTTCACAAGGCTTAATTATTTTATAATTAATTTCAGGGGGAACAGTATGTATTATAGTAAACTTCAGGAGGCACGATGCGTGTTACAGTGTGTGAATTAAAATTAATCACAAGGAGCAAAGTGCATATTATGCTACTTCTCAATATTATACAGGAAAGACTGAAATAAGTAGTTGAAGCTGCACTCCCTGATGTGCAGGCAGGATTCTGACGAGGACGCTGCACCCACCACCATATTGCAAACCTGCGATGGACCATGAGAATACCAAAAGGATATCTACATGGGCTTCATCGACTACATCAAGGCCTTTGACTACATCGACCATGACAAGCTATGGCAGGCCCCACAAGAGCTGGGTGTATCAATGCCTCTAGTCAAGCTGATAAAATCACGTTATTCCAATCAGGAAGCCACTGGAAGAACACAGTATGGGGGACACAGATTGTTTTGGGATCGGCAAAGGCGTCCAACAGGGCTGCATCCTCTCACTCTTCTTGTTTAACCTATATGCAGAAGTGATCATGTGGAAAATGGACCTAGGCAAATTGGAAATTGGGGTGAAAATAGGTGGAAGAAACATCAACAATCTCCGTTATGCAGATGGCACAACTCTGCTTGCAGAAACAGAAGCAGGTCTGAAGCAGCTGATATGGAAGATTAAAACTAGAAGTGAAAAAATGGGCCTCTACCTGAATTTAAAGAAGACAAAAATTATGACAGCTGCAAAAAATGGCCAAATTCAATTCAAAATTGACAGCAAGGCCGTAGAATGCATGCGAGACTTCCTCTTCCTTGGCTCAAAATTGACCAGGCTGGAGAATCTCAGCCAGAGATAAAACGTCAGATAGCATCGAGGCGAAGCGTGATGCTAAACATGGACAGAATCTGGAAAAGTAGGGATATCGGCATACCAACTAAATGCAGGATAGTGCAAACCAACGTTTTTTCATAGTCATGTATGGATGTGAAAGCTGGACTGCGAAAAAAGCTGACAGAAGGAGCATTGATGCGTTGGAGCTGTGGTGCTGGCGAAAACTGCTGCGTATGCCCTGGATGGCGAGAGTAACAAACAGAGAAATCCAGCATCATATAAGACCTGATGCATCACTGGAGGCCAAGATGGCCGGACTCAGACTCAGATTTTGGCCATGTAATGTGAGCAAAGTCGCTTGAAAAATCTATAATGCTTGGACAGATCAGTGGCAAAAGAACATGATGGCCGATACTGTCAAAGCTGATAATGGCATGGATATAAAACAATTGAAAGAGGCAGCGCAAAACCGAAAAACATGGAGGGAGCTCGCCTTTAGGGTCGCCGAGGGTCATTAACGACTAAACTGCCAACAACACCACAACATGATTAATCTCAGGGGGCATGGTGTATTCTTCATTTCTGGGGGCATAGTGTATGGCACTACTATTTTCAATGGTGCCCAAGCTGTCTGGGTCGCAAACTCTACAGAGGCAAGATTTAGCTGGAAGAAGTAATGAAAGTCTGAACCAGGTATAGAGAAATGGGACGACTTCAATGATAGGACATCATCTGCAATCTGGATCAAGAAGGGGAGGTGGAAACAGGCTGAACTGGATGGACATTGTCTTCTCTCAGCCTAACATGCTATGTTACTATGCAGAGTCAATCAATGTCACTGTACGTATTATTCTGCCATTGACTAGATTGCATTAGCATCCATACCATAGTATTTTAGTTTCACATGGTAAAAACTTGTATGGTCTCCAGCACACTAGTGCTTTTTTTTTGGTTCATGTGGTATCTGATTAAAAATGTACTCCATACGGGCCTCATATTAACTAATGTGGCAAGACATGCCATAGTGCGTTTAAACGTGCACACGGTCTGTAATAAAAAAAACTAAATAAAAAAAACTTATGGCATACACTATTCTGATCCAATTTATGGACAAGACTCACCCCTTCAAGTCAATGAGGATGTCAAAAAAAGGAAAGCACTCAGATGCCATTTGTGTGCAGTCTATGTTTCTTAAGAGATGCGGAAAAATAACAATTGGGTCTGTCGCAGTTTTTCTGAGAAAGTAAAAAAAAAGCGAATTTACGGATTGAATACGGATGCCATACAGAATGACACATGAATTGATAATCATCCATGTTTTGCGCACGTAGCACAAAATAATTTTTTTAACGCAAATGTCCAGCTAGCCTAGAGCATATATTACCCATTTCCAATTCACTGTCTGACCTCTGAAGACATGATGATTTAAGGCTGTACGGTTCCAATGTTGGAAGACATCCGTCGGGGTTCTCTTACTGTACATTACCAGCTTCTCTGCTGTCGGAGCCTATCCAACGTGTCACCTCATGCAGTACTGGCTTTAGCCAGCATATAGCGCTGTTGTATAACAGCAGAAAAAGAGTAAACCCCCTAGGAAAACCAGGATACAAATTGGATTGGAAAGGGTACTTGGTAATTGGTACATTTGACTATCAAGGTGGAAATAATTTTCTGTGGTGCACTACGGCACAGGTATCCCTCACGCCAAGTAGGGAACTTATTAAAAATCGGAATCCCAGCCCAGGTTGCATGATTAGATAGATGTTACCAATTTTAAAATATCAACAATGACTATTAATTAAAAGACAAGAAAGTCATCTTAAAGTTGTAAAATTGTTTTATTGATACAAATATACATATAGATAAAACCCCCATAACCTGTAATATAAGTGAATATTTATGTTACTGCATTGTCAAAAAGTTTTTTCATCTATTTATTTACACAAGTTAGTCCTTTCCTTTCAAAAATGGTGTAATAAAGCAAAATCAAAATGTTAAAACATAGGACGGCATCTCAGACTCCCATCACTGAACCAGATTAGATGCTGCATCTGTCTTTTCATTCCATTAAAAGGCCTCTCAGTTTACGGCCTTTTGAGGGTTTTCAGCGCTTGTGCTTTTTCTTAAGTGCATGAGTATTAAGTACTAGTTTATGTACAAGCACAAGATGGAGAAAAAATCCTGCCAGAGGATGTAAAAAGTGTATCCAATTATCATATATATATTTATATATGTACGTAGAGAGAGATTTGTTTATATATATCTATATTTATAGGTATTTACCATTTATACAAATAATTTGTCATTAGTGTGCTCTGTTAATTACAATGTGCAACAGCTTACATACAGAAAGGACATGAGACTGCTGACAGTTGTACCTACTCAATTTACAAGTACTTGGTAGACCGTTGAAGTGAGTCCTGGACAGAGATGGCCGCATTGTGCATCAGACAGTCAGTGAAACAATGTACATTAGGCTAAGACACTACACACCTGCTTAGATTGGCCAACGCTGATCACATGAGCAATACTGGCCAATCAGACCAACATGTTGCGTCTTAGACTACCAATGCACAGAGTGCTTCAGGAAGTCAGAGAATTGATGCGGCCATCTTTGTTTGTCCAGGACCAGAAGGTCCTTTTAATGTTGAATAAAGCATTGCTTTGGAGAGTGTTGAGCATCCGAAAATTGGAGGAGAAAGACATTTAAAGAAGACACAATTATAGAACTGGGCATTACAGAAAACATACTAAAGTAACATTAAAAGTAAAAGTAATTCCAGGTAATGTTACAGAATGTCTAAGTAGTTTAAATAAAGACAAATTCCTTATCGGCCTCCTCTCCGGAGTCACTGGACTTGCTGCGTTGGTGAGAATCTTTACTTGAGGACCTCGACTTTAGCTCTTGTCCATCTGGAGACTGGCTGTGATTCTTTTTTGGGGATGACTCAGACGGAGTTGTTGGACGTGCTGCTAAAAAAAATAAAAAAAGGCAAAACCATTATTTATTATTGCAGTCAACTGCGATGGACTCTGGATGTAGATCACCTGGCAGACAATGTTATAATGTAACATCAAATTGGCACACTGTGGGAAATTTGTAGAGAGGAAGAGGCCATATGTATAGAACAATTACAGGTGGCGGACAAAAATATGGAAACCCCTGACCAATGGGTTCCACGGGTTACCAGAGGAGGTGGCAAGTTCTCCTTCAATGGAAGTGTTCAAACAAAGGCTGGACAGACATCTGCTTGGGATGATTTAGTGATCCTGCATTGAGCAGGGAGTTGGACCTGATGACCCTGGAGGTCCCTTCCAACTCTACCATTCTATGATTCTATGGAACCTTGGTCCTCAGGCAGACGTTCGTTTATGCCCTGCAGCATCTGTGTCATATTACCTCACTTAAAATTGGTCTTTACATGTCTTATTGATACAGTTGAAATTTACTGGTAGTATTGTGAAATAGGATTTATAATCCCATGTAATGGAAGGCATGCATTTCGTACAATATTTCCATATTTTTGTCCACCCCCTGTACACGAGAAGGTTACAATAGCAGTATCAGGCCGGATGCAGTCAATACACAATGGGGCAGATTTACCGTTCAACATACAACAGTTTTGTTGTAAAACATTGTGCCAGAAAACGGTCTTACATATTTATCTCCACATTCACTTTTTTTCTCTTTCAGTTTCTCCTAGCCACTTTCAAAACAATTAAAAAAACTCTTATTTTTTCGCCAACATGGATATAGCAGTATGGGGGATTGTGTTTTTGCAGAACAAGTTGCGACTTTCAATGATACCATTAAATGTACTGAAAAACTTCAAAGAATTTCTAGGTGGAGTGAAATGAAAAAGAAGCGCAACTTCACCTTCTTTGCTAGGGTATTGTTTTTACGTCTTACACACTGCAGCAAAAATGATACGATAACTTTATTCTGTGTGTCAGTAGGATTACTAGGATACCAAATGTATTTATTTTTGCTGTACTATTTAAATATATATAGTTTTAAAGATATTTTATATTATATACACTCCTTGGGAAAAATAATCCAGCACCTAGAAGAAGTTGTTTTGCTACAAACTTCAGCATGCAGTTACATCTCAGGTAGAGTTGTGGTGATTAGATGAACCATCTTGCCACTTAAGGCCCTAAAAGTGGTTCCATGCTTGGCCTATAAAAAGGCTCTTGGAGGCTCCTTGTGTGTAATGACCTCTTTTTCCGCTTGTGTAGAGCTTGTTGACCACTAGATGCCTCTACGATGCAATCAAAGAGATTTCACCCAATTAACAGAGTTTGAGAGGAGGCGTATTATTAGAATATGAGAGTCTCAGGACGCCCTCGACAGACCACCAGTAGAGAGGATCATCTGATCATGTAACAAGCACAGGCAGCTCCAACTGTTTTGTTGTCTGCCGGCCAGAGACAGGTGGCACCATCATTACACCCCTGTGTGTCTGAATTAATTCCAGGCACTTGGCTGAAGGACATTTGGTCTCACGGTGCCTGTTATGTGTACTGACTTTGTACGCACCACCCACTGTTGCCTCTGTTTGCAGTTATGTAATGAGTGCAATCGAGTGGTCTTCAGCAACAAATCCAGGTTTTGTTTAGGCACTTACAACAGCTGTGTTTGTGTCTGTAGATCTAGCGATGAGTACTTCAATCCTGCCTTTGCTGTGGAGTGGCACACTGCCCCCTGCTGGTGTGGTGATCTGAGGGTCCATCAGATACAACAGTCCATCACCCCTAGTAGTGGTACGAGGGACAATGACAGCTCAGCGATATGTTCAGGACATCCTGCAGCCACATGTGTTCCTCTCATGGTGGCTTCCAGCAGGATAATGCTCGGCCGCACACACAAGGGGGTCACAGGAATGACCCCAGAACATTTTCACACTTCTGTGGCTGCCTGGTCACCAAATGTATCGCCAATAGAACATGTATAGGATCATCTGGGATGCCAACTTCGATAGCCTACAAGTTTGCCTGATCTAAAGCTTCAGTTACAGCAAATGTGGAGCCATATGGTGGCAGGGCATGATATTGAACCTGTATGCCTCCACCCCTGCAGTATAAGATCTTGCATCTAAGCTAGAGACGGCTGCACAAGGTATTAGAGCCTACATGCCTGCCCGTATCACATGTTGTATCCAAGCTAGAGGCGGTACAAGAGGGTACTAGAGCCTCTATGCCCGCCCATATCACATCTTGTATCTAAGCTAGAGGTGGCACAACTGGGTACTAGAGCCTCCATGCCCATCCCTTATGAAATCTTTTATTCAAGCTAGAGGCGGTACAACAGTGTACTACAGCCCCCATGAACGCCCATGTCACATCTTGCATCCAAACTAGAGGTGGTACAACAGGGTACTAGAGCCCCCATGCCCGCCCATATCACATCTTGTATTCAAGCTAGAGGTGGTACAACAGGGTACTAGAGCCTCCATGCCCGCCTGTATCACAGCTTACATCCAAGCTAAACTACATAATTCCGGTATTGTGTATTTTTATTTATGCTGATGTTCACTGTGCAGGATAAATCTGTTATTTTGATAGATTGTACTTTTATAGATGCGGCAATACCAAATATGTTTTGGCGTTTTGATTTCTATTTTCTTATTATGAATATGAGAGGGGGGTTTGAACTTTTAAGATTCTTTATTCTCTAGAATAATCCAAAAACTATATTTTCCACTAACTTCTACCTTTCTTATTTTAGTCCCTATAAGGGCCTTGAACTTGTGATCGTTTGACTGCTTATACCGTATATTGCAATACTTCAGTATTACATTACGTGGTATTTCTTTTGGCATTCGATTAGGACAGGCCACATGCCTCCCCTAATAGGCAGAAATACATGGTAGCCCTGAGGGCCTTCACAACCAAACGACACTTTGCGTTCTCATTGGAATCAGGGGCTATTTGGGACCTCCAAATCTCTGATTGGAACATTTAAATCCCGCTGTCAGAATGGCCAGCAACATTTATAGCGCTAACAGCAGTCAGCGCTAATTGTGGCTGTTACGGCAGGTGTCAGATGATACCTGCCATGTATGGAGCGAGATCGGCTCCGGATCCCACTCCATACAAACTCAGATGCCGGAGGGCGTACATGTACACCCAAAAGCATCAAGGAGTTAAGCTTAGTCCTGCTGAGAAGTAAGCACAGGCATAAGATACCGAAAATCAGCCACTCACTATGTATAGAGGAAGGGGGTTGCTTAGTATTACAGTTACACACACTAAACCTTATATAAAGTTGCCAGTGGCACGGTTACATGTAGTGCACCCTGTTGGCTAACAACCTACTGCTCACACTCATACTACTAGATTGGATGAACAGTTCAGGTTAGATTCCATCAATAAGGTAGTGAGTCGCTTTTAATTTTTGTGTTTATTTTTTTTTTTTTTTTTTTACACCAAATACTGTTTCTGTAACAGTCAGTGATGCCAGTTATGTTTAAGTCCATAGCTCTAAACCAATGGAAATTCTCGAAGCCTCTGCTTTGCTGTGTATACGTGACTTTGCTGGAAAGCTGAGTATATAGCACCACCAAGTGTCTGAAATAATTACATCAAGTGAGAAAATAATGTCAGTTTCTTATTGTAAAAATACTGTAAAAAACGATCTTCAAGAAAAGAAAACAGGATTCATAACCGCTCAGACAATAAACCTGTACAGACCACAAATTCAAACCCGTATATATCTGCAGCTTCAATGACTTGAGCTGTTTAGCAAAAGTGAAAAATCACCTCCAGGCTGTTAATTTTCAGTATTTTTGGATGGGCTTCCCAATTCAGCAAGCAGATGTTAGCTAAAGCTGAAAAAAGTTAGAGAGAAGTTGGAGACAAATAGAAGCAAGTATGACAGGATCAGCCTACGTAGAAAGTATTTATAGTCAATAACTATGGTGAAACATGGATCGAAACTGGAGCTGCAGACATGCAACAATCAAAAAGTCTTGAAGACAAATTATAGCGAACAAATTACTGCATGTTTCGCTTAATAAGATGTACCTAGGTATTAGAGGAGGAAAATAGGAAAAACTAGATTTTCATATAACTTAATTAAAATCTCTTTCTCATCCTGTTGACCGTGACTAGCGTTAATGAATGCCTAAGCATCCGGCATGCTCACAGACGCAGCATAAAGGGACCCGAGTAACAGCCCCCACTACCCACCGGCACAAAGCTCCAGACAAAGAGCTGCCCACATGCCATCAGAGGAATCGGTGTCAAAACGCAACCTGAAAAACATGATTTCCCCAGCATGGTAACCTTGTCCTGCCGTGAAGTGGAGCCAATGTGAGGATCCCACTTAGGAAACCAAGGACAGGACTTGTGTTGTCAGGAATACCAGCAGAGATCTGGGATCGAAGTCTCCATTGACGATACCACATGCTGTGAGTTAATCTGCAACCGATTGATAATAACTTCTTTTGATGACAGAGAAATTCTGCCCACTAGTGCCTCCTGCTTGGAAGAGAGACGAGTAGCCACAGCTAGCAGGACGTGACGTCAGTACCATCAAAAATGGGTTAGTAGGAAGCATCCCAGGCGATGTGTTGGAGCCCACGCTATCAGCGGGAAAAGGAGCTGTAGATGCATGGCTCAAAAATACCATCAGTATCAGCCTCTGAGCCTGTGACATGGTCGCTGCATCCACCTTTGCAGAAAGTCTGTGGCCTTTTTGATGAAGTCTAGGCTTGGAAATGGTATCCATCTTGGATGTCCACCAAGGCAGCCCTTCACTAATATGTCATCGCAACCGCTAATCCAGGCACCTGCGTCATTACTGAGAAACCCCAGACCATGCTCCACTGACGCCAAGCCCTGTTTAGTATGTGTGTATAAAGGATCCATGAAGAAACGTTTTAGGAGCGCAGCAGGAGATTGCGCTGCTACAGAGTATTCCTCACTCAGTCACCGATGACATGAGAGACCCACGTCCGCATGGACACGGCTGACTGAGCTCCAGTGTTCCTAGAAAGCACTAGATGCCAGATGCACTAGATGCCGCCTGGAGAGGGACCAGACCCGTAGCAGTCCGTGTGTTAGAGCTGACCAGAGGGGAGCTAGTAGGCAGACCTACCACCCCCAGACTCCCTGTTGGAGGGTAGACCCCGGACTACCACTGCACTTGGACAGAGCCAGACTGTCTAAAAGATGAGATATTCTTCGACCGACTGGATGTCAGTCTCATACTGTGGTGGGAGCGCACATAGTATGCGTCTCTTGGCAGCCCCAGTCTGTGTCTCCTCCTGTAACCGAAGATCACGCTACAGCTGCCTACAAGGAAACTCCAGGCAGGCCACCATAGAGGGGCTAGCTATTAGGTAAGGCTCACTCGTTCCAGAGCGGAGAAGAGAAGCGATGTAACCACAGACTTTCTGTGCACAGAACGACTTCCATGTGGAAGGTCCCACTGGTGACAGCAAGGCCGGAGCATTGCTGATAAGCAGCTCGAGCCAGTTCGTTTGGAAAAAAACATTTCTGACTCTTGTACAGTAGCGAGAGCACACATAGCACATGTCTCCCACCTGTCCACCAGGACATAAACCGTGCGCAAAGACTGTCTGCAGAGACTGCAAGTAGAAAACCCTCGGTGAGGCGCCAGGCAAGGCTCAACCTGGACGGGAGCAGTCATGAGGAGCGATGAATCCGACGAATCCCTGTGCGAGTACTTTTTCCATGGAAGGTACCACTGCGGGAACCATGCCAACACTTAGTTCGTTAGTACATTGTTGTTCGTAAGACAAGATATTCTCTGCTGGATGAAAATCTTGTACTGTAGCGAGAGCGCACATAGTATGTGGCTCTGACCGCCCCTGTCCACTTGTCATTCTGGACTCCGACACTGCAGTATGTCTGGCTGCAGGGGGCTGCAAGAGAGGCAACAGAGGAGCTAGCTGCTAGGCAAGGCTTCAACCCTAGGCAGGAACCACGCTGAGGTTGATTGGGCAGGGAAAAAGGGAGGACTATGGTGCCTTGAAATAGGGAATATTGGCATTGTGGAAGTGGCGAGCACCTTTATTCACAGCCCCTGTCCCACATGACACTCTGCCGCCCCAGTGCCGTGGCTGAATTAGACCATCGGTCCGACCGGCGCCCACACATCTTTGCCACCTCTATTTAGCAGCGAAAGAACGCTGCGTGGTGGCAATGTACATTGAAAAATGCACGACCATTAACCACGTGCCGCCTGGCATGTGGCAGTAACCACATGCCACCTGGCTAATAAAACAGGCCATGTGCGCACCCGCCTCACCGCGGCTAGCAATAATGCCGCTCAGCGGCTAGTGCCGCACTGTGGCTAACCAATAATCCCGCACAACGGGTAGCAATAATGCTGCCCGGCGGCTATCCAATGATGTCGCATGGCGACTCAGCATAATGCCGCATGGTGGCTAGAAATAATGCCGTGCGGCGGCTAAGTATGATGCAGCACAGTGGGTAGCAATAATGCTGCACCACAGCTAGGAACAACGCTGCACGGCGGCCAGAAATAGTGCCGCAGAGCAGCCAAGCATAGTACCACAGTGACTAGCAATAATGCCGCATAGCGCCCAACCAATAATGCCACACAGAGGCTAGCAATAATGCTGCACAGGGCAGCGGGCGAGCATAATATAAAACAGCGCAGCGCAGGCCGCTATTGCCACTGTACCTCCTTGCCTACTGGCGAACATGCCACAGTGGCCGCGTCGGCCACAGAGAGTAGGAAGTGCGAGCTGCTATCAAAGTCCGCACAGAGACCCACTATGCTCCGCCAACAGAGTGGAGCCACGCGCCACCAACACAGTGGAGCTGCCAGCACGAAGGGGCGGCACACCGCCAGCACGGAGCGGCTGCCAGCTACCAGCAAAGACCAACAAAGAGGCTATGCGCGCATAATGGAGGGCAATGAGAGAGACACGCGCCTGCATGGAACCTGCCCCAGCACAAGGGGAAACCCTGCATCAGCCTCCCAGGCCAGTCAACCCCCACAGAGAGGTAAAAAACAACTGCACCACAGAGGAGGGGCCGCACGGCTCAACACACGCTGCGTAGTTAGGCAACAAATCGAGGCAGCGCCAGGGCTACACTGTTGCTGCGTTGATGAGGGAAGGGGGGCGAGGTGTGGAAGGACTACGGTGGATACTTACCTTCCGCAAGGGATACTTGCTTTCTGCCGAGGTAGAATAGCTCTTTAACTCCAGCAGAGCTCTCCGCCACCATCACCTGCCCTTGCATGGGGAGGGGATGCGAACTGCCCAGAAGAAAGGGGGGCTCTATGGCCGGCGGTCCACATGCAAGAGTACCTGGATGTGCTTCCTTTTCTTCTGAGGGGACCGGGCAGACAACAGAAGGTTGGTCCCATTCTGTTCACCATCCTCGGTTGGGTTACCAGGGAGAGTCCTGCCTCCCCATTAGCCCTGGTCCATCTGGAAAAATCCGCCCTTATGGGTGAGACCGTCCACCTCCTACAGACACCAAGCTAAAACTGAATTAGCTGGATGCCTGCAGGAGGGATATAGCTAGTGGGAGGGGTTAACTCTTTTTATGCTTAGTTTCGCCTCCTAGTGGCAGTAGCTATACCCAAGGTCAAAGCTGTGTCCCCCAATGACACAGACGAGAAAAAATATTTAGAACTCGCCCAGGAACTTTAGATGACAGTGCAGGGGATAGTACAGGGTGTCGGAGGCCCACTATAACTCCTTTCCTTTTTCTTCCACAGCAGGAACAGCAGAGCTCTATAACAGTGAGAGGAAAGGGTGCAGCAGCAGTTCCCGCTGGCGCTAACCTCCAATCAGTGGTGGTGATGAGTACCGGCAGGAGAGGAGAAAGAGAACTGCTCTCCTTCCCTGCTATGGAGCGGGGTCGGACGGACGTGCGGCCGAGCAAACGTTCCAGCCTGCTTGAATAGGACACAGGAGGAAAAAGTGCATCTTATAGAGCAATCCGGTACTTCTTTGCTGCCATCAGTATTAGTTGCCTTTTAAACAAAGCCACAGTGAAATATAACACTTCATAGAGCAAAGTAACAGCTAAAAAGGCTTCATTCTATATGCTGGAAATCATACCTTCGTCTCCAAGCGGCCAAGAAGAAGGTTGAGGGCTGCTGGCTCCATCTTTGTCCTTCTCTGATGGAACCCTCTTCAGCACAGAAGGAAGAACTGCGGTTTTGGGAGAGCAGGGCCCAGATGGAGATTCAGGGATTTCTTCTGTTAAAATTTAAGGGAAAAAAAGAAACATTTAAGTTTCCATTAATTAATCAGCTCTTCTCTTCTAGGTTATCTAACCCGCTATAATTAGGTTGCATTGTTACAGTCCTGGTATAAATAGATGATGGGAGAGATCTCTGTATATATTTATACATAGTTATTAGGTCGCCCCTCAGCCATCTTTTAACCCCAATTTTGATAACCTCTCTAGGTATTGTAGTCTATCCATCCCATTTCTTTTGTTTGCTATATTAGTACCCACTCAAGCTCTGAGATGTTCTTCTTAAGCATCGGTACCCAAAACTGTCCACAATATTCCATGTGCGGCCCGGCCAGTGAATTGTGAAGAGGAAGAACTATGTTTTAGTTGGACCTCTTTTGATGCATTCCATGCATTCTCAGTCAGTCGTAGCCAGTGTTTGCTTACTTGTCGGCTGATGGTTGTCCCTTTTACACGGCTTGGCGATTGGACAAACGTCTGTGTCAGGTAATTAGGTCAAGTAAAAGGTCCTTAAAGCTGCGAAATTTCAGTAGTCATCACTGGATTCTGCAGCTCTGACTAAAAAGATAGCTGTCTATTGGGTTTAGGAGTGTGTTAGATAATTGACAATGCATTTTAAAAGTCTTTCGACCGTTTTATTTTTATATGTTTGTGGTTTTAAGTAAATAAAAAAAAATTCAAGGCTTTCCACGTCATTCCGCACGGAATACCCAATAATCACAAAGTAAAAACAGAATGTTAGAAATCTTAGTTTTTCATTTAAAAACAATTTACAAACATTTTGCACTGACATAACTAGTCACATCCTGTACTCAGTAATTAGTTAAAGCGCCTTTAACGATTACAACCCCCAGTATTCTTGGGTATGATGACACAAATATTGTACACCTGTATTTGGGATTTGTCTGCCATTCTTCTCTGCAGATCCTCTCAAGCTCTGTCAGGTTGAATAGGGGCCGTCTGTGGAGAACCATTTTCAGGTCTCTCCATAGAGGTTTGATTTAATTTAAGTGAGGACTCTGGCTGGACTCAAGGGCATTCACAGGACTGTTCTTAAGCCACTCCTGTGTTGTCTTGGCTGTGTACTTAGGGTCATTGTCTTGTTGGAAGATAAATAGAGATGAGCAAGTGTACTCGGTTTGGGTGTTTTTGCACTCAAGCACTGCTTTTTCCGAGTAACTGACTACTCGGATGAAAAGATTTGGGGGGGCGCAGGGGGGACGGCGTGGTGGTGGGGGGGGGGGGGGTAGCAGTGGGGAACAGGGGGGAGCTCTCTCTCTCCCCTCCCCCCACTCCCCTCTGCAACCCCCCGCTCACCCCCGGCGCCCCCCGAATCTTTTCCTCCAAGTAGTCAGTTAATCGGAAAAAGCAGTGCTTGAGTGCAAAAACACCCAAACCGAGTATACTCGCTCATCTCTAAAGGTAAACCTTTTGCCCAATCTGAGGTCCCTTGCACTCTGAATCAGGCTTTCATTAAGAATATTCCTGTACTTTGCTGCATTCAGCTTTCCATCAACCCCAACCAGTATCTTTGTTTCAGCAGCTGAAAAACATACCCCACAGCAGGATGGTGCCACCACCATCCTTCACTGTAGGGATGGTATTGAGCAGTTGCTGAGCTTTGCCTGGTTTCCTCCCGAAATAACACTTAGAATTGAGGCCAAAAAGTTCAAACTTTGTTTCCCCCAGAACAGAGAATCTTGTTTTGCAGAGTCCTTAGGTGCTTTTTAGTGATCTCCAGGTTGGCTTTCATGTGTTTTTTTTTTTTTTTACTGATGAGAAGCTTCTTTCTGGCTACTCTGCCATAAAGGCCAGATTGGTGGAGGCTGCAGCGATAGTTGACCTTCTGGAAGTTTCCCACATCTGCACACAGTATCTTGGGAGCTCAGCGAGAGTGACCATTGGGTTCCTGGCCACCTCATTTACCAAGGCCCTTCTCCTCCGTTTACTTAGTTTGGTGGGTTGGCAGCTCTAGGAAGAGTCCTGCTAGTTCTAAACTTTATCCATTTTAAAATTATGGAGACCGCTGAGCTCTTGGGAAGTTTAAGTGCAGCAGACTTTTTTTGTAGCCTTCTTCAGATCTGTGCCTCAACACAATCCTGTCACTGAGCTTTGCAAGCGGTTCTTCCCTCCTCATGGCTTGGTTTTGGGTCTCAGATGCCTTGTGAGCGGTTAGACCTTATACAGACAGGGACGTGTCCTTTAAAATTATGTCCAATCAACTGAATTTCCCAGAGGGGACTTCAATTAAGGTGTAGAAACATCTTAAAGATGATCGAGAGAAATGGGAAGCGCCCAGAGCAAAAGTACAAGTGTCATACCAAAAGGTCTGTCCTACCAATGCAAAATGTTTAATTTGCACAGGGCCACAATATAACAAAATGTAGAAAGGTGAAAGAGTCTGAAGACTTTCCAAATGCACTGCATATATTGTGCCTGCACCTTTTTATTTACAGGTCTTCAATTAGTTATGTTTAATTATTTATTTTTGTGGGGACTAAAAACTTTTCAGTTCAATAGAGTATGCGTAATCACCAATTGATGATCAGCAGGAACAGATTTTTTAATTCTGAGACAACATAAGCGTCACTCGTAACGTTTCGAGCCAACCAGGTGCTTAGTCAAGGCTATTTGTTAGGAAATGTTGGGACAGGAAGGAGCAGTGAAAAAGCAACGCCATGATCACAGTGCGACATAACATCGCTTTTACACTCCAAGCTGTCCTGGCATTTTATAACAGATAACTTTGACAAAGATCCAGGCTGAATGGAAACATCGCAAGTGATGCTATTGTTGTTTTCGAATAAAAATCAGTTCTTGTTGAGCGTCTATCAGTGACTATGCATACTCTATTTGTGTGCTGTGGATTACATCATAAGTAGAGTTGAGCGAACATACTCTGCTGAGCTTGAAGCTCGTTCCAGTATTAGCGTACTCGATGGTACTAGTTACTCGAACGAGCATCAAGCCGTGTTCGACCCCACCCCAGTTTTTGGCTCCTTCCCGCTGTGACTTGCCTGTTTTGGCCCCTCCCGCTGCAGCGGGCATCAATGGCAAATTTTTTGTCTGGCAGGCAGGAGAGGGAGAGACTCCCATTGTAGTCAATGGGGTTCGTTACTCGAGTAGAGCACTCGAGTTTTGCGAAAAAGCTCGACTCGAATAACGTTGACTCGAGCATTTGGGTGCTCGCTCATCTGTAATCATAATACATTTTCATGTCTGCACCACATCTCCACGAGGCACCAACATTTTATAGCCCACTGTGTTGGCTTTCTCTTGGGATAATCATTTTTTTTATATAATCTCTTTTTATTAATAAATGCTTAATAAAACATATAAGTCTGAAAAGTATATTCGTACAGATTGTTTAAACATACAGGAAGAAACGTACATTTATGATTGAGACACGCGGGTCTGGCAGGAGATACAATCTGTCACAGTTTAAAACGCTCATAAATGTTCTCACCAATATTTTAATTCTATAAGGATTATGTCTTTTAAGCACATCATAAGACAATGGTGTATCAATAACCATAAAAACAGTAAACCAATGAAAGGGGGGAAACAGTGATGGTGGGAGGGGTAGAGAGTCATCTACGTTGGTTCTTGATAGATTCTGGCCTGAAGACTTGCTATTTGGTTATTTATGAGGTAATTCCTCCGTAACTGTATGTAAAACCATCAATGGATGAGGGGGATATGTTTGGGTTATGCGGAGGTGGGGCACCAGATTGATATTATTGTGACCTTTTGGTTATTTTTTAAAATCAATCCATGGCGACCAAATGGTTAGAAATTTATTTCTGGTGCCGTTCTCCCAGCTTATCAGTTCCTCGAAGTGGTATATTTGGTGTGTTTTGTTTTCCCATTGGGTTAGGGAAGGGGGTTCTTTGTTCCGCCACATTAGAAGGATGAGTAGTTTGGCTGCAGATATTAGGATTGTTGGCTGGGAGTCTTTTCTTGGTGTAAAGTTTTTAGATGGTTGCCACGGTAATACCTCCTCCGGTGCCAATTTTAATGAGGTCAAACAGATTTTGTAGATTTGGGAAAATATTTGTTCCCAATATGGAACTATCCCTGGGCAATTCCACCAAATGTTGAGGAGGGCGCCCCCTTTGTGACCACATCTCCAACAGCTATCAGAGTGTTAAATTCAGTTTGAATCGTTGATGGGGAGTTTTGTACCATCTCGTAATAAATTTAATATAATTTTCTTGAATGCGGACGCATCTTGAGAAAGCACGAAAGTTGCTTAGGATTTTGTCTGTATTTTCCTTAGATAGGGTGATGTTTAATTTTTTTTCCCCATTCCTTTATGTATCATGGCTCGTGTGGGGCCGAGTCTGGGAGTACTTCCTTGTGAAGCTTAGAGATTATGTGGAGCCGAGTCTAGGAGTACTCCCTTGTGAAGTTTAGAGATTATGTGGAGCCGAGTCTAGGAGTACTCCCTTGTGAAGTTTAGAGATTATGTGGAGCCGAGTCTAGGAGTACTCCCTTGTGAAGTTTAGAGATTATGTGGAGCCGAGTCTAGGAGTACTCCCTTGTGAAGTTTAGAGATTATGTGGAGCAGAGTCTAGGAGTACTCTCTTGTGATGTTTAGAGATTATGTGGAGCCGAGTCTAGGAGTACTCTCTTGTGAAGTTTAGAGATTATGTGGAGCCGAGTCTAGGAGTACTCCCTTGTGAAGTTTAGAGATTATGTGGAGCAGAGTCTAGGAGTACTCTTTTGTGAAGTTTAGAGATTATGTGGAGCCGAGTCTAGGAGTACTCTCTTGTGAAGTTTAGAGATTATGTGGAGCCGAGTCTAGGAGTACTCCCTTGTGAAGTTTAGAGATTATGTGGAGCAGAGTCTAGGAGTACTCCCTTGTGAAGTTTAGAGATTATGTGGAGCAGAGTCTAGGAGTACTCCCTTGTGAAGTTTAGAGATTATGTGGAGCCGAGTCTAGGAGTACTCCCTTGTGAAGTTTAGAGATTATGTGGAGCCGAGTCTAGGAGTACTCCCTTGTGAAGTTTAGAGATTATGTGGAGCAGAGTCTAGGAGTACTCCCTTGTGAAGTTTAGAGATTATGTGGAGCCGAGTCTAGGAGTACTCCCTTGTGAAGTTTAGAGATTATGTGGAGCCGAGTCTAGGAGTACTCCCTTGTGAAGTTTAGAGATTATGTGGAGCAGAGTCTAGGAGTACTCTCTTGTGAAGTTTAGAGATTATGTGGAGCCGAGTCTAGGAGTACTCTCTTGTGAAGTTTAGAGATTATGTGGAGCCGAGTCTAGGAGTACTCCCTTGTGAAGCTTAGAGATTATGTGGAGCCAAGTCTAGGAGTACTCCCTTGTGAAGCTTGGAGATTAGTTTTTTACAAGTTTTGGGGAGAGATAGATAGGTTTCAAACCTTCGCGGGTTTCTTACTGCATAATGGTAGAGATCCTGAAATTTTGTGAGTAGTTTATAAAGATTTAATGCTTCCAAGAAATTGGGTTCATAGTTTGGGGTGAGAAGTACAATTTGTTCTAATTTAGTAATTTTAGTGCCATTTAGGATTTCATATATTGTCATGGACATTCTGTTCCAGATGTTGGAGGGCAGAGAAGATTTTTTGCTAATGATGAGGGGTATTAGGGAGGCAGGTGTGTGAGGGGAGAGTTTGACTGTTTCAGAACCACATTGACGTAACTCTCTCATCACTTTGATTGTGTTGTGTGTAAGACTTCCCTCCACTTTGGAGGGATTTTTCAGTACAAAGACATAATTTTAGGTAAATAAAGTGATCTGCACTTTTGCTAGTTATCACATTGTCCATTATGTTAACACAAGTTGTCTTAGAGTGCGGTGACCATTTAAAGACCCTGACCATTTAAAGACCCCTTTTAAATCTCCTAATCAGCAATCGCATGTCTTGGATACGAACTGGACCCTTCAACAGTCCGGTACTATTGCTTTAGGATGCTTTCACATTTGCAACGGGGATTCAGTTTTCCTGCTTCGTTCAGGGAGCAGGAACGGGTAATCCCTTAGCCAAATGGTCCGTCTTATAGTGGAACTGAACAGCGTCAAATGGACACTTGTGACTATAATGGGTCTGTTCGGTATCCACTCAGCTGCCCAGCATTGTACCGGAAGAGAAACTAGTGCATGCAGCAATATTTCTTCCAGTATTTTGTGCCAGACCTGCGACAGAACCTCCAACCGGAAGTTCCAACGCAGATATGAAGGCAGCCTTATAAATAAACCAGATCATACTGTTATCTAAGTGCATGCATTAACGGTTTACTTCTAAGAAGGTAAGTTGCTCTTACCAGTGCGGGATCCGCTTCTGGGCTTCTGAGGCACAGTAGGACGTGCTGCCAGGGCAGGCTTGGATGACTGAAGAGGTGGTTTAGGACTAGTTGGTGTACTGGAAGAACTTTTGGAACGTACGCTGCCTTCTAACTTGACTTCCGATTTCACATTTTTTTCTGGACAAGAATTTGTAGAATCACCTCTTGTGATAGAGAATTTGGGAACTGGAAAATGAAAAAGCTCTTGTTGTTACATGCACTAACAAATTACTTATTCATCAGATGAACAAAATGCGAGTTCAATGAAAACAGTTTTCCTTTGTAATAGTTGACATAAAACTGGCCCATTAACTGCAAGACGTACAACAGAACCATGTGACCTAGCAGACAGAAGAAAAGTGCAGGACACACAGCCTGGAGGGGAAGAGTTACAGAACTGGATTGTTCACAGCAGACGTCAGGGATACTGGGAAGGATTTCCCCAAAAGCCCTGATTGCATATTCTTTCCTTATTACTATTTTCCGATTGTAGATATTTTATTTTGTCTGTGATTACGAGGATGGCCATGTTGTCTGAGCTGCTGCTCTACTCTGTGAACACCACTGTTGTGATTTGCAGCCACATTGACCATAAGAGTCTCTAGCCCGGAGAGGACACACTGACTACTATGGGAGTGTTTTGTGTTTATGCTCTGTCACATGTATGCAAGGTAATTGTGTAGAGAGGGGGAGGAGGTGAGCTGTGACCACCAACTATTGTGAATGCATCCTGTGTTATCTATACATAGGTGTTAATTTTCATTGTAAATCTGTATATGATGACAAAGAGATGACTGTGGGGAAGTGATCTCTGGAGAACAGTAACAATATTTTGGGACCCTGTATCGCTGGCTCACAGCAGAGTGGCTGCAGGAGATTTCTCTCCTCGCGCTCCCCCGTCTGTGTCCATTGACATAACATAGCGGTTGTTCAATACTGAATGGCCGCTATTTACACTGAACTGATTCAGCATAAAAGATGGACGATGAGCTAATCGCTCATCGTTCAATGTAAATAGCGGCTGTTCAGTAGTGAATGGCCGCTATGTTAAGTCAATGGAGAGGGGCGGGGGAGCGCGAGGAGTGAAATCTCTTGCCGCCTCCCCCCCCTCCTGTTGGTCGCTTTGTAAGTGAGCAAGCACTACTAGGAGCACGGGAGCGAGGACACACAGGGACGAGTAACGGGCATCGATTTCCCGACATTAGTCCCGTCTAAATGGAACTTTAGGTGATATGATAACACTGTGTGATGTGTTATCAAGTGGTTTATTTACACTTTGAATTACTTTACAATGGGTTTTGTTGTGTTAAGATAGGAGAACAATAGCTTTCTAATGGGTTAAGATAACATTCACCACCCTGCTATCACAGACAAACTAAAATTTGTCACATCTGTTGGTCTAAAGCAGGGGTCCCCAACTCCAGTCCTCAGGGACCACCAACAGGTCCTGTTTTCAGGATATCCTAAAGTGACAATACCTGTGGCAATGTCTGAGGCACCGCCAATAATTGTATCACCTGTTTAACACTAAAGAAATCCTAAAAACATTCTCCCTGAGGACTGGAGTTGAGGAACACTGGTCTAAAGGTTAGTTGCAAATCCATGTAATCAAGATCAAAATCTGAATGCTGCCAAATTACAACTGCAGAGTCCCATCACAGTCCCAAAATATCAAAAGACTTGTCCAGGGATAGAATAAAAAATGGTTACTTTTTTCCAAAAACTGCTTCCCCCCCGCACAGCTGTCCACAGGCTGTGTGGGATATTGCGAGATGAGATTAGTAAGCGGTATCAATCTCTGGATGACTTCTTCATGTTATGGTCGGGAACTGAAGGGGAGCAGAGTAATTTTATAACCTATTTGAATGGATGTCATGAAACAATGGAGTTTTCTCTGGAATATCACAATAATTCTATCCATTTTTGGGTTTCAATTGAATAAGAAAAGATAACTGCTTTCAAAACCTACCGATAGGAATAAAATATTGTATTTTGAGAGTTTTTATGCTCATCAGGAGTTTTTCTTTTTTGTTATTCACTAAGTCATCCCAGACAGATGTCTGTCCAGCCTTTGTTTAAAGACTTCCAATGAAGCAGAACTCACCACCTCCTGTGGCAACCTGTTCCACTCATTCATCACCCTCACTGTCTGATATCTAATTTGTGTCTCCTCCCTTTCAGTTTAATCCCATTGCTTCTAGTCTATCCTTGTACAGATGAGAATAGGGCTGATCCCCCTGCACTGTGACAGCCCTTCAGATATTTGTAGACATCGATGTGTGAGATTGGAAACAGCCTGCGATTTATGGGCCTATATTGCATTATATGTTTATTGTAATTTCTAAGTATATCTTTATTACGGTAATAGTATATAACAGGGCATATTCTTGGACTTTAAAAATAGATGATTGGCGGGGACCTACTACCAATGAGCGGATTCCTTGGGCCGCTGTCACTGCAGTCCCCACAGGAAGCGCTGACCATAGTACAATGTCCCAGGTTGGTACTGCAGGCATAGCACCCGTTGAATTCGATTGGAACGGCGCTGCAGTACCCAACCCAGGCCACTGTTCTATGGTCAGCGTGTCCCGTTTCCTGCACTGACCAAGGAGGAGAAGTAGGCAGCAGCGTTTTCACATGGCTGTGTTATTATAAAAGAGCATGAATTAAAAGAAAAAGTGGAATATAGCCAGATCGACGACTACAGGAGGGAGAGTAGTCTGTTTTTTGGATGGATCTGCTTTAAGACTTGGGCTGATTAAGTATCTAAATTGGTGGTCAGATGCACAGGCGATTGGTTTCGGGGTATTGCAGCTCAGTCCCATTCATTTCAATGGACATGAACTGCAAAACCAGGCAAAAACCCAAGGACAGGTGTTGAGATTTTTTTGGGGGAAAAAGCCATGTTTTTCTAATGCTGGATGACACCTTCAAGTGTGTGCGAGTGTATGGAGTCGAAGACTCTGAAATAGTCTGCTGCTATCTTAGATAAACCCAATATATAGGTATTCAAGTAAACAAACCTGCTCCGCTTCCGTCTGCCTTTTCAACATCCAATAAGTCTTTACTGCCAACATCGCTGCCCAATTTCTATTTGGGAAAAGAAGAGAAGCATTAAGTATAATTAAACCCTTCTAATGACGCAGGTGTATTTTCACATGTTGTTTACTAGTTACTTGCTGGCACATACCCAGAATCAGGGCTAAATGTATCCCAGCCATATGGTTATATACCAATTATAGCTCAAACATTTGGTAAACATTAATTCTCTATAGTAGGAAGTAAAAGTAGTTACTAATGGCCATTATCAACAGATTTAAGTGGCCTATTATAGAACAACAGGGGAGAGGAGGCTGTAGTTGGTAGGCGACATTAAATGAAAGGCAATACACATGTATAGCCCTATTGTAGATATATTATGGAGTTGACGTCTGGGGCTGAAAAACAGTACTGACTGAGCAAAATAAGAATGGCAATATATATATATATATATATACATATATATATATACATATACATACATATATACATACACACACACACTGCAGCTGGCCATGGATATGTTATAACTGGCCCTCATAAGTGGTTTCCGAAAAAAAAAAAACACCGAATGCCTTTTTTATGCCAAAATCTGGCATAAATTGCTTAATAAATTCCCCCCACGTTTCCAATGGGGAAACTTTAAGGTCATGCCATGTTAACAGAGTGATTTAACCAGGACTCGTACACTATATGTCCCCATGTACTTCCAGTATAAGGGTGCGGGCAGACGAGCGCATAAACTGCGCGTTTTTGCGACCAAACGTATATACGTGACCATCTGAGGCAATGGTTTCGAATGTATTCGTTCACATGGGCGATTTTACGGCGCGTAAAAACGGCAATTCGAAAAAAAACGGAACATATGCGACCGAAATACGCGCCGACGCATATTCGATCGCCGAAAAGACTGTTTGCAAAGTAGGAACAAACGAAAATACGCTTTCTAGCTCTGGTCGTGATCGGTGAAAAACGATCGCTCGGGCGATTATACGCTGCGCTCGTGCGAACGTAAATACGCCTACGCTCGTCTGCCCGCACCCTAAAGGTGATAGATATAAATTAGATGGATCTAATCTGAGGATTAGAATAGAACTGATTAGTTAAATCTAATCGGAGTAAATGTTTATTACATGACATCTTTAGGGCACATGGATATAATATTTGCAGTCAGTGAAATTGTGTGGCCATGATAATATAACACTAGGTGGAGGTAAAGGACAGGGAACCTTCAGAAGGAGATCTTAATGCTGCCAAGCTCTATCAACAGCTGTGGTTGGAGCTGCATCTTGTCATCCTACTTTCTGCAGAGACCATCAATTATTCAATGTCACGCCAAATTACTAGGCTTTTAACATAAAGATTTATCCCACATCTCCAGATAACAACAGGTCAGAGACTGGCTGTCAAGAAAAGGGAATATAAGGCCTCCATGTCTGTTACAACTTCATGTAGTATTTATGATACTAGATACAAAGAGTCAACTCTACTTTTTGCTACTAACCGCATAAAAGATGTTGCATAAAATGGAAGTATGATGATTGTGCAAGTGCAAATAATTAGAAAGTGTACATTTAATACAAAATAACATAAGCAGTGCTGTACTAATTACACGAGACCCTTCAGTACATCCAAATTTTACTGACTTTTGCTTTGTATATAGCAGATGACAAAGATCTTCGCACCTTAGAACATTATAGCACATCACTAGAATATGCCATAATATCCTGAGCCAAGCGGGTTCGACAATGGAACCAACCCAAGAAGGAAGGGACAGAAGTCCGATCGGCAGTCCTTGTGCTCCCGGCCATCCGCTGCGCAGGGAGCTGCAACACAGCCCCATTCACGTGAATATGGCGGTGTCATCGCTGTGCAGTGCAGGAGCCACAGCACTTCACTACAGCTGCGAGAGCTTCATTCTGAGGACTGTGTCTTTGTATCCAGATCCTAGTGATATGCAATTAATTCTTATAGTGAGCATAAATAAAGTAAAGGGTGAAAAAATGGGGATCCGTCAGAGGCTTATTTCTGTTTGGAAGACCCGCTTTTTGCACTTAACATGGCAAAAACGTACTCAGGATATTCTTATGTGGCTTGGACTATTTTTAAAATTCTAAAATCACAATGAAATGTACAATATTCACTCCAGGAAATGCCAATACAACAAAAGATTTATGCTAGCGGCATTTACAATAATATATATAAATATATATATATATATTGGTATGAAGCAGGATTGGGAGCCAAGCCCGCTCCATATACGGATGTACTTCAGAATGGTACCAATAGAAATCACAGGTCATCCCAAAAAAAACGAGCCCCCAGGCTCAGCATATCAACGAAAAGGTTACAGTGGCCAGAAGCAAAGACAAAAAAAAAATTGTTATTGTCTAGAGACGAGCGAGCGTACTCGCTAAGGCAAACTACTCGAGAGAGTATTGTCTTATGCGAGTACCTGCCCGCTCGTCTCCAAAGAATCGGGGGCCGTTGGGGGTGAGCGGTAAGTTGCGGGAGTGAGCAGTGGGGAGTGGGGGAGAGAGAGAGATCTCCCCCCGCCGCTCCCTGCCGAGACGAGCGGGCAGGTACTCGCATAAGGCACTACTCGCTCGAGTGGTTTGCCTTAGCGAGTACGCTCGCTCATCTCTATTATTGTCATAAAAGTTTTCGTGTCTCTTTGCCGCAGTGTGTACTCTGTAAAAACAAGAACCCTCAAAAGATGCATTTCTTTTCTTCATTTCATTCCACATAGAAATGTAACATTTTTCAGTATATTATATGGTACACTAGCTTGTTACCCGCGACTTCGTCTGCACGGAATTAGTATTTTTTTAATCTAATCTGTATTTTGCTCTATACTAAACGTAAAAAGTTGAAATAGTGAAAGAAATGTAACTGCAATCGGCTGTCAGCATCATTCTGTACACCACGTTTTTGGTCTTGTCATCTTTTGCTAGAACTCAGCTTTCATCCTTTACACAGCTGAGGTAAAATAAAAGCTGTGCTGTGATTGGTTGCCATGGGCAACACAGATTTTCTTTAAAATCTCAATCCATGTTAATGAGTCTTTCGTTGAAGTTTTAATCCCGGACCGCCCGGTATCCCTGCTAGTTTAATAATTGCTTACGTGCATCGAAGACGTCAGCCCTCACGTTTTTTTCCCCCTTTTGTGTAGGCATAGCTTATGACGTGCACCCTCTTCCCCTCTGACGCACTGCCCTGGCGGCAGAGCGGAGGTGTGCCTGCACATCACCAAATAAATCTGTCTTGTCGCGCTCCCTAGAGACCTCTATACATTTTCAGGATAAAACATATCCTATGTTCTTCCTCAAGATGCAAGCTATCTCCGCCAAATTCCATAGAAACTGCTTCAGCGGTTTAGGCGTGAAAAGGTAACAGACAGTTAATATTGGTATGGATTAAATAGTACCACTGAAGAAAAAACATGTCCCGCAAAAAAAACCAAGCCCTCAGATAGCTACGTCGACGGGAAAATAAAAGGTAGAATTTTTTGAAAGTGCAGAAAAAAAAAAAAAGAGAAAAAAAGTGTATTGCATATGGAGAACATTTCATTCACGCTGCGTGGAATGTAGAGAAGTAGAGCATGCTGCAATCTATTTCTCATGCGTATCGACACACAGTGTCTCCACGCACATGTGCATGGATCAAGGAAGGTCCACTGACTCCATTCACCACGTATCACGCGGCTGTGCAATGGACGTGGTAAAAACACGGCCGTGGATATAAGCCCTTATAGAAAAACTGGTGACAAAATAGGAAAATAACTCATTTAAGTTGATGTTTTCTGAAATCTTCTAACACCCGGCGACAGTCTACTCTTTTGAAGATGGCGCTCGCAGGAGGGTGCTGCTTGCTTCACGCATGGACATAAATCAATGTTCTGCTGCAGCAAACAGCAGTGTTTCAGGAGGGATAAAGAAGTCTACAGTATTTGATAAAATGGGTCATCAATTTTGCAACATTATGGGAGTATACGCAGGCGTCATGTCACATGGTCATTCAGGGCAAAAATTTAGTCTCTAAACCACATACCTTATTCGCTGCTCTTCTTTCTTGTTTTGCTTTCATCTCGGCCAACAGTCCGCTCCCCATCACTTGGACACCGTATCTCCTTCCACTCTGCGGACTGCTTTTGCTGTCGCTCCGCTCAGTCTTGACAATATCATCAAGCTGCAAATTCTCCTCTAACGAGTCTGGTGTTTTAACCTCCTCTGACCGCTCGGTACTACTGCTGGGCCCACTGCTCCCGGCACTGGCACTGGAACTCACTGCTCCGTTACCGTCAGTCACTTTATCCTTCTTACTTGCGTCAGGAGCGGGACTTTTAACCGACGGCTTGGGAGATGGCGGTTCTTCAGTCACTATAACAGTCTGTGGACGTTCTGACTTGGATCTAGATTTAATCAGATTGAGAAAGACACTTTTTCTGGATTCCCGCTTCTTTTTTTCTTCACCCTCATTACTATCTTGGGATTCTCCTCCTTTCAGGAAATATTTTCTGTAAAATAAGCCAGTGAAATTAATGGTTACACATAAAAACAACAAAATAGGTCTTAAAGAAGCTGTCCAGGACTTGATAACCTGATGGCCTGATCATCAGCAGGGGTGCCAGAGTTAGAGCCAACTGGTTTGATATTGATGACCTATCCTGAGGCTAGGTCATGAATAGAAATATATCTGCTAATTCAGACTAGAGTTCTGAAAATAAAATTTAAAAAAAAAACACAAGAAGCAGCACAAGAATAGATATACACGAAAGGGTGGTTTCACATCTGTGTTGGAACCTTCGGTTGGAGGTCCAGTCGCAGATCTGTTATGAAATACTGGAAGAAAAAGTGCTGCACGCAGCGTTTTCTTCCAGCTGAAAGCTGGGTAGCTAAGCAGAAAGTAAACGGCCCCCATTATAGTCAATGATGTCTGTTCGGTTCCGTCCTAAGATAGAGTCGTTCAGAGAGGGAATTTCTCTGTCCCGCTCTCCACATGGAGCAGTAAAGGCCCATTCACACACAACGATTATTGCTCAAAATTCGTTCAAACTATGTCTTTTGAGTGATAATTGTTGCATGTAAATGCTACCATCGTTAGATTTTCGGACGAACGATGATTTTTAGTTCAGCATAAAAACCATCATTCAGCTGGCCAGCATATAGCAGGGACCACATGCTGTGATTCTCCACAGGAGAGCTGATAACATTGTTCGCAGCTTCTGTCCCGCGGGGGAACAATGGAGCTGTATGCAGATAACGGCTCAACCACTGTTATCTGCATACAGACAAGGGAGCTTCACTTAAATGCAAATGAAGCTAATAAGCTGCTAATAGGCATTAGTGCCTATTATTAGCTATGCAAAATGATTGCTGAAAAGGGTCACTCAAACTGTCTTGAGAGAATTTTGAGCGATTGTCTTTGCGTGTAAATGGGGCTTTAAGCTGAACCCCCAACATAGGTGTGAACCCACCCTAGGAGAATGGCTAATGCTCAAAAATATTTAAGCTATCATACAACTAGGAAAGTTGACTCCCAATGAACAACTTGAAAGCAAAAAAGCATGCTGAGAATACATACGCCAAGCACATTATACTACTACACCAACAGTCTGAACGCTGAAGATCAGAATAATCCCTAACAATAGAATACTACTAGAGATGAGTGAGCACCAAAATGTTCTGGTCCTCGTTATTCAAGTTGAGCTTTTCGTAAAACTCGAGAGCTCTATTCGCAACGAACCCCACTGACTTCCATAGGAGACTCGAGCATTTTTGTATGGGACCGGCCGGTTGCCGAGCTTTTTTTTTCTCGGAAGAGTACGTTCGCTCAACTCTAAATACTAAGACGATTTACAAGTAGGTTAGATGAAAACTTTCCTATAGTTTTGTGTCTATAGCTGCTATGCATCTCCATGGTAACAGACAACAAACTCTAGGTCATCTGATTCTGCAGTTATACTCCCAATCCGTCTCCAATTTCTTGCTAACATACATGAAGTTGGAGACTTCGTGGAAAGGAGTATGACTGCAAGATGTAGTCTGTTCCCATGGAAACGCACAGGACTCTATAGCAGCTGTAAACATAAAACGGTAGGAAATTTTTCATCAAGACTGCAAAGTTGCTTCATTTTTCATTTTAGATACATTGGAACAAAAAAATGTAAAGCCTTGAATATAACCTATTCAAGCAGTTTTCAGAACTATATTATGGTGGAATGGATGCGTAACAGCCTGAAAACAGGCAGCCAAATGTAAGCATTTTGAAGGCAAATATATCAAAATCCATATTTTTCTTCAAGCGAACACAATATTGACTCTCTTCCCAGTCACATTTTATGGGGAATTGTCAGAAACATATTCACCCATTTCAAAGTAAATGGACCATCTCTGTATCCCATGAAGAGACTACAAGGCTACTTAACATTTTGACACGGCTACCTAACAAGACACAAGAAATCAGCACAGCATTTTGGTGAAAAGCAAATATGCAAACAATATAAAAAAACACGTTACTGGTTAATTATAAAGCGTTTACTCCACAGTTGTTGGTTTTTTTTACCATTATTGGTATGTCACTAGGCAACAATCTGGAAAACACTTAGCATTCACCGAGAAGTGCATTTTCCATTGTATTCAATATGCACTTGCTGACTGCTCAGTGTGAAGAGAGGCATTTCAAAGGGATTTCACAGTGTGCCCTAAGCCTGTATTGAAGTATCAATTAAGTGTTTTGCCCTTTTAATTTCAGAAGCCGTCATTTTGCTTTGCTAAATTATGAATGTTTTGAAAAAAAAAGCGAGATCAGTCGTACTCTGCCCGAGCGAGAGCAACCGAACTCTGGCGCAGAAAGAAACACCACGGACATAAAAAGTCTTAAATATGATTAGCGCAAATCAGTGCTTTCATCAAAATGAAAACGTTGAGTTCACGATGGGGACGCATATTATATGGATCTGTACATCGCCTAGAAGTAATGAGTTTCTGGAGAATAGAAGTAAGGCTAAAATTTGAAATTAAATTAAAGCTCTTGGGGTATATGCATGGTCAGACCCATAATGGGATTCAAAAAACAGAAAAAACAAAGTCATTGCCATCTGCAGCCACCGGAATCTAGTTTTTCTTTTTTTTTTTTTTACTGTTTTTGAAGCTTTGAAAATATCACTCTGATCTTATGCCATTAGGAGCATTGCCACTTTTTGTTACATGTTTCACATAAAGTATTGGGACTAGAGATGAGCGAGCAAATTACTCGAGCGAGCAGTGCCTTATGCGAGTACCTGCCCACTTGTCTCAAAAGATTCGGGTGCGGCGGGGGAGAGTGGCGAGTTGCGGGAGTGAGCAGGGAGGAGCAGGGGGGAGAGACTGAGAGAGAGATCTCCCCCCGGTTCCTCCTCGCTCTCCCCCACCGCTCCCCGCCCCCCGCCGGCACCCGAATCTTTAGAGACGAGCGGGCAGGTACTCGAATAAGGCAGTACTCGCTTGAGTAGTTTGCCTTAGCGAGTATGCTCGCTCATCTCTAATTGGGACTCTTGTATCACATTTACACTGCCCAGTTCAAAAATTGAGTATACTCGAATATTGATATAGAGGGGGAATATTGAGGACATTGAACCTAAAGTGCTTTTAGACGTAATGCTTATCATTAAAAAAAATCATTGAAACGAGCAAAAGTGAATGTTAATCGGTCTAAACGTGAGCTGACGAATGAGAATACTTCGCTTTCCGTTTGTCATTCACTTTATGCAGGCATAATAATCATCGTTGGCTCGTTCGTTGATCGTTCGGTTTGAAAAGCAATCATCCATTTCCTGTATTCTTTACACAGGGACTGAACGATTCTGAACAATGAGCAAATGATGCACCTGCCTGTCTAAGTAGGCTGCACGAACGGGTTAGCGGTGACGTCACTCGCTTGTTCAAACGAGAATCGGCTCATCTACAAGGACCATTAGAAACCATATGTTAATGAGACAAACCACTTTTCTGGGAAAGCTTCCCACTACATTTTGGAAGAGAAGTATTTTTATCTTCGTCTGCCCACATAAAACCTAAGGTAATATTTTACTTATATTTCCTCAATATTATTAGAGATATTTTGGGGAAAAAAATGTAGTGCCTATCCAACGGTTTGTTTTACTTGTTTTGGCACGGTTCATCCTGACCCAATGGTGGAGGTGACAGCTTACGTGAGGTCCCATTTGGTGTGACGTTTGGTGGCTATATAGAGGCCCTATTGATAAAAGGGTTATCTCAAGGCTTCCTTGGAGTTAAGTGTGGCACCATGTGGGTGAATTTTATCTATACTTCTTGTAGGGCTACCTGGGTTCCTTGGCATATTCTCATACCGTAACTAGCATTCTAATTAATCCGAAAGGTACAAGATAGGCCAAGTTCAGGTCTCTCTCCACATCAATCAAATTTTTCCATCCTAAATTGGTAAAACATTTCTTTTATTTTGTAATGTGAACCTGTCACATTGAACATGATCTTAGATCTGCAGGCATCATATTATAGAACAGGAGGAGCTGAGCAGTTTGATATGTAGTTCAACAGCATAAACACGTCATTTCTTCATTTATAGCTCTGCTCATTCTGGGCTTAAGAGTCCAGTGGGCGGTCCTACCAATGACTGACAGCTTTCTTAATATGTATGCTTGTACATGAAAAGCTATCAACCATTACGTAAGGCCGCTTACTGGAATCCTAAGCATAAAAAGAGCAGGGATTTAAATTAATATAATACAAGTTGTAATAAATATCTTCCCACAAAACTATATATTAACCCCTTAGTGACGGAGCTTTTTCGCTTTTTTCAATTTTTGTTTTTTCCTACTCCCTTTTAAAAAATCGTAGCTCCTTTATTTATCCATCGACGTGGCTGTATGAGGGCTTGTTTTTTGCGGGACGAGTTGTATTTTTCAATGGCACTATTTATTGTACCATATAATTTACTGAAAAACTTTTTAAAAATTCTAAGCGGAGAGAAATGGAAAAAAAACGACATTCCACCATCTTTCGGTGCGTCCTGTTTCTACGGCACACAAACTGCAACAAAAACAACCTGATATTTTTATTCTATGGGTCAGTACGATTACTACGATACCAAACTTATATAGTATTGTTTTTGCTGTAGTACTTGTATTTTTTTTTTTAAGATATTTAATTTTTTTCAATTATTTTCTGCGGTCATTTTGTGCGCGCGATAACTTTTTTATTTTTCCGTCGATATAGTTGAGCAAGGGCTCATTGTTTGCGGGATGTCCTGTAGTTTCCGATAATATCAATTTGGAATACATACGACTATTTGATCGCTTTTTATTGCGTTTTTTCTGGGAGACAGGGTAACTAAAAAAGTGTATTTCTGGCGTTCTTTATTTTTTTTCCGGACGACGTTCACCGTGCAGAAAAAATAATGCACGACTTTGATAGATCGGACTTTTACGGACACGGTGATATCAAATACATATTTTTATTTTATGATTTAGATTTTTTAATTATAGATATGGAAAAAGGGGGGTGATTTAAACTTTTATAACTTTTTTTTTTTTAACAATTTAAAAAACTTCATTGATTTTTTTTTAACTTTACTTGAAGTCCCCCTGGGGGACTTTAACATGTGATGCTTTGATCGCTCCTCCAGTATGACTTAATGCTATAGCATTACGTCATACTGCTTTTTGACAGGCAGTCTATCAAGCCACCCTGTGTGGATGGCTTGATAGGCAGTCTGTTAAGGCAGCCCTGGGGCCATTCATTAGGCCCCTGGCTGCCATGACACCTGCACGGCTCCCCCGATCTCACCGCGCGGGGGACCGTACGGGACCCCCGAACAGTGTTTGGGGGATTTAAATGCCGCTGTCAGAATTGACAGCGGCATTTAAAGGGTTAATAGCCGCGATCGGCCGAAGGGCCAAGCGCGGCTATTGCCCGCGGGTGTCAGCTGTAATAAACAGCTGACGCCCACGCTGTATGGAGGGAGATAGCGGCGCTACCTCCCTCCATACACGTCCTGCAACAGCAGGACGTAGTTTTACGATAGCGCCGTCACTAAAGGGTTAATTTTCTCAGCTTCTCTTGTCATACAAAGCCATGTAGAAATATATTCATAGGGCGAATTCCCATCTGGCTGATATACTGTAGGAGTTTCTACGATTGAAAAATCAACCCCATTCATGTGAATGGGGTTATTTTGGCAGCACATGCTCAGATTTCTGCAAACCCTATTCAGGTGAACAGGACAGCTGCAGACACCTCCACAACAAATATGCCGCATGTGATTTTATTTCATCAAAAAACATCTTTTGGTAATGGTAGTGGTTAGTGGAATGCTTGTTCTATTGTAGGGTCATCTATATAGCAATTCTATATAGTACTATATAGTAATCATAAGATCTTATAGGGAACCTGTTACCTGTAAACTAAATTATGATGCTCATACGGCAGGCTCCGAGGAGTCCGGGGCAGTATTTCTTATACTTACCCAACTCCCCGATCCAGCGCCGTCACCTCCTTAAGTCAGAGTGGACTGTGCAGCTGGAACGTTGGCTTCATGCTGTGCATGTGTACTCTCTTCACAATCAATGGGAGTGCACATGCACAGCATGCAGTCAATGGTCCGTGCTGACTTTTGGGGTAGACGGCGTCAAATCCAGGAGCTAAGTAAGTATAAGAAATACCTCCCCAGACTCCAGGGAACCTGCCGTATGAGCACCAGAACTTAGTTTATGGTACTTCCATGCACGGTAGCCTCCTGTCAGACACTATCTGGATGGTGATACATTTTTTACTTTTCCTTTCAATCAATTCCATGATGCCTTAGACCAGTGGTGGCGAACCTATGGCACGCGTGCCAGAGGCGGCACGCAGAGCCCTCCCTGCTGGCACGCGCCGCTATCGGCCGCTCACCACCTTAGTGAATGCCTGCAGGGGCCGCGGCTCCCCTGCTGATATTCACTCAGCGCTGCTATCTGTGCTGATCCCGGCGCACACTGTGAGTCAGTGTGCAGCTAGGATCCTTCTCCCCCCTCTTCCGACGTCTCCTACTTTGGTTCCGCAAGAGCAGGGGGAGAAGGCATCCAACAGCAGCACACTGCCTTCAGTATGCACCTGGGATCAGGCAGGAGAGGAGCGGCGCTCCCGCGAGGAGGAGGGGTAAGTATGTGGGGCAGGGGGCGGGCATTCTGAGAGCTGGGAGAATCGCTGGGGGGGGGAGGGGGGGCATTCTGACTGCTGGGAAAATCGCTGGGGGGGGAGGGGGGGCATTCTGACTGCTGGGAAAATCGCCGGGGGGGGGGGGGGCATTCTGACTGCTGGGAAAATCGCTGGGGGGAGGGGGGGCATTCTGACTGCTGGGAAAATCGCTGGGGGGGGCATTCTGACTGCTGGGAAAATCGCTGGGGGGGGAGGGGGGGCATTCTGACTGCTGGGGAAATCGCTGGTGGGGGCATTCTGACTGCTGGGAAAATCGCTGGGGGGGGCATTCTGACTGCTGGGAAAATCGCTGGGGGGGAGGCATTAGGACTGCTGGGAGAATCGCTAGCGGGGGAGGGGAGGCATTAGGACTGCTGGGAGAATCGCTGGGGGGGAGGGGAGGCATTAGGACTGCTGGGAGAATCGCTGGGGGGGGGGGAGGCATTAGGACTGCTGGGGGAACCGCTGGGGGGGAGGCATTAGGACTGCTGGGGGAACCGCTGGGGGGGAGGCATTAGGACTGCTGGGGGAACTGCTGCGGGGGGAAGGCATTATGACTGCTGGGGGACCGCTGGGGGGGGGGGGGGCAATATGACTGCTGGGGGACCGCTGGGGGGGGGGAGAGGCATTATGACTGCTGGGGGGGGCATTATGACTGCTGAGGGGACCGCTGGGGGGGGCGCATTATGATTGCTGGGGGAACCGCCTAAGGGGAGGGGGGCATTATTGCTGGCAGACAGCTGGGGGTGGCCTGGTGACTGCTGGTGGACCACTGGTGGGGGTAATATGACTGCTGTGGGAACCGCTGGGGGGGAAGCAGGCATTATTACTGCTGGGGGACCGCTGGGGTATGTCACTATTACCACTGGGGGGGTCACTATTATCGCTAGGAGGGCCACTATTACCACTGGGGTATGTTTACATGCGGCAGAAACTGGCAGGGCTGTTTCAAAATAGATAGGGTGCAGATTTTGACAACTTTTTGGATGCGGAAATGCTGCAGAATTTTCCACATCCAAAAAGCAGTCAGAATCTGCACGCTGTCTATTTTGAAGCAGCCCTGTCCTTTTTAGAACGACGGGGGTAAAATCATGTCGTGATAAGCCCCGCCCCCTGACGTGTTGGCACTTTGCGATACATAAGTTGGTTTTAGGTTGCAGTTTGGGCACTCGGTCTCTAAAAGGTTCGCCATCACTGCCTTAGACCAACATTAGTTAAGGCTATACAATTTTTGTCTGCAGAGCGGACAGTTTATTAATCATTAACTTTTATATTCGCTTAAATTCGGTATAGACCATAATTATGCAAGTCAGGTGGATGAGCTGTGATCTCCTCTATTATAATAATGTGACAGTAGCCGTGTAATCATCATCATCAGTAACAGCAATGGGAATACCTGTCTGCCAGTCAACATAACTGCTGTGGTAGTTCCATGTAACAGCATCAGGGCTTTGTCACACTGGCGTGTCGGCGCCCATGTTACTGCAGGGAGAGAGCAGCCGCACTTCAGGACGGACGTCTCTCTGCAGCGCCGGGAGAAAGAACATGTGACCGGCCTCATTGCCAGACATATGTTGTTTCTTCAGCGCTGCGGGGAGTCGTCTGTCTTGAAGTACGGCCGTCTTCTTCCTGCAGTGAGGGCTCAGTTACACGGGCGCATCGGCGCCCGTGTGACTTAGCCCTCATACAAACTGAGAAATTGACTAAAAAATTAATCTATAACCGTAGATCTGAGCTAGTCAGAATTGAGATCACATGACCATCTGAGGAGAAGAAGGCCATGAGTTTCAGATAGAAATGAATAACTGATCAAGTAACACTAGCTTACTTATGTATACTGGGGGGGGGGGGGGGCTAGCTGAATAATGAATGAACAAAATAAATCACCGGAATGACCATTTAATCATTTGCTTCCAAGTTGCCCCACAAATTACAGCTCGAGATCTCAATAGCCGGATACTCAGCTGAATGTCAGATAAGCCTTCTAACAAAAATAGAGGACAAAAAGTGGAGAACCGCTTTAACTTACTTTGATTCAAGTCTTGTCACCTTCTTGCTAAAAAACTCATCTACACCTTCATCTACTCTGGGTATCAGTCCATTCTGATCTCCGTCAGTAGCGGCTTCAGCTCCAAGTTGCTGTTACATTAAACAGGAAGAGGTTACATTTACAGAACATCCATACGAACATACCATACCCAGGATGCAACAGACAAAAGACTATTTATTCAGTAGCAGGAAAGCGTAATACATTATGCAGTATGTAAACATAACGTGTATATGAACAGCGAGTGCAAAAACAGCCATCTAATGCATGTCTAATGCCCATGGAAAGCATACAAACCATAAGTAAATATTTATGGAGAACATATGAAACAGACATTTTCCTTGTTAAAGGGATGTTTGCACTTTCCTTTCATAGTTGCCAAGTACAGAATCGCAGCTCTGCTTACATCAGCATGTGTAGGTGAGTATCAAGCACTTATGTGTGCAGCTTATATAAGCTCTACTAAGAACAGTGGGGCAGATTTACTAATGCTAATAGTAAGGCGCAATGTCGATGGGCAAATTTGAATTTTAGAATCCGCGCGGATGACCTGCAATTCAGGCCACCCGTAGCGAAACATGGGCCGCCGCAGCTTGCTATAGCATGCGGATTTGTTTTGGGACCTTCTGGTCCAGAAAACAAATTGCAGCATGCTCCATTTTGCTGCCGTTCCTGCACGGACGGCTTCCATTGAACTCAATGGAAACCGTCCGATCCGCAGACCGTGGGAAAGCAGGAGATTAAAAAGAAAATCTCTACTGCTCTGACCAGCGCTTCCGCACTCATCCGCAGTGAAGACCTGGACAGGTAAGCACTATCCTCAGCCGTGGGCAGGGTCGGATTCCGCTGTGGCCTCCTGCATGCCGAATTCAACCCGCCCATAGACATGAGGCCTTAGACTGTTCCAACTTAAGTCTTAAAATGTACCAGATGTATTACAACGACTGTGCTGGATGAGAAATCTGGCATGTCTTTGGACTGCCTAGTCTAATTTTATACCACCCATTAACTGGCTTAGTCAACACCTAAAATTGTGCCGCAATTTTTGTAGAACAATGTCATATTTAGGCTATGCCCCTTTTCCCCAAAGGAAGAAGTCTACTGATTAAGTGGAGACTTCAAGAACTACAATTATGAGAAAGATGCAGAAAAGTATACAAATACACATTAGTGGACATAAACCCTTAAAGGAAATCTGTCACTAGGTTCAATTACCCCATGTACGTGTCATTCCGAAACCCTTCAGCTTTTAGAAAAACATATACTTTACTTAGGAACAGCGCTCCGAGTCATGGAGGTGGGCCGCACCACTCTCTCCACCCCCGGAGCTACGGGTAGGGTGAAGCCGATGTGGCCTGCCTGTAACGCAAAGGCAAACCTGCCCCAAGTTTATGCTGCCAGTGGTTCGGGCAGCATGAACCTCATGAAAGAATCCCTTTAAGCAGTTCTATATTTACTAAAATCAAATCCTCTACTAACATTGGATTTGCTGGGTTGCTGTTTCTTCATTCTCTTTGGTCGTAATTTAGTAAAGTGCTCAAGCTTTTTCCCTTCTTCTGATGGTAATTCTGCTATGACACTGGATGAACGCTTATCTTGCTTGTAGGAGGGATAGGGAGGGTCTTCTATGTGGATTGGGACGTCTTCAAGAGCCTTGTCCAAGTCAAACTCCATTTCTTGCAAAGCAGAAGTTAAAGAAATTAACTTTAAATTAATTGTGAAAACATCATAAAGTCGTTATGTGCCGGGCATTTTTTATACTCTCTGTAATCAGTTATTCAAGTACTTCCAAAAACCAAGTCAACACTATTCATTCTACTCACCGAAGGCTCTGGACACGGGGCGCAGCATTCGGCTGTGAATACTCTTTCTCTTGGACTTGGGAGTCATCTGCAATAATCACATCAATAGGTCATTGCCAATGCAGGCAGGGTGCTTGTGTGTAAAATATAGATTTCTAGCAAGAAACAACATCAAAGCATAAAATAAAAGCAAAACGGATGAATGGTTTACTAAGGCTTAATGCTGCCGTGCAATGAGACTGTATGCAGTAAATATTCTTCTGTAGTACAAAAACACAGTAACGACGAGCCCATTTCTATCTAGCAGAGAAAGGCAGATGACTGCAGAAGGGTCAGCATGCTGACAAAGGTCTTCCCGAGGAGCGGCTTAATGGAAAGGTGATGGCTTTCTTCCTCCGAATAACATTTTCCCGTGTTATGAGAAATAACGCCGTCAGCACTTTGTTAACCATTACTGGCTATATAGTGGATGCTTGGGGAAATGACAAGTGCATAGAGAGATACAATTCATCACTGTGAACATGCAAACTACATAATGTATATGCGTTTTCCTCCTTATTGCATGTATTGGAAACCATATGTTATTCAGGCTCGGTACTCAGCATATTCTTATATGTGCATACAGTATGTTAGAAATTAGCATTATTTGCAACAAAGACTGAAAAAGGCCCAATGTCCACGGGTGGGTTTGAATTGCCGAATCCGTGCAGGACACCCACAATTCAAGCCGCCCATGGGCATCCGCAGATTAATTAAAGCAACAAATCGCGGCATGCTCCATTTTGCTGCGGATCCAACACGGACGGCTTCCTTTGAAGTCAATGGAAGCCGTCCGATCCGCGGCTGTCCGTAATTCAATTGCGGATTGGCCGCGGATACCACGGGAAAGCAGGAGTCAAAGAAATGTACTGCGCATGCGTGCGGTGCCCTGGCTGGCGCATCCGCAGTACAGAGCAAAGAAGATCCGGACGTGGACGCAGAAGACCCGGACAGGTAAAAAAAAAAAAAGTGTCCTCGGCCACAGGGCTCCGACCCGCCCGTGGACATGAGGCCTAAGACACAGGGCTCCGACCCGCCCGTGGACATGAGGCCTAAGACACAGGGCTCCGACCCGCCCGTGGACATGAGGCCTAAGACACAGCAAGTTTCTGCAACAAAAAAGCAATTATCCATGATGTCAAATATGATTATTTACCAAAAATACATGTTCATATCTGCCGAATGACACAAAGTCTGTAAACCAAAGTGTTTTGTTCTACTAACATTCATTTTCTCTACTAATCGATTAAAGCATCGTCACTTGCATGTTATTTCCAAATGTAAAGTGTAGTTATTATAGTCTCCAGCTCGCTGATAAGCCGCACATAAGTTGGATACTGCTGAACCCCAACATCAGAGCTTATCCATAGTAGTGAAATATAGCGGAAATGATTTCTGGGCTCAGAAGGGGCAAATTCTAAATGAACATGGCCATAAATCATATGGGGAAACTACATGGCTATGGTCAATACTCGCTATACATTAATATACTGTATAAGAATCAATTCTAAGGGTTTCTAATAGATTTGTACATTGCATATCTAAATACTTGGAGGTAATTGCAGCGTGAGACAAAAGATAGACTGCTCATGGGTGATTGGTCACAGGTTATGAAAACTGATACTGTTTCCCTTAAAGTAAGACCCTGTCTTAAATTAATTTTTGCCCCAAAAGAGGCACTAAGTCTTATTTTCGGGTGATGTCTTATTAATTACCTAGCAGGCTTGTTCCATTTCCCTGATGGCCAATTCATTAATCCCGCCTCAACAATGCAATGACTACGATTGATTCTTGGGCGCTGCTGAGCCAATCAGTGCAGCTCTGGATGAACCAATCAGAGCCATCACATTGGTTCAATGAGCGTTGCGTTGATTGATGCTCGAGCACTGCTCAACCAGTCAAAGCCATTGTTTCTTGGAGGCGGGATTCATGAATCCCATAACCAGGAAGCGATCTTCTGTGGGCAGCTGAGGACTGCTGGAGCTCCGGAGAGTAGGGACGAGGTCTGAGCCCTCTAAGTAATGTATTGCTTTTTTGTTTTTAATGTAACACAGCTGGGGATTATTTTCAGAGTAGGGCTTATATTTCAAGCCTCTATGAAAATCCCAAAAAATCAGAGTAGGGCTTATTTTTAGAGTAGATCTTATTTTCAGGGGAACAGTGGACGGATGAGAACTGATAAAATGTATTATTAATAGCCACTTTTTATTAGCTTTTTCTAGTTTCATAAATTGCAACATTTCTCTGTAATACAACAGCCAACACTCATAAAACTTTTACAATATAACAAACTTTAGAGATGGGTGAACAGCTTTAGTTTCCAAAAAGGAAGAACAATATTTTTTGAAGTTCATAAACTATCAATTTTTGAGGGCGTCTAGGGAATGTGAGAAATGTCTAGCAGATTCTCCAAAGTACAGTATATGCCTTTCCTTGGAGTCTCCATATTGAGAAACTTGGAGAATTTGTAGGAGCGAACCCAACTGAAACAGTTCTTCCCTTGTTTGAGAGGTAGAAAGTGACATTCTATAGATCCCTATACAGTGATTTACTATATGTATATTTTCTGTTATAGTCTTGTCACTCATTTACAATTACACTTCTACAAGCTTTTAATTTTGTATGAATAATCACAACTCTAGGGCGCTAAAGCCACGGCCAAAGGAAAGGGAAATTTCGACATGAAGATTATCTGCCAAAGAGGATGGAAGCGTTCTCCATGATCCGGTACATAAACTGCACTTCTTCTGTTCCTTGATTTATGACACATTACCGTTCTATTGTAATTACATTTCCATCAAACATTCTTGATTATACAGATATTATATTGTCTATATAATGGAGATGAGCGAGCATACTCGCTAAGGGCCATTACTCGATCGAGCATTGCCCTTAGCGAGTACCTGCCCACTCGGAAGAAAAGATTCGGGTGCCAGCGGGGGGCGGGGAGCGGCGGGGGGGAACGGAGGGGAGATCTTTCTCCCTCTCTGCCCCCTGCTCACTCCCGCAACTCACCGCTCACCGGTGCCGGCACCCAAATCTTTTCTTCCGAGCGGGCAGGTACTCGCCAAGTACAATACTCGCTCGAGTAATTGCCTTTAGCGAGTATGCTCGCTCATCTCTACTAAATAAGTTTGAATTTTTTAAACATGAAGTGTTTTGTAACTTGGTCACCAGTTCCTAAAAGGAGAATTAACCACAGAAAAGTGTTGTATGCGTAAAGATGCATTTATATTAGTGCAGATAAAAAGTCCCCAACTTATCACATTGTGATTGTTATCGATTATGAAATTTTGATATTAAACTCTGACAGACAAAGCAACTTAAGAGGTTATCTAACGTTTAACAAAAATATTGTAAGACAGTCTCTGGTGAATTTTTTTTATATTCATTCTGTTCATTCATTTATTACACACTACATGGGAAACACTGAGATGGAAAAGGACTTGGGAATCTTAGTTGACTGTAAGATTAACTGCAGCAACCAGTGTCAGGCAGCTGCTGCCAAGGCAAATAGGATCATAGAGTGCATCAAAAGAGGTCTGGGGACACATGATAAGACCATTGTTCTTCCTCTTTACAAGTCACTGGTCAGACCACACATGGAATATTATGGACAGTTTAGGGCACCAGTACTCAAGAAGGACATATCAGAGCTTGAGAGGGCTCAAAGATGGGCAACTAAAGTAATAAATGGAATGGGCGGACTACAATACCGAGAGAGGTGATCAAAATTGGGGTTATTTACTTTATAAAAAAAGATGGCTGACGGGTGACCTAATAACTATGTATAAATATATCAGGGGACAATACAGAGATCTCTCCCATCATCTATTTTTACCCAAGACTGTAATTGTAACAAGGGAGCGTCCTCTACATCTAGAGGAAAGAAGGTTTTTACACCGACATAGAAGGGGGTTCTTTACTGTAAGAGCAGTGAGACTATGGAGCTCTCTGCCTGAGGATCTGGTGATGGTGAACTCAATAAAAGACTATAAGAGGGGCTTGGACACCTTTCTTGAGGGTGACAATATTACAACTATTAGGTTATAGTCACTGATTACTACAGAAGGGTCGGTGATCCGGGGATTACTCTAATTGCCATATTGGAATTGGGAAGGAATTTTTCATTGTCTTTTTTGCCTTCCTCTGGATTTGGGGTATTTAATAGGCTGAACTAAAAATTAGCAGCTCATGCATTGCAACATGAAAAGTGTAAGAGTCAAATCACACATCCACGTACTAACACCACCACAAGTACAAACTATCCCCATTAGGTTGATGATACGGAGTGTCATAACAGTTACTTCATCTAAACATTTTCCATTTACAGCATGACACATTTATTTTAACATGGTTTTGTACTTTTCTATTATGAAGAACGTACAATAGATAAGAATAGAATAGAAATGACTCAAAGTGATATGTACCCTAATACTCCATAGGAAGAAAAACAAATACTTCACCTAAAATATCCAGCAAAAACAATAAAACAACGTGAATGCAGATCTTTAGGGCGGCGCCCTAACAGTTAATGTAAACGACTGCAGTCATGTGTTGCAGGTCAAATATGCTGTTAGCCTTCACATATGCCAGTACCTCTCTAATTATGTACACATCTAAAAAACTCATTCTTCTATTTTTTTAGGATACGACACACATCAAGTCATTGGGATTCCATTTACAATGTACGCTTCTTATCTAAATACACTTTTAACTCTACTGACGTTGGACATGATGTGGCTATGTACTTTGTGACACGAAGAAAAAAATAAGAAAAAAAAACAAAAAACACCAAAAATAATAAAAAGGAGCATCCTCAAAGAAAAAGATGCTACCGTAGCTAAATTCCTAAAGTAGCAACTAAACTACATAGCCTTTCTTTCTTCTATAAAAAAAAAAAAAAAAAAAATCGGACCATTGTATTCAACTTATCATGCAACACAAACATCTACCTACACCCATAAAGCTAGCACAGTAAGATTACATAAGAAGAGCAAACAATTTTTTGTGCTGTGCCTCAAATTATATCCAGGTTGCAAATAATCTTCAGCGTGCAGCATTTATATTTACGGCTTCCAAGCGAATTATTTACTAGCCATGCAGTATTATTAGTTCAGGAACCACAGGAAAACGTGTTTGCTATCACACAGGAGCCAGGCTCTCAGCAGAGAGATAAATGAAGCATGAAAGTAAAAGACACAGGGAAAGCCACAAAGAAAAGAAAAGTACTTACACTTCTACAGCAGAGAGTCTCCAAGCAGCAAAAAGAAAGAGACAGGATGTGAATAAAGAAGAGAGAAAAGCTAATTTCTACAAGGCAGAGAGAAATAAGGAAAGATAAAAGAAAACTAGAAGACATATTCAATTGAGAGGGGGAAAAAAAAGGAAAAAAAGACAGTAATATATTTAAATCTCTTCCGCTCATATATCTGTGCAATCATCATATTCTCTGTTGACAGGTAAAGGGAGAATATATGCCTCTACATAAGTATCTGACAGTAAATCATATGCTGTGACAGTCACACAATAATCCTTAAATATCTCTGCGGTTCTTCACAAGGAGCACAGATCTGTATGCTCTGCAGGCTTGTACTGCAGTTCTCTCTACATCAGCTGCACTTAGTGCACACATATCGTACAAGCATGCATTTACCAATTACTTAAAACTTCACAACCTTTAATTTACAACATTAAAATTAAATATCACATTTGATATAGTTCTAAATATGTATATTAGAATTATTGTATATGGATTTTAATATTGAAGGTCTGACAATAAACGTAGGTGCAAAGACCATCTTAAATTCGATACAAATATATATGTATTGGTGTAGCAGAGCTGAACTTGGCATATGGTGCCTCTGTGTGACACTGTGTTGTGGAGCTCTATATAAAAAAATCTTGTTGTTTGTACGGTGCCAACTTATTCCGCAGTGCTTTCAGGTAATTTTTTATTTATTACCCCCCCAGCAAGTTAGGTATTCATTTTACCAACCTTGGAAGGATGGAAGGCTGAGTCAACCTTGAGCCGGCTACCTGAACCACGCGGGGATTGAACTCACAACCTTCAGGTCGTGAGCAAGAGCGTAGAGCCACACGAGGCTCTATAACATCTCCTTAATACTTAGGCCAGGCTCACACGGGCAGACCGGACTCCAAATGCGGGAGGCACACAGCAGATTTCATGTGCGAGTCCGACCTGTCACTCTGTGTACCTGTTTTTCTGTAACGTAGATGACCGCAGCAGCTCACTGTCTGTCATGGGCAGTACAAGCTTTTTTTTTTTCAATGTTTGTATTTCCCTCGCCGTCACTAAGGGATGGCGCGGGTACCCGCAGCCTATACGCAATGGTAATTGCATATGGGCTGCAGATCGGACGGCCTCCATTGACTTCAATGTGTGCGCGGATTCCCAGGCAAAATAGAGCATGCTGAGATTTTTCCTCCATGAGTGTGAGCAAAAAAGCGAAAGTACATGCCTTTTAATGCCCGCGTTTTGCCTCCGCAATTCTGCAATTGAAATCTGCCCGTGTGAGCCCGGCCTTCATCTAATGAAGAATGCCACCATTGTGTTTCTGATAGATTCCATATACATAAAGCCGTAAAAAACTTTCATTATGACTCTTTATGAAGACCGAGGCAATTAGAGGTACAATATGGGCCCATGGACTTTCATGTGTGCCATATTACACCTCCATGCATTTGGGAGTTTATGCAGCTATAATACAGCCATATGCACAAGGCTGTGGGACTGAATTCAGATAATGAAGTGTGGTAGGGACACTTGTAGTCTCATGCAAGTCCACAAATTACACAGATACATACATTGCTAGAGTGTAAAGTAAATAATAGAAAAGGAAATAAGTAAAATATGCAATAATATTGATGTTAATTATAAACATTCATTATCTCTGTAGCCAGAGGGTTATCCTTACTAATTTACAACACTGTGACCATATGATCATTAGATGTCAACAATAAATTGAAAAAAGGCCAAAGGCTACCATTGTTCTGGAGTGTGGCAGGCTGGGCTTCTTCCTATACAGACTCTACGAATGTGTTTTCCTAGGGGATAGAACATTCACTACTAAATGTGAATACTATGCCAAATTAATAGGGTCATACATCAAAACTAATACACGTTTTAAAGGAAGGCTCCATTTCTTTACAGTGCACACCATATACCGTAGATCAGTGATGATCCCCCGCAAACAGTGGATGCCCAGCAGGATTCAGCACCCGGTGTTTCTAAGGCCTAATTCCCACGGGTGGATTTCCACCGTGTATCACGCATCGGAAATCCGCGGCGTTGCCTCGCAGCTATTAGGTTCTACTGAACCTAATAGTGCAATGCTCATGGTGCGGAATTCCACCATGGAATTCCTCCCCGTGAAAGCGCCCGCAAATCACTCGCGGCATGTTCTATTTGCCGCGGGCGTATGCGCAGACGGCTTCCATTGCAGTCAATGGAAGCCATCCGTCACGCTATCTTCCACTGTAGCACAGCGGAAGATAGCGTGAAAACGCTTCCCCGCCCACCGCCGGCCGTGTCATGTGACGCGGCCGGCGTGCCATGTGCTCTACTGAGCATGCGCGCGGAGCGTCATGCGGGATGTCGGGAGGCGGATCCGGAGGTAAGTATGGGGTCTCTGGGGGGGGCGCCGTGATGGACTCTGCTGCAGAATTCCACTTGCGGGCACTAGGCCTAAGGGTGGTTTCATATCTGTTTTGGAACCTCCAATTTGAGGATCTGTCATAAATCCAGTACAAAATACGGGAACAAATAGCGCTGCATGCAGTGTTTTTCTTTCGGACAAAATTCAGACAGCTGAGCAGAAACGGAATGCACCCCATTCTAGTCAAAGGGGTCCGTTCGGCGCTGTTCTGTCATAAGACGGAGCCAGGGAAATCCTCTTTCCAGCTCTCTGAATGGAGCCCCCGACGCAGATGTGAAACCACTCAAATCTCTAGCAATTATCTGTTCTCATTGGAGAAGTCAGGGTCACTGATGTTACATCCGCTTGGCGCACAAAAGTGCCTCTCCACAGAACGAATGCAAACGTGTCCACTTAAAACCACAAACACACACATATAGTACTTGCATGGACCAATTGCACCTCTCTAAGAAACTGAATGGACAACTGTCCCTAACTGATCAGGGAAAGAGGGGCACCCTTGCCTAAAAGTGGAGTCATCGCCTCGTTAAAGGTGGCCCCACAGTCTTCTTCTACTGACCTGGCTATCCCTGATTAGGGAGCTGGAGAGATGACCTAAACACTTAGGACACAACACTGTTCACACACACACACACACACACACACACACTGTACACACACACTGTACACACACACACACACACACACACACACACACACACACACTGTACACAGACAGGACTGCACATAAAGCACATGTCTGGCACCCTGCACAGACCTAACATACGTCACAGTTCACACCAACATACAGTGTAACACATACCACATAGAACAGGACTGTACACACCACTTTTCTAGAAACTTGCACAGACATACAACATAAGTCACTGTTCACACCAACATGCAACAGGTAGTGCATACAACATACAACGAGGACCCCACCCAGACTGAAAATATAGTAATATAGGGCGCACATTTAAATGAATACGTGATATGGGGTGTTATAAATGGTGGTATAAAGTTAACCAGAGTAGGAGCCATTAGTTCTCTACTCTGGTTCAATCACATGTCCTAATAGATGTATGAAAGAAAGCTGTAGGGCGATATCTCAATTAAAAATCAATTTGATACAACCGCATTTTACAACAGGGCCAAATCCACCCCAATTTTACGTGCCCTCATAACAGCCATACTGAAACCTGGGAAAGATCCCACTATCCCACCTAATTATAGGCCCATATACCTCTTAAATATTGACCTCAAACTCCTTATATCCCTAAGCCACTAGACTTAATAGATTTCTCCCCTCTTTGGTGCATTGAGATCAGGTGGGATTCATCCCAGTAAGACAGGCACCTGATAACGTGCGAAAAATATTGAACCTTATTCACACAGTAAACCTCCAAAAACTCCACTGTCAGCCCTCACCATAGACATTTAAAAAGCTTTTGATAGCCTTTAATGGTCTTATCTACAACTTGCTCTTTACCATATGAGATTTGGAGGTCCCTTCCTTAACCTCATTACTGCCCTTCAATCTAAACTCTCAGCCTCCCTTAAGGTCCCTTCTACCAAACCTACTCCAGTCAACATATCAAGAGGCACTAGACAGGGTTGCCGACTCTCGCCAGCCCTAGTCGCTCTAGCGATTGAACCCCTTGCTAAAGCCATACGTAACAATCTTAACATATCCGGGATCCCTGTGGATACTCAAAATGCAAAACTTAGCCTCTTCGCTGAGGACCTTCTCCTGATGTTGACAAAAACCCTTACCTCTCTCCCTAATTTACTGTCGGGTCTGGGGAACTTCTAGAGAGCATATAGCCTTAAAATTGACCAATCTAAATCTGAAATTCTCCAATGTAATGTCTCCTCCCACACCCAAAAACTTATCGAAATTAATTTCCAATGCCACACCTCTCCACAATTCCTACCTCACCTTGGTATCAGATAACAAATAACATAGACTCTATTTATAAGTGAAATTACGAACCCCTCTTCAAGAAGCTTAAACAGGACCTACTAAAGTGGGAGTGCCCCTACCTCTCCTGGATAAACCAGCTTCACAGTATCAAAATGGTGCTCTTACCAGGACTGTTATATCTATTTAGAACCCTCCCGGTCCCCATACCACGCGAAGCCTTACAAGCTCTACAAAAAAGAATCATATCCCTTATTTGGTCCCATAAACATCCAGAATACCAAAGAACATAATGTTCCTTCACAAAATATTAGGTGACCTCTCAGTACCTAACCTTCTAAACTATTCCCAGGAAGCACATCTAGCCCAAATTCCACCAATTTATGCAGGACCTAACTCCCCATTAGGGGTTTCCATAGAAACTAGGCAACTGCATCCCCATAACTGTCCATCCCTGCTCTGGATCAGGTCCACGCTCCCAACTAGTCTTCAAAATTCAGCTCCACTCATTTTTTAAAATCATTTTGCTATCTCATCAAGTATGATTCAAGATGATTCCTTACTCGGGCTCATCCCCTCTAATACCACTCCTTTCTAACCCAGCATTCTGCCCAGGACTGAACATCCCTAACTTTACCTGGTGGCAGACTAATAAAATAACTACCCTATATGACTTTTTTAATCACATGACAGGCTTATCTCACTTTCCTCTTTCAAAAACTATTTCCAGCCTCCCCTAATAGAGTGGTGAAGAATAATATAGGTAGTGGAAGGGTTTTAAATAGAACAATTTTGGTCTTCCCTTCCATCTCCTGAAGTTAAGGTGGAGCTGAACCCACTGGAGGCATTGTATAAATACTGGCCAAACTACCCACTAAATAAAACGCAACAAGAAAAACTACCCTATATGACCCAACGGGAATCAGACTTAAATGTTCCTTTAACTATGGAACGATGGCACCACTGCAGTGAAAGCCTAAGTAAAAATAGTTGGCAAGTTAGTCTTATGGAGACATCCTTTCAAGGTTCTACATAGCATATTTAGTGCCAACCTAAATACATGCCATCCACCCAGAGATCTGCAACCTGTGCAACAACATTGGCTCCCATCTACACATTTGGTAGATGCAGGCCTTTTTTAGTGCAGGCCTTTTGGAAAAAGGTTATCCACCTTATCTTCTGTGTCATGGGAACTTCTCTGGGATTAGACCCATATGTAATACTACTTACTATAGCATGGGGTCTATGCATCAGGAATGTTGCCAAAGTTTCTTGCCAGAGTTCCCCTATTTCTTTTGACTGCTTTCAATAATTTATACAAAAAATGTCCACACCCCCCTGTTAAAATGCCAGGTTTTTGTCATGTTATAAAATCCAACGAAGATGAATCATTTTATCATGAGTCATTTCCACGGTCAATGTGACCCGTTATCTGTACAACTCCATTGAAAAAGAGACAGAAATCATTTAGGGTAGAAAACTAAAAATAACAAAACTAAAATGATGTGGTTGCCTAATGATGAACACCCTCTTATATTTGGGGACGTGGCTGTGTTCAGAATTAGCCAATCACATTTAAACTCATGTTTAATAGGAGTCGGTAAAAGGCTGCTATTATGTAAAGTGATTCAGATTTACCGCATATCAACTTTAGCTCTTCTGGTAGGATTTTCCTGACATTTTCTTAGTTGCATTTTTCAGCAAAAGCCATAAAAGAGCTTACAGCACATCAAAGGGATCTGATTGTTGAAAGGTATCAGTCAGAAAAAAAGGTTCCAAAACATTATGCCATGGAGCACGGTGAAGACAGACATCAAGAAATGAAATAAATTTGGCACACCAGTGACATTATCAAGATGTGGGTACATAATTGTGTCTGTGCTCCAGGGAGGAATCAATGCTGCTTTACAAAGAAGGCAAGTGTTAGTGTAAACCCTACTCTTTTCCCACTACACCCCCCCCCCCACCCTTCCTTAATTTCTACGAACCTCAAATTTCCTTATGCTTACAAAACCCAATCCATAAGAGTTGTTTAAAAAGTTGAACAAGTCAATGATTTGTATTGCCTATTGATGTGTATCACTTGAGTATAAATTGTAAATTGAGGAGAGCTCCATCTCCTATAATGATAAATCAAGTATGTAATGTTTGTTCTAAATTCTTTAATAAAAAAATAATGAAAAAAAAGGCAAGTGGTAGCCTTCGAAACGCGCTGTCTGGCTATATGTTCTTTTTTGCTTTTGTTTCAGTATTTATATTTTAAAGTATATTGCGGAATTAACCAGTGGAAGCCATCCTCTTCATCCTGTGGTGACTTTGGATCTGTGAACCTGGATACTGAGTGGCCTTCAAGTCTCCTCTATGGAGTAAGTTAAATCTTTGATTAGTAATCTATCAAGCATACATAGTAGTACAGGAGGTTTTTCAAATTTTTTATTTTCTATTACCAGGAACTGGATGTTCCTCAAAAATTGATGAAAAGACCAAAAAAATATTAGTCCAGGAAGCTGCCAAGAGGCCTACAGCAACATCTAAGGAGCTGCAGGAATTTCTGGCAAGTACTGGTTGTGTAGTGTATCTGACAACCATCTCTTCTATTCTTCATATGTCTGGGCTGTGGGGTAGGGGAGCAAGACGGAAGTCTTTTCTAACTAAGAAAAACATCTAAGTCCAACTCTGTTTTACCAAAAACCTCCATAAAGTCTGCCAAAAGTATGTGGGAGAACGTGTTCTGGTCTGATGAGACCAAGGTTGGACCTTTTGCCCATACTTCCAAAAGGTATGTTTGACGCAAAGCCATCCCTGTACATCACCAAAAGAATACCATACCCACAGTGAAGATGGTGAAGGCAGCATTAGGCTTTAGGGCTGTTATTCTGCTGAAGGAACTGGGCTTTACTCAACGTGGAGGGAAATATGAAGAATACCAAATTTTAGTTCAGCACGACACTGACCCGACAAAATCAACAAAAGGTTTGTATATTTATGCAACCAAATAATTTTTTTTTAACCCTAAAAGATCAGTTTGTTTTTCAATGGAATTGTACAGATTATGGGTCACACTGAAGGTGGAAATAAATCTGAAATGATTGATTTTAACAGGTGTGTATAGACTTCTTAAATCCACTGTATGTTTACAGTGTAGCACACTTGCTTTCTCTAGTTCCCCTCTAAAGATGGCTACAGCCATAAGGTAAATGATGAAACAGACTATTTAAATGTTAGTTATTATTGGTTATGTTCTTTGGCGCACACCACCATTAATGTACAATGTCATATTTCTGGTGGGTTGTGTCCAGATAAAAATGTTGACTTGGCAATTATTATACAACTGTATGATTAGTAAGGGCTAATGCCCACGGACAGATTATCGCTGCGGAATTCACGGTCAGACCCACGGACAGCTTCCATTGCAGTCTATGGAAGCCATCCATGCCACAATATTCCGCACAGTGGGCACTGCGGAAGTACCGCAAGAATCCGCATGACAGCCCAGCGCGGAGCATCATGCCCTGCACTGTGCGTGCGCGACGGCCGAGATGCTCGTGGCGGATCCGGAGAGGTGAGTATAGGATCTCTCTGAGGTGCTGGGTCTGATTCCGCTGCGAGATTTCACAGTCGGAATCCGACCTGGCCATGGGCATGAGCCCTAAGGGTGCTGAATGCTTGGGCTGCACTAAAAATATGGCCAACAACCCCACCGGTGAAAGGGGTCATTGTGACTTGCTAATGAATTAAGCATGCACTAGCTAATGGCTACAGCACTTTTTCTTCCGGCAAGAAGCCAGGCAGCTGAGTAGATAACGAACGGATCCAATTGTAGTTAATGAGGTCTGTTCATCGCTGTTCGGTTCCATCATAACACGGATCCTGTCTGGCCAGGGTATTCCTATTTCCAGATCCGCAAAAGGAGCAGGAAAGCAGTATCTCTACCACAGATGTGAAAGTCTCCTTAGATACATCTCTGGCTACCCAAAGTGTGATTGACATTTTCTTTCGTTGCACTGGCAAGTACACTTTAAAGAGATTGTCTAAACTGGTCAAAAATATTCAAATAGATTTCAAACACATTTTTTGAGATGATCAGATTAACAGTTTTCCACTGTTAGTTGTTGCAGAGAGTGCGGTGGTGTGCAGGACATGTGGATTTGTGGGTGGGGGATCCATTGATTTTAGTGGACACAAGCAGTCCACCAAAGAAGATGCATGTTGCATAGAGATGAGCGAACATACTCTGCCGAGCTTGATGCTCATTCGACTATTAGCGTACTCGATGGTGCTCGTTACTCGAAAGAGCATCAAGCAGTGTTCGACACCACCCCAGTTTTTGGCTCCTCCCCGCTGTGACGTGGCTGTTTTGGGTCCTCCCCGCTGTGACGTGCCATTGGCAAATTTTTTGGCGAGAGAGAGAGAGAAAAAAAAATGCTTTGCACCCAGAGTCACACATACAAAAATGCTTGAGTCTCCCATTGTAGTCAATAGGGTTCGTTACTCAAGTAGAGCTCTCGAATTTTACGAAAAAGCTCGGCTCGAATAACGCGGACCCGAGCATTTGGGTGCTCGCTCATCTCTAATGTTGCACCCTTTTGCTGGGGCATAGGGACAGGCGTTGTTTCCAAATACAAAATTGGTCATTTCAAGCTAATAAACGTAATATTGTTTAGCTTTTCTATGCAGATCATTAGTGCATTTCAGTCATTCTAAGATACGTGAAAATTAGTCGATTTCTTTTTCAGATGTCTTGTTGCCCGTTTCTGCCTGTTTGTACCAAACAGAGCTACGGATAAAACCGGAGAGCAAGAGTGCAGTAGAATCTGCCCTTTATTGATCCAAGCCTAAGATACTGTTTTCATGGATATATTTAATATGGTGCATACATTTACACTGCAGTGCTCCTATTTTTATATTAATTGTGAGGCTCGCAATTTGGACTACAATCAAATCGATCTATTAGGAAACGGAGATCTCTGTGGGCCAAATTAATACCGTGCACATTTTACCGAATTAAGTACTTGTCTTTAACAGGAATAGTTAAAGGGGTTGTCTACTGTAAATTACTGATGGCCTATCCTTAGGGTAGACCATCAACAGTAGATTGATGGGGATCTGCTGCTCAGGATCAATCGTTCACTAGAGGTACATGCACCGAGCTGGTTTTTGCAGGAAGCAGACAACTCCATTCCTATTGCAATGGTGAGACTTGGAATTACATGAAAAGTTCCCATTGAAGTGAGTGGGATCTTTGTGGGTAATACCAAGCCCAACCACTGCAGTGGGAACAGAGCTGTTTGCTTCCTGCAGAAATCAGCATACCATTTACTATTATATACTGTACACCATAGCCTCCTTGGTTGCATTTAGACCCATATCCTGGCCTATTGTGCTCAAGATTTGCCATCAGGAAGTGTCTGAAAGAGGTCATGTTGATTAATGATTATTTTCTTCTAAATAATCATTTCTTCTGAAACTTTCACTTGAAGATGTTTGCATTCCAATGGGTGTATTTTTTAATACAGATGTATTTTTTAAGCTACTAAAAAACCAGGTGAAATAACTTTCATCATCCAATCACACACTGGTAAATCCCCAAATTTTCTGTTTCAGACTTATTCCCTTTATGCTAGTCTCCATCTATTATTCTTCTAAAGCTCTGCATTATTAGTCAGTGGTCTAGAGGAAGGCACAAAAATATGAGAAACACATAGCAAAAAAAAAGCTACAGCGAATGGGTCTAAATAGTCATAGAGTAATAACACGTTAGCTTCCGCTCTTCTCCATCCACTGACTCTCCTTACTACCTTGGCTTCTACCCACCTGATAAGAAGCTTAGAGCAGCCGACATTATCAGCAGCAGACATGTTATATCGCAGCCCGCTTCCATAAGCTTCTCTGCTGTGTCCCGGTCACTATGTCTCTCCTGTTCTCATGTCCCAGCATTGGAGCAATCTTCAGGCTGTAGTATATTTCTACTATGCTCCCTCCTTCAATCTCAGGTCAAGGAAAATCAAATTCCAAGGCTGATCAGCAAATACAGCTGTACTGCATGTGGTCACTATCAGTAAATATCAGTTCTGGCCAACCCTAATATCAGAAAACTATTACCCTTCACCCAGTAAAGTTGTACTTGCTGCTTAGGTACTCTATTTTGATGTGGTCTTCTGAGAAGAGGCTATGAAGTACTAGGCCCAAACTACAGGGCTCAAGACTCAAAAAATTATGTTTGGAAACATTTATGAGCCAATTCAATTGTTTAGTCGCCAGTGCCTGCATCTCTCCGCTCTTTCTGATTTCTCATTTTCTGTTTCTTATACTTAATTTTGAACTTAAATACTAATTAACCACTTCTCCATTTGTGATGTATAAATACGTCACAGAGGTAAGGGGTCGCTATGAAGCAGAACTGGGAGTTGAGCCCCGATTCACACCTGGTGTGTGCCAACTGCTTTTGAGAGCTGATACCCACTGCAAACAGCCACGGTCAGAACTAGCTCTAATTGAGGCGGTTCGACATCTTACATGCGCAGTTAATCCTTACAGTGGGGCATGTAAACGGTCAGCCGGAAGAAAGGTGTTCAACATCAGACTCACCATTGGCCCTCCCTCCTATGATGCGATTGAGGAGTGCTGATGGCTGCCATGGGCCTAGTGAAGGCTCCTAGCACAGCCATGTATTAAGTTAAATCAAGTCCTGCCTATGTCAGGGCTTAAAGGGGTTTTATGGGCTTTTTGCTATTGTCAAACTATTCTTCGGATAGATCATCAATAGTTGATCATCAGAGTCCACCGATGTCATCATCAGACCGCATTGAGGAGGAAACCCTTCCATTGATTTCAGTGGGAGTGAAGACTTCTATTATATTTCCTGTCCTGACCACTGATGACGATGTCCAGCCCTGCTGCACTGCAGTATTGCACTAAATTGTAAAAGCGATCAAAAAATAATAAGTTCAAGTCCTCAAAAGGGGGTTAAAAAATAATGTAAACCGTAAGTGAAATAAAATATAAAAAAATTGAAAATTAAAAATTCACTGCACCCATGCCATTTTTACCACAAAATGATCGAACAAAACCTAAAAATTGACATAAAATTGTCATCGTCATGTAAGAAAAAAGTCCAAACTATCAAGGTATTGCATTATTTATCGTACATGGTGCATGCTGTCAAAACAAAAATACATAATGCTAGAATTGTGCTTTTTTGGGCAATGAAAATGGAATAAAAAGTGATCAAGAAGTCATCTGCATGCACAAATGGTAGCAATAAGAACCACAGCTTGCACTGTGTTATAGTGTGAAGGTGAAGGCGGTGCTAGTCACAAATGGTGACAAAGCTATGAATTATTGTGGTCATTTGCAAATTTTTGGGCATACTGGCAACCATTTTGGTCGCCATCTGCAGTCGTGAGTTGGCATACCATTAGATGTATAGTGACTGATCCCGATGGTATCGGACAATCATCTAATGTGTATCGAGAACTCCTGACGCTCCCTCAAGAGATGGGCAAGCATGTGTAAGAAAGAGGGGAGGGAAAGATAGCCGTCAGCCACACGTAACTGAAAATAAAAACCTGTGTATGCCTCCATTCGAAATCAGAAGTATACGAAGCCCCCTATACTGTAGGGGGCTCATGCACCTCTAATATATCACTATGGCTTTGTAAAAAAATGGAGCTGTAAATTCGTCCTTCTCCCAAGTCAAATTTTTCCAAAGCAGATCTCACACTTCTCCTTTGCAGAAATCGGAGCCTGAGCCTCCAGTGTCTGCCGCAGATCTTCATGTGGATCAGCACAAGGATTTAGCGCCATTCAGGAATTGACATGTAAATTCTTAATTTCCACAACATAGATTTCAAAACCCACATAAGGAAATATGCAAGCTGTCTGAATTACAGCATATATTTCTACAGCATTTCATAGAATACTAAAAAGGCACGATTTGAGTATGGGGATCTATGGCAAAATTACGGCGAGTGAACAAGGCCTAATGCAGAAGTGTGCTTGAGCTCTCATATAGTAATTAGGCTACCTTCACATCTGGGTTGGAACCTCAGTACTTTTTTTCCCGGTACAATTCCATTCAACGGGGTCCATTCGTTGCTATTCGGTTCAGTCATATCATGGAGCTGTTCAGCTAGGGGATTCCCCTTTCCTGCTCCCCGAACCAAGCAGAAAAATCGAATCCCCGCCGCAGATGTGAAAGCAGCCTAAAACTACCACTTCACTTTGGGAGTGCCTCTGCCAAGTCTATAAGTACACAAAAATGAAAGTATACTGCAAAATTTTAGTTTGTAGTGCTTGGCCTGACTTTTGGGAATATAGTATAGTTCTTCATTATTCATCATTATTGTACAAAAATGGAGTTTTATAGCCAGTAAATGCCAGTCACTTCAATGTATCGTCCTGCAGCGTGACTACATATTTGACTACTACAGAACCCTTCACGGCCACTTCTATCATATCATAGAGGTTTATATGGTTCTCTTGTCATTCCACATTAAACTTTGCCTCTTTGTCCCTAAGGATTAAGAATGTGATGCATTTGTTGTGAGCCATCTTCTCAATGGCATGTGCGCCAAGGGAATCGCTAATCTGACAGCTTAATGAAGTGTATAAGCACATGAGCCTAGAGGCTATGCCACTGGCGCTATGATAGCTTTTTCATGAATCAGGAGAGCTGGGGGATAGGCCCCTCATAGTCCCCTATTGTGAGCTGTGTATGATAACAGTATGTGCCTGAGCAGCTTATGCAGAAGAACTTCAAAATATTCATTTTTCATAGATATGAATGAGAATCCTCAGACACACAGAAATAATAAGAACACCAATTATACAAGAGCTCACATATCATAGCCCTGTCAAATGCTTTATTCAAATACTATGGACCAATAGGATATATGCCCTGTGGGAATATAGAGCTTGCTTGTTGTAAAGGAATTACTGTAAAAAGAAAAAAAACTATTGGTACGGTGTTAGCCAGTAGAGCAAAATGTAATTGTTCTCAGCAAGAGAAACAAAGTTAACCATGTTACATGGACCTACTGAACAAACGGTCTACCATAGGTCCACTCTTTGATGGCGCCATTCTGGCCACCATGGATGCAGAATCCTTATATTCCAACATCCCACGCGATAATGGACTAAAGGCACGTCAGGTGCACCTTGACACTAATATAGTAACATAGTATGTAAGGCCGAATAATGGGGTTGCCTCTGAATCTATGCTGCAACTCACATGATTTATCCTCAAGCACAACTATTTCTCTTTTGGCAAAGATCTATCTTCAACTCAATGGAACCACCATGGGCAGTAAAATGGTGCCGCAATAAGTCAACCTTTTCATGACAAAACCAGAGAGCGACTTTTTGGCCTCCTGCTCCCTCAAACCATTTGTTTACTTTCGCTACATTTATGATATTCTAATCATCTGGACCGGCTCTGAACAAGACCTAATAACATGTCATGAGATTCAATACATTTCCCCCCACCATAAACCTGATACTGAGCTACTCAGACACAGAAATCTATTTTTTGGACACCACCATAAAAATTTTAAATAGCTCAATACTGTCATACCTATACCAAAAACCAACTGATCTGGCCACACACCTCAGATTGGACAGTCTCCACCCCAAAGACATTAAAAAGTCCATTGCTTTCAGTCACGCTATGAGATACAACTTGATCCCCAGTCCAACAGACAGGGATGAACATTTATAAGGACATTTTTAAATCAGAGCTACCATCCCACCTCAAATAATGATCAGATCACCAAAGCCACTAATATACCCAGAGGGAAACTACTCCAATACAGAGAAAAGGAAGAAAATGGTTAAGTACCTCTAGTAGTGACCTACAATCCGCAGCTAGAGGTACTAAGGAAGACTGCAAGAACACTCCATCATACCCTGCACAAGGATGACCGTCTGAAGACCACATTCCTGGACCCTCCCCTCTTATGTCAAGCTCCAAATTTGAGGAATGTTATGATGAGGAATGGATTGCCTTCAGAGACACAAAAAGGAACTTCTCACTGTGATGTAAGGAGCTGCAAGCCCTGCTGACATATACTGACCACGGACAGGATACAAATCCCCAACACACAGCAGGACTAGAAGATCCCTGGAACAATCACATGCTTCACGTCAGATGTTGTGTACCTGATCCTGTGCAGTAAATGTCCTGTTGGGGGGCTTTATGTTGGAGAAACGGGACAAAAACTGAAAGCGAGGATGAGATCTCACCGCCACACAATTAATCACAGAAAGACCGAATTACCTGTGGCCGAGCATTTTGGCTGCAAAGGACACAACATAGAACAAATGTAGATTATCATATTAAAGGGCAACTTCAAATCTCAACATCATAGAAGAATTTGGAAGTTCAGGTTTAAGACCATCTTTGATACAGGCCCAAATATTTCAAAAAGTATCATGGCAGAGTGGACAATCTGGGAAATCTGGAGCAGAGATAACACACAGGCCTGATGACCCCCAAACACCAACTTAGACACAATAAAGTTTTCAGATCCTTATCAGTGGACCAATTAAGTATTGACTTCTCTACTCATCCTGTTCTACATAGTTTGAAGTAAAAATTAATCACACTATGTCTGTGCCTTTTTATGTGCTCTTTTACCACTAAAAACCTATAAAGAAAAAAAAAAAAAACTTATGCAAAAAGCAGATAAAAGCAGCAAAAGTGGAGACAGAGAAACTCGTTGCAAAAAAATTAACCCTAAACTGTTCTTCAATTATATAAATAGTAAAAAGATTAATACTGAAAGTATTGGCCCTTTAATAAACAATGTAGGAAAAATTGTAGGGGTTGATGAGGATAAAGCAAATGTATAAGGCCTCTTTCACATGGGCGACAGTGATATCACTGCTACAAAATCACTGTGATATCGCTGCTATTTACACACGATTTTGTAGCGTCAATGATGCTTTTTTCATGAGAAAAACGTAGCACCGCGTCGCTGCTACCTGCGATTCTATAGTGAGAAAGTTAATAGGACTTTTTAACGTTAAAATCGCATCGCATGAAAAAAGCTTTTGTGCTATGCGATGCAATAAACAAGCAGGCATCATACTGTTTTTGTAGCCCAACAAAACAAAGCAATTCACGGCTGTATAAAGCTTGCCGCGATTCTGTAGTCTCACAATGTAGCAGCCTACAAAACATTGCTCATGTGCAAGAACTCATTGGAAAGCATGGGCTTAACATACATGCAGTTTGTAGTGATGTCGCATTGCTACAAAATCGTGTGATTTTGTAGCCCGTGTGAAACCTGCCTTAAATAGTGTTTTTTCTCCCGTGTATTCACAAGGGAAAAAGAAGTCTCAGATGAGATGCCGAGTGATAAAGTAAACTCTCCACTAAACGTCACCAGTTTAACCCAGAAAGAAGTGCAGAGCCATCTACAAAAGATGAAAAAAAAAGACAAAATCACCGGATCCTGATCGCATAATCCCCGGGTTCAATTAGAATTTAGTAATGTGATAGACAAACCATTGGTTCCTATATTTAACAACTCTATAGTGACGGGGTCTGTTTCACTGGATTAGCGCATAGCCGATGTTGTGCCAATATACAAAAAGGGGTCCAAAAGAGAGTCCAGAAACTATAGGCCAGGAAATAGCTGTATAACTCCATATCAGCATAGGTTTATGAGTGGCCACTTCCGTCAAACCAATCTGATCTGCTTCTACAAGGAGGTAAGCTGTAGATTAGACCTGGGAGAGTCACTGGATCTTGTATATTTTGACTTTTCCAAAGCCTTTGATACTGTGCCACATAAAAGGTTGGTATATAAAATGAGAATGCTTGGTCTGGGTGAGAATGTGTGTAAGTGGGTAAGTAACTGGCTCAGTGATAGAAAGCAGAGGGGGGTTATTAATGGTACATACTCTGATTGGGTCTCTGTAACCAGTAGAATACCACAGGGGTCAGTATTGGGCCTTATTCTTTTTAATATATTAATGACCCGGTAGACGAAATTGCACAGTAAAATAACAATATTTTATAAAGAGTAATTAACGCACTAGGACAGAGTGCGGTTGCAAATAGATCTCGATAAGGCCTCATGCCCATGTCTGGGTCAGATTCCGACTGCGAAATATCGCAGCGCCCCCCACAGACCCTGTACTCACCTGTCCGGATCCGCCGGGAGTGCCTCGGCCAGCAAGCCGGCGCATGATTTGCCGGAGCTGGGCTGTGACGCGGGGTGCTCACTGCTGAAGCATCGTGGAACCGACGGCTTCCATTGACTGCAAAATAGAACATGCTGTGGTTCTCCCCCGTGAGCGGAAAATCACAGTTAATTTCCGCTCGTGGGCAGGAGAGAATCATTTAATACAGCATGTCTATGGACGGACATTGCTGAGGAATTTGCGGTGGGTATCTGACCACAAATTCCACAGCGATAATCCGTCTGTGGGCATTCGGCCTAAGTTGGAGGATTGGGCAAAAAAGTGGCACATAAGGTTTAATACTGATAAATGTAAGGTTATGCACATGGATAGAGGAAATACATGTCACCATTACACACCTAGGCCGTAATTGGTTCATTAAACACTGGCTCTGATTGGTTCACGAGGGCTGCCTTAGCTAATCAGAGCAATCACTTGCTGCTCGCTGGAGGCAGGGTATTCAAGCTCTGTTACCAGCAACTGATGCGCTGTCAGCACTGAGGACTACACGGAAGCCTGCTGGAGTGCTGGAGACCAGTGGAGGGACCCGGGCGGCGCCTGCTAGGTGAGTATTGCTTTTTATCCCCATGTAGTGTAGCTAAAGTTATTTTCGGGGTAGGGCTTATATTTTGTGGCCCTCCTGCTCTTGGCAGATCCTCTACAGAACCTCTTGCTTCGTACCAAATGTCAGTGCGGATGCAGGAACATCTGGTGGACATAATTTGAACTAATTCTCGGCCTTAGATAAAACCTGACATTATATCAGGCGTGTCTATGCATATTCCGTTACCATACATTAATTATTCACTGAAATATGGATTTTTCAAAAAGGTTTACTGACTTTTGAATGACTTTGTAAATTAATTTCTGTTGTAAAGCATACTGGGATATGAATGGATCATGACCTTGAACCATAATACACTAGTAGATTAAATTGTTGCAATGCAATATCAGAAAGCATCATCTACAATGTTGAACGTTCTGGTAGACCGGATGTGATCACTGTGAAGCTCAAGTCTGGTCTTTCTCCTAAAGGCTGATTTAGACACAACGATTCTAAACCGGTCCGGCTGTCTTCTGCATACCCCGCTCGGAGCGCTCAGCTGGTATACCAGCTAAGCGCTCTGAGCAGAGAACAGCTGGATGCAGAGGACAAGCGGCCCCGCTTGTGTTCTGCATACCTTGCTCGAAGCGCAAAGTGATCGCTCAACGTTTGAGCGATGACCCTGCCCTGTAAATGCACACATGGTGCCATTAAAAATGTTACATTTCTCTTAATCTATTAAATAATATAAAACAAATATCTCTAAAATAAAGCAAGCATGTCAACTGGAAATCAAATCCTTGTCTGATACAGTATATTCATCTAGATGGAAAGTGATAGAGTTTGGCACCTTTTTTATGCTTTTAGCAGCTATGCTTGCCTGGAGACATTATGGGAACGGACCGCAGGACACACAAAAAGTTGCTAACTGTAACATTAAGTATTTACTACAAAAACTAAAAAGTTTTTTAAAGTTTGGTGCATTTACTGTGACTTGCTGCCTAATCATGAAAAATAATAATGAATATCATCAACACACAGGAATCCACCACATGAGAATTTGTAATGATATGCAAAATCTGTTAGACATATTAGCATAAATATAGAAAGCCAACTAAATTTGTCACTTAGAAGGTCCGTCACGCCCCAGGACCCTACAGCGATCAGCAGAATGAAGGGGGTGCAATGCTCGCTGGAGTGCTACAGTCCATAACAGACTGGTGCACCGTCCATTAATTGTGTTGTTGCAAGTTGCAACTAATTGGACCTTCACTGATAAAACATGGAGGGAGGCCACAGGAAAACACAATGAACTACCTAGAGTATTGCAATTTTATACTAGGATAATTCACTTCATTTTAATAGTTTACTTGGTTTTACTGCAATCCTATGAAAAACTAAAAGCACAATAAGCGAAGAAATAAAACCTCTGCTACATGCGTAGATCTTCCGACTAATGGCCATTTATTTAAAGGTTTTAAAAATGGAATCCATGTGCAAGAGCTATTAACCCTTTGCAATCCAATTTTGGATTGCAGTGTTTCCTAGGGGGCTCTCTCTTTCTGCCATTATACAATGGCGCCGTCTGCTGGCTAGAGCCAGTACTGTGGTATGGGACATGCTGGAGAGGCCCCCGATATCAGAGCGGCCAGTAATATACAGTAAGAATACCCTGCCGGATGTCTTCCGACATCGGAGCTGTACAGCCTTCAAACAGAAAGTCTTCAGACGTCAGACAGTGGATTGGAAAGGGTTAAAGGCAGTCTTTAAATATCATTCTAGCAACATACATTTTCAGTAAAATAGAGTTGTTTATTGAGCACTGCATATGGTCTAAAGAGGTTGGAAGAGGGGGAAAAAAAACACAAAAACGAACAAACCACTCTATAGATCCGTAAATCCTATTTATGTACATAGGTTTATTCACTCCAGAGCAACACGATGCAGTGTAATGCATCTCAAAAATGATGAAAGCTTGTAGTTCACCTAGTTGCGGGCATCAGGTCCCTCCACAGCATTTTACATCAACATCATTCAACTGGCATAGGCACTTCACTATTTGAAAAACATTTTAAAGCGATTCCTACTTCTATGGAAACTGCTGCAGGAGAAAAACAGTGCAATACCAGAAGGAATTGTCATTGTACCATTGTATTTACTTCATTTGTATCTCATGCCTTAAAAGCCCATTAGTGCACCCTTCTTTGAATGATACATTGTCATTTTTGTACCAGGGCATAGACATTAGGGAATGACATTATGCAGTGCAGTTGGGATATACACTTTTATTGGCAAAATCAACCCTAAATTTCCAGCAGGAACAATCTGAACACCAAGAAGGGTAATTGCAAGGAAATAAAATGTATTTTACTTGCACAAGATGTCTAATAATATAATCTATGGGCTGTTTATGTAATGCAAGTTAGAGACATTTGCTCTAGATACAGATTTCTCCCACTTGCACTACATAGAGCATGTATGACATCATTAAAGTGGATTATGCCTGGTCCTGCATAATAAAGTAAAATGAGAAAATCAGACAAAAGATTCTATAGTAACGATGCTATAGTGTATGAGAATGGAAATGAATACGTAGAAGAATCGTTTTTAAGGTGCTTAATACATTGGATGGATGGATGGATGGATGGATGGATATATAGATGGATAGATGGATATATAGATGGATGGATGGATGGATAGATGGATATATAGATGGATATATAGATGGATGGATAGGTGGATAGATGGATATATAGATGGATGGATGGATGGATGGATGGATAGATGGATAGGTGGATAGATGGATGGATGGATGGATAGATAATTTCATATTCACCTTATTTCTTGGCTCAAGCACAATCCTAACTAATATCATAGTCATAGCCAGTTTGTAGAAAGTGCACATGGGGCATGTAAACCAGGGCATCCAAGATCTTGGGAATAGGCAAAGGACCCTTTTTGTTTTGAAGTCTAAGGAAATTGCTGGCTTGGCTGCCTCCATAACTCCCATATACTTTACTCTAGAGGGCCACATGCATGCCTGACCACTTTTCTTGTATTTGGTTTCGATTAGGTGGGATGGGGAGAACCACCAAAGTTTTTTCTCAGGAGCCTCCAACAAGCTTAAAGTCAGGAAAAGATCAATCCCTGTCTGTAAGATGATTAACGATGCCCGACACTCGTCCCTGTGTCTCTACGCTCCTGCGCTTCAGCAGGGAGCTAGCACAGCTGGCTCACACACGGAGCGGCCAGCAGGGGGCGAGGCAGTGCAGGAGATTTCTCTCCTCTCGCTCTCCGGCTCCTCTCCATTCACATGTTTAAGTTTAAACAGCCACCGTTCAATAGCGAACGGTCGCTGTGTATCTCAATGGAGAGTTGTGGGGGAGCAAGAGGAGAGAAATCTCCTGCACTGCCCCGCCCCCTGCTGGCCGCTCCGTGTGCGAGCCAGCTGTGCTAGCTCCCATGCAGGAGAGCGGAAACACAGGTATGAGTGCTGGGCATTGTTTGCCCGACATTCGTCCAGTGTAAATGGGGCTTAAAGAAGGAACTGAAACAATGCAGTAAGATAAACTGCCTGTAGAACGTTGCATTTCAAATTGTCTTAAAGGCTATGTACAAGCATAGTTCAAAAGAGAATCCCTTACTATGAACTAATGAAGCACCTCAATACTTTTCCAATGCCGTTTGACAAAAATAAACATGAAAACCGCCATCAATGTAATAAGGTCAAACATAATATGGATGAATACGGAAGAAAAGCCAAGTGTAAATCATATACGTTCATTGCTTTACTCATATATACCAGCTCACACAAACGAGAAGACTATTGGTAGGGCTTTATGATCCTTCAGACCACCTGTAAATGCACCAAGATGTTGAATAAATGGCTTGCATGTATTTGAGTACATAAAATCATAGACTGATTTATATTAAAATACAAAAAAACATGCCGAAATACAAAAAAGTCATGAAAATGCCAAATACCAACATAACGTTAATATGTTATACAAATCAAAACAAGTTTATATAAGATTTGCTATTAATAAAACAGAAAAACCATGTGAAATATAGTCCCTCACCATGCACGTGTCCAAGTCCTCCAGACGCTCCATCTCAGACAGTTCTTCCACAGTCGGAGCAGAACGTTTGGTTGGCCTCTCCTCTACAGTCTCTATCTCCATAGATTCTTGATGAGGAAGTGGCTTTCCCCTCTTAGTGAGATGATCGGCCTGCATGTAAATTTGAACTATTGAGCTACTCATATTGTACTTGATTAAACTGAATATATACATATACATTAAATGTACCACCAAACCATCTCTAATTCAGCTGCTCTGCCTAAGACGTCAAATTACAACATTTGGACTTCAGGATGCTTTTAAGTACCAAAAATCCTCAGAACCAGGCTAAATGACATTTACTCCACTCATCAAACTTCACAGTTCCATAAGGTTAAGGGGTTGTTTAGTTATAAATAGAGATGAGCGAGCATACTCGCTAAGGGCAATTGCTCAAGCGAGCATTGCCCTTAGCGACTACCTGCTGGCTTGGGAGCAAAGATTCGGCTGCGGGCAGGAAGCAGTGGCGGAGAGCGGGGAGGAACAGAGGGGAGCTCTCGCTCTCCCTCTCCCCCCCCTGCTCCACCCTGCTCATGGCCGCAACTCACCTGTCACCCGCGCCGACACCCAAACCTTTGCTCCCGAGAGGGGAGGTACTCACTAAGGACAATGCTCGATCGAGCAATTGTCCTTAGCGAGTATGCTCGCTCATCTCTAGTTATAAACTAAAATCACTTTAATGGGAACTTTGCCTGCAATACCAAGACTGGCCACTGTAGTGGAAACTGAGCTGCTTTCTGCATAAATCAGTCTAGTGCACGAGCACACTGAGCCAGCGAGCAACTGATTGCTATCCAGGAACCCCGGCAGACAACTGTTGATGGCCTATCCTGCAGATAGGCCACCAATAGCTTTACAACTGGAAAACGACTTTAATGCAGCCATACACATTAGACGAACGTCGCCCGAACCTGTTGGTTTTGGTGGGACAGGTCTAAGGTTTATGACCAGCTATAGACACAGGAAGACAAGATGACCCTTCCATAGGCTGAGAAAAGCAACAAATTCTGCATATATATATATATATATATATATATATATATTATAAGCAAGAGTTGGTCTTTTTCTACTGACTCCGACTTCACCAAAATGGGACTCTGCCTTAGACTAAGACTCCAACTCCACAGCACTGGTGGAAAGGTTAATATACCAATGTTGTGTTACCTATACTAAGAAATGAAATTACATCTGACTAAATAAATAGAAAAAAGTAAAGTAACAATCTGATTGGTTGCCATATTGAAACCTCTCATCTGTTCATTGCATTACTTTCCTATTATCCCAACACTGTTGCCCTAATGTCTCCCCAGCAGCCATAGCTTTATATGTACTCAGGAAATGTCTTACATGATCTGAAGAGTATATGGAGTAAACCAATAGCAGAAATAAAAAGTCTCGATGTGACATTAGTTGTGGTAGGGCACACACTTTTTTTGCTGCATGAATGTATGCTTAAAATACAAATCCCAAAATTGCAATGTGCGTCAGCTGTGGCTTCATCGAATCTCAATAACTTGCAAAAAACAATGAAAAACTAGGACTATAAATACCAACTCGGGCTGTTGGCAAGTGTATGAAGCCATCTGCCTCCGGTTCCATGCACAGTGACAGTGGCCTGGCGAACAGCTGATTGGCGGTATCCTGAGCGGTGGACCCCACCAATCAATCGATGACCTACCTCGAGGATAGGTGATCAATAGTTCAGAAGCGGAAAACCCCATTAAATTTCAGGGGCGCCAAGATTATCATTGATTTCAGGGGCACAGTGCATATTACAATTAATTTCAGGGGGTACAATGTGTATTGTTAATTTCAGTGGCAGCTGCACCTGGGAGCTGCTGTCAGGGGTGGTCTAATGACTCCTCTAACACATACTATAAGAGGATACCAGTACTGTAAATTGTTTGAAAGTCGGGGAGTTCTGTTATAGATTTTTGCATTGGGATTTAGGAACTTCAAGTTACATACACATCTACCGTGTTTTCCCGAAAATAAGACAGTGCCATATTAATTTTTGTTCAAAAAGGTGTAACTTTTTTACATGCCTAGCTGCCTGGACACTATTTAAATTGACTTTTTAAATTAACTGTTAGCAGGGCTTAATTTTGGAGTAGGGCTTATATTTTAAGCATCCTCGAAAAGCCTGAAAAATCATTTTGCATCCTCAAAAATTCTGGAAAATCATGCTAGGTCTTATTTTCAGGGTATGTCTTATTTTCAGAGAAACAGGGTAACTGAAGTACAGGCCTTCATAGTCACACTTGGCTGGAGAGGTATACACGGTATAAGACCATTTCATGGTCTTCTTCCATAATTTATTACTCAGCTGATTTATTAAATTAACTCCCTTTTCTTCATATTTCCAAAACAGATACCCTTTATGATGTCCAGCACGGAAAGTAAATAGACAGCTTATTTGTCTGTGGGAGGTTGATCTTCCGCTGCATCAATCAGTATCCTTATGGCATAGTATAACATGATTCTTGCAGACATATGAAATAGAAGTAGCTTGATAAAATGCTACATTGTAAATGTACTTTTATATCAATACTGACTGTGGAGGCAACTGAGACAAAGGCTATTTTTCTAAGCTCACATATTATATTGGAGACAGAAGCAGCAAGACCTCAGCAGCTTCTCCCACCGGACCTTCTGTCTGAAAGCATCAGAGTCTGTAAATGACTTGTTCAAGAGCAACAAAGCCTTATTCCCCCTGTTTTAGTACTGCTCTCAATGATTTAAGTCATGAAATCATCCACTAGACGATGTCAAGTCGGGATCGGAGAAGTCTAAATGATTTAGAAAGCTGAAAGTGCCATGAAAATAAGAAAAAGTTTATTTATCATATAAGACTATATTTTATTATCCATTAGTTTATATAATATAGTATAGATAGTATTTGTATTTTGTTTAACACATGTCAGCACATTAATCTGATTGGACCTAGGATTGAAAAATATTTGAATGAATACATTTAGTATTAACAACAAACCCATTTAGCTTATTTACTAAGACTGTCTAAAAGTTAGACTCGTGCTGGATGGTAAATCTGTCTAATTTCGAGCCTGTCCAGTCTAAGTTTATTAAGTCCATTAGGCTGCCTGCAGACGGCAAGGTCAGATCCCACTGCGAGAATTCTCGCAGCAGGACCCGACCCGAGCCCCTGCAGGGACCAGTGCGGCGCTCACCTCTCTCACGGCTCTGGCTCTTTGATGTGCCGGCTGCCAGTCAGCCGGCGTATGCGCTGAACAGAGCCGGGGCGCTGAGAGACCCACACAGAAATAGAGCATGTCGCAATTTGTTTTCCACGTGTATTTTCACGCGGACAAATCACGGCTGTCTGCATAGGATTGCGTTTTGCAATGCAATCCTATACAGGCGTCCTGGGGTGGAAATCCCGCCGCAGAATTTCCGCCCGTGTGCAGGGGGCCTTTGTTGGCTCAGTTTATTCTAAAAATTGTGCCAACATTTTTGCAGCAATTTGCTGAAATTTGGCGTAACTTATGCCACGCCCCTTTTTCTATGAGGAATGTCCATTTGCAGAGAAAAAAAAAAAAAAAGCTTTAAAATGTCTAAAATACATAGGAATTTGGGTATGAGGTATGTTTGGCTGGGTTCACACAGGGCGGATTTGCCGCGGCTTTGCCGAGCGGCATTTGGCCGCGGCAAATCCGCCCGCGGCCGCTAATCTCGGGATTAGCCAGCCATGTGGACGAGATTTCTCAGAAACCTCGTCCACACGGGACGGCCAATCCGCTGTTGTAAGTCCGGCTGAAACCGTGGCTGCGGCCACCGCAGCCACGGTTTCAGAAGATGCAGCATGTCTATTTACCTTTCCTTTTTTGTTTATTTTCATCGCGGCCGCGCTCTCCTCTATGGGAGCGCCAGCCGCAACGGAAAAGCAAGCGGCCGGGCCGCTTCAAAGCCGCCTCGGTTCTCCCGGCGGAAATCTCACGGTTTTTGCTGTGGCCAAACCGCGAGATTTCCGACGGGAATCCGCCCTGTGTGAACCCGGCCTTTGATGGTTTTCTGGTGCAACTTGCATCAGACAATTATCAAATATTCAAAACTAAATAAGCTCCATTGTGTCTTATTACTGATCATAATCAATATTAGACGTCTCAGGAGCCTGTAAGCACAGACTGGTACCTTTAAAGGCATCTGTCACCTACTTGTAACCAAGATAAGCTTATGGGCTAAAAGTACGTGATCTGCTGAGTCTGAGTTTTATACTTGCCTCCCCCATCGTTCCCCGATGCTAGTGCTGTAAGCCACTGCTCAATGTATTGAGCGGTGCTACTAAATAGTCCAACCATTCTAATTTTACAATGGGCGGACTACTTGCCAACAGCCACCAAGGAATTAGTGTTTTACATGGTCCGATTGCCGGGCGAATTAATGTTTAGAGAAAGTTTTGGGCCCAATGATTGGGTAGTGTAAAAGGACCATTAAGCTCTATGCCTGGTTGCCAACCGACTTTATTATTTTTTCTAGACAACTTATGTGAAAACCACAGACAGCCATACGAGCCATACGTCTGTAGCTAGAAATCGAATATTAACAGATTAGCAACAATTACTGTAAACTGTAAAAAGATGTTAATTACAATCACAACAATCTTTACAAGGTCCTCCAGTTTCAGAGAAATCATGGGCACATCAAATATCTTTTAAACTTTGGAAAAAAAGTGCCTTAATGTTATGGACGGTTGACAACTATGCCCCACCCATAAAAGAAATAGGCGACAACTTAATTCATATGTAGTTCTATAATGTTTCTCTGCCCCCGTCTACTCTTGACCTGTCTTGAGTTTCCTCCCCTCCTAACAGCATTGGGAGTGCCTAATTAACATAAACACTTCTGTATGATTCAGCTGGTGGCCTTCGCCCGAAACCTACCGTGCCTATAGGTAAATCAGAATAACCGAAACAGCTCTATAGAGAATGTATATATTGTACAAGGCGAGTAGAATGTTCAAATATCACAATGTAACTGATTCAGAATGAATTTACATTGATTTCTTTGATATTTATTGACAATGTTTTTAGGAATCATCATAAATTTGAAATCAGTTTTCCAAATATTTTTCTATGTGGAGTGTTCAGTGCTCGTAATGTAAAGCGATCGCCTCCCACACTAATGTCTCGCTTCTTGCATGCTTATAACTAAAGGGAAGGTAGATTTTCTTATAATTTAATCATTCCCAAAGCACTTTTTGAGTTATCTGAAGCACCTCTTCTGATACAAGTACCATGCCTGGAGAAGAGCTTATGTTATGTAACAACGTTGTTAGAAACAACTCAATATCTTTCCCTGTGTAGATTTAGAAGGTGTTTAACCACTTGTTGACCACCCATAGACTATAAAAATCCTGGCGGTCCTCAAAGGACTCTACACAGATATCTTATTACTTTATGCAAAGTCTAGCTCTTGGCGCGGCCCCCTTCCGCCGCATCTGAGCTCTGTGACATCACTGTCCACAGGCAGATGACATCACATAGGGTTGCCCAAAGACCAATCGGTGTGGTCTCTGAGCATGTGTTTGTTGCGACAGCCAGTCAAAGCAACAAAGTGGTGATACTAGACAACCTAAAACAATGCATCTCTGCTGCAAGGGGAATTGATAACAGAGGGTATGCTAGGACGTGTCTGGGCAGAACTGGACTACCAACATCTCTATATCCCCAATGGCAGCTACATGTGCATTAAAAACTTGATAAGTTCTTCTGTCTTTTCATGTCATTCTGTTGTATGTCAATTCATGTATAAATAAATCAGCTTTACTTTTTGAATCCCCATCTATTGTAGCTAAGCCCCATGTATTTAAATGTAATTAAGTTGCAATACCAAAGGCTGCCAATGGACAAGGGTGGTGCTATTTCTGGAAGAAAGCAGCCATTTTTTAAAGCAGTAATCTGAACCTGGACATATATGGAATGTTCACTAGGTAGGTACAATATGTGATGGATGCAGGGCCTAGTAGGTGGGATTCATTTCTATGAGGAGCATGAAGAAGAGTGCTCGGCTGTTTCCACAACTCCAATAGAAGTAAATGGATGGAGCTATGGACATACACAGTTACTTCTCTATTCTCCACCTGAATAACATGGTAACAGCAGCTTCCACAGGTGGGTCAAGAAATCCATGTTCTCCACACTTATGCAGATTCCAAAAGGTGAAACTTGTGGATATGACATAAATGTATTTGTTTTATTTTAAGCCCTTTATAGAGAAACTTTGATCAAGGGCTTTTCCTATTCTTTGATCTAAATTTCCATTGCTTTTTGGCAACTGTAAGCTCTGAACCAACCACATTGGAACAACGACAAGCTGTGTGCCATATTAGATTTTAGGCTTATTGCAGGCAGAGTGAAGAGCTGCCAATCAGCGGGCTCTTATGGACTGACTACTCCACAGACCTTACACAGCACTGCCTTAACCTTCATTTCAGAATATCTGATCTGAGTTACACTCAATTCAGTTCTTATCCCCAATGGGGCTCATAATCAATTTCCCTTTCTCTAAGTCAATTACTATCAATATTTTCTGGGTTATAAAAAGACCTCCCCATATGTGACAATCAGAGAGCAAATATGTTCTCTGATTGATAAAGTGGATGATTACACGAATGAAACTCAATTTTACCCCTCCCTTAAAATAGGGAAAAAGGGAGGAGAATCCTAGATCTTCTCTGGTGCCAGTCCTCCCCCCCTCCATTCTGTACACACACTGAAATGGCAGTTGCAAATCAAGTATTACCGCCCCCACTTCAAACAGTTGTAGCTCTGGGTCTACCAACATGCTTTTGGCATCATTTTAAAGCCAAGAGTCTTATAGAACAAGAGGTATAGCTATCTGAAGATTATCTAGCTCTGTTCATGCAATACAAAGCTTGACCTAAACTGTAGGGGTAAGGGACATATTTTATATAGAAAAATACAAAATTATCTTATATTTTACATCTCTGACATGGAACTACAATAAAGCTATATATAAAAGCTGTATCCTCCAATTACATTCCATAGACTATCTATAATAGGGAATGGTAAACCTAGACATCCCATACTGCAACGATCAACTGTAGCCCAGCAACTGAAACTACAGCCCCCAGCATCCTCTGAGAGCCACTGCAATACTGTCTATTGAAGCTAACTGCACAGGTGCCATATTTAACTTGTGGTTGGGTTTGCACGGAGTGCTCTCTGTCCCAGTATTGCCACTCCATGTGAACCATGCCTATATCATCCATAGAGCCTTATAGCTATATCATATGAAATAAACTAAGTGCAATAGCACTAAGCTTATCAGCAGTACAAATTGCCACATATGACCTACATCGGCCATATTATTATAACACTGTATACCCCATTTAGATCACCTGCCCATGAAGAAGGCATTACACACAGTACTTACCAGTTTATGATGGCTGCTGGAAAGTGCATCTAAGATTTCATCAACAATGCGGTCGGACAAGAAAGACGCTACAGTAAGTTTAACTTCACTGTGAAGAAAGAATATAGAAAAAGCGTCTATTAGTTTTATTTTATAAGCAGGGTAACTTCATATTGGAAAGGTAAAAGAGGCTATGTTGTAATCTTGCAGAACACCGGGAGATATACATATTATCAATAAGTGTTCATAATTAATAGTCACCAATGTATTGCTTTACACTCTTCATTTATGGGCAGCATGGCACATGGGAGGATATGCTTGGTAGCATTTTACCCTGGCCACTATGCAATTAATTTAACATTGTACAGATTAGATCTTGTCAATTATAATCCATCATTAATGTTGGTTTCATTCTATACTTTGCTCCTATTAGAGCCTATGGGAATAATATCAGCCTTTAAAGGATTAGCTCCAAACACAATAAACAGAAATGAGGCACAAGGTTTCCCTTTCCTGGATGACTGATATGAAGATGAAGGTGCGGAGGATTACGAAGACACTGGCTGACACATTTAAGCTAATCTTAGACACCGCTAGGAAAAATTAAATCACAGTTAACTTAAAAGAAAACAAACAGCATTAAAATCTTGAATGAAATGTATTTAGAGAAACTAGGTCAGAAAACTGTGATAAAGTGTTGGGCTTTAAGGTCAGCCGGTATAGATTGAAGCTTTAATCAGCAGCAAAGGATCCTAAGCTTCATGTTATCATCTGAGGCAGCACTGGAGGAGACATATAAAAAACCTCGCTTCTTATTTTTGATGTGACACTTTAGGAACCATGAAATATTCATAACCATGATTTAGCCACTCACCGGAAAAAAAGGCAACCCGATACAAAGAAAAAAATTCAACCTACTTTTTAAACACCCATTGGCATTTGTGTTTAATGGGAATATTGGCGCGATGCAAAGGCAGCTGCTCATCAACACCTTCAAGCCTTTTAATTAATGTCCAGACTGACGAATGTCAAAAAAACAAAAACCTACCAAACACATATACTGTCCCAATTTTTTTTTAATAAAACTAGAAAATATATAAAATGGAGAATTAGTAAAGTATTTTATTGCTTGTCCTGGTGCCATGAAAGTATTGGACCCATGTTATCATCATGGAGTATTCCAGACATTGTTTATTGATGGCCTATCCTCAGGATAGGTTATGAATAGTTGATTGGCTGAGACCCACCGCTTGGGACCCTGACTGATCAACTTTTCTAGCGCCCACTTTCACGGGTATGGAGTCGAAGCAGATTGCTCTGACCCCTGTGTAGTTGGTGGCATTGGTAAGTCCACAGATTTAAATGAGAGCTGCGTATGCAATTACCAGCACCGGCACTACACAGGTGTCGAAGCGATCTGATTCCGTTTTATACAGTGTGTGTTTTGCCGGTGACAACAGGAGCCGGGCAGCTGATTGGTCAGTGGAAGGCCCCAGATGATCAACTATCGATGACCTGTCCTAAGGATGGCATATAAAGAAAAGCACAGTGGGATAGTGCCTTGTGCAATAACAGCAATAGGTAGATGAATAAAGAGAAACTTACCTGGCGTGAATGACCAGCCTTAGGAGAAAGGGCTGTCACCACACCTGAAGTCTTAGTAAGCGAGAAAATACGATGGGCATCCAAGAAGTAAGAGAGCAGCAGGACCAATCAAAAAAAGGGATATCCAAAACAAAGAATCTGCGCTCACAACGTACGTATTAAAGGGGATCAATTACACCAAATTTGGTAGGTGATGAAATGCAACATAGTATCGCCGAAACGCGTTGCATTTTTATTGTGTATACTTTTACTACTTATTGTTCTGTATACATTAAATATTCCTTTCATCACCTACCAAATTTGGTTTAATTGATCCCCTTTAACCCTTTCCAATCCAATTTGTATCCTGGTTTTCCTAGGGGGCTTACTCTTTTTCTGCTGTTATACAACGGCGCTATCTGCTGGCTAAAGCCAGTACTGCATGAGGTGACACGCTGGATAGGCCCCAACAGCAGAGAGGCTAGCAATATACAGTAAGAGAACCCCCGACGGATGTCTTCCAACATCGGAGCTGTACAGCCTTAAATCATAATGTCTTAAGAGGTCAGACAGTGGATTGGAAAGGGTTAATACGTATCTTGTTAGCGCGGAATTTTTGTTTTGGTTATAAAAATCTTAGTGCAAGATTTGATCAAATCCGTGTATGCCCATCCGCTACGTCAAGGCGAACCTTAATGGATACGTACCTTACTCTATAAACACATCTCTTTAGGGTACCTATCCATTAAGGTTCGCCTTGACGTGGCAGATGGGCATACACGGATTTGATCAAATTGTGCACTAAGAACCTAGCGTTTTTATGCGGTTAGTACAAAAAGCCATTATGCATTTGTTTGCAGATATCAGGTATGTATGAGTGTCTAAGCACATGTTTGTTACTATCCTAAAGATGGGACACGAATAAAATACGAATAAGACTGGTACTGTGGCTCTGGTCATTCATATGAATACCAGCAGTACCCAGCACAGCCACACCCATATGGATGTCTCAGTGGTGGGTAGTGAAGTCAAGGGGCAACGGCACTCCAAAAAGTTCCACTGGCCATTAATTTTTCAAATTAGGGGGGAGATAATCCTGTAGGTCAGATCCTCGCGAATTAAGGGGATGGGCCATGAGTGCCAAACCCCAAATGGTTGTGATTAATTGAATGGCTGTACAATCATGTTTGATTTGTACATATAACACAGTAAATAGCGGTTCATATTCCAAGTATTTTCTTTGACATAAGGTAAGTAATTAGACTTGTATTCACAGTCATTGCTTCAAATATTCAACATTCAGACTTATTTTTAGTCAACTGTCGGATTCTATTATTTCTAGACTGAACAAGATCAACCTGTGCGATGTGTTCTTCACTTGTTTGTAAGAGATTGAAGGGTAATTATCTAATGCAAGCATGATATCTTCCAATTATTTCCTTCATTCAGCTATTAAATTAAATATAGCATGGGAAGAGGAGAGATACTTAGGTTTGTGCAATAAGCCTTTTGTCTAATATGAAAATGCAGCAGACAATAGGGGATTTACACATATGACTATGAGCTATCAATTGTATTCTGGCATTTTAGTTCCAGCAATAAGCAATCTCTGCACAGTTGAGTATGCATATTACTTCACTCGAGCAGCAGAGATGTGTAACGGGCTGAGGCGATTTATCTCGGAGGGTAATAATTGGGTCAAATAGGAACAATCCATCTCATCTGAAAGCAGACCCCAGAAAACGGTCTTTACTGTAACATTTCCCAAAAATCTAATGTCTAATAATCGAGTAAAGTGTTCAATAAATATCACATTAACCCTGATCGCTACTTTTAAAAGAAACACACTGGTGATTTTTTTTCTCGTTCATAATCTAACTATTTGCCCAGTATTATATATATAACACTATAAGCTAGTGTTTCTATAGTAAGTTCCTGGAGTCCTTCTCTATAGGTGGGTCATGTGATCTCATTCTGAGCACCTGAGAATTATGTGTTCTCAAGGAGTCAGCTTTGCAGTCAGCATTATTCCTGTGTGATGAACTGATGGATTGGCATGGGAGGAGGACAGGAACTCCCAGTCCTTAATGAGTATTACACAGCTCCTGTCACACAGCTATAATGAAAGCGATCACAGCTCATTCTCCTGACTGTATACTTATGGTCCAAAGCAAGGCGTAGCTAAAGGTTCATGGGCCCAGGTGCAAAGGTTTATCTTCGGGTCCCCAAAATTCTCTTAACCCCTTAATGCAATGGCGTAACTTGAAACTCCTGGGCCCCAATGCAAAACCTGTAACAGAGCCCCCAACTATAATGCTTTATTCATAGTACTGGGTTCCTATATAGAGAAGAGGGGCCCCGGGTGCAACCGCATCCCATGTATCCCCTATAGTTATGCCAGGGGTCCAAAGCTTATTTAGATGAATATAGAAAGTAATGATAATCACATGGTCCTCCCTTCAAGCCGGATTATTTGTTTCATAAAGTACCAACTATTTTCTATTGGTGAAAGGTCTTGACTGCTGTAGCCGATTCAGCACCCGGACTCTTCTGTGAAGCCATGGAGTTATGATGGATGCAATGTGATCTAGCATTGTTTTGCTGAACTATGCAAGGTCTTCCCTGAAAGAGAAGTTGTCTGCATGGGAGCATGCGTTGTTGTAAAACCCCTATATATTGTTCAGGATTGATGGTATCTTTCAAGATGTAGAAGCTGCCCATGGTATAGGCACTAATGCAACCCCATACCATCAGAGATACAGACTTTTGAACTGTGTGCTAACAAGCTGGATGGTCCCTCTCCTCTTGAGTCCTCAGGATACAACGTAGTTTCCAAAAAGAATTTCAAATTTTGATTCATCTGACCATACAACAGTTTTTCATTTTGCCTCACTCCATTTTAAATGAGCTTTGGCCCACAGAAGATGCCAACGTTTCAGGATTGTGTTGGTATATGGCTTCTTCTTTGCATGATACAGCTTTAACTTGCATTTATGGATTGCGCAGCGAACTGTGTTCACACACAATGATTTCTGGAAGTATTTCTGAACCCATACAGTGGTTTGCATTAGGCTAACTTCACATCGGCGAACACGATATGGGGCCGTGAATCACTGCATGATATCGCGCTTGCCACCACGTGAATTCCCAGTGGACGGGAGGCATTCTTATGTCAAAACCGCCTTGCAGCATTTCGAGGATGTAGGAATCCTCCTCTGCAGCTGTCAGCTGCACCGGGGAAATCGCAGAGTTTCTCCTATTGTTTTCAAATGAGAGACCTCACATAGCATCACGTGCACCCAGCATATGGTGCGATAAAGCTGCCGGCCCTATTGAAGACAATGGGAGATGCAATGCGAGAGCACGCAGAAAGATAGAACATGCAGCAATTTGTTTCCTGCATCGCGGTGCCATGCAGGCAAACGCCGCTCATGTGTATGACCCAAATCAAAGGAATGGGGTTCATATTTGTACGAGATTTGCACTGCCGTGTGAAGGCAGTCTTACAGAATCATGCCTGTTTTTAATGCAGTGCCACTTGAGGCCCCATAAATCTCGAGCATACAATATTGACCACTGGCCTTGATGCTTGTGCACATGTATTTATTCAGATTCTCTGTATCTTTTGATGATATTAATTACTGTAGATGGTGGGATATTCAAAGTCTTCGCATTTTTATGTTGAGGAATATTTTTCGTCTGACCATCTTTGCTTCTGAAAGACTCTGCCTCTCTAACGTGCTCTTTTTATACACAGCCATGTGATTTAATAGAAAGTTTGTTTCCCCTGTCCCAAATTATTTGAGATGTGTTGCTGCCATCAATTTCTGCATTAATTTTTTTTTTCATTAAAAGGAAAAATGTCTTCCTTTCACCTTCTGATGTGTGTGCCAGGTTCTAACGTGAATAAAATATGGTAATAAGAGATTTCCAAATTATTGCATTCTTTTTTTCTTAACATTTATTTACCTTTTACACATTGTCCCATATTTTTTGGAATTGGGGTTGTACATAGGAGACATCCAAGAAGCAACAGGCAATCAGGTGAGGGGTACAGTGATGAAACAATGTGTTTTTACTATAATTGCCCTTTAACTCTTCACATCGATATGCATACCTTACCTTATTTTGTTAAGAATATCTATTCCAGATTGTTCCAGTAAGACGTTTTTTACAAAGTTGCGAGGAATTGAGATCTTTTCAGTGCTTGCTTCAATCAGATCCTGGCGGATATGAGCTTTTTTCATCACATTTGGGCATAGGTTCTCAGCTGCATCGACCATTGATTCGAGAAGTTGCTATAAATAGAGAAAATGTGCAGAGCTTGAGTCAAAGAAAAATCTGTAGATCAGCATCACTTCATTGCACTCTAAGATCATCAAATAATTAAAGGGGCACTAACTTGTCAGACAACTACTGCTCATCTACTAGCTTGTGTTAGTATGACACAATTTTTGTAACCAATCAGCGGATAGGCCGCTTATAGTAACTTTAGTGCGCTGATTTCAAATATGATATCAGGTTTTTTTTGCCACGTAAGATTTTCCAATTTTGGGGAATAATGTAATCCAATTGCCGTTGTATTGCATTTTTTGGAAATCTGCCTCTACAATTAATCCAGTCGGCTCACCATTAACCTTGCTTAATAAAAAGGATAACAAAAGTAATTGCTCAACTATTTTGCAATCACTGTTACACACCGCGTGCTGACTGATCACTGTATGGGTAGGTTTATGTAACATATAGGGTATGTTTCCACGTGGCCTAAACACTGCGGGTCATCCACTAGTAAGTTGTAATTAATGTACTGTGTTTTTACAGGTTATTGGTTAGACTATATAAGAGAATCAAAATCATAAAACAAAAATACATGTTTGGTATCGCTGCGTCTGTGAAAGTCCAATCTGTCAAAGTAATGCATTATTTACCCCACATGGTGAACGTCGGCTGAAAAAAAAAATTAAGAACACCGGAAATGTGATTTTTGGTCATTCTGTCTCGACGAAAAAATGCAATAAAAAGTGATCAAAAAGTCGTATGTATTCCAAGATGATACCAAAGCAAACTACAGGACATCCCGCAAGAAATGAGCTCTTGCACAACTACATGGGCAGAAAAATAAAAAAGTTATAACTTTCAAACAGAAAAAAAACAAAACCTAGGTATTGCTGCACTCACAATGACCCAAACAATTAAAATATGTACTTATTTATACCACATGATAAATGATGTAAAAAGAAAATGAAAAATAAAAAGTCAGAATTGCTATTTTTCACTTGTTCACCTTGTGAAAATTGCAATTAAAGGAATAAAAAAGTTGCATGTACCCCAAAATAGTGTCAATGAAAAGTACAACTCTTCTTGCAAAACACAAGGCCTGACAAAGCTCCATGGATGGGGGAATAAAAAAGTTGTGGGTCTTTGAATTCAATTTTTATTTCTGAAAGTGTTATTACTCTGTAAAAGTAGCAAAAAATGTAAAAAAAAAACAACATAAATTTGGTATTGCTGTAATCATATTGACACGTAGGATTAAGGGAAAAAGGTCAAATATGCTGCATAGTGAATACCATAAAAGCAACTATTTAATAATTACTGCTCCTACATTCCAAAACGGGATATAAAAAGTAAAAAAAAGTCATCTGTAGGCCAAAATTGTACAAATAAAAAAACATAGGCTCTCCCACAAAAAATAAGTTATTATACACCTCTTTTGATGAAAAAGTAAAAATATTCTGGATCTTGTAATGCAGCGACAGAGAAACTATTTTATTTTCTAAGTGTTTGTAATGTGCAAAAGTAGTAACACAAACTATATAAACTTGGTATCACTGTTATCACACTTAGGGCTTATTCAGACGACCGTATATCGGGCAGGTATTCACACCGGCCGATATACGGCATCTCTCTCTGCAGGGGGAGGAGGCTGGAAGAGCCGGGAGCAGTGCTCTGAGCTCCCGCCCCCTCTCTGCCTCCTCTCCACCCCCTCTGCGCCCCTCTGCACTATTTGCAATGAGAGGAGGCGGACGGGGGTGGGGATAAGTTCCAGGAATTGTGTTCGCCCCGTCCCACATCTCCTCATTGCAAATAGTGCAGAGGGGCAGAGAGGGGGTGGAGAGGAGGCAGAGAGGGGGCGGGAGCTCAGAGCACTGCTCCTGGCTCTTCCAGGCTCCTCCCCCTGCAGAGAGGGACGCCGTATATCGGCCGGCGTGAATATGCGGCCGATATATGGTCGTCTGAACAAGCCCTGATCCAGAGAATAAACTTACCATGACTTTTTTGGTGCCAATAAAATAAAAACAAAAAAACTACTGTGGAATTTCAGGGTTTTTTTCTTTACACCCCCCCACCCAAAAAAAATAATTAAAGTTTTATAGCACACTATATGTACCCCAAAGTGGTGCCATTAAAAAATACAACTCGTCCCGCAATAAGCGAGCCCACGTATAGCTATATTGATGAAAAAAGTTATGGGACCTTCAAAAGGACGATGAAAAAAACGATATCCTTCCTCTCGAAGGTCCAAATGCTTTTAAAGCTCATTTTATACCCAATATATAGTAGGGGGAAAAAAAGCATAAATGCGTGTGTCTAATTTAATGTATACTGGTGTCTGAAATAGATAAGGGATGTTATTTTCAGCCTTCGGCTGCATACACTCTTAGGGAAGGTGATGAGGAGTGAATAATGCATATCTTTAATGGCAACAGAATGGAAGTCATATCAGATCTGTATCCTACAATCATCCGCCTCAGATATACCGTAAGAACGTGTTGCAGAAGAGATGACATTACTGCACCGGAAGAGATGCAAAGCAGCATCTAGTTTACAGTCTGCTCATGCATCTCGTAAGTGAGACAACACTGTCCTGTATATGGCTTCAGGATGACTTGAATCACAACAGGGTCTTGGAGGAAGACGGTCTAAGATTATTATTTTTTCAAAATAATTGAAATCTCGTTTTTTTCCTTTGATATGAGAAACAGGCTATTTGCATTGCTGGTAAGAGGATCCTCTCCAAGAATCCCCTGGAGGGCAGTAAAGGTCAGGACTACGTGCCATGAATGCACAATTTTCCAAATTACACATTCCAAAATCAATTACTGAAGACAAAATTTATAGTCACTGCAAGTAGGTCAACCCCTTGTGGTCGCGCTCATATTATGAACTGTGAAGGCTCGGTTCTTGGCGTAGGTGGTGTAAAACTGGAATTTTTTTTCTTAATATGGATGGCCCATCAAAAATGAAAAAAAAAAAAGTCTATCAACCTGACGAAGGTGACAAAAAAACAGGCTCAGGTGATGAAGGGGTGAGCTCACATTGCCCAGCCATGTCCATTCCAGGTAGCCTGTTCCTCCACGGACATCTCATGCTCCATGACATGCTATTTGAATGATGATGTTATTTATAGTATTGTTTTGGCATTAGTGCGCTTTTATATCTATTTTGGCGCATTCAGTCTGTATTTTCTGTCCGTATTTTTTACTGACTGAATACAGAAGGCACAGGGAACCGCTGAATTAAATTTCTGCATTCAGATGTGCGTTTTTTTCTCTTATTCGCATGCCAAAATCAGATGCATGAAAAAAAAAAATAAAACGAAAAAAAAACACAGGGAACATGCATTAGCATTTGTGGTCACCGTTTTCATTGTGCACACCCCTTTTCTCTGGATTGTGACCTCACGCTCTTTAGTTCTTGCGCGCTTGAAAAAAAGAGGACATACAGATGCAACACAGACTCAAAAAAATATACATATGTGCCAAAAATGCTCATATATGCACAGTGAAAACAATTCATTTTTCAAGGGCCAAAATTGCATGAGCCCTAAGTGGTCAGGGTTTCATGATTTCATCCTGGGTAGAAATATTCTGAAATCTTGTTATGTCTGGACTATGTTTTGGGTATTAACCCTTTCCAATTCAATTTGTATCCTAGTTTTCCTAGGGGGCTTACTCTTTTCTGCCATTATACAACGGCGCTATCTGCTGGCTAAAGCCAGTACTGCATGAGGTGACACGTTGGATAGGCTCCGACAGCAGAGAGGTTGGCAATATACAGTAAGAGAACCCCGACGGACGTCTTCCAACATTGAAGCTGTACAGCCTTAAATCATAATGTCTTTAGATGTCAGACAGTGGATTGGAAAGGGTTAAGGGTGCCCTTTTAAAAAAAAAAAAAAAAATTTTTTTTAGGTGTTCACGATTTGGTACATATGTTACAAGTAAAATAAAATGAATGATGAACATTTAGTTTCGCACCATCCAACAATTACCTGAAGGATAATCGTTACTTATTAAAGGACCCCAAGAATGCAGTGTCCCTATACGATAGGTGGAGGCTGCGGAAGACGTGTGGGTGCTAAAGATTTCAAAAAACCCTTATGCAAAAATGATTGTCAGCCAGAAATAGATTCATGTAAGCTTTAAAAAAATGCTCCCCAAATGTTTCCATAGTTCTTAAAAGTAATAAACTATAAAAATTCAGGTCTTTAAGAAAAAAAAACTTTTAAGTCTATAATAAAAACCTGATATAAATATGAAATATAGCAAAATTTAAAATTAATGAATACGGTAAGTAAAAGTGGGCGTTCCCTAGGAAGCACAGGACCAAAACATAGACCCTCTGTGATGTATTTGGTCTGTTCTCAGCCTTTAGCGATTCAGAACTCTATTGTGTACAGAAATATATAACTCATCTTTTCTAAGGTTTGTTGGTCAGAGGCAGAGAAGGTTAATATTACCATAAGGCTGGCTCACATGGCCATAAGCGTAAAACTCAGCAGGGCTCCCGTGGCGTTTTACACCTGTGAACCGGGCCGTGACCCCGCTTACGGCCACGTATGGTGGCAAAATTGTACTGTGCCTGACTGTGTACTCATGCAGACGGTCATGCGTAGTAGAACTTTTTTTTTCATTTCCTGCTAAGTCGCTTAGCGATGACTTGTATACCCGTAGCTCATATGCAATTGCATTGCATATGGGCTGCATGTATATACGTAATGTAATTGCATATAGGCTGCGTGTATATACGTGACAATAGAGAATAATGGGCTCTATTTCGCGTATATATGCAGTAAAATAGAACATTTGCAGATTACGCAATTACGGCACGCTAACATAAGCAATGTCATTGATTGTCTGCGAGCTACAGCGTATCACACGGGCTTACAGAGCCTGCGTAATACGCAATTCCCATATGGTCTTATGAGCCTGACCTAACTAATGGAAAAAAAAGTCTTGGAGCAGATCTCATTTGGGATATCCCTCCGCAACTTTGCGGATCGATGCAGTATAATTCTAGGAGGTGACCTTAATCTGGTCATGGACCCTGAGGGTGATTCTTCATCAGGTAAGTCTCCCATCTCCTGCACAGCATTATGCTCTCTCAAAATAGAATTGGAGGTTACAGTTTGTAGACATGTGGCATATTCTACACCCGGGTGTCAGGGACTTCAGTTTTCACTCCACTGCACATAACAGTTACACTCGTATAGACCATCTCCTATTATCCCATAAATTGCTGAGCCTCAAGTCAATTTTCTCCATAGGCCCATTTATATAGTCGGACCACGTTCCGATTTATGGGGAACTCACTAAAACTGGCAGGAAGCCTAAAATAAATCTCTAGAGACTAAATGAAAATCTCCTCAATGATTCTCTGTGTGTTGGCGACACCAAATGGGCGATATCAGATTTTGAGGAATCTCACAAGGACGTTAATACGGGTTTCCCCTTAAATGCATCCTAAGGAGCATTTTTATTTACCATGGGGCTTCCATTAAGAAAGCCAGATCTCTTGAACTGAGCAACCTCCTTAAAGAGCTCCATATTAAAGAAACTTCAAACAAAAGGCATCCTTTGGATACAACAAAGGCCGAAATTTCCACAATACGGCAACAAATTCTATCGAACTTAGATCAGAGGTCTTTGGGGTTCAGAGATAGGATGCGCAGAAGTGCTCCTAAACATGGGGACAATTACGAGAGGTGGCTAGGACCCTATAACCCAGAGTTCCTATGACTCACATCCCTAAGGGCTAATGCCCATGGACGCATTTATGTAGCGTTCCCCGCGCCGTAAATCTGCGGTGGAATAACGCAGCTATTAGGTTCTATTGAACCTAATGGCTCAGTCCTCACATGCAAGATTCTGCTGCGGGAGAAAAAAAAAATAAAATCGCAGCATGTTCTATTTTACCGCGTTTTTCCACGGCGGGAGGTCTCCATTAATATAGTATTAATGGAGACCACGTAAAGACGCAGTAAAAAGCGCGTTTTTCCACGATAGCCAGTGGGGACTTTTTTATTTATCCCCGCGATGTAAAACCGTGGGCGTATCCCGCTCCATCCGTGGGCATGAGCCCTTAGATTCAGTCGCATAGGGGAGGTGGAGTTGTTAATTCTACTTCGGAGATTCTGAAAGAGTTCCACTCTTATTACAATAATCTTTATAACATTACACAGAACTCCTCGACAAGTGGAGATTCTTAGGAAGTTAGGAGAAGTGAATATGTTAATAGTTATGCCCTCAACCCGATAGACATAGGTGTCCCAGAGTTTAGAAGCAAATAAGGGAGATGGAACAATACCTCCACAGTGCCACCTATTGGAAGGCAGCATTCCTTCAAGCCAAAGTTAGACTCTATATACAAGCCTTGTAACAATGACTGGGAATTAAATGCAAAGCCAGACTCCATGTACAGACAGCTGTTTCAGGGTATTTGTCCTTCATCAGTGCACAGTAGGAGTCTGGCTTTGCTAGTGAGAAGCCTGGGACGGGAGAGAGGGCAGAGACACAATAATAAAATCCATGTCCTTGGTGTCGAGAGCCCGAGGTGCCGGAACCCCACTCTGTCTCATGACAGTTGACGCAAAAAAAGCCTTTGACAGAGTAAGGTGCACGTTTTTGAAGGCGACTCTGTTGAGGGTTGGGCTGGAGTCCCGCATGAGAGCTTGGATAGTGACCTTGTACAACAATCCGGTGGTGGGTCTTACAGACTAAGTTTTTGCTGATGACCTCCTCCTTTACCCATCTTTCCCCAGCATGGGTATACCTGAATAGCTACAGGAATTCAACAGATTTAGTGATGTAAGCAATTTTAAAATCAATCTAGAAAAAACTGAAATCCTGAATGTCACCTTGCCACAAGCCGAGGCGTTGCTCCTACAGAAACAGTTTCCATTTAGATGGAAATATACCGCCATTAAATACCTAGGTATTCAATTTCCAGCTGATCCCTCCCTCACTTATTCGTTAAACTTCAAAACCCTTTTTATCTAGTCTTGAGAGAGATTTAAACAATCCACTTTTCTTGTCTTGGTGCAGAAGAATAAATTCTGTTAAATTGTACCTGCCAAAGTTTTTGTATATATGTCAGGCACTCCCTATACGTCTACCCAGGCTCTTCTTGATGCGCATTCACGCTCTAATAACTAGGTATGTTTGGGGAAGGCCATAGGCCCAGATTGAAATATAATATCCTCACAAGGGCAAAAGAATCTGTGGGTCTCAGTCTTCCGGATTTCTCTTTATACTACAGGGCCAATATAGCAAACTGCATTTTGAATCTTCTTAAACACTGTGAGTCCGTAATCGAATAGGATACGGACCCCAGGTTGTCGCAGGGGGTGTTTTTGATTCCAGGTAGTTTGCTCAGGGAAGTTCCTAATTTATCTCCTCTGTTTTCTTAACTAGTGGTCACATTGTTGGGTTTTGCCACGAAGAGCTCATTAGTCTCCATCCCTTGTCCTTTTACTCTATTGTTGGCCAATCCACAATTTAAAGCCTTTGTAAACAGCATGTCACTATTATTTACCCCAACAAATCCTTCTTCACGGGTGAAAGACGTGATCGTCACGTTGGGGTTGAGACCCCTGGCAGCGCTCTTTGTCGAGACTCATGCCCCTCCTGGAGCGTGGATGAAATATTTTCAGCTGAGGGGTTCCTTGGTCTTCCTGACACCTGGGGTAGTTCTAATTACTAAAACATGCACTCCTTTTGAGAAAATCTGCACCGCCATAGACTCTCCCAGTCACCTAATCTCAATTTTGTTCAAGATGCTGCTGTGCAGGGACATGGGAGAAAGTCCTCCGGGGTTTGTGCAGGCCTGGAAGAAGGAGATGGGAAGGCTTTCCAACGCGTACTGGCAGAAAGGCTTTATACTAACACATAAGGGAACTTTCCTCTCCAGATACCAGGAACTCTATTACAAAATTCTGTCACACTGGTACAGAACTCAGGCCTCTCCTTGTGCTAGAGATGCTCTAGAGGCCTATGCAATATGTTTCATATTTGGTAGGAATGCCCTCCAGTATTGGCTCTTTGGTCAGACGTTGAGGGTCTTTACAATGACATATGTGGCCTATCCATGGTTCTCTTATTCGAGGTGGCTCTGTTATCTATGTATCCGGGATCCATTTCCAGTGTTAAGAAGGAGCTCTTAAGGGTTTTTGTCCAGGCTGTCAGACTAATAATTCCCAGATTCTGGAAATCTAGTCTAGCCCCAACTAGAATCCATTGGGTAGAAGCAATCAATACCCTTGTGCGTTACGAGGAGATGAGAGCGGATGAGGAGATGGATATTGCGGGATTCTACACTTTATGGCAGCCTTGGTTAGATTTCAGGTCATCCCTAAACTTGGTTAGTGGGTGTCTTCGGAGTTGGCCACGTCTTAGAATCCCCACCTTCTCCTTCTCACTATGGGGGTCTGGTGACCACATGACCACTTTCCCAACTTTTCTTATTTCTTCTAACCTCGTCCCTATCAGGAACGGCTTTCACTATAGTCATCCTCCTGAGCCATCTCTTCCTTTTGCCCCACCCTCCTCCTTTCCCTCATCCCAAGTTTTGCGGTTTCTTTTATAGGATTAGATGTAACCCTGTTTAATTATTTCATTTTCAGAAAATAACTGTTAGAGGAATCGTTCTGGAATGCTCACTAAGCTTGTTCAGCTGTACTTATATTCTGATACTGTTATTTTTGGTTCATAACTAGAGATGAGCGAACGTACTCGTTTAGGGCGATTTCGCACTGGAGTACCGCTTTTTTCGAGTAACTGACTACTCGGGTGAAAAGATTCAGGGAGCGCCGGGGGTGAGCGGGGGGTTGCAGAGGGGAGTGGGGGGGGGGGGGGAAGAGAGCTCCTCCCTGTTCCCCACTGCTATCCGCCACTGCTGCACCACACCGCCCCCCGCCCCCCTGGCGCCCCCCGAATCTTTTCGCCCGAGTAGTCAGTTACTCGAAAAAAGCGGTGCTCGAGTCCGAAATCGCCCTAAACGAGTACGTTCGCTCATCTCTAATCTTAACCTTTCTTCTTGCATAACAATATACAGTACCCATGTCATCATTGCTTTGCTTCAATAAAAGTTTTCTGAACAAAAAAAAAAGTCTCATAATTGCTGAATTATATTTTCGCTTTGGTAGCTTTCATTTACTCATGCAAGAACGCAATATAATTTCTCATAAACTGAATATAGATTTAGTTTTGCCCTATAGCATTAACATATTTGTTTTGTTTTAAGCCTGGGCAAATTAAATTAACAGCATTTTAATGTGGCTTCTAATTTGCATTAACATTGTGTGATTTCATTGAAATGCTAAGTTGCTCATAAGGTAAGAGAAGCATTTCACCTTGCCCGCTGAGCAGTGAAATAATTAATGTTGCTCAGACACAAGACAGGCTTTTTGGCATTTAACACATCAATGCTGATTAACCCTGGGTCTTAGTGCCATGGCCCCATACTTCATGCCGCTGTGCTACCTTGGTATAAGATACCTTATGTAACGCATTGCTAGAATTATACTGTGCATCCACGTGCGAAACGTTACGGTGGAATTTCACATTCACTACACTAAAGCTATTTTTGTAATCTGCATTCTATGTACTAAGACAGATTACTGCCTGCCAACTTGTTCATCATACATCAAAGAGCCGAGACAGAGTGGTGGGCGTGCAAGACAAAAAAACTATAAACAGAAACGAGGTTTCTGGGGGGCTATGTGATAAATATATGATAGTAAAGGAATGAAAGCAGGGGTCTAAACTAGAAAAAGGTGGGCTTCATAGCAAAATCTTCATTGTGGACCCCCTTGAGCATGAACATTTAGGCCACCTGCACACAACCGGGCTTGCATTGCGGAATCCGCAGTGGGCATCCGCCTCCGGGTTCCGCAGCAAATGCCGTCCCATAGCATGCTATGCAAAAGTGATTCTTCCTTCACATTCGCGAAAACTAATTGCGGTTTCCGTTCGCAGAGGGAAAATCTCAGCATGCTCCATTTTCGCGCGGATTCCGCAAAGTCAATGGAAGCCATTCGATCGGCAGCCCTTTCATATTTGACACTGCTGAAAGGCATGCGTGAATCCAACCCACCAGTGTGCAGGCGTCATTTGGATATGTTCGCATGGTGGATTTTTGCTGTGGCTTGGGTGTGGAATCCATGCAGATTCTGCATTTAATCTATATAATTGAAGTGTCCCTTTCATTTGAATGGGAATCCACTCAGTAGTCTATATTGCAAGATTTTTTTCCACAGATCAGAAATCCGTGTGCAGAAAAAGGAGGAAATTCCATATCACATCTTGACACGGATTCTACCCAGAATCTACCAGCGTTTTTGGTGGCGTAATGCGCCACACAGCTCTGCTACATGCTCGTCACACACAAATAGCTCTGCTACATGCACGTCACACACAACTCTGCTACATGCACGTCACACACAGAACTCTGCAACATGCACGTCACACACACACACAACTCTGCTACATGCACCTCACACACACAACTCTGCTACATACATTCTTCATCCCATAGATCAGAACAGGGATCACAAGCGACATAGCACTCGGGATGAAGGACCTGTGATGATGTCACCATCATGCTCCACGCCCTGATCACATGACAGTTATGTCATCACAGGTCCTACATCCCGAGTGAGTTACATGCTCTGACACAATCACATAACGGTGATGTCATCACAGGTCTTTTATCCCTGTGCTGATTACGGGCGGATTACATCCCCTACAAACCCCCTGCGGCCTTAGTTGTTATGGAATATACCTAGCAGGACAGCAATTCCTTTGGATTTTCTCAACTGCAAAAAAATGAATGTGATTGGTACCTTGAAAAGGCTAAATCCAATTACAGGCACAGAACATTTGCCACATGTAAATGCACCCTAAGGGCCAATGCAAATTGTAAGATTCGGAGGTGCTCATATCAGACAGCACGTGGACACCCACCCGAGTGTTGTCCGATCCCTGCTGGCAGTGGGCATTACATGTCCGATTTTGGTCTATGATAAGGACTAGAGATGAGCAAACGTGCTTGTTTAGAGCAATTACTCGAACGAGTATCGCTTTTTTCGAGTAACTGCCTAAACGGGCGAAAAGGTGAAAGCGGGGGAGAGAGAGAGAGCTCCCCCCTGTTTAGTAATGTGCAGTACCGTAATGTGCAGCAGAAGGCTCTTCACATATAAGACAAGTGTATTGATGTCATTAGGCCTATTAGTTTGCCTTAAAGGGCAAAAGTTTTAGAAAAGTTTTTTTTATTGGTTTTAGTTTTTTTCCCAAAGACATCAAAGCAAAAATTCCCTTGCAAAAAAAAAAATAAAAAATCTAATCAAAATAGTATGTAATAAGAAAAACAAAAGCACATGCAAAAACAAACCAGCAATGTGTAGAAGTGAATTTCATATGTGCATTCCCATTCACTGAGGCTGTACAGAAGGCAGCAACGCAACCAGCAGAGAACCCTGTGTGCTTGCAGGGCACAAGTGCAATTCTCTGTTCCTTTAACGTTATCCCCAGTACCTACATTAGGTTAACGCCTGTTAGTCTACACTTCTATTACACTTTACCAATTCATAACCGGCCGCCTGCACTCAACAAAAAGCCCAATCGCCAGGGCTCCAATTGTCATAACCTGTGCCGTTCAGAGGATGAAAAGACTTTTAACAGAGTCCAAAAACATAAGTAGGAAAAGATTGCCCCATGCAGAATGCGATACGCCGGGCTTTTGAAGCCGTACTTGGTTACAGGATTCATGCTGAATGAATACTCTTTTGACGCTATAGTTACACTACGGATTTAAAATTAGCATATTTCCAAAAGTAAAACATGTAACCTCTAACATGACACAATATTACAACAAGAGCATTAAACATGAATTGGAAGGGTGTGTGAACTAGGAATAAATAAGTCATGAAAGGATCTTGAACACTAATAAGCAATTCATGAAGGGACCTGCAACATTCACAGCCAATCCATTGAAAAGTCAGGATCCTTCATCTCAATAGGAATTATTTATGGAGAGGATACAATTCAATTGCCTCCGCATTAATGTCATTAGGCTTCCTATAGACAAGCCCATGCTGGTTTGGATGCTCTTCAGGCAGACAATTAGAATATATAGTGAGATTATCGCACAATGATGGTATCACCCACTTATCACTTCTATACATTTGTTTGGCGTAATGGATAGAGTGGTGACTATTGCTTCAATGAATGCTCAACACATCTGCAGCACAACCTTTCTGCTGGTCCTTAGTTGTGTTGGCACATCTATCCAAAGCTCATATACTGTGTATTTTTATGATCAGAATTTGTGTGAACAGTATATACAGTATTTTGCATTATACAACTTCTGCTTCCTTTATTTTATCATTGAGATGTAAGATATTATGAATATTAGATCACTGGAACCAAGTCTTCTAGACACGGATCACGTTGCTTGTACTGCAGTACTAGACTAGCAGATTCCCTAGGACCTCAATAACAGGGTCCTACTGAATTCTGATTTATCAATTCTCATTGTAGTTTTTACCCTTTCCAATCCAATTTTGGATTCAGGGTTTCCTAAAAGGCTTTATCTTTTTGCTGTTATACAACGGTGCCATCTGCTGGCTAAAGCCAGTGTGTGTGCGCCAGAGAGGCTACGACAGTGGAGTGGCTGGCAATAGACGGTAAGAATACCCTATCAGATGTCTTCTGACATTGGAGCTGTACAAGCTTCAATCAGAATGCAAGAAAACATCAGACAGAGGATTGGAAAGGGTTAACCCCTTAATGACCGCCAAAACCCCTTTTTTATTATTATTTTTTTTTTTACAGAGCCTTACTCTGCAGCTCCATACAATAAGCCCTGCATGGGCGTCCCGTGCCAGATTAAACAGGTGCTCAGCTGTGATAGCCGATCTCTTGCTCTAACAGACTGGATTAGAGGAAGCAATTAAATGCCATTTAACCTCTGGCTGGAATCGGCACATGTGACGGGGCGGAGCTTCGTGATGACGCGTACAAGGGGGCGGAGCCAAAATGCCGGTGATGCGGAGCCGAGCCGAATGGAGAAGATAGATCTGCGCAAGCGCGTCTAAAAAAGCAAGAAGACACCGAAGTTAGATGGAGCCATGGCAACGGGGACGCCAGCAACGGAGCAGGTAAGTGAATAACTTCTGTATGGCTCATATTTAATGCACGATGTATATTACAAAGTGCATTAATATGGCCATACAGAAGTGCTTAACCCCACTTGCTTTCGCGAGACAACCCCTTTAAGGCCCTTTTACACTCAACGATTATCACTTAAATAACTGCAGGACTGAAGGAACTGCTGTCCATTTTGAATACAATTACTCACACCTAATAATCTGTATTTTCTCTCATTATGAAAGCAAACAAAACCATTGTTAAGTCGCTGAAAAAACTGATCGAACTGCATTCTAAGAGGCTTAATGATGGATTTTATGCCAGCTAAAAACCAACACTGAACAACAATTGAAAGAAACAGTGCACGATGCCCACGTTTACATGTAACGATTATGGCTCACATTCGGTTATTTGAACGACTTTTGAGCGATAATCAGGGTCTGTAGATGTGGAGGTCAATATCAACTGTGGCACCCAAGTGGTTTACAGAATGTTGCTTTCCCTTCACCACCCACTCAACATAATTGCGGTATGCTTATGGATTGTGATGGCAGCTGGAGGTCTAATGGAGCCCCTCCCAAGTCTGCTATGAATGTCAGCCAATTAGGCCTTTCCAAAGTCAAAACTACTTACAGTCTCCTACTGTCAAAATATAAATTGTCCGGCAAAAAATAAGCCTTTATATGGCCATGTCGCTGCAAAATATTGCTTGGTTATTTAAAGGGTTTTTTAAGACAAAATACCATAAAGTAATAATAGACCCTAAAGTCACCTGATAAATTCCCTACCGTTCCAGTGCTACCATTCTGGTGGTTCCCGCTGATCTCTGTTTGCTGTTCTGCGGTGATCACATGCCTATATACCCATGTGACTACTGCAGCCAATCAATGGCCTTTGCTGCCTCCTGGTTATACAGGAACATCAGCACTGTAAACAAAGATGGGTGCTAACCACTCACGGATGAGGTTTCTTCCCACTGGTCACATTTTTTCCAATCTTGGAAAACCCCACTAAGGCTCAAGATAGGCAGGCCATTAAGAGGTTATTAATCAAAAATTAGCTAAATGTCAGAGCTCCGCTTACGCATATTATTTTTTTTTTTTTCCGAAGATCTTTTTATTGAGTTTTGTGTATTAAATGAGTATTTTTGATTATATGCCTTTAATTCATATTCAGAAACTTAGTGGAATCTGTCAACTAGCACAGGGAAGCACATAGAACAGTCCTAAAACACCTGTTTGGGACCTGCAGGCTAAACTGAATTAAACGTTTGCCTCACAACAGTTGACAATATGGCTATAAAATGTATAATTGGATAATTTAGTAGAAACATCATGAAGTGTCATCCATCGTTTACAAGTTCACTGCAGAAAAGGCAGGGGGGAGTTCTCCATGGAAGTCTACTCTGAACCTCTGGGGCTGATGAACATCGACTCCCCCAGCCCAAATTGATTTGCCACATACCACTAGCTTGGATCCCAAGTATAATATTGCTTTGCTTTACCGTATCTTGCTGATACAAACAGGATATAGAAATAGTGTATCTTTTGATCTTACTTTTTGCATGGTGATGGATCTTTTGATATATTGCATGTATATCTAGTTTTACCACTTTAGGTAAACTTTGATTAATATTTGGCCTGTGTGTATGTGAAACCAGGGGCGTAATTATAGAGGATGCTGTTGCCCGGGCCCATAAGGCCTATTTTCTCCATATAGGGAGCCCAGTACTATGAATAAAGCATTACAGTTGGGGGCCCTGTTACAGATTTTTCATTGGGCCCAGAAGCTTCAAGTTACACCTCTGTGTAAACCTATTTATTCTTGCCGTGGAACTCGGCATAAAACAAGTTTGTAATGTAGACAGAACCATGCAGGGTCAATAAACATGTCAAGGGAGGACGACACACAGTTCTATGTAAAGTATATACAGAACAGTTATTAAACTCATATTTCAGAGGAAGATATAAAACTAGTTGTTGAAAGATCACATATGTGAATGAAAGCTTGAACAACTAGACATGTCTTAATATAGTTGCCAAGGGTTAAAATGGGACCCAACTGTCTTACTACCGTAGCACTAAACAGTCGCGCCCATATTACCTCCAGTAAAAAAGACATTAATTACAATTTTAAAAAAGCACCGATACCTTTAACTGATCATCTACAACTCGGGTGACTTCTCCTGCCATTGATTCCAATGTCTCTTGAATTGGGGTTGGTAAATTATTAGCTCCGGCCCATGCTGCTCCTCCAAGGTGATATAAATTTGGTAAAAGCTGTAATATAGAATAAAGATACATACAGTATACAGGCATCACTGCTATATCCTCAAGGTCAAAATACAGTGTTAACCTTTCAAAATCAGAAATACGTACTGTTTTTGAATTCTTAGCATCACGCATGAGTCTCTCTGCAGACTTGACATCTTCCAGGACAAAATCAATGCCACAGTTTCGTAGCGAGTTCAGGTGATCTTGAACTTTAACACAAATACGGTCAATCATCTGTAAAGCAGAAAGTCACAGTTAGAGGAATACAAACTTTGTTGATGTTTAGGTAGAAATAAAATAAAAGTGTAAATGTAACATTAATCACATTGGAACACTCTTTCATTAAATGTAGAATAAGACTAAAAGCCTAAGTATTGCTATTACAACAGGCCGACCTGAGAACTCAACAGGAGTTCACAGCTGTATGAAAAAGGTGAATGCTGAATATATCACATATTTGGTTTACACAGTAAATTTAATGAAAAATTATTTGTAATTTATAGCAATATATGGCAAAAAAACAACATATCACACAATTCCAAAAAAACCCATAAAAAAAACAGGAAAGGAAATAAGACTGTTCACACTGCAGTTAAGGTTCACTTTGTTTGCTTTTGACAGTGAGAATATTGCAATATGCCACGGAAATAAGACAGATCTAATAGAGGTCTCCGTTCATACTGCCATCATGACCCTGAGCCAAATTCTTACCATTATAAATTACAGAAAGCCCCAACACAAATGTGAACACAGCCTAAAGCTATTGAGCAGCAACCTTAAAGGGTTTTTTCAGGCAAATACTATTGATGACCTATCCCCCGGATAGGTCATTAATAGTGGGTCTCACAAAAATATAGTGGCAGCAGCACTCAGCCAAATCAAACTTAAGGTGCGAGGTTTGGATCTGGTGTGCAGGCTCAACTGGTCCAAGAACCATAAAGTATAGTCCAAAAATAGCATGGAAGAGCAGCACCACCAATGGTCCAAAAATGTTGGTTTTATTCAATCCATAAAAGTGGGACAGCAACGTTTCAACTCCGCATGGGGTCTTTTTCAACATTTTTTGGACTATTGGTGGTGCTGCTCTTCTATGCTATTTTTGGATTAATAGTGTGTCTGGCGCTCGGAATACCCGCTGTGATGCGGAAGCAGTTAGAGTTCAGTTAAAATCAAAGAGAACTACACCTGCAATTACAAGCATTGGCAACTATACAAGGGATGGATCTATTTGCTTCCGCTCCGTACCCCTATGTTTTGTTGCGTTGACAGTGGACGCCTGATCAGCTGATTGGCCAGGGCCCCGAGCAGCGGGCCACAGCCAATCAACTATTGATGACCTATTAGGACGATAGAATATCAATATTATTTGCCTGGCAACCACCTTTAATTCATACATTGAGTAGCATGCATTTGTCAATTAATAGTTAAACTCGATCAGTGGGCTAACAAAAAGGTTTCATTGTGTACCATGGCGTAATGCCAATGGACGGTTCAGCTTTTTACTCAAGACAAAACAAAAATGTAATATGTTAACACACACACATACATGCCATAGGTAGATAAATAGACAGACAAGACAATATATGTTATGTAGTCTTTTCAATGGCACATCCATTCCAGCATTTAATGCCGCTCGCTTACATGCTGTGTGGTGCTGGTCACAATGCTCTGCTGCAGCCTGTAGGCCTGCTCCTGGAGGTACTTTCTAGTTTCATGGTTCCTCAGCAAATAGTTCTCAATCTTTAAAGAAATTTTTAAAAATTAGGCGTTTCAAAACAATCTGTTATTACCAAAGTGAACATGAAATATATTCCTGCGACCACGCAGGTCATCGAAATGACCTTTCACGACAAAGAGCCTGCTTGGCTTTGAAAAATTAAAAGGGTTGCTACACTAGAGGAAGACAAACCTCATCTAATGGCTTTCAATTGATTTCTTCATTAATAGAATTAATGAAATACACGGGCCAAAAACGCTGGAGCCCATTTACTAATATGGTCTAAAAAGTGAAGGCAGTCCAAACTACGAAAGCTAGTCTTAAAATGCGCTAGATCAGCACAGCGATGTTAACAAACTTTAAGACTGTCTATCCTAAGTTTATACAACCCATTAGTTGGCTTAGTTTATGCCAAAAATTTTGGAACAATTTTCTGCAATTTGGGCTCTTTTTGGGGGGCAATTTAGACCACGCCCCTTTTACAATAAGCTACCGTGTTTCCCCGAAAATAAGACAGTGTCTTATATTAATTTTTGTTCAAAAAGGTTTAACTTTTTTACATATATAGCTGCATATATAGCTGCCTGGACACTATTTAAATTGACTTTTTTAAGTAACTGTTAGCAGGGCTTAATTTTGGAGTAGGGCTTATATTTCAAGCATCCTCAAAAAGCCTGAAAAATCATTTTGCATCCTCAAAAATTCTGGAAAATCATGCTATGTCTTATTTTCAGGGAAACAGGGTATACCCCATTTTTAGACAAATCAAAAAAAGTGTCCACAAATACATAGTAAACGTGGTGCAAAGCAAGTAATACAGCTTCCTGGCGCAAATCATGCCAGAAAACCATCATATTTTGATTGCTAAATCTGCTCCAAAGTTAAATCATTTGAATGTTCTACCAACTATGTACATTGATATATTATTTATCGCTCTCCTTCCGTCCTAACACATAAATAAAACTTCAAGGAGGACTGTATGATTGGCGAGGCATTGCCTGAGGGACGGTCAGCAGTTGAGGAGAGGCTCCTAAGGCTCCTAACATGAAGCGCTGAATATATTGACTACCAGGGGCGTAACTATAGGGGATGCAGGGGATGCGGTTGCACCCGGGCCCAGGAGCCTTAGGGGTCCCATAAGGCCTCTCTTCTCCATATAGGTAACCCAGTACTATGAATAAAGCATTATAGTTGGGGGCCCTGTTACAGGTTTTGCATTGGGGCCTGGGAGCTTCAAGTTACGCCTCTGTTGACCACTTTTGTTTGTCAGCTGATCAATGAAGCATAAAGTAATCCCCTGCACTGATACAATAGTGCCTGGCTGCTCAGTGCAGTGGATTACCGTTTACTCCCTAGCTGTCAATGGAGCGGATTACTTACGGCTTCATTAATCACTTTTAACCGCCAGCTGATCAATGAACTGAACGCCTCACATTAAGTGATGTCATAGCATTAGCAGTGACTACCTTATTAGTCACAGGCTAGAGGCCCAGTCTTCCAAATCCTGCTGGAAATGTTAAATTATGCTACTAATATAAGAATTTACAAACCATGGTAGCAATAAAACTATTACTCCTGACTGACCAGAGCAAGACACTAGAGCTGTCCTGGTTATTATAGGGGGCAGGAGGGGTTAAGTATGGGTTTCACAGTATATTTTTGTGTATTTCCTGTATTATCTACAGAGTGCACATGGCGATTATTTCTTGGAGATACCTACTGAATTCTGGCATTCTGAAGTCATGCGGAGTTTTGTCAGTCTGACGCTGAACTTACCTTTTGTAAGGCTTCCTCAGTTTTTTCAGGGTTAGTCTTCAGTGCTTGAGAAGCGTCATTTATAGGTATGGGCATGAACCTCAACGTATAATTCCTGCAACGCAAAGTTCAAAAACTTACAATAGATATTTTAGCCTTAAACTTTTTAATGTCTTTTTGTAGAGAATAACCAGAATTATTTGAAATTTAGTCTACAACTTTCTTAAACGGATGGTAACATTTCACACAACGTATGCTCATCTAACAGTCTAGGTGTTCATCATCTGTCTTGTAATATATATGCTTGCATTTATTTTTTTCCTTTTTACCACTTAAAATTAAGTTTGAAGCGCCTGCCACTAGGGATCTCCCTTCCGGCAGCTATGCAATCCACTGCCTGCAGTTAATCATTTGGCTTCACCAGAAGGCTGTAGTCACATGGACAAGTGCAATTTCGGTGAATGAAAAACGGACCAATTGCACTGCCCGTGCACATGCTTTTCAGGTCACTTTTTTGCATTGATGCATGAGCACAATTTAGTTATGTCATATGTTTTTCATGCGCGTCAAGAAAAACAAGAGGTGGCCCATTTTATGTAATTTTAAACACTTATTTAACCCCTTTAGTGGCACACCTGGAAAATCTCCAGGGCTTGCTGCACTGACCATGCAGTTAAACTCCAGAAGATTTCCGTGGACAGTTCTAGTGCTGAAATGTGAACACTGAGCTGTCACCTGAAATCTTCCGGACATTTCCCTGCCATAAAATGGTAATAATAAACCTCCCACTGAAGGGGTTAAGTCAATGGGTATGTGAAAAAAAAGAGCACACACGCAGGCCATGCAAGTGCATTCAGGTTTTTTTTAACATACCTATTGATTGAAATGGGTGAATTTAGCCCGAAAATAGAACCAGAATAGGATATACTGTGGTTTCTTTTCTAGATGGACCATTGGTCCATGAAAAAAAATTCCCATGTGTGATTACACTCATTGACTTTAATGGCTCCAAGTTCTGTCTGTTTCAAACTATAACAGATCTCAGACATTAAAATTGTTTGGGTGGATAAGGTATTTACAGGGCTATGCGGACACCACTAGCTACTACGTGTAACAGAGGGGTGGGCATTCAGAGGCTGCCTTGCAACTGGTTGGAGTCGGGCTATGCAAGGTAGCATGGGAGGTGTGGTAGAAGAAGCACCAACCAGTAAAGTATTGGCAGAATGTCTGCTTAGGAAATGCCCCTCATCTGTAAGTGGATTGCAAACAGCAGGGCAGAAAAAATACAGGAAACTCTACATAGACAACGGAAGTCGTATGGTTCAAAGTGGATGCAAACAGCAGCAGCCAATGAAGAGCTGAACGACTTCTGAACATTTTTCAAAAACTCAGGTACAGTATAAGACATCGCACTGATTGTTCTACATCTATGGCATTATGTACAGCAGATAAGGACACCCATGTGCACAAATACAAATGATTTGCTTCCTTCTACAATCTCCACAACATTTCAGTGGTGTTTTAAGCCTATAAATATTTTTTCTTTTAAGGAGAGCCGTGAGCTTTTCTATAGAGTTAAAGGGATCGACAAGGAAAAGTGTACAGAGCGTTAAAGCTGCATCTTCCAATGTATGCCTGGGACTAGTATAATGCCATTATAGATGTCATGTGGTGCTATACAAAGTGACATCATATTGTATAGTTTGTAATGGGTCAGGAATGCTATCTTTTCTCCTTAGGGAGAGCCCCAACAAGGTGAGTGAGGAGACCTAGAAGGCCATTCATGCTCCTCTTGGAAATATGCAAATATGGGAGCTGGGACAATACCTCTGCAGCACCACCTATTGGTGGCCTTTCAATACATGGTGCTGCAGAGGTATTGCTTCATCTCCCTTATTTGCATATTACCCAGAGGAACATGAATGGCCTCATAAGTATCCTCACTCACCTTCTAGGTACCCTCCCCTAAGAGAAAAGATCGCGTTCCTGACCCACATCATAGACCTCTTTGCTAGCCACGACAGAAACCTACTGCACACTGATGAGGGCCAACACCCCCCCCCCCCCCCCCCCGCCCGAAACAGCTGTCTTTGTATGGGTTCTGGCTTGGCTTTTAATTCCCAGTCATTTTTACAAGGCCTATGCAGGAATGCTGTCTTCCAACAGGTGGTGCTGCAGAGGTATTGTTCCATCACCCCTTATTTACAGTTTGTACTAATGAAATGCAAATTAAAACAGTACAGTCATTGAGTCTCAGTATTGTTTTAATTTTGGTCTCAATGTATTATATGGCCCGTCTGAGGGTGAGGTCTTGGATACAGCTCCATCCTCTGTAGCCTCTATTTATACTTAAATGCTGGTAACAGGCTCATGTTGGCATTTCCCTTGTAATCTCTGGACTGGGTGACTTTATAAGCCATCTTGGTCTACGTTCTAATAGATATATACATGTAGCATGCAACAAAATATATTGTGCAGAATCTGCATATTTGATATACCTCGTATCAAATCAGCATACTGAGTATTTACAGTCATGCAATAAACACAAAATAAACCCAATTTCTCTTTTAAATGCAGAACATTCATTCATTACAGCAGTTAATTTACTGCGAAGCCTGTCCTGCATGTTAAGCCTGCCAGCGTTCAATTTGCAGAGATATTTGTGATAGGATGCCGGCATTATATATTCAGTGGCACTAACCCTCTCCATAAATCACATCTGAGGAAGACAATCCCGCTAGCCTCTGAGCGGCTAATATCTCAAGCAATTAAAAAAGATCAAAATAGTAGATGGGCCATCATGCAAGACATCTGAGAGATACTGTGACTCACAGCACACTTTCATTAAGCTGAGGCTGTGGAAGCTCCACATTTACATTTAAAGGGAACCAGTCACTAGCTGCATGCTGCCTGAAGGCCCACATTACAGGGAGGTAAGGAGTAAAGGTAGGGATCTGATCATTTAGCCCATGTGAGTGGGAAGAAGCTGGTGGTGAATCACCCCGTGACTACTAGCCCGTTCCTCGCTGCTTTTTGAAGTATGATTTCTCTGAAACGCTGCAATGTTCAGAATAGGACATATCTCTCTGTAATGTGGGTGCCATCCAGACCTCTGGCTGCCCAAGCTCATTATAGGTTTCTTTAAATCATTGTTATCACATTTATGATGTAATTTTATAAAGATGATATATAACATGAAAAGATGATATATAACATGAATCAAACATATCTACTCTGTAAAATAAAAAAAAAGATCAAGCCCCTAGAAAAAGTTGTCCTTTTTGCTGAAAAATTCGGCATCTAAGGCAGATATGTAAATGATTAGAGCTGTGCTGTGATTAGATGAACGGTCTTGTCACCTGAGGCCCTAAAATGATTCCATCCTTGGCCTATGAAAGGCTCTCGGAAGCTCCCTGTGTGTAGTGACCTCTTTTTCCGCTTGTGTAGAGCTTGTTGACCACTCGACGCCGCTACGATTCAATCAAAGAGATTTCGCCCAGTCAACAGAGTTTGAGAGGGGCGTATTATTGGAATGCAAGAAGCTGGCTGGTTATAACGATGAATTGCCGCCACCTGGGCCATTCTGACTAGACAGTTAGAAGGTTTGGGACCATTGGATGAGGGCACAGAACGCGACCGGCTCAGGACGCCCTCAACAGTCTACAAGCAAAAAGGATCGCCTGATCTACCAACAAGCATGAGTAGTTCCAACTGTTTCATTGTCCACCATCCAGAGACAGGTGGCACCATTGTTACACCCCTGTGTCTGTCGGAACCTTTTCCAGGTGCTTGGCTGAAAGACATTGGGTCTCACAGCACCCATTACATGTACTGCCTTTGACATTCACTCACGGTTGCCTCCATTTGCAGTGGTGTTGTAAACATTGAAACTGGAATGCTATGGTTGTCAAATTTATCTCCAAAAGAGCATATATAGGACCATCTCGGACACTAACCTTGACTGCCTACAAGTTTGCAGGATCTAGAGGCTCACTTACAGAAAATGTGGACTGATGTGCAGCAGGATACCATGCCTCCATGCCCGCCCGTATTCCATCTTGTATACAAGCTTGAGGCGGTACAACAAAGTACTTAATTCTCCATGCCCGCCAATATCCCATCTTACATTCAAGCTGGAGGTGGCACAATAGGGTACTAAAGCCTCCATGCCCACCCGTATCACATCTTGTATCCAAGCTAGAGGCGGTACAACTGGGTACTAAAGCCTCCATGCCCACCCGTATCACATCTTGTATCCAAGCTGGAGGCGGTACAACAGGGTACTAGAGCCTCCATGCCCTCATGCATCACATCTTGTATCCAAGTTACAGGCACTACAACAGGGTACTAGAGCCTCCATGCCCGCCTGAATCACATCTTGTATAGTAGCTAAAGGCGGTACAACAGGGTACTAAAGGCTCCATTCCTGTCAGTATCACATCTTGTATATAAGCTAGAGGCACTACAACAGGGTACTAGAGCCACCATGCCTGTCCGTATCACATCTTACATCCCAGCTAGAGGTGGTACAACAGGGTACTAAAGGCTCCATGTCTGTCTGTATTACATCTTGTATCCAAGCTAGAGGCGGTACAACAGGGTACTAGAGCCACCATGCCTGTCCGTATCACATCTTACATCCCAGCTAGAGGTGGTACAACAGGGTACTAAAGGCTCCATGTCTGTCTGTATTACATCTTGTATCCAAGCTAGAGGAGGTACAACAGGGTCCTAGAGCCTCCATGCCCACCCCTATCACATCTTGTATCCAAGCTAGAGGCGGTACAACAGGGTCCTAGAGCCTCCATGCCTGCTTGCATCACATCTTGTATCCAAGCTAGAGGCGGTACGACAGGGTCCTAGAGCCTCCATGCCCTCCAGTAACACATCTTGTATCCAGGCTAGAGGTGGTACAACAGGGTACTAGAGCCTCGATGCCCACCTGCATCACATGTTGTATCCAAGCTAGAGGCACTACAACAGGGTACTAAAGGCTCTATGCCTGCCTGTATAACATTTTGTATCCAAGCAAGAGGTGGTACAACAGGGTACTAGAGCCTCCATTCCCACCCCTATCACATCTTGTATCCAAGCTAGAGGCGGTACAACAGGGTACTAGAGCCTCCATGCCCACCCGTATCACATCTTGTATCCAAGCCAGAGGCGGTATGATAGGGTACTAGAGCCTCCCTACAAGGGGTCAGTTTTCCACAATAAAACAATCCTTTTGCTCTTGTGATCGCTTACCTATATATTCGTTACAATCACACATAGAAGGTTTCATGCCATTCTGATAACTAATTCTAGGTGCTTGATGTTTTTTGACAGAGTGTATATCATGTATTTGGTTTTGATGGGGCATAAAGGCGGCTATTATTCCCAAAGACATGCAACAAAATATTTTTTCAGTTTTCAGACATCATGCGATATACAGCTTATCATAAAACAAAGTCCTGATCTCTTGTCAATGTAAATTGTAAAGTGGCCGTCAGCTTACCCCATGTCTATTTTAGTAAATAATTAGAGTCAGCATGAAAAAAACAATTGTAGAGCTTCTTTTCTCAGAACTGTACATTGTGTGCTGTTCCCCTGTTACCCTTGCTGGAAATGTATGACTACATTGACAACTTGGTGTTACCCATTGCAGAGGTGTAACCCAGTTGTCAATTTATTCATATATTTCTAAGAGGAATAACACCATCAGAAAGCCATGAGAAAAGCTGCTGCAGAATTGTTGTATCATTGAGAATGCAGATATTTACTAAAATAGACATGTCAGGAAGGACGACAAGTACTATTTAAAAGGGTTTTCTGGGGAAAATACTATTGATGACCTATCCTCTGGACAGATCATCAATGGTTAATCAGCTGGGGTCCATTGCTCGGGACCCCGACTAGTCAGCTGATTGTGCACCCACTGACAGTACTGCAAATCACACAGAAGTCGTAGCGGAAGTCTCTACTCCAACTTCTGTGTAGTGGTCGGCGCCTGTAACTGCAAGCGCAGCTCTCATTGAAATCACTAGAAGCCATGCCTGCAGTTACAAGCAGCAGCCACTACATAGATGTCAGAGCTCGGTGTAATTGCGGCGCTGTCAGCGGACACACAATGAGCTGATTGGTCGTGGTCTAGAGTGACCAACCCCAGCCGATCAACCATTGATAACCTATTCTGAGGATAAGTAATCAGTAGTATTCTCTCTGGAAAACCCTTTAATGTATTACCAGGTGAGAAAGTACAGTACATGGTTCTCTACTAGGAATATTATCACCTTGACAAGCGTTGATGGCGCCATTTTTTAATAGGTTAAATATCGTGTTTTATTTCCTGCTAATCTCAGTCTATTCTTATTTTATTCATTTTGTAGTTTCTAGTTGTGAACTTCTCCCAAACATCAAACAAATAAATACAAAATCGTATTCTCTGCTGCAATTTGCATATCATTATATGTGATTGTGAACCCAGTGCTTCTCTCCCACTGAGCCTATTTGTCAAGGTAGCACAAAAGTCTGCATTGAAATGTTATTTTGGCAACACGTTTTTCATCTTAGCCAAATTACTACATGCTGAGATCCAGTAGAGCCGCACTGCAGAAGAGAGAACAGTACAGAACACGGATATGTATCTTCTTCATCGGATCATCCGAAGTGCAACAGAAGATTGCTTTGCAATCAGCATATGTGGATTTCTAGATTTCCTTCATCATCAGAAGGTCTTTAAATTTACTTCTGTCTGATGTAGGAATTTGTCATTGTGGAAATGGATGCCAGTAAAACTAGGCAACGGGATTAATTGCGTTAAATAACACTGAAGCGAATAGTTATTAGGTTCACATCAATCAGAGAAGCTCGTTAGAAAGGGAGAAGGCTTGTTTTGTGCAGAGGAAAACACTTTTTAATTAACTAAAACCTATGTGATTTGGAAGAGTAGCTTTCATTCCTGTGAAGGCGCCCTTGATGGGACGGTTAGCGTTCAAAAAAACTTGTTAAAACAAACGAAAGTGAATGATAATTGTTCAGTGTAAACGTGAGCCGACGCCGAACTAGAATTGTTCGTCACTTAGTTCAAATCAGCATAAGGCTGCATTCACACGAACGTATATCGGCTCGGTTTTCACGCCCAGCCAATATACGGCCTCCTCATCTGCAGGGGGAGGGGGGGGGGAGGATGGAAGAGCCAGGAGCAGGAACTGAGCTCCCGCCCCCTCTCTGCCTCCTCTCCGCCCCGCTCCACTATTTGCAATGGGGAGAGGCGGGACGGGGCGAGGCTAATTCTCGGAACTTAGCCCCGCCCTATCCCGCCTCCTTTCATTGCAAATAGTGCAGAGGGGTGGAGAGGAGGCAGAGAGGGGGCGGGAGCTCAGTGCCTGCTCCTGGCTCTTCCAGCCTCCCCCCCCTACAGACGAGGACGACGTATATCGGCTCGGCGTGAAAACCGAACCGATATACGTTCGTGTGAATGCAGCCTTCAAAACATCGTTGGCTTGTTCATTTCTCATTGCGTTTAAACACTCCCCGCTCCATACGAATATGAAACACTGAACGATTCTCAACGATAATCTGGGCTGGTAGAAAGTCACCAGCTTGTTCGCTCGGGACAAACAAGAATCATGCATTTCTGGTTGTGTGTAAAAGGGTCATAATTAGTAAGAATGTCAAAGTGAATGGTACAGTTATACTAGTTATAATAGATATCCGAGCAGTAGACAGTAGACTCATAGCAGTAGACATACAGATGTAGAAATCATTAACATTTCTGGCTCATAGTGCTAAACTTGATTTACAGCACTGTGGTATATTGTAGTTGAGTATAACAATATGTCAAGTTATCATTTGCTACATCTGTAAAAGTGTCCCACTGCCATGTATCCATTAAATAGAAGTCAATAAGTATAACGAATCATGCATAAGTAATGAAGACTATTGTGAGAATAGCATGGTAAATCGTCTGCTGATGTGTCTTTGGCCTTCTCTACTGTAAGCACAATGCCGGGCTACAGGGGCTTTGATTTGAGACATATTAGTTGCTAATGATGGCGCAGCTAAAGGAGTTAGAAGATGGCACATGCCTTGATACAAGCTGAATAGGCAGCATGGTGGCTTAGGGTGGGTTTACACAGGACAACTATCATCCGAAAAGTTGCTCAAAATAGTCGCTACAAACAGTTGTCCGTGTACAAGTGACTGTTATTTGCGTATTTTTACCCAGAGCGATTGTTGTTCACTTGTTCAATGTCATGGTCATTGAAGGACACAGCTTTGTGCAAAGTTATTGGCGAGTCGTTACAAGAAAAGTGCCTGTTTACACCAGATGATAATTAATCAACCAGCAACTATTTTTAGGCGAGCTGAAAGGAAGCGACTAGTGAACAAATCCACCCTGGTCACCCTGTTGGAGGCCGTGTGTATGAGGAACAATTGTCGATTACATTTGCACTATTGAGCGATTATTCAGACAATAGTCCCAAGTGAAGCCACATTACTTTCACACGGTTGCAGGTGTTTTTACGAGCGCCCGCCGGTGCCGTAAAAACGCATGAACGGGTGCACAAATCTAACGCTTGTGCACCTGTTCAGATGGCCCGGTGCATATACGCCGAGGCCGCAATGCCGTTGGGCGGGGAGAGACAGCTTCGCTCTTCCTGGCTCACCTTCTCTCTCCTCCCCGCCAGTTGTTTGCAATGGGAGGGGGCAGGGATGGAGCTAATCCCCGCCCCCTCCCCACCCCTTGTCCGCAGCCCGCAATGTAGCAGTCAACGTATTCCGGGCCAAAAGATAGTTCCAGGACTATCTATGCTGCCCAGCGTAAAAGCACCGGGCGCTATATTGGCCGGCCAGGTGCTTTTACACTGCTTGAATATGCCTGTGTGATCTGATGCATTGGAATCCAATGCATTAGATGGTAGCACATATCTGCTGATATACGCTCGTGTGAATAAGCCCTTAGGCTAGATTCACACGGATGCTTTTGATATAAATGGGTTCGTTCACATTTCCAGATTTTGCGCACGCATTAAAAATGCAGCATGTTCTACTTTTCTGCGTATTTGCGCACCAAATTCCCCATAGAAGTCAATGGGGATGTGCAGGTGCATGTGCAATATGCCAGGAGATGCACGATATGTTGCCTCATTACGCTGGACAAACTACACATCTGGAACTCCTTAGCCATTTCATTTGATGCGTCTGTTTGCCATGCACAAATGAATATGCCTTGCGGGTGCAAAAAGTACTGTAAAGTAAGGCGATGCGCTCGCAAAAAATAAATGTTCGTTCTGCAAAAACGCTACGCTCATGTGCACGCAAATCCTCATGCGAATCTGGCCTCAGCACTCAGGTCCCATCTATATGGTGTGTGTATGTTCGCCCCACATTTGTGCGGTTTACTCCTGGCACTCAGATTTCTTCCCATACTCCAAAAAACATACGGATATATGGACTGGCTTCCCAGGAAACTGGAACTAGTGTGTGCATCTGAGAGAGACTAAAACTGCCGCTGGGAGCCGGGACTGATGTGAATGCTGTAGGACGGTGTGTAGAATGTCTTGTTGCTACAGTATGTAAGCAGAAAGGAAATACAATGCTAAATTATCCGTGAAATGAGGGCAGTCGGGGGCGACAGGGAGCAAAACATTCAAAAAGTATCTGGTCAGATTGAGATTTTGTAAGAATGCAGTTCGGAAATCCCTTTAAACACATTCAGAACCCAATTACAGCTGGACTGAATGCCTGCCACCTGTATACAGCACAGCCGTATATACTCAGAGGTACATTCATAACTCAACTGTTACCGAACCAACAGGAAATGTATCACTATGGGATAAAACCTTTATATTTGCTAAGCCATACCATTATTGAAATCACCCCCTGTTTCCACAGGTTCTCAACTAACATGATTCTAAGCAATTATTCCTAATTTTGATTGGATAAGACTATGTAGCATATTTAGATATATGCGTTTAACCCCTTAATGACCAGACACTTTCTAGAGATTTTACTGATGTGGTGGTTTTACTGTACTATTTTTTTTTCTTCATCTACCAAAATTTTTTTTGCTGCGTTATTTTCCCCCCGTGACATAAAAGACAATTATTGTATATCTTCTCTCCACTGCATTTTTTCTCCCCGTTTTTTAGCTTTACTAGAGCTAAAAATCTAAAAAAGAACGATATTTTAAAATTTCTAGTTGTTTATTTTGAAAGTTTGTATATTTACGCTAAAATAAAGTACAGGACGTTTTAATATATCATTTTGTTTTCGACGTTTTGATATATTATTTGTATAGTCTTGGACTACAGGGTGCATACAGCAATGGTTTTGGTTGGTCTCGGCAGTGGTCATTTTATGTTTTTTCATATATTTTTATTTTATTCTGTAATTTTTTTTTACTTATATATAAAACATTCACATTGCCTTTTTTTTTTATTTCACACTTTCCCATTGTTACTGGAGCATCCATAGAAGCCCCAGTTACAGGGGAAAACATCCTCCTGTAGTGATAGTAGTCACTAACAGAGCTGATCTGAGTCTACTATGACCCTGCAGCTCTGCTGTGGCAGGGGGCACTCGGCAGTCACATGACCGCTAGATCGAAGAACGGAACTGACCGTTCCACTTTCTCTATTCACTACATATTACTCATTGAGTGCTATGCGGCCTGCAAGAGGGAAGGCAAAAGCTGTTAGAAACAGAAATAATCAATAATTATCCAAATATGACTAAAGACTGATCAGTAGGGTAATTTGCCTAGCGATTAAATGCTGGCAGTAATTGTAAACGTATCGCTTTGGCACTCTTATACTTACTTCTCCAGGGCCACAGCTATGTCCTGGAATCCTTGGGCCGTGATATTGTTCTTGTCCCAGATCACAGTCCTATCACAACCAACAACACATACATTAACATTGGTGTTATAACGCATGGCTTAGTAACACTGCTTCCATATTCTATATCATATTCTGACTCACCTGAGCTTGGTGTTGATTTGCAATGCTTTGGCCAACATCTTGGCCCCCATATCTCCCATGCCATTGCCACTGATATCTACTTTAGTCAATGATGTATTGCTGCCAAGGGCATTTATAATGATTGTTACATCTGTCTTTAGCTTAGAGTCTGCTAGAGACAATGACTGCAAGGGCTGCAGAGGAAATAAAACAGAATCAATAATGGATTACACTTACATTTTTGCAATTTAAAGTGCACAATTCCCAGTGGACATAGTGTTGATAATAACTCTGTATGAGGCAATGCAATGATCACTGGTAGAACTAAGCATGTTTAAAGAGGTCTTCATTGATGATCTATCCTCAGAATAGTGCATCAATATCAGACTGGCAGGGGTCAGACACCCAACACTCCTGCCGATCAGCTGAACTGTCTGGGATTCAGCTTGCAGCACATCATATAGAGCTGTGATAGTAGCAGTGCACAGCGCACCCGGCAAACAGCTGATTGGAGGAGTTGTAAGTTGTCAGACCCCTACCAATGTGGTATTCATGACCTATCTTGAAGATAGGTCCTTAAAAAAAATTAAAAAAAAAAAAGTCCTGGAAAACCCCTTTAACTCTCACATTCAACACTTGACTTAGCAGGACAAATGGAAGATTCAAAAAAGTCTATTCATTGTATAAACTGGTGGCCATAGGTTAATGGCAATTAGTCCGATCCAGCACGAAATTGGTCGATGTCACTATAATTGTATGGATAGGAATGAGAACAGTATTAAGAACATTCTCCACACTTCAAACATGGTTAGAGTATCCTTAGAATGGGCCATAAATGTTTGATTGATGGTTGAAAGTCCCCAACACTCCACTGATCACTTGAACATGGCTGATCTGCGGTACCAGGCGCAGCTACATGTACGATCCAGCTCTTATGTCTGGATAAACTGTGAAAGGGCAGCTGCGTTCTCAGGTTTTGCTAATCATTCCACTAATCATCAGGGGTCCTGGGTATCTGACCATCACACATCAAACATCGATGGCTTATCTTATAGATAGGGCATCAGTATTTAGTCCCAGAAAGACCGTTTAATTAGGCAGTCATTAACCAAGGGGTGTATTTAGCCTTAAATGAATAAAACAAAAACATCTTTACTCAATAGAAGTCCTTAAGTAGCTGAATTATTCCAAATGTTTTGTTTAGCTTTATCTGAAGTACTGTGTGCACTTTTAGGCACTAATACACAAAAAAGACATACTGGAGATTGAGTGGTTTCAAAGGCAGGCAACTAAAGTGATAAACTTAATGGGTGGACTATAATACCCACAGAGTTTGTCAAAATTGGGATAATTTACTTTAGACCTAAAAACCATGTATAAATATATCAGCAGTCAATATTGATATCTCTCCCATCATCAAATTACTAACAGTGACCTGTCCATCCGTCTGTCCGTGCGTGCGTGCGTGCGTGGGTTTGTGAGTGACTTACATGCTCCACCCCTGATCACATGATGATCATGTCATCAAAGGTCTTCCTCCCCAGTGAGAGTTACAAGCTCCGCTCCTGATCACATGATGGTGACATCATCCCAGGTCCTGTACACACATGACTGCTGTCCGGGTAGGTGTTCGTTAGTATTCCATATCAACTGAGGTCGCAGGGGGTTTGTAGTCTGCCCGTAATCTGCACAAGGATGCAGGACCTTTGATGATGTCATCATGTCATTAAGAGCAAAGCATGAAATTCCGTCCCTGGCGATGAAAGACCCCTGATGACGTCACCATCATGTGATCAGGGGTGGAGCATGACGGTGATGTCATCAGAGGTCCTTCATCTCCAATGCTGTGCTGCTTCTGATCCCTGCTGTATGGGATGAACAATGTATGTAGCACTGCTGTGTGTGTGACGTGCATGTAGCACAGCTGTGTGGCGCATTGCGCCACCAGAAACCCTATCTCCTAATAATTACGAGTCTATTTATATTCAGGACTGTGACAAGGGGGCACCCTCTACATCTAGAGGAAGGAAGGTTTCTACACCAACAGGTGGGGTTCTTTACTGTAAGAGCAGTGAGACTGTGGAACTCTTTGCCTGAGGACGTGGTAATGGTGAATTCCATAAAAGAGTTCAAGAGGAGCCTGGATGCCTTTCTTGAGTGTAACAATATTACATGTTATAGTTACTGATTACTACAGAAGGGTTGTTGATCTGAGGATTATTCTGATTGCCAGATTGGAGTCAGGAAGGAATTTCTTTCCCTAAAATAAGAAGAACTGGCTTATACCTTATTTTTTTTTTGCCTTCCTCTGGATCAACACTGGGGGTAATAGGCTGGCCTGGATGGACATATGTCTTTTTTCAGCCTTAGTACTATCCAAGTGATATTTGTTTATGGTAAAGTTTTGAGAAAATGATTAAGGGCAACATTTTAAGAAGCATTTTCAATGTGTCACTACATAACTTGGCAGATATGCCATTCACAAGTTAGTTTTTAGATGCTACTTAAATGTACAGCACAAGAAGCAATGAATAACACTCTTGGTCATAAAGAGGTTTCATATTTGCAGAGACATTGCCCTATTACACATAACTTTCACTTTGATATTTGCTAGTGAAACCATTTCGACGTGCGAATGTCTGGGATTAGACAAGAAACACTAAGGAATAACCTGCTGAGAGAATATTTATAGAACGTGCTGCTATATAATTTATACCACTTCACACCATGCGGGGTCAGGGAAGGAAGGAACACACAATAAAGTGTTAAATGCTGTAAAGTTGCTTGTAACTCCCAAAAAAAAGAAAGAAGAAAGAAATAAAGAAAATGCCGTTCAAATAGCGAGCGAGCCAGAGGCGTTCTCCTTTCTTCTCGGTGATGAAAAGTAAAGATGAAGTTACTCATTAGAACTGGGAATAAAAAGGATATTACTTGATGAAAGACAGAGCTTTGAAATATCAGGGAAAGCTATAAAAACGAGCAGCCCTCTCTGTGGGGAAAAGCAGGTTTTTAGCAGAAGTGCTCCGGCATATTTAATCTCTCCAGCAGGTTAATCTTTGCATATTGCATTTACTTTAGAAACCTACTTAAAGGAACAGAACTTGGCTCAAAAAAAAAAAAAAAAAAGGCTCTGGGAGAAATGAGAACAATTACTCTATTGTTGTGGGAGTAAATCTGACATCATCTCCTTCGGAGGGTGAAATGGTTGAACCTCTTGTTAACCTGCGCTGTAGAGGAGCGATGATGTCAGACTACTCAACATTACAGGGTTTTATGGAGGAAGGGAGAGATGCCACCTTAACCAATAAATGGAACAGATCTTGTCCCCTTCTTAATAGAATGAGATATACTGGTGTATCAAACCTCTCTTCTCCGCCGTTCTCTACAGCTATACGTGCGCTGAATTCCTGAATATCCTGCTGCTGGTATTTAGATACTAGATGACAGAAGCCGAGCAGCAGGCACTGTTCAATATAGCACAAGGAGGATACAAAGTCAGTGCAATGTGATATAATGTTACTATGTAATACAATAACAAACAGTGCAGTAGAGGAGCATTAAAGTTTTAACACATGAAGCATTTCAATAATGCAAGATCCATCTCATAGCGGATGTCCATTGGGATTTCTGCATCTATCTTACCCATAAAAGCATATTCTACCTCCAATTATTCCCAGGCTAGTACAGGGAAGGGAGCCGTACATAAGATAACCCTTTAATACCCATGCACATACCTAATGCAACCTAACTTTGTATGCGCTTCATTTATCCGTGGGAATTTCATGTTTTTTTCAACAAAAATTTTTTTTTTTAATCATGGAAAATGGTAATTTAAAGTGGAGTAGTTTTAAAGTAAAGAGATTTTTTCATACACAGCTTAAAATTTGTTTATACAGCAACCAAATTGGTTTGTCAGGTAAGATAATGAATTTCCAGGCATCATAAGAAAGTAGGATATTATATATTGTACCATTTTGTTATAGTATATTGACGATTAAAGCCATATGGTCAACTGCACTGGCTGCCCGTTAAATACAGAATTAAATTTAAACTTGCTACCTTCATCCACAAAGCCCTCCACAGCGCAGCGCCCCCCTATATTGCGTCCCTCATCTCAAGCCATCACCCAGCCCGGGCTCTCCGCTCTGCTAACGAAACAAGACTGAGCGCCCCTTTAATTCGAACTTCTCATTCCCGCCTCCAAGACTTCTCCAGAGCAGCACCGGTCCTCTGGAACGCACTACCAAAGGCTACCTGTGCAATCCAGGACTCGCAGAACTTCAGGCGTGCTCTAAAAAGGCACCTCTTCATTTATTACAACTGTTTATCAGTACTTTCCGGAGAGATGTGGTGACCTATCAGATGAGCATGGTGACACATTTCACCAGGACATACATGCAGTTGAAAGATGGTATGAAGGAAAGTGGCTGCCTGCGATGCCGGCTGATTACTGCTGGAATATTCCAGGGGAGAACACTGGCGGACAGAAAAGAAATAAGTGGCTTCTGCAAACATTGCATCTAACCTCCCATATTTTCCTGCCACTTCTGATAGTTCTTGCTTATTCTACATTTGCCACCTGGTGATTTTATGTTCTGCTTATAACTATATGTTACCCCAATCAGGACTTACTATTTATAAGTATATTTATAAAAAGATATTTAATTGCAATTATATCTACACTTTTTTACTCTGCTGTTCAGGTTATTGTCTGTAAATCTGTTCCTGACAGTCAAAATCTGAGCACAAATTTGGAATCAGCACCCAAAACTCTGGAAAAAACAAACATTTTTCCAGATTAAAAAAAAAAAAAATGTAACCGTATTATTGTTCAAAAAATGGTTAGATCATGTGAATTTGTATAAATTGTTCAGTGGAAATACGGCTAAAGCGTCTAAAACAGAGGAGCGTGAGCGGGTTGAGGCGCGTGAGCGTCTAGAGTGTGATCGAGTCAATCTTCACTACTTCCATAAGTAATTTGTAGATCCCTATTAGGATGAGCTCCATGCCTGACAATACCATCCAGTGTGCTACTTCTGCAATGTATGCGGTCCTTGATCAGCCGATCGAGAGTGCATACTATTGCGCAAGATGAGTGCTCATCGCACATTGGGAAGCCCAAATCCCAGCTCTAAATGAGCGACTGGCAACATTGAAATCCATTGACATCATGGAAATGAGTTTGCTGGTCACTGAGCCGGCACTCGCTGAGGTAGAGGCGGGGGTGAATGGTAGTTCGGAAGAGCAGGGCGAGCAGGCAGCTAGCTGGGTAAAAGACAGGGTAGAGGGAAGAGAACCAAGGAGGCTAGTCTGAACTGGCACAACCCAACAAGTTTGCAAAGTTGTCAGATGAGGGGGTGCCATTACAGAGCCAGCACCGCTGCAGCACGACATGCCCTCTGAACTCCAGAGAGAGGACTGCTCCAGTGCGAAAGGGACAGGGAGTGCAGGGCAGGTAAGACAGGTCCAAGTGGTGGGGGATTCAATTATAAGGGGGACAGATAGGGCAATCTGCCACAAATACCGGGATCGTCGAATGGTGTGCTGTCTTTTTGGCGCTCGAGTTTGACACTTCTCGGATCAGATTGACAGATTACTGGTAGGGGCTGGTGAAGATCCAGCAGTCATGGTGTACATTGGCCCAATGAACAAATTAGAGGTTAATGGAGGGCCCTCAAGAACAATTTCAGGGACCTAGGAACCAAACTTAGGGCGAGGACCTCCAAGGTAGTTTTCTCAGAATTACTACCTACACCACAAGCCACACTAAAAAGGCAGCAGGATCTTAGGGAGGTAAACAAGTGGCTCCAGAGTTAGTGTAAGAAGGAGGGGTTTGGGTTCCTGGAGAACTGGGCTGACTTTGCTGTCGGCAACAGACTCTACCGTAGAGATGGGCTGCATCTTAGTGGGGAGGGTGCAGCTGTGCTGGGGGAGAAGACGGCTAGAGGGCTGGAAGTGTGTTTAAACTAGGAACTGTGGAGGTGGGCAAAAAGAGAAACAGGGGGGCTAGACAGTGTAGATAGTGACCTGGGACCAAGTAATGGAAATGGGGGTCGAGTAGGGGGTGGGGTTAGAACTCACAGAATAGCTAATAGTGCCATTAGTAGCACAACGAATATGAAGAACCACCACCATATAAATTGTATGGCAACGAATGCAGGAAGTCTGATCGGTTAAGTGGGTAAGCTTGAAGCGAGAATGTCTGATGAAAATTACGATATAATAGGAACAACGGAAACATGGCTGGATGATAAGTGCGATTGGGCGGTGAATTTACAGGGCTATAAACTCTTCAGAAGAGACTGTGGAAACCAGAAAGGAGGAGGGGTATGTCTGAAGGTTAAATCATACTTGATGTCGAAGCTATGAGAAGATATAGGTGTAGGAAATGAACATGTGGAATCACTGTGGGTAGAAATACAGGGAAAAATAAATAACAAAATCCTGATAGGGGTTTTCTATAAGCCACCAAAAGCAACAGAAGAAACTGAAATCTTATTATTAAGGCAAATAGAAAAGGTGTCAAAGCGCAACAAAGTAATTGTTATGGGGGACTTTAATTATCCGGATAGAATATGGGAAGACAAAACCTGCAAATCTCACAAGGGTGATAAGTTCCTGAGAACAATTAAAGATAACTACCTTACCCAACTTGTGCGGGAGCCAACTAGAGGGGAGGGCCACTCTGGACTTTTTATTAACCAACAAACCAGACAGACTCTCGGGGATGCAGGTTGAGAGACACTTGGGAAATAGTGACCACAATATAATTAATTTCCAGCTGTAATTCAACAAGAAGCCTTACCAGGGAACAACAAAAAGAACTAAACTTTAGTAAAGCAAAATTTGATCAGCTCAGAACTATCATCGGTAAAATTAATTTGGACAACATCCTCAAAAATAACAGTACAGATGACAAATGAGAGAAGTTTAAAAACATCCTAATGTCCTCATATGAGGAGTTCATATCCTTTAACCCCTTGAGTGGCAGGTTTCCTACCACCCTCTCGTGCCCACCAGGGCAGGTTTTTTAAAATGGTCTAATCATTGAATTTCAACTAGTTTTGCAGTTGCGTCTCAAGAGCCATAACTTTTTCATTTTTCCATTGACACGGCCATATGAGGGCTTGTTTTTTGCGGGACAAGTTGTGATTTTTTAAACAGGGGGGAGGAAAAAAAGAAATGGGGAAAAAAGAAAAAAGGGGCCATGTCATTAAGGGGTTAAATAATGTATTAACTTCCTTCTCTGGGTCATTACGACGCACATGGATACCACATGTGTGATTGTATTTTTGATTTTTTACAAAGTAAAGGGAGACAAGTGTTTTTTTTATTTTTTTAATAATTTTTTTACTTTTTTTTTTTAATTTTTTTAAAAAATTTTATTTTTTTTTGTCCCTTTAGGGGACTTCCACAGGGACCCATCAGGACCCCTGATCACATTCCAGGGGTCCGATGGTGACAGCCCTTTACATGCTGCAGTGACAGCCCTTTACATGCTGCAGTCACATAGACTGCAGCATGTAAAGGGTTAACACAGCAGAGATCGGAGGTTTTCTCTGATCTCTGCTGTAAGAGCTGGTACCTAGCTGTCCTCTTACAGCAAAGAACCAAGCTCTCCCTGCCACAGAGACCATCGGCTTGCTTCTGACAAGCCGATGGTCTCTATGGCAACCTGTAAACAAAGCAGGACATTGCCGACATGTCGGCAATATCTTCTGCTGGTTTTTCAAAGCCCTTGCTTTGTTCTCTGTGGGTCTGTGCAGGCAGAGCACACTGTCACAGCTTGTGGCAGTGTGCTCTGCAGCTCCCATAGTGATACATAGCCCGGAAATCTTCCGGGCTATGTTGCTATGAGCAGTGGAGCTCGTCCCGGAACTTTTCCGGGCGTGCCACTCAAGGGGTTAAAAGAACTACAAGTAGAAGGAAACCAATGTGGCTCGACAAGACTGTAAGAGGGGCAATAAACGAAAAAAAGAAAGCGTTTAAACTACTAAAACAAGAAGGCAGCGGGGCGTGGCCAAGCAGCCGAGGACACCGGCCGCATGTAAGAGTAGCTCCCGGACAAGCCGACTTACCAGCCATCCTGAGCTAATCCTGAGGGCCCCCAAACCCACCCGAACACCTCCTGAAGTAGAGAGGGAGAGGAAGGAGCCAGCTGTAACATCCGCGCGGCTCCCACAGCAGAGGTAACGCCGGCAGCAGACCCGCGATACCGCGACCGCTGCCGCCGCCATTTTGAGCGCGGCGCTGACCGCCGGGGGATCGGAGGACAAGGGAGGAAGTGGAGGAGACCGCCTGAGCAGAGAGGGCAGCGCTGAGACAGGGGTAGAGTGAGCGGCAGTGCAGTGAAGAGAGCGGCCGTACCGGAGCCCTTATACAGCGCTGAGTGTGGGGGCTGCGCTCCTTCCCGCCACAAACACCGCGGGGGGGGGGGCCGAGGGGGAAGCTGCACAGCCAAAGCTGCACACTCTCCCATAGAAAGAGACACCTGCTGGCACCCTTACACCACAGCCAGTCCCAAAGTGCACAGCCATCAACCCCAGACAGCTAGAAGTGCAGCACAAGCAACTGCCACCCCAGGGGGGAAGAGGAGAGGCACAAATAAATCAAGCTCCCTCCAATGTGAGCAGTACATACCTAAACTAAAAGGTGCCATTGAAGTCCTAACAGGCACAAAAAGGTGAATCACCAGGCGACAGGCATTATAAGGCGCACGCTCCAAAGAGAACACACTGCAGAGCACAGCCCTTTATAGGCCCCCTACCAGGAATCCAACACTCCGTAAAGTCATCCGCCATAAGAAAAACGATACAGTACAAAGATCCATTATGGGACCCACTAGGCAGAGCTCCTCAGTTGACAAACTAAAGGCGTTCGCTAGAGGGGAGACCCGCAAAGACCCTGGCCCTGAACCCACCACAGCAGGAACATCAACGGCGAAAGACGCTAGCCCAGGTCCACCCGAGGGCTCAGTTCAAACCCTACAGCAGCTATCTGATCAGCTCCTATCCGCAATACAGACATCCACGACCACTCTCACGGGAAAGATCGACGAAGTTAAAATGGACGTAAGCCTATTAAGGCAAGACCTCCAAAACCTGAGAGAACGAGTCAAAAGTACAGAAGACAGAATCTCCACACTAGACGACACCGTCCCTCCAATGTCAGCCGCAATACGTGATCTCACACAAAAAGCCGAATACTGGAGACAAAAAGCGGACGACCTTGAAAACCGGTCAAGACGGAATAATTTGCGCATAGTGGGTCTACCAGAACGAGCTGAGGGGCAGAGACCTGAAGAATTCATGGAAAAATGGCTCCGCGAACTCCTCCCAAATGCTGGACTATCACAAGTATTCGTGATTGAGCGAGCCCACCGGGTCCCTATGAAGCCGCCTATACCAGGAGCACCGCCTAGACCCTTGCTGGCAAAACTACTCAATTCCCGAGATAGAGACACTATCTTACAAGCTGCCAGAAAAGGAGGCCCTCTGCGATTTGACAACGCCGCAATATCCATTTTCCCTGATTTCTCGGCAGACCTCCAGAAACAACGGGCCTCATTAACTGGAATTAAAAGGCAGCTACGAGACCTGCAACTGCCATACTCCATGATGTATCCGGCGCGACTACGAGTGATAGACGGAGACCGCACGCGCTTCTTCTCTACACCATCCGACGCGGAGGAGTGGCTGGCCACCAAACGCCCATCAGAGAGACTGTAACGTATAAATAACCGCTTTTCTTCCCCCCTGTAGGCACTGGGACTCTAATGTGAATAAGTAAATATGTAATTAAAGCTACCCCGATGCCCACCAGAAATTATACCCTAGCTGCGCCCTGCCAAGATTCGAGACCGAGACACGGGTCTGAAACCCCGACTATATACTACTACTGACTGGTCTGGCCCCCCTCCCCTGCAAAGGGTGGTGGACTGTCCTCCCCCCGGCGTTGGCAACAACGCTAGTAATTCTTCCTCCTTGTGTTATTATTGTGTGCCCCCCTGATCCCCCCCTTCGTTCCCACCCCCTCCCTACCCCCCCTATAGGGGCCCACCTAGTATAAGCCCACTAAGCTAGTAACGGCTTCTATCAATATCATATTAATCCAATAATACCTCAGGTATAGTCTAGGATATAGCTATACTATGTAGGTTCCCCCAAATATTAGTCGGCCACGAACGCTATCCCAGCAGAGGAAGCACTTAAAGTTTGTTGGAAACAAGTTATCTGAGTTCCAAGTTGGTAGTAAACTACCGTAATGTTGACGAATTGTGTGCATCAAGAGCTCCATGTTTTCTGTAAAAACGCATTGAAATACTGTTGCATGACGTATGTTAGAGATGTAATGGTGTGTCATGGGGGGACTCCTGACAGGCAGAATGTCATAAAGAAATTTATCCGGACCCGATTGACCTGTCCTTGCCTATGGCGGAGGTAATTTTCGTGTCCTGGAACGTCAGGGGACTGGGATCGACCAGGAAGCGATCCTCGATAAATTCCTTAATACGCTCCTGGCGACCACATGTACTATGCCTGCAGGAGACCCACCTCACACCTGAAACCACAAAAATCTTGTCGAAACCGTGGGTGCAGTGGTCCGCTCATTCATGTCACACATCCTACTCCAGGGGGGTGTCTCTGCTGATAGCAAAGTCACTAAGATGGGAAGTAGAACAAATCAAGAGAGACCCAGATGGTAGATATATTTTCGTAAGATCCAAAATCAATAATGACCCATACGTTCTCCTGTGTTGCTATAACCCACCGCCAGCAACAACAGCCATTCTGGCAGAGGGCGTCCAATTTGCAGCATTCTCACCAGACGCAACAGTTGTCTGCATGGGAGATATGAATCTAGTGATGGATCCTGTGGTGGACAGATTCGGTGGTGGTGCTCGGAGGGAGGGGGACACGAGCAGGACTCGTCTCGCCTCTATCATATCGGTGACGGGCTGGCTGGATCTGTGGCGCGTATTCCACCCACAAAGGCAGGAGTTCACTTGCCACGCAGCCCACAATAATGCACTCAGTCGAATAGACTATATATTCGGGTCCCCTTCACTATTCCCCAAAATCAGCTCCATAGAATTTCTGCCTCGAGGGATCTCGGATCACACACCAATCCGCATGATCCTTAAAAACCAAGGCCAGGCCACTATCAAGAGAATAAATGTACACCCTTTCTGGCTGTCACTGCTCGGCCCCAATGACCGTATCCCAGACCAAATTCAGATCTATTTTGAAGCTCACGAGGCGCACATAGACAAACTATTAGTGTGGGAGACATTTAAGTCCTACCTTAGAGGTTGCTTCAGATCCTCAATATCCTTTATCAAAAAAGCCGCTGCGCGAGAAGGAGAGCTTTTAGCAGAGCAATGTCAACTACTAGAAAGAGAGTTTATCGCCGACCCATCAGACATTAAAAGAGACAGATGGCTCCAGACTGGTAGGGACTACTTGCTATATTTGAGAGAAAAAGCCCAGAGGAATCTCTTTTACACCCGACAATCCTTTTTCGAGCTGGGAAACCAATCTAGCAAACTGCTAGCCCTTATGGCCCGACAGGAGACTGCCCCCCCATCCGTCCTGAGAATAAAAACAGCCCAAGGAGAAACACTCACTGACCCAAAAGAGATCCTAATTAGATTCCAACAATTCTACGATGACCTATATCAAACACGAACTGATTATCTACCAGAAGAACTAGAAACATACTTGACAGACATAACATTCCCAGTACTGCAAGACACCCACAAAGCCCTGTTAGATTCCCCAATTACAGAAGAGGAGATTGAGGAAACATTAAGTGACATGGCAAAAAACAAGACCCCTGGCACAGATGGTCTGCCGATAGAAGTCTACATACAATACAAGAAAGAAATAATACCACACTTGCTCTCCCTATACGAACACATATTTGATAAAAATCAGCTCTCAGAATCGATGTCAGAAGCCAATATAGTCCTCATTTTAAAGCCAGATAAAAACCCAGACGACTGTGGCTCATACAGGCCTATATCATTGTTAAACACAGACTATAAAATCCTTACGAAAATATTGGCCACCCGTCTAAACCAAGCCATAAAGGACATTATTCACCCCGACCAGACGGGCTTCATCCCCGGAATGTCCACATCAGACAACATTAGAAGGACGCAAGTAATCACGCAGGTGGGGTGGAGGTGGAGGTCAGACTGGGCCTTGGCCTCATTGGACGCGGCCAAAGCATTTGACTCGGTCGAATGGCCATACCTGATGGAGATTTTACGGAGGTTTGGGCTGGGAGAATTATTTATTAAGTGGATCTATATACTTTATAGATCCCCAACCGCTAAAGTAGTGGTGAATGGCCTGGCCTCTACCTCCTTCCAGCTGCATAGGGGGACCCGACAAGGTTTCCCTCTTTCCCCCCTCTTGTTTGCGATCGCAATAGAACCCCTGGCCTTGACGATCCGACAGCATAACGCATATAGAGGCATCTCGATAGGACCCAGAGAGGACAGAATCGGGTTATACGCAGATGACATAATACTGTATATGTCGGACCCCAAAAACGCCCTCCCGTTAGCCATCTCCCTAATAGACGAATTTGGAAACTTCTCAGGACTACGCATAAATTGGCAGAAATCCGTTTTTATGCCCCTAAGAACAGAAGGATGGCAGATGGGAGACATACTTTGTGGGCTGCAAGTCAGCCCCCAATTTAAATACCTAGGGATATGGATCACCAGAGACCACACGCATAGCTTAGACCTAAACATTACCCCCTTACTGACAACACTACAACAGAAATTAAAATCCTGGAGCTCCCTGCCACTGTCTGTGGCAGGTAGAATTAACCTCATTAAAATGATAATACTCCCCAAGTATCTATACTGCCTAGAACATGCAGAAGCACCCATACCACAGAAATTCTTCAAAAAAACCAACTCTCTAATAATACCATTCATATGGGGGAACTCTAGAGCCAAACTCCGTATGGATACTTTACAGCGGCCTAAAGAAATGGCAGGAATGGCGCTACCAGATTTCAAAATTTACTACCTAGCGGGACAAGTGAGGTACATCCGACATTGGTTATCGGGCTCCCCTCTCCCAAACTCCGAGCACCACCTGATGTTCTTTCTCTCAGAGGCATCGCTCTGGATCCTCCTAGAAAAACCGAGACTATTGACCAAGCAGATGCTCCCCATACATAGACTCGCAGCCAATGTGTGGCAGGCATGCAAGCGATTGACTAAGCGGGAAGACACCCCTCTGGAGACCCCCCTATGGGATAACAGAGAGCTACCACATTTGATAAATCTACCAGACAAACAATTTTGGGTAAACCTGGGAATCACCACTCTAGAACATTTATACTTCGATCAAGTCTTAGCTTCCTTTGAACAGCTACAGCAACTATACCAAATTCCAAGATCCGGTTTCTTCAGATATCTACAACTCAGACACGCCTTAACTGCACAGTTCCCAGAACCCAGGCAGCCTTTCTCCCATTACCCGCTAATAGGTATACTGCGCACCCAGGGACCCAAAGGCCTGATATCGGTACTATACACCCATCTACTACGATCTAAGATCCCCGATACGCCCATGACAGTGATGGAGAGATGGAAATATCTCATCCCCACCCTCATGAATGAAGATTGGGAAACCGCGATGTCCACGTACACCGCGGTCTCACCAGCCGCAAATAATAAATTAACACAATTATATATACTGCACCAATGTTACTTGACACCGACCAGACTCCACAAAATGAACAGCACACCCACAAACCAATGCCATCGGTGTAGAGCACCTAACGCAAACTTTAATCACCTAATATGGAGCTGCCCTAATATAGCCACATACTGGGGAGAAATTACTGAATTCCTAACCCAACTGATGGGCGTACCGGTACCATACGACCCAGCGATATGCCTCCTGGGTATCTTGGATGAAGAACAGTGGCAATATCACGATAAAATATTTCTCACCAAGGCGTTATTCTATGCCCGCAAAACAGTGGCCCTACGGTGGATGGACAGACGCCCCCCGACACTCACAAAATGGCAGAACATAATTAACGCCATACTACCATATGAAAAAATAGTATACAAAAACAGAAAGTGTCCAGAAAAATTTGATAAAATATGGGAAAGATGGTGTGGATCGACCAGCACAGTATTCACGCAAGACCGATTCCAAAGCCTAATGAGAGCAGCTGTGCCTAGAAGGAACCCGTAAAATAAGCAAACATTATTGACACCACTAGCAAAGATAATGACGCATTGTAAATGATCTCTGTATATGTTAATGTGACGCATTTAAGAGCAACTGTACGATCACATGGAGCCAAAATGTAACCAAAGTTGTTTATTCATGTTTTGTATGGAATATACACTGTTCAATAAAACGAGTTTAAAAAAAAAACAAAAAAAACAAGAAGGCAGCGAAAAAGCGCTAAAATCATACAAGGAAAAAAACTAATTTTGTAAAGAAAAGATCAAAATTGCTAAGGAAGAGGCAGAAAGACTGATCGCCAAAGAGAGCAGAAATAATCCTAAACTATTCTTCAATTATATAAACAGTAAAAGGAATTGCACTGAGAGCACTGGCCCTCTAACAAATAATGCAGGAGAAACCATAGAAGACAATGTGGGGGAAGGCAAATCTATTAAATAGTTTTTTTCGAGTGTATTCACGAATGAAAATCAAATGCCACACGAGATGCAGGGAAATAAAACGGACCCCCAGCTTAATATTGCATACCTAACACAGGATGAAGTGCAGAACTGGTTAACGAGGATCAAAACTGATAAATCGCCGGGCCCAGATGAAATACACCCAAGGGTTCTAAGTGAACTAAGTGACGTGATAGCTAGACTGCTAATTCTTATATTTATAGACACTATTGAGACTGGGGTTGTACATTGCCAATGTTGTTCCAATATACAATAAGGCGTCTAAAAGAGAGCCTGGTAACTACAGGCCGGTAAGTCTCACTTCAATAATTGGAAAAATATTCGAGGGGTTTCTGAGAGACCCCATCCTAGAATACGTTGAGGAAAACAATGGCATAATTCCACATCAGCATGGGTTCATGAGAGGTCGATCATGTGAGACCAATTTGATCAGCTTTTACGATGAAGTAAGTTCTAGGCTGGACCTGGGAGAATCTATTGATATCGTTTATCTGGATTTCTCTAAAGCATTTGACACCGTGCATAATAGGTTGATATTTAAAATGAGACAGCTCGGTCTGGGCGAAAACGTGTGTATCTGGGTAAAGAACTGGCTCAGAGATAGAAAGCAAAGGGTGGTAATAAATGGATCATACTCTGATTGGGCCACTGTTGCTAGTGGGGTGCCACAGGGTTCGGTATTAGGCCCCATTCTGTTCAATATATCTATCAATGACCTGATAGAAGGGCTGCACAGTAAAATATCAATATTTGCAGACAATACAAAATTATACAAGATAATTAATACAACGGAGGACAATGTACGGCTACAAAAGGACCTAGATAAGCTGGGGGCTTGGGTAGAAAAACGGCAAATGAAGCTCAATATTGATAAATGTAAGGTTATGCACATGGGCAGGAGAAATGGATTTCACCAATACACATTAAATGGGGTACTGCTAGGGAAAAGGGATATGGAAAAAGACTTGGGGGGAACTAGTGGACTGTAGATTTAACTGGAGCAATTAATGCCAATCAGCTGCTGCAAAAGCAAATAAATTATTGGGGTGCATTAAAAGAGGTATAGGGGTGAGGGATGAGAACATCATTCTTCTTTTATATAAGGCACTTGTCAGGCCTCATATGGAATATTGTGTACAGTTCTGGACACCGGTGCTCAGGAAATATGTTGCAGTGCTCAAGGGGGTCCAAAGAAGGGCAACTAAATTAATAAACAAAATGGGAGGACTGGAATACCCAGAGACGCTATTAAAATTGGGATTATTTACCCTGGAAAAAAAGATGGCTAAGGGGCGACCAAATAACTATGTATAAATACATAAGGGGACAATACAATGATTTCTCCCATGATCTGTTTATACCCAGGACTACGACGGTAACAAGAGGGCATCCTCTACGTCTAGAAGAAAGCAAATTTCATCACCAACATAGAAGGAAGTTCTTTACTGTAAGAGCAGTGAGACTGTGGAACTCTCTGCCTGAGGACGTGGTGATGGCAAAATCCATGAAGGAGTTTAAGAGGGGGCTAGATGTCTTTCTAGAACGCTATGATATTACAGGATATACACATTAGGTGACTAGTGGGGTTGTTGATCTCAAATGTTGATTACTCTGGCTGCCATTATGGAGTCAGGAAGGATTTTTTTTTGCCTCCATAGGAGCTAATTGGCTTGCTGTTTTTTTGTTTTTTTTTGCCTTCCTCTGGACCAATAAGGGGGAGGTTTAAAACAGGCTGAACTAGATGGACACTGTCTTCATTCAGCCTAACATACTATGTTACTATGTAAAACAGTTGACATTATATTCCAGAAATACACCAATAAGTGGGTCATATACAAGCCTTAAATTTGCAACATTATTGTTCCAATATTAGATTTTTTTTTAAACAGTCTAGGCATAATAACATTAGTAAATCTGTCCCAATGTCTTAGAACATGGAGGCAATTCTCCTAAGTGCTAAGGTGAACATACTGAAAAAAATAGTGTGGCAAAATGAAAATTTAGGAGAAGCAACACATAAATTACCCATATACATAAAGATAAAAGTCAATTCTGACCATTTTGGTTGACCACCATTCGAAAATTATACCTGATGTATTTTTTGCCAAAAATGTGATTTGACAGTTGGACGTTTTTAGGCTGTTGTTGGTTGAAGCCACATGTGTATATCACAGTCAGTCGAATGCAGCCGACCATTTGCCACTATCCATGGGCCCACTCCATTGTTATTTTTATTCTCTGATAAGCTAGTTTAGTCTGGCATGTTGATGGTCAGATTGAAAAAAAAATCTAACAAACAATTGATCAGCTTCATTCGAGCTGGTCATAATCTTGTGTGTCATGGACACCACAGTGAATGAGATTAATAAGGAGGATGAGAAGGTAATAAAAAGTATAGTGCAGAGAGAAGATCTTAGTACAAAAAGAAAGAGAAAGGGAAACAGGACAGCTGGGTTGGAAGGGCAATAGTGTAATTCGACCCCAAAACAGGTCACATAGGGTGAATAAATAAATCTGGGTATAATTTGATTTAAACCCTTTCCACTAACACGCGGGTCTGTAGGAACAACGGTCATTAAGTTTGAAGTGGCTGCAGTTTGCCAGGCATTGTTATGTGCGGAACCAGACCTCATCAAGTTTCGGTTTAGGAAAGGATTGTCTTTACGACATACAATGGTTCCAATCAATGTCTGAGCCATGATTCCTAATCTGCCAGAGCAGTCATTGAAAATAAAGGAGTCTGGTAGTAATAATTGCTTGCAGGGCTTTAATGTTCCCCAGCCATAAACAGTACAGTTTGATAGCAGTTGAAGTCAATGGATGTCTATTGGACTTTTGGATCAGTTAAAGACATTACTTACCGATTCTTCGTCTTGTATCATATGAACCAAGTTATCCAGGACAGGGGTTAGATTTCTACAGAAGCAAATAAAGATACATTGCGTTTCTGTCACATAATTACGTTCTGCAAAAAGTACAGAGAAAAAGAAAATGGAAAATACGTACTTGGATTTCATGTTGTTAAAATTCTTTCCCAACGCCAGGTGTCTTATTGATCTGTTCTTACTGAGCCAGACTACCAGAGTAGAGAGATCAGATTCCAAGCCTATATAAAACACAGACAGAGCGTTACATCAAAATAATCAAGGAGTAAATAACATTTCGCACCAGTGTCATCCCTTCGATTGAGATGAAAATACTGTAATTTTTTTTACATGCGCTCCGACAAGCTGACTCTAAGTGAGAATAGCTTTTTGCTTGCGAGAACATGTTTTAATAGCAAAATCCACTTTTTAACAAGTGTGAATGAATACGTGGGCAACATTTCTTTATGAGACTTGACATCTTACAGGGGTTGTTCAAGATCAGAAAATGAGCTGGCTTTTTTTTCCCTCTTCCTCCAGAAACAGCGCCACCTTTGCAGTGTCTGGCATTGCAGCTCAGCCTCTCATTACAATGGGGTAGAGCTTTTAGACAAGGGTGACTAGGTTTTTTTTAGGGGGGGGGGGGGCTGTTCATATCACATAGGCCCTTTTAAAACCTAAGAGGTAAATTAAAAATGAAACATGTAAACCATTATGAATAAGGGCGGTTTCACACCTGCGCCGGAAGTTGTGCTTTCCTCCTCTAAGGATGGAGCTGAACAGCACTGAACTGACCCCTTTGACTATAATGGGGTCCGTTGGCTTTCCGCTCTGGCTTTTAGTCGGAAGAAAAATGCAACTGGCAGCAGAACTGGGAGATGACGGCAAACTGGCAGTTATTACGGGATTGAATGTCATATCAGACCGATTGCTTTGAGCCTTAGTTTTACTTTCACGCAATAACTACCAACAATGCAATCATGCATCTAATCCTTTCTTTTCAGAATGAAACCGGTTGCCATGCAGTTGACTATAATCTCTGCCGTTTCAGTAACATATAGCACACAACCCTCAATACACGTAAGAGATTTATGATCCTTGCAACGTGCAGACTGTACTTTCGGTTATGGAAAGTGTTCCCATGACTATTCAAAGCCATTCGAGTGTGGCAACATTTTCTGACATACAAGGTCACATTACAACAAATTATGATATCGGTCCAGGAGTTTCTGCCAACTTGAAGGTCATGTGCAGAATATCACTTACCATTATCTGATATATCCAAGCTGGTGATATTATGAATTTCCGCTATACAGCCTTCCAGAACTTGAGCTCCACCTGATCTTAACTAAGCCCAAAAGACAAATAAAAGAGCTGCTAACACTGTAAATTACAGGGATATAATCAATATACAGATAAGGCTATCGTTTACATGTCCATTATTTTTTTCCATATCTCTTTGAGGTTCAGAGTAGCATAGGATGCTGTACTACTGCATCCAATAATATGGCAGACCTATTATAAGAATCCATTAAGGTACATTACAAAATAGATCATGATGGCTCCATCATATTCGCAATTGCTAGTATCAAATCAGAAGCTGTAATGCCAATTCAAACGTGACCCAATAGGAATATCACAATTTTTTCTTTTAGAACATTCTGAAACGCAAATGGCAGATAACCGTTATCTCCCACTTTACTGGTAATGGTGTAGAAAATAGTATTGTTCTAGTTTTAATACAATGAAATGAACATTTTGCAGAAGAGCGGGTGAATATTAATGGCCATTAATTTATAGAAAACAGTTTATTCCCTAACCAAAAGGTAACCGTATTATCGTTTTGCATAACAAACGTGAGATGTTCTATAAAACAGGTACTTTTGAGAATATTCATGCTCTGATAAGTATAATAAATGACTATCAGCTTCACAAAGAAATACATTTGTATTCAAGCAATGGACTCGGAAATCTAGGCCTCAATCAGTTATGCAGCGCTGGCTCCGTACACTGAAGCTAAAGAAAGTACTATGCAAGTAAATTAATGTCGAAAGGAAAGAATACAACAAAAACCCTATTTATAGTTAACCATAAGACATTATTAAGAGGGTTTAGCAGAATACATACAGAGCTATGCAGTAGAAGGAGAAAGCCTAGATAAGACACACAAGGTACTTACACAGTGACCGAGCTTAGGAAGCATAACAGAGAAAGCAGATAGAGATAAGTACACAAAAATATTACACGCCTAAGAAAAAATGTAACAGTCATAATGTGGTTTACACTACTAGGCTGACTCATTTAAATCTACTTCATTACCTAATAACTTGCTCAAAGTTTTACTTTGAAATTGAAATTAGTAGTTAAAATGCTAAATTGTAGAATACACACTTAGTATATAAATACCCAGCCCACCATTAGGGCTGTATAGATGGTATTGCTATAAGGTACCAGGAAAATAGGGTGTTCAAACTCAACTGCAATTTGCAGCCCACTTTTACCCAACAGACACTGCATGGAAAGTATAAAATTAAAGGGTTCTTTTTAATTCAACATGTTGTTATAAGATTTTTGCATGTCTAGGATAAAGTGTAAATGCAAGTTATGTGATAATAGAAGAATAACAAGGTACTGGATCGTTAGAATACATTTTAAAGCATTGTGATTAGAGATGAGCGAGTATACTCGCTAAGGCACATTACTCGAGCGAGTAGTGCCTTAGCCGAGTATCTCCCCGCTCGTCTCTAAAGATTCGGGGGCCAGCGTGGGTGACAGGTGAGTTGCGGTGAGGAGCGGGGGGGAGAGAGGGAGATCTCCCCAAATCTTTAGAGACGAGCGGGAAGATACTCGGCTAAGGCACTACTCACTCGAGTAATGTGCCTTAGTGAGTATACTCACTCATCTTCAATTGTGATACAACATCTAGTACAAGCAATTCGATCCAGGTTTAGAACAAAACACTTAAATAGTGTCCTGTTGCATCCTAATAAAAGAAAAACGGATGGGAAGAGGCAAAGAGGGGAGAGGAAAAAAAAAACAGGGTGGGGATGGAGGATTAGGAAGGATGGAGGGGGGGGGGGGATTAGGCCTCATAACTGGACTCCTGCAACAAATAAGGAACACACAAACCTTGTTGGGATCATGACTAAATGAGAATTAGTTTTTTTTTAAGTTTCTCTCCTCCTGTATGGCCTCATCGGGGCTCAAATAGCATACAGGAGTTTTTATGTACTGGCGTCACGCATGACGTCCCCTCCCTGCCCATAGCATCATATCAATTATAGAGTTATCGAAGGGTCTCCTCTCATGGTTCTCTTCATGTACCAAGAGGTTTAAAGGGTCCTACTTAATAGAAATCATTGTGCATACATTTAAATGTACAGGTCCCAATTAGTATTGCTTCCTACCCCTTCAAACAATGGACCCACTAAATAGAAGGCATGGATTTGAGAAGTTGCATATAGATCCTTTCTCATCCATTTCAAAATAGATGGGTCATTGTATTTGATGAGTCTTTCAGCCTTCCTCTGGTGCCAACCAAATGTAAGCAATAGTTAATGGAGATTAGTTGGTATAATACTGAGTTTAGGAGTTCTGTTGATCTGTCTTTATGGGATCCAAACATTTCGGTCAGAATATCATCTCTTTCCGCTTATTCGCCATGATTTTACCATCCTCATCAACAAAAGAAAAGATGGGTCTCTAGTGAACTGGTTTGAATTGCAATTTCCATTGCTTGGTAATGGCGAATTATTAATGTATCTTTTATAACTCCGTATATGTCATCTAGCACATAAGAGTTAATTATGTGGTAATTATATAATTAAGGGAAGTGCCACCTTTTATATATCTTTAAATAATATATTAGGGAACGACATAAATAAACACTCATTAATAGAGCTTTACACCTTGGAAGAGTACTAAAATTATTTGCTGCGCTATGGAAAATGTTAAATCCACTGCTTTTGCCTGGCAGACACTTCAGTAGAAAAGGTCATCATTGCTTGTAAAACTAATGTCTTTGTAATATTAGCTCATTACCTCATTAACTACATTTCAGTTTGGTTTTGCAAAGAAGAAAGTCTCCAGCTGCGAATGGGCTTTGTTGTCATGCGGAGATGTGGTACAGAAAAATGGCACTGGCTTTGCAAATTTTTTATGATTCCCTATGGCTGAATTTACCACAAAGTTTAGTACAGATTTACTCATAACAGTGCACTAGAAGTAGGTAGGTAACTTATCTACCTGGGAGCCTCCCCGATCCTCCTAGCCCTTCCTGTTATTCTGCTTGTATCTACTGTGTTCCACAGTTATGGAAAGGATCCCATGATAGGCAAATTTGAGCTTTGCTTCTCTACAGGTCCCATAAACAATTACACAGGGTAATAAGGATGTTTAACAGGTTTACTGTACATAGTGTTAGATAAGGGTAGAGCTTAATTTTAACGTGTACCTATCGGCTCAGCTGTCGTGTGTATACATGAAGAATAACTCTTTATGGCCATTATATGATCTGTAGCCTCTATTTTGTTTCCATTTTTTCCTCTACAGGGTATATATCTGATTTTCTATCCTCTCAGGTCTGATGGGAGGAGCCTGGCTGCTGTGCTCTATAGACTGTACACAGAGAACTTCAGATCATGCTCTCTGTCTGTTACACACCCAGGTATAACATCATGTAGGAGTGTACAGCAAGATTTAGCAATGCACACTTGTATCAACAGTAGCAGGTAGCTCAGCATTAGCTCCAGCATTCACATCTGAGTGGGTCTGTCCCTCTTCATCCTACCTGCATACAGTTCAATAAGCAGGATGACTCATCACCCTGTTAGAGTCCCTTGTCAATCACATGCAAGTATGTAGTGGACAGCAAGGTAGAGTAAAGAAAGACAGCAGTTTAGGGTGGTTCGTTAGCACACAAATATTAGGTAAATAAGGTAAATAGCAGTTTTGCTAATTATCATGCTGGCTATCAAATTAGCACAGGTGGTTTAAACAGTAAAGTGTCCATTTAAACTAGAAATTCCTGAAAAACTATGAAAAGAACTGATAAATTCATGGAGACTTTTAGGATTTATATTCTCTCAAGAATCACAGCACACCAATCAATATAAAATAACAAGACTACAATAAAAAACTATTTTTCAAAAAAAAAAACAGAAAAAAACCCAAGGCCATCTTTATTAGCAAACTTTTTTTTGAAAATAACCAGGAAGGTATACAGCCATAATGAAAGCAAGCCTAGAGGTAAGCATACATTGACAAAGTGCAAATAGCAGCAACTAAATAGCTACCGAAAAAAAACACATAGCAATCAGAACATAGCATATATGGTAGCAAACCTGAAGTCTGGTGCCCCCAATGGACATTTCGCCCTGCGCTTTCTCAAGGATCTTGGGAAAGCAAAGGGCAAAACGTGGATCTTGAAAATGCACAGGGTGAAACGTGTATCGGGGGCACCAGACGTCAGGTTTGCGGTCATATATGCTGCTATTATATTGTTTGTCTACTTGATATAATTTAATATTTTCTTTAGCTAATTGTGTTAGCCCTTTCCAATCCACTGTCTGACATCTTCCAGCATTCTGATTGAAGCCTGTACAGCTGTCCAATGTCGGAAGACGTCCGGCAGCATATACTTATTGTATGTTCCTAGCTGCTCTGTTGTCGGGGGGGGAGGGGCCTCTCCGGCCTGTCACATAGTGTATTACTGGCACTAGCCAGCAGATGGCTTCATTGTAAAATGGCAGAAAGAGAAAGCCCCCTAGGAAACCCTGAATCCAAAATTGGATTGCAAAGGGTTAAGCTTTTTAAGATACATTGTTTTCTCTCTACGTATTGCTGCACTTACACATTATTATTACTACTATGAGAATTCATTCTACTGATTACGATGTGTCTTTTGGTAGCCATTTATTTGCACTTTGTCCATGTATGCTTACCTGTAGTCTGGCTTTTATTATTAATAGTTTATTAATAAAGTTTGTCTTGTTATTTTATAACGATTGGCTGGGCTGTGATTCTTGTTTAGGTGTAGTAATTATATATGGGCAGGCAATTCTAAACATCCCTTCAGTGTTACTGCAGAGTATTGCAGTTTTCCCAGAGGCACACTTCAATCTGCCTTGTCCTCACACTTTACTCTGCAGCTTTGCTTGTTCGGATTGATTGCGCTGAGGTCTTCAGTGCACACAGTGTTGATTTTCATTGCAGAAAGAATAGAATAAGTAAATCCACATACAGTAGGTGTGTGGGGGGGCCTAAAAATATACTAGGGTGCCGCATCCCATTAATTTCAAAATTGGCATATAATATTTAGTAAATACGACTAAATTGTTCAAATGCTATCAAAGTAAAAATCAGTCCAACAAACAAGAATATATTTCAGTGGTTAATGACAACACATGCATAATACATTAAACAGAAAGTGACATGTGAACAATCTGTTTCTTGAGGCTCATCTTGATGCCTTTTTGTAAGACGGTCACTGCAGGTCTTCAAGGAGTAAGACAATCTTTAGGGAGCCAGTGTTTGTCTAGGTGACAATACATAACTACAATGCAAATATACAGTTGTGAAATGTAGGTTTATAGTCCATGGGACACGAAGAAGGCAAATAATCAGACACTAATTTGGGACTTGTATACTGAGAAATTGCTGTTACAGTAGTGATCTTGGGTTCTCTTACCTCACAGTTACTGAGATCCAGGGACACCTCCTTTAGGTTAGGGTTACATGCCAAGCCAAGTAACAGAGCTCTGGAATATAAAATGTAACTAGTTATGGAGTAGAATATATACATTTTACATCTATGCAACGACCTCATCGTCGATAATGACTAGATGGAAAAATGTAGCGTCTACTGTGCAGAGTCTGCAAAATAATGGCGTGTAGACAGCAGGCATATGGTGTTTCTTTACACTTGATTAAAGCTGTACGGAAACTGTGAAATCATTATATCAGAATCACCACATGTAAGATTTGGCACATTATTAGATTGTCAAACAGTCAATGTAAATATTAACAATTATCTAATATTTAGGGGCGTATGAGAGGAGGCGGTAAAACAGATAAAACCAGCTCCCTTGGAGTTTTTTTCTTTTCAATGCTTGGCCAGCCGGCTCAGCCGCCAAGCATTAATGGAGCTGTTCAGCCTAGAGCAAATTGCTCCCTTCCTGCCCTATTACAGTAATGTCACTGTGGCGAGATTGGCAGCAGCATAGGAGAAAGGGGGTCATCGGTGGTGACTGATCAAGTTTAATACAAGGAAAAAACTTATTAGAAGGTCTCTGCTGCCAACTCAAGGCCGGCAGCCCCAAAAAGGGCATGATGTGGGGGAGTTACTGCTGGGCACTGTGGCTCTGGATCATGCTCCTGGGATCTGCAAGCCCCGAACATAAAAGAAGGATCGAGATCCCCCTGGACACATGAGCTCATCCATTATATTATCACAGCTGATGATTACTGCTCCCACATACCATCAATAAGCCCTCTTTACTTTGCACACCTATTCTATAAGTTTCAGGTGCCCCTGCTAACTACCTGCCCTACTGATATATATCCATCTGCATGCTGTGCACTGTAACTGCATCCTTGATTAACACGCTTTCTGGCCATTATATGGCTTGTATCCAGTATTTTCCCCTCTGCAGGGTATACATCGGAGCTCTGATGTCTGGTGGGAGGAGCCTAGCTTTTGTGCAGTGTTCTACAGACTGTACACAGAGAACTCCAGATCCTGCGCTCTGTCTGTTACACACACACAAAACCTCATCATGTAGGTGTGCACAGCAAGATTTAGCAATGTACATTTCTATCAACAGCAGAAGATATCTCAGCACTAGCTCCAGCATTCACGTGTGTGCGACTCTCCCTCCTCTCCGCATACAGTTCAATAGGCAGGATGACTGATTTCCCTGCTAGCATCCTTTGTCAATCATGTGAGAATAGGTAGTGAACAACAAGCTAGGGTAAAGAGAAACAGCAATTTAGAGTGATTTTTCAGCACAGAAATATTTTTGGGTAAATAAAGTAAATAGCAGTTTTGCTAATTATCACACTGGCCAACTGCCTTCTAGGGGTCTGTCTCTATGACTAATGACCAGCTCCTAGTTTCTGCCCACCACTCTTCCCTATACATTTCACCTACCACCAGACATATACAGCTGCTAAACTGCTTAAAGTTTTTTTTTTTTTAATTAAACCTCGGACAGCTGCCCACCAAACCCCATGTATCTATATGTATAACTGCCCACCTATATCTTCTCTTCCTTTCAACTGCCTCTGACAATAACCTACCTTTCCCTGCCCCTAACTATCCGCCTGCCTAATCTCAGTTGACTGGCAACTTCTTACCTACCCTGGCAACTATCCTCTCTAATTACCAAACTGCTACTGCCTCATTCTTACTACCTAGATGGCCCTAACCCTGTGGCCACCAGTTAGTCACCTCCCTAAATACTTGTGGTCTCTATCTATTTGATCATATTCTCTATATACTCAAATAACCCTCTGTAGTGAATGGATTAAAGGGGATTTTCTGGGAGTAATTGTTTTTTAATAGGATGTACATACTACAATTGGATGTACATATATTTGTTATCTTCTTTATTTACAATATTCAAGTGCCGAAAAAAATGAGAAAAAGTTATAATTTCATCTTTATTTCTCACGGCCGCTTGGTTGGACAGTGTATCTGAGAATTTGGAGCTCACAAAAAAACCCTCTTAAATTGGTTTTTGCAACATAAAAAAATGCCCAAGGGAAGGCAAAAAATTAAATTAGACATTACCCCTCACTCTCTGATATTGTCTCCAGTCCAATGCTACTAACCCATTCCCAGCTGATGCAGGAAGTGGTGACATTCATTGATGACCACTGCAGGCAACTGCTGGCCTCAAGGGTCATGTGCCGTTCATGTACATGACCACTGAGACCAACAAGTAGCTGCAGTGGTCATTGCTCCTCACTGGAGCTGAGGGGACTTCATGAGCAGCACTGGATGGGGGGTAACATGGGAGGGTGAGATTTTTTTTTGCTTTCTCTTACACCACTCCCTACCCTAGGGTAGTTTTTTAAAAGTCGAAAACCCTGGTCCCGAGGGCTTTAGCAGGAAAACCAACCGCTTGAGAAAAGCCTGTATATGTCACTGCTTATATATACACCTTATATCTCCATCTATATAGTTTTTATATGTGTGTGTCCGAATTTTAAAAACGAAAATATGTACCTATCTAATGTAACTGCCTAACACAGAATTATTATTTTTCCAGAAATGAACTTCCATGCTGTCTCGCCGCTCAAGAACAAATGGGTCCCATACTGATTTACATGGTAAGATCAATGTGTTCTTCACAGGTTAACGTATCGTCTACTAACTTCAAAGTCAGAGGTGGCTGTGCATGCACAATCATGTCTTGATTATAATAGCTGCTGTTCTCTAAATGCTTTCCCCATCAATATGGGTTCACTTGCCTTGATCCCCTGCGATGACAATTCTATTACACATCCGATTGACTTTTCACAGGAACTGCCCACACTTTTATACTAACAAGGCTTTGAAATGGCTGTACTATGCACTGCCTTCTCATTCACATACACGCTTGATGGCCGCAAAATAATTTTAAACCCCTAATAATTGATTTTTTTTACATACAGCGGCAAAGCGTTATATGCAAAGTAGGTTTTACCACCATCCAAAAAAAATGTTGCCCACTTCTTAAGACTAGTGGCCATTTCCGCGGAGAAATAAAATCCAACATGTGTTCTTCTTGAAGCTTTTATGTTGATTCTTTTGTGTTTTGGGTAATAAACAATTAGTGCTAACCCAATTGTTGATGTGAAGCCCGCCGGTCCCCAGGGCACGTTTTAATGGGAAGTATGTATAGCTGTACAATTCTTTTATATCAAAGCATGGAATATCTATGTGCATAATTGAGGGCACCAGAGATCAGGCTTGGTTTCTTGCAGCTGTGCTAATCTTTATCATTTCAATGGTCATTTTCCCATGCAGTTTCCACCGGGATATAATACTTATGCAAATAAGCCAACTACAAATTTAATTATGTGTTAACATTTAATTGTGCTCTAAACATCTAAGCGTGTCATTGCTGTTAGTTGTGAGATTCAAAAGGATTAAGACTAAAAATGAGAAATATTCTTAAATTAGAACGGCTGTCAAAAGAAAATACTTATGTTAAGTCTAAAACTATAATTTTAAAAATGTAATGCCTACTCACATCGCCTCATATGGCAAATAATACAGGGAAGTGTACAGGCTTTCATCAAATGTATTGTTGAGGTCTTTCATAAAAGTGTTCATGGGTTAGGTTTAATGGTTCGCTAGTAGAGATGAGCGAGCATACTTGCTAAGGGCAATTGCTTGACTGAGCATTGCCCTTAGCGAGTACCTGCCCGCTCGAGAGAAAAGGTTCGGGTGCCGGCACGGGGGAGCGGTGAGTTGCGGCAGTCAGCAGGGGGGAGCGGGGGGGGGGGGGGGGAGAGAGAGATCTCCCTCCATTCCTCCCTGCTCTCTCCCGCAGCTCCCTGCCTGCCGTTGGCAGCCGAACCTTTTCTCTTGAGCGGGCAGGTACTCGATAAGGGCAATGCTCGCTCGAGCAATTGCCCTTAGCGAGTATGCTCGCTCATCACTATTCCCTAGTTTAGAAAATTCTGTAATACCAGTTAATTAAATATAAATTAACCGATTGAGAAAGGTGGGGTTGGGGGATGTGGGGGGGGGGGGGGGGGGATCGGGACCCCACCTAGTTTATTAACCAAAGCTGAGAATGGCTACAAACTGCAATGCTCAAGTAAAAAGTATACAAGCTTGTCATTGGGCTCGCTTCACATCATACTTTTGTCCCCGTCCAAGGGTTCCCGTCTGGGGCTTTTCGCGGAATATACCCTCCTGCAAAGTAATCAGCACCAAAATCCGCACAGCTAACTTGCGGATTTTGATGCGGAATTGAAAATGGAAGAACTCTACCAGCAATTCTGCATCAAAATCCACAGTTAGGGCTCGTTCACATAGGTGCGTGCGTACAACATTACGGGTCTCCCGCGACGTTGTACACATTACAGCCCATACGCCGTGCCGGCAGAGAGCATATAAGGGCTGCGTATGATACGCAGAGAAATAGAGCACGCTGCGATTTATTTCTCCTGGGTATCGATAAGCAGTGAACTTACACAGGTGTGAATGGAAGAATGACAGTCCATTGACTTTCATTGCCTCCATTCACTGCGTGTTACACACAGGAAATATGCGTGCGTGATATGTGGTGACAATACGCCCGTGTAAACGAGCCCTAAGCTGTGTGGAATGCAGGATAGCGTATTCAGCAATGATGTTGCAGAATATTCCATCCTGTGTGAAAGCACCCTCCAAGTGTCAGTTTAAAATCCTGAAGAAAGGAACCTTTGGACAAAGACAGGGCTAAACCCATCTACTGCATTGCAGAAAACTACTGAAACTAAGACCTTCGTTCATTTTACGCATTCTGTGCTGGAAGGAAAATCGCAGTCTACCGTGCCAGAAATTAACAGGAACCTGTCAAAATGTAGGCTTATTGGTCTCCATTTCAGCAGTTTTCCATAATGGACAAGATAGTTTCCATTTTCTGGATTTAAAATGGACACCCTGGCCGGACCTCATGATGGAGACAAAAACTTGAAGTGATCAGAGCCTTACAGAGACCAGAGTTATCTGAGCGGCAAGACTGGAGAAAGTGATGTAGACTGTGCAGTTATTCTCCCGCTATAGGAGGAAGTCCAGAATATAACGCAGACTGTGGGTATAAGGAGAAATCCATACTATATACAGTCAGAATGCTGTAACATGAAGTGGTTCAGCCTACATAGACAGGCGGCTATTATGCGGCTTTAGAATATATGGCTTTTAACACATGCTACAGGTGGAGAAGATCCAGACTACACCGCCAGCCTGATCCAGACTACAGTACCAGACTGATATTATATAGGGTGATCCAGGCTACATCACCAGCCTGATATTATATGAGGTGATCCAGACTACAGTGCTAGACTAATATTATATGAGGTGATCGAGACTACAGTGCTAGACTAATATTATATGGGGTGATCCAGACTACGCTGCCAGACAGTTATTATTTTGGGGTGATCCAGACTACAGCGCTAGACTGAAATTATATAGGGTGATCCAGACTACAGCACCAGACTGATATTATATAGGGTGATGCAGACTACACCGCCAGCCTGATATTATATAGGGTGATGCAGACTACACCGCCAGCCTGATATTATATAGGGTGATGCAGACTACACCGCCAGCCTGATATTATATGAGGTGATCCAGACTACACCGCCAGCCTATTATATAGGGTGATCCAGGCTACACCGCCAGCCTGTTATTATATGAGGTGATCCAGACTACAGTGCTAGACTGATATTATATAGGGTGATCCAGACTACACCGCCAGCCTGATATTATATAGGGTGATTCAGACTACACCACCAGCCTGATATAATATAGGGTGATCCAGGTTACATCGCCAGTCTGATATTATATAGGGTGATCCAGAATGCACCGCCAGGCTGATATTATATAGGGTGATCCAGACTACACCGCCAGACTGATATTATATAGGGTGATCCAGACTACACCGCCAGACTGATATTATATAGGGTGATCCAGACTACACCGCCAGACTGATATTATATAGGGTGATCCAGACTACACCGCCAGACTGATATTATATAGGGTGATCCAGACTACACCGCCAGACTGATATTATATAGGGTGATCCAGACTACACCGCCAGACTGATATTATATAGGGTGATCCAGACTACACCGCCAGACTGATATTATATAGGGTGATCCAGACTATACTGCCAGCCTGATATTATATGGGGTGATCCAGACTACAGCGCCAGACTGATATTATATGGGGTGATCCAGACTACACCGCCAGACTGATATTATATGGGGTGATCCAGACTACACCGCCAGACTGATATTATATAGGGTAATCCAGAATGCACCGCCAGGCTGATATTATATAGGGTGATCCAGACTACATCGCCATACTGTTGCTGTAGAGGATGAGTAGGTGTGTAGTCTGTATGTCCACTTATAACAGCTATTCCAGGCATAATCCAGACTATATAGTCAAACTTCTGTTGTGTTTAATTGTCCAGACTGTTGTGCAGGTACCAACTACTATTTTCACATCTAACCAGCATAATATGTTGCAGGAAGTGAAAAAAAAACTAATTGGAAATGTGTTAGCTCGGGGAAAACTTATTTTATAAGTAAAGTTTATGTTTATTGGGCCGTCATTTATTACTTCTCTCTGGAATACTCGGATCCCAGATGTCCGTATCAGACAGCAAGTACAAAATCAACCTAAATCGGTACTATTGGTTCATTTGCAGAGTCAGAGTTTAGGTATTTTGGCACGTTATTTTTTTCTATAAACTGCCATATTTTCAGTTGTAGGATCCATTCATTGCATTTTTATATTCGCCATCATCCTGGTCTACGCAAATAAAACAATTTTAAAATATGGTATTAAACCATCTGCTCCTATTTTAGCACAGCTGACAATAAGTAAGCAGATGTATTATGACTCAATATAGGAAAGCTGCAACACGCCATTTCTAGTAACCCTTGGTTGTTAGATGATATGAATGACAACCCTGAGATGGCAGAATGCTTGCATTTATAATACTCATTTAGCCCTATAACGACTATAAATATATTCTCCGGAGGGATATTTCATGGGCACAAAGTAACACTTAGCTTTATAGCTCATTTCGGAAAGGGTCACTGAAGCTTACAGTCTGTAGAAGTCAAGTTTGCATCATTATGTTGACTTTGATGCAGAGATTAGTGGGACAGGAACAAATGAGAATAAATCTATTGTCTATACAATATATTACATGTATCATTAAGTCACACTATACAAATAATACAAGTAAAAGAAAATGCAAAACTTCCTCACACAGCTGGTTTACAACGCAGAAAGCTTTCACAAGACATCATGTTGTCCTTCAAACCAATGTTATTTGTGGCGCCATGTAGAATTTTACAGTATATAGTGTTACTATAGTTGAGAGGATACTGGAGCGAGCATTGTCCTTAGCGAGTACCTGCCCGATCGGAAGAAAAGATTCGGGTGCCGGCGCGGGTGAGCGGTGAGTTGCGGGAGTGAGCAGAGGGGGGAGCGGGGGGGGGGGAGGGGAGAGATCTCCCCTCCGTTCCCCCCTGCTCTCCCCCGCCGCTCCCCGCCGACACCCGAATCTTTTCTTTATTATCAGAGGTATACATACTCTAACCACATTAAATAATGCAAGGTTCTTGGTTAGAGATGAGTGAGTATATTCGCTAAGGGCAATTGCTCGAGCGAGTCTTGTCCTTAGCGAGTACCTGCCCGCTCAGATGAAAAGATTCGGGTGCCAGCGCGGGTGAGCGGTGAGTTGCAGGAGTGAGCAGGAGGGAGCGGGGGGGGAGAGAGGGAGAGATAGATCTACCCTCCGTTCCACCTTGCTCTCCCCCGCCACCCCCCGAATCTTTTCTTCCGAGCGGGCAGGTACTCACTAAAGACAATGCTCGCTCAAGTAATTGTCCTTAGCGAGTATGCTCGCTCATCTCTAGTATTGAATAATTAAAAACTGGATGAATTACATTATTGGAATGCAAATTATGGGGCCCTTTGTTATGCAAAATGTTTTTTGTTTTAGTTTCTATGTCAAAGTTCATTATGTAAGAAGGTCCTTTTTGTCCACAGATTGTTGATGACCAGGTAGGCCAAATCGTAGAGTTCGAATGCCGAAACACCCAAATGCCTGACTTTTAGAGAGGTCAGATAATTGCCATATTTGAAATAGGGATATAATTTCTTGAAATCTCCCAGAGGACTGCCTATAGTAAAATGTCAATATGCAGAATGGTTACTGAGTGGGCACAGGAAGGCTACAGTACCTGCAGACCTGGCACAGGTACATGTAGAAGGACGCCGCCACACAAAAACCACCAAATTGTGCAGATGGCAGTTGCTAATACATGGGCGACTAACACAGATCCAAGCAGTGGTTGAAGTCAGGGTCATCCCATGAACAATTGTAAACTGATTGCTTGAAGCCTGGTTGCATTCTCAGACCGCATGCGGGTTACATTAACCCGATTTCATTGCCAGCAACGACTAACTTGGTGTACCGCTAGACACAACTGGAAACATGAATGGAGAACAGTTGTGGTTAGTGACAAATTCCAATTCTGCCTGAGGCAAAGCTATAATACTCAACATATCCATTGGCATTTTAAGGAAAGGGCCCACCCTGCTGTGATTTCAGAATGTCACACACCTGGAGTCATGGTTTGGAGGGCAATAAATCAGTAATGACAGCAGTACTAAGTTGGAAGTTGTTGAAGGAACATCCTGTTACCATACCCCTCAGGATCACCATACAAAATGCTATTTACCAACAGGATAATGCCTGTCCACATCCTGCAGCGTTCACAAGACACACCTTGCAGGGTGCCATGACCATGGATTGCCCGCATAATCCCTAGATTTATCCCTAATAAAGCATGACTGGGACACGACAGGTAGATGCATTATGTCCCATGGCCACCTACCACAACTGTACAATAACTTACAAGCATGGAAAGACATACCCAACAAGACATCTAAACACTTATTAATTCAATATCTGAAAGGATCCACAAATGTATAGGTGCTCACGGTGGGCACACTTCCTAATGTAACCTTTACCTAACAGTGATAAACTTTGTTTGATTCATTCCAATTTGCTATTATTTATTCAGGGTATGACTCCATATATATCTACCACGTTTAATGAAATTCCACCAATTCCCTCTGGGTGGAACACTTTCAATTTTCACCAATGCATAAGCCAGAAACTTGTCACTAATTGGTGCTGAAGGTAGCCAGGAGTCTAGCAATTAATTCAATGTCTATGCTGTGGATTTTGAATTCGGTATCAAACTAGCTCATGCCAGCGAAACCAGAGACTCTTCCAACAGAAAGAGTGACCCATCTGTAGACAGACTGTTTCATGGCTCTTGACCCCCAGCCAACCAGTACCCTGCTCGGTACTGATGAGGGGCAAGAATCTGAAACAGTCTGTCTACAGATACATCACTCTTCCTGTTGGAGGAGTCTATGGTTTGTCTGACCAGAACTAATTTGCTTACTTTTTCCCCGTGGAGCAAGGCCTCAAGAACAAGTTTCCTTACACTCACTGGGTCTCTTCATTCAATGAGAGTCGGTACCCCTCCTCGGCCCTCTATCAGAAAAACTAAGCCGTTACTAGAGTCACTTTTATTGGAATTCAAAATCCTATCAAATAATCCTTAGCCGCAGGATTCAAGCTGACGGGGTGTCAACATGTACTGCTGTGAAAGTGGGGTCAGCTTGTAGTCTGCTGCTAAGAAGAAACTGACAGATTTTTATTTGGCATGTAGCCATTCTCAACGAAGGTGGAACTGTCCCTACCAAAATCCACTTGTTTTACACTCATTGCCAAAGACAAAAAAATCACGTACCTAGAAGGAGTTGTCAGAATGGAATGAAACTTTCTATGTGTGATTGTAACATTGATAAAAGTGATTAAAATATCAGAGCAAAATGAGAATTCATTGCAGAATAGTGAACACGTGAATGAGGGCTCTACTACCCTGTTGGCCCATCTCAAGCTTAAAGGGGTTGTCCCGCGCCGAAACGGGTTTTGTTTTTTTCAACCCCCCCCCCCCGTTCGGCGCGAGACAACCCCGATGCAGGGGTTAAAAAAGAACACCGGAGAGCGCTTACCTGAATCCCCGCGCTCCGGTGACTTCTTACTTACCTGCGGAAGATGGCCGCCGGGATCTTCTCCCTCGGTGGACCGCAGGGCTTCTGTGCGGTCCATTGCCGATTCCAGCCTCCTGATTGGCTGGAATCGGCACGTGATGGGGCGGAGCTACACAGAGCCGGCATCCTGCACGAGCGGCCCCATTCAGAAAAGAAGAGGACCCGGACTGCGCAAGCGCGGCTAATGTGGCCATTAGCCGCCGAAAATTAGTCGGCTCCATGGGAACGAGGACGCTAGCAACGGAGCAGGTAAGTGAAAAACTTCTTATAACTTCTGTATGGCTCATAATTAATGCACAATGTACATTACAAAGTGCATTAATATGGCCATACAGAAGTGTATAGACCCACTTGCTGCCGCGGGACAACCCCTTTAAATGCAATATGTGATACAGGCAAGCATAGAGGCATACAGCTTCCATATGGTATTCCGCAGCATATCGCTCCACGTTCGCTGAAACTGAGCCCCTAGATCGTGCAAACTCATAGGCTGTTGACACTGGCATTCCAGATGGCCGCATACATTGTCTATTGGCGATAAATCTGACGACAGGGCAGCCACAGAAGCGTGACAATGTTGTGCAGGCATTTCTGTTTGCTGCGTGTGACCAAGCATTATCCGGAAATCGCTCATATCATTAAGTTCATTCAAAAGAATGGAGTGCATATTCATGTGAGTTTTGTATGTTTTGCAATGCACAAAACTCATGCAAGATTTTTGCTCGTGTGAATGTAACCTTAGAATGATTTCATTGATGATTCTGTTACTTTGTAACAGTCATGTGTGATAGTTTTCTGTATTCACTTATTCACAATCCCTCATGAGTTTTGTACCACGAAATAAAAGCCCCTTTTCCATTGTTTCTAAAAACATCATCCATTGCATTGTATTCCCTAAAAGTAATAAGGGGCTAGATGCAACAACACTGATTAAAGTAAACCCCGTTCTATATAGCAAATCAGGAAAACCGAGCGCTATAATATCAAAAGCAGCAGCTGCAGCTGTCACATTCTATTCTAGTCTTTATTATGCATTGGGATCAATGCGGCGGTAAAATAAAGATGAAACAACAGTGGATACAATGTAAAATAATAGGCATTTATTGATACAAAGTAACCACGCGGTCGGCCCTACCGAGCTAGCAGCTAATTGGAAAGCTCTGCCTGTCTTCTGATTTATATTTTAAAGCTATAAATCACGAAAAATGGGAAGCATGGGCTCTCTGGATTTGGCAGCTATTACTTGTACAACCTGTTTTTACTCGACACGCCCAACATTTATGAAAAGAAAGGCTTCCAGATCATAGACTGTTTGTAATGAACCTGATGAGCACATCCATAAGTACATATCATCACCAACTAAAGTTGGCCGTACAACTTCAGTTCCCGTTAAGGCCGTTTTCACATGGCCATAAAAATCGCGCTAGGTTTTCTCAATCTTTTGATTGGAATCATACACGTGAGCCTTTTTTTCCTGCATTGCATCATGGTGCAATTCGAAAAACAATTTGCGGCATGCCCTATCTTTGTGCCCTAACATCACATTGCCCCTTGCTTTCAATGGTGCTGGCGGCACCATCAAACAACGGGCTAGGTGCGCGTGGTATGATGCAATGTGAGGTTTCCCTACTAAAAACAATGGGAGAACTCCGCGATTCACAGCCGCGATTTAGAGTCACTACTTCCTTGAAGTGATGTGAGGCAGCTTTGAGATAAAAACTCCTCGCATCCTTGGGGAATTCGCATGTTGACGGGCCAGATATTGGGCCGTGATTCATGACCCGATATTGCACTCGTCCGTGTGAAGTTACCCTAACTGAAAAGTTTGATAGCTTCAACCCTCAACAGGAGGATCGCTCACTGAATGGAGATGGGTGGGCCGGGACGATCTCCAGCCCGCCCCCCTCCATTCACAGCAAACAAGCCCTCATTCATAGATGATCATCATTTGATTATTATGCCTGCAGAAACTGAATAATGAAGGAATTATCGTTCATCATTCAGTCGCTGCAGGCATTTACACAACCTGATCGTCGTTGAGATTCCCATGATCCAGCGAAAATCTGAACAATGATCGTTGGGCCGTGTGAAAGCGCTCCAACTCCGAGATCCTCCAAAAACATTCATGTGTATACTTCTTTATAGGAATGCGATCAGCACTTTCTTCTGCTCTAATTTAGGTCTAGTATTTCTTTAAGAACATTTTCCCAGAAATTGCGCTCTATTCTGAGAGGTGTATTTACCACCACCTCCCTCTGTTGCAATAAACACATATTATACCCAGTGGCTAAATTATGGCTTGCGCATTCTTTATATTATGCAAATGAGCACACCTCAAACTATTCCATTCTCTTTCCTCCTTAGTGTTCTGTCATTCTCTAAAATGTTCCTCCACAATACACGGTATAAAACTTGGGCAGTTCTGCCTAAAGCAAGCGTGTGAAGAATGACAAATTACCGAGCTGCTTAAGACAGCTGCTTCATTTTTCTCCACTGGAAACTGATTATATACTGTGAACCAGCATATAAATACAAAGAAAAAAAAATCAACGGCCACCAACGCCATAAAAATGCTGAGAGTCTGCAAAATTTTGCTTCTACATATTTGTCATGATTGAATATTTAACGTTATTGAGCGGTCATAGAACAGTTGAGCCTGATGGCTCTGCAGAAAGAAAACATCCAAAATAAAAGCCATGATAAAGTATAAAGAGGGCGTCTGGTTTATAACATCCTGTTAGAGCATTCTAAGTCAATAAAGTGTAATTCTTCATACTGGGGCTCAATCAATTAGAACAGGAAGCAGCGACGAAGAGCTAGGACCTAGCATGTGTTTGTTACATGCATTATTGCTTAAAGTGACCCTCAATTTTGGGACAAGGTTCTGTCCCAGGACTGGGGATGGAGGGGGTATATAAACTCTAGTTCTTCTCTGCCACCCCTCTGATCTGACAATTTCAGGCCCGGTTTTTAGCTCTCCAAGATGACTGCAGCAATTTTCTAATTACCAAGTGCACTGATCGGATTGGCCAGTGCTGATCACATGACCAACTCTGGCCAATCATAGAACAGGTATACTGCATTGGTAGTTTAACATTACCAATGCACACTAAGCAATTAGGCAGTCTAAAGATTGGGTCAGCTATCTTGGACAGCTGAAAACAAGACCATGGACTGGTGGATTGCAAGGATGACAGAGAAAAGGAACTGTATGGGATACATATTCCTCTATTTCCGGGAGATAATTTTGTTATAGATCTGGAGGGTTGCTTTAATTTTCAATTAAAGTTGATCCTTGTGGGTAGCAATCAGATTATTGTTAGTGGGCACACGTAACAAAAAGGGATTGGTTAAAAGTAGATAAACCCTGTAACGAATTTAAAAAATGGTTAAACGTGTTTCCCATTCTGAGCCCAAGTGTGTTACAATCTGATAGTTTTCAGCCTGTAGGGGTTTTATGGTTTGTAGATTTTTTACCCACACATACGACCCATGTATCTTGCATTTTTCCATTTTGATTTATTTCCTTGTGTTTTTTCTTGAGTGTTAAATCAGTATAGGCCCTGGTGTCACAAGGTGAAGGACAGCAAATTCAGTGAAATGCTGCACTATTACATAAAAAATCTAAAAAAGCAAACAAACAACCGCTTACTTCAGAGGTTCAGGAGACAGCTTCGTTCCAGAAAAGTTGATGTGAGTTAAAGCGAGAGAGCTGCTAAAGAACTGTTTAAAAGATGGGGGCACTTCTTTTCCTTTCCTGTAGATCACAAAGAAGAGTGTTATTTTTAATTTGACAATAATTAAAAAAACAGAAGACAAGTTTGCAGAAAATACCAATTAATCCAAAAATGTTTGAAGATTCATAAACTTTTCAGCAACCTTTCATTTCGAAGCAATTGAAAACCAAGATCGGGTGTAAATTTCATAGAACGTAAAAGGTTGCACAAATTATGTAAAAAAAAATATTTAGGTCTATGCCACAATGGTCAGTGGTCACAGAAGTATCTCGAGTCTGTAACCTATGTCAACACTCTCCACTATGTCAATACTACCAGATGCGCAAACTGGATACTATGTTTTTTTTATGTTCAAAAGGATTTTATTAACTTCCATATGCAAATTACTTTCAAAGCTTGAGTATAGGACCTTAAACATTAAACTGTTTGCAAGTACGGAGACAATATCCATTGACATATTTAACATTGCTAGATTGGGGTCTTCTTCCGTACCTTCTATATACAAAAGAAAAAAGAAAAACATTTCAACATTTTCTGGGTCTTGCCCAATGACTTCCCATCTAACGAATCCCCCCTGGTCTTCTGGCCGTGAGGACCACCCTGAGAGAACCCATTGAACGGCACCCTCTCCCTGCTTGGCCATTTTAGTCTATAGATATATGAAAGTATGTGTATAAAATTTGAAAGGAAAACCAAAGAAAGAGGAAATGAAAACAAGAAGAGAAGATCAGTAGGGGGGAGTTTAGGTAAAGGAAGATGCCCTGACGCCAAAGACCAAGATTATTCATGCTATTTCTCCAAATTTCTGTACCCAATAGATAATGGAGTCTCTCACATTGTCAATGCACTCCCCAATCAGGATATGAGAGAGGGGGAGTCTTTAATTGGCAGAGAACGAAATAATCGCAGCTGCAAATGCTTGTCAGATGATCCTCTCAACTGATAGTCTGTCGAGGGCGTCCTGAGAATGGTCGCCTTGGGCGAATGCAATCATGCATCCACTGGTCCCAACAACTCCTTATAGCCTGGTCAGAACAGCCCAGGTTGCGGGCGATTTGTTGATACAACCATCCAACTTCTCTTATCCAATGATTTGCTTGCTCTCAAATTCTGTTAACTGGGCAAAATCCCTTTGATGACATCTTAGGGGCATTTTAATTGGCTTCTGCCTCATTGGGTTTTTTTTTTTGCCTTCCTCTGGATCAACAAGGGAGGGGGTGGGATTTAAATAGGCTGAACTAGATGGACATTGTCTTCATTCAGCCTAACATACTATGTTACTAAAAACATACTAAGTTTTTTTTTAATCATTTTGTTTATTCTACAAATAATCTCAATTCACTCACTTAAAAAATATACCAGTGCACTAAGGATCCAAATGTGTAAGCTTATAATGATACTTTAAGCTAAATAAGACAAACATTTTTGGAAACAAAGATGGTGAACAGTTGTCAGCAAAATAAGATTTTCTAACAATTGCGTAAACAGTAGGTTAAATGGGATGTATACCTGTGGGGAAAGAAGGTCTTGGAAAGATTGAGTGTAGTAAGGTGTTGCAAGCAACCACGCAGTAGAGCTCCACATACCTGAAGCAAGAACAAAGTGATTACATTAAGTTCACACCACAGTACAGTACATGAAAAAAACAGAAAAGTTCACTAAGTTAATAAAAAGACCATAATACGAGGTCAATCCTGCCTACCAAGAGATACAGAAACAAAAGATAAACAAAAAAGTAACTATCAGGGAAGGAAAGAAACACAACAGCTGCTATGGGGTCCAGATCTCTTCAGAGGTGAGATGCAGTTAAGGTAACTCTAGAAAATAACCATAAGCCTTTCATTTACTGGTGAAAGAGGACCTAAATCCAAGTTTTGCTATGTGGCGCCATGATTACATGTTATACCCTAGACATAAATATCAACTTTGATATGCCTGATAGTGCCATAGAAACTATGATTTCTGTACGATTTTATATTTTGTTCCATAAAATAATTTTTAGTAGTTACAGTAAATTCATAATTACCGCATCTGCTGAACACTCAGTGTTCGATAAATCCAGATACTTAATGGCATTTGGCTGTGCCAAGAAAGTATACAAACACTAGAAGGGGGGAAAAAAAAGAAATGACTAAAACAGAATGAGCAGACAATACATTCAGCATTTACAATTACCATTAATTTATACTATGCTAGTTTTTTCTGAATAAATTACATGAAATTATAGGCTTTTAGATTTTTTTAAAGTCAAAAATACACTCATTGTAAAAAAAAAAAAAGTTGTCATGATTGTAACATTGACATAAGTAAGTGGTTACAATATCAGAGCAAAAGGATAATTTATTGCAGAATACTGAACACTTGAAGTGAAGCTCTAGTACCCTGTTGTACTGCCTCTGGCTTAGCTACAAGATGTGATACGGGCAGGCATGGAGGCTCTAGAAACCTGTTGTACCACCTCTAGCTTGGATACAAGATGTTATGCACGTGGAAATGGAGGCTCTAATACCCTGTTGTGCCACCTCTTACTTGGATACAAGATGTGATACGTGAGGGCATGGAGGCTCTAGTACCCTGCTGTGCTGACTCTAGCTTGGATACAAGATGTGATACGGGAGGCCATGGAGGCTCTAGTACCCTGCTGTACTGCCTCTAGCTTGGATACAAGATGTGATACGGGAGGGCATGGAGGCTCTAGTAACCTGCTGTACTGCCTCGAGCTTGGATACAAGATGTGATACGGAAGGCCATGGAGGCTCTAGTAACCTGTTGTACCGCCTCTAGCTTGGATACAAGATGTGATATGGGAGGGCATGGAGGCTCTAGTAACCTGTTGTACCGCCTCTAGCTTGGATACAAGATGTGATATGGGAGGGCATGGAGGCTCTAGTAACCTGTTGTACCACCTCTAGCTTGGATACAAGATGTGATATGGGAGGGCATGGAGGCTCTAGTAACCTGTTGTACCGCCTCTAGCTTGGATACAAGATGTGATATGGGAGGGCATGGAGGCTCTAGTAACCTGTTGTACCGCCTCTAGCTTGGATGTAAGATGTGGTGCAGGCAGGAATGGAGGCTCTAGTACTCTGCTGGGCCACTTCTGGCTTGGATACAAGATGTGATACGGGCGGGTATGTAGGCATACAGGTTCCATCTCTAGATTGACAAACTGAGTTTGCACAAAGTTGGCATGCCAAACATTCCCAAAAATGTTTTCTTGGTGATAAATTTGGCGACTGGCCAGCCACCAAAGTGTAGTAATGTTGTGGAGGCATTCCTGTGACATGCTTGCTGTATGCAGACAAGCATTATCCTGCTGGAAAATGCCTCTTGGAAGCCACTACGAGAGGAACACACGTGGCTGCAGGATGTCCTGAACATATCACCGAAATGTCATTGTCTCTCGTATCGCTACTAGGGGGAGATGACTGTTGTATGCGATGGCCCCTCCCAGACCATCACACCAGCAATGGGGGCACTGTGCTTCTCCATAGCAAAGGCAGGATTGAGGTGCTCACCCCTAGGTCTACCGAACACAGCCATCGGTACCTAAACTAAACATAGATTTATTGCTGAAGACAACCCGCTCCCACTTTGTAGCAGTCCAGTTATATAATTCACAACACCACTGCAAATGGAGGCAATGGAGGATAGGTGTCAAAGGCAGTACACGTAACAGGCGCCGTGAGATCAAATGTCCTTCAGCCAAGTGTTTCTGACAGATACAGGGGATTGTAACGCTGGTTTTTACGTGTCTCTAGGTGGCGGAGAACGAAACAGTTGGAGCTGCAAATACTTGTCAGATGATCCTCTCAACTAATTGTTTTTTGCGGGCGCCCTGAGATTGGTTGCCTTGTGTGCATGTCCTCATGCATCCATTGGTCCCAACACCTCCTGACAGTCTGCTCAGAATGGCCCAGATGGTGGGCATTTCATTGATACAACCATCCAGCTTACCACATCCCAATAATACGCCCCTCTCAAACTCTGTTAACTGTGCGAAATCCCTTTGATTGCATTGTAGAGACGTCTAGTGGTCAGCAAGCTCTACACAAGTGGAAGAGGAGGTCACTACACACAAGGAGCCTTTTATAGGCCAAGGGGGAACCACTTTTAGGGCCTCAGGTGGCAAGAGCATTCATCTAAATCACCACAACTCTCATCATTTGCATATCTGCCTGAGATGGAACTGCATGCCGGGTTTTGCAGCAAAACGACAACTTCTTCTAGAGGCTTGACTTTTTTTGACAAAGAGTGTAGAAAAGAACACAAAGCTAAAATATAATTGTATGAACAAGACTAGAGATGAGCGAGTATACTCGCTAAGGCACATTACTCGAGAGAGAGTAGTGCCTTAGCCGAGTATCTCCCCGCTCGTCTCTAAAGATTCGGGGGCTGGCGCGGGTGACAGGTGAGTTGCGGGGGGGGGGGGGGGGGGGGGGGTGAAGAGGGAGAGAGAGAGATCTCCCCTTCGTTCCTCCCCGCTTTCCCCCGCCGGCCCCCGAATCTTTAGAGACGAGCGGGGAGATACTCGGCTAAGGCACTACTCGCTCAAGTAATATGCCTTAGCGAGTATACTCGCTCATCTCTAAACAAGACCTTAAAGTGAAGCTCTACATTCAGAACAAATTAAGATCCGAGTAGCAGAACACATGTTAGCAAATATTTGCATTACATATATTCATTAATCAAGCTGAAAAGGTATATTAAAGTTTTAACGAGCCAATCTGACCACAGCCCGTTCACAGCAGAACACTAATATGCACTGAAGGTACTGCACTAAGGAATTACAGAATCATCAACTGCAGTTTACTGAGAGTTTCCTGTAACATATCCTTCTCAACAATAAACATATTGAAAATAAATTTACAAAAAGTATGAAGATTTTACACTTATGGGAATATAGTCAATGTTAATCAAAAGTAAAGCATCACAATGAGCAAAATCTCGTAGAACTAAGCTTTCATTATTGCCATAAAATACATGATAGAAATCACAGTCTGGCTGCAAGAATATATTGTAAAAGCCATTGCTGAATTTTCTTAGATACTGCAGAATTTAGATAAAATATTTAAAGAGGTTTTCCAAAACCAAGATATTGGCGACCTATGCTCAGGATAGATCATCAATATCAGATCAGTGGGTTCCGTGTCACTCGGCACCCCTGGCAATCAGCTGTCTGAAGTGGCTGTGATGCTCAGGTGAGCACATTGGCCACTACACTGCATACCAGACACCGCACCGTTCATTTCACAGCGGCTGTGCCTGGTATAGCCTGAATGGAACTGAGCTGTTCTTAGGCCATGTAACGAATGATTGTGCCATCACAGGCTTGCATCTTCACTCAATTGCTGTGGCCTCCTCAACTGGCTGATTGGAAAGGGTTCCTAGTGGCGGACCTGAACTGATCTGATTTTGATGACCTATCCTGAAAGAACTTTATAGTCCTTTACTGCCCAAAGAGCAAAAAAGGTAGACATATAACGTAAAAAATGTGAAGTACTGTACATACTGAAAGGTCATCACCGCGGAATATATTCCCTGAGAGATCAAGGTGGGTAAGGGTGCTTGCAATCAACTGGGTTGCACTCAATGACTGGGACAGGCTATTCACACCTAGGGATATGAAGAGAAACATATGTGCTTAAAACAAGGAGTAAAAGGATGGAAATAAATAAACCTACCTGGGGTGGTAATTTATTACAGGTTATATCATAAACTTTATAAATCAGCAATAATGACTGGAGATTCCATACAATATCAGGTCACTGTGGCCCAGGTAGGTCTGTAATCTCTGCTCCCTCCACACCCTCCTCAGCTAGGAGACTCTGGATTAGGTTAATGTGTAGGTAGACTAGAACTGTGCCTATAGGTGTCCCTGAAGGAAGGGACCAATGGCAGTGAGAGAGAACACCCAAGAGAGAAAAGGGGAAGGCTGCAGACAAAGGTTTTAGTTTTGCCATATATATTTCAAGTACTTTACCTTTACATGAACTATCAATCTGATCGTTGTTCAGAAAAGTCATTGAAGCGTACAAACGATGGTCGCTCATTTGCTTTTTCACAGAATGAGGATTAGTTGATCTCCACGCATATTTGTTGGCAAGTCGCTTAAATATGAACAACTGTGAATTTACACCAGAGAACTTTTGATCTACCAGCTACAATTTTTTTGTACTCTGAAACAAAACAACTAGCGACTAGAGATGAGCGAGTATATTCGCTAAGGCACATTACTCGAGTGAGTAGTGCCTTAGCCGAGTATCTCCCCGCTCATCTCTAAAGATTCAGGGGCCGGTGGGGGCGGAGAGCGGGGAGGAACGGAGGGGAGATCTCTCTCTCACTCTCTTCCCCCCGTTCCCCGCCACAACTCACCTGTCACCCGCACCGGCCCCCGAATCTTTAGAGACGAGCGGGGAGATACTCGGCTAAGGCACTACTTGCTCGAGTAATGTGCCTTAGCGAGTATACTCACTCATCTCTACTAGCAACTTATCGCTCGTCACCCTGATGGTGGCCATTTTTACATTGAACGACTATTGTTTGAATTCGCTCTTTCAAGCGATTATTCGGCCAATAGTTTAAAGGTACTTTTAAGGTGTGGCCTGCTTGATGGGCAGAGGCTAAGGCAACAGACAGTCTTTGTCTACAGGTTCCTGCGATAAATCTGTAAATCTGCTACCAATGTCACTGCATGTAATCCCATCCTACTTTGCTAAATGGCAGAAACAGTTCACAAAGAGTTAATAGCATATGTGATAAACTCTCAGTCTCTTGTTATAGAAGAGCAATGCATTGTGAGAGGGCAAGAATACATTTACACTTTAAATTTGGCCATACACTTTAGGTAGCTGTTGGATGAATGCTTGTTTGGGGGAACAGCTAATCCTCCTGACCTCCCCAATCATGCAGGTCTTTATGTGATGAATGAGAAGGAATTAAGTCGTGCCAAACACCTTTGGCGGCTGCTATCTGCCCTAAGAAAACAAATCAGGCATTAAGAAATCCAACTGTGTGATCTTTCATTCACCGATCGGCCACTGGAGAAAACAGTTGGTTGTATCAACACTAATGAACATTTATGGCTAATGAGTCTTTTACATGGGACACGTTCTTGGCCCGATGTAACAAGCACCGATCGACAGGCATGTTGATCGGCACTTGTTTCATTTTCTTTTACATGGGCCAAGAACTGGCTTATCGGGATGGACGATTACTACTACAATAGTTCCTCCCCATAGGCCGGATGTATATCTCTCCGTTCTCCTGGAGAGTTGTACTGCTAATCAATCAACTGAGAAACGAGCATTCACTTGTTCATTGGCTGATCGTTGGCACCTTTACATAGCCGATTGTCAAGTCAACAATAAGTTGCCTATGTAAAAGAGTTCTATGCATTTAGGTCCCATGTTGGACAGCAGAATGGAGCAAATCTGCTGTATTGAACAATAGGGAAAATAAGTAGCATCAAAAACATGACATAACTCAAAATCAGTATAAAAATAGTGAAAAATCACAGTTTTCAAAAAATCTGTGGATTTTAGTATAAAACAAACACAGGAGATTGTAACATGAAAAAACATTAACAGAAAGTAGTTCTGCATAGAACTGTTGTAACATTGAAACACAAAATGTAGCTTCCTCCCAACTGTCATAGTAAGTAGAATACCACAACTGTAGTGGGATGAGTAATTAGGTGAAGCGGAGAAGAAAAAAGAAAAGCAAGTCATATGCATGTAAATTACATTTTCAGTTTAAATAGATCTGTCCCTGTGGCTCCATTTCTAAACTGCCTTCAGCACAAAGGACACTACGAAGAATATTCATATTTTTGAAGTTGGCAAATGTACAGCATTTTACAAAAATGATATCCAACACATTCCTTACCTTTAGGTGAGATTGAGGTTTTTGATAAATTTAAATGCATCAGTCCTTTAGGCAGTTTGGCAAACTGTGTACTTAAAAAAGATACACCTGCAAAAAAGGAAATAGATCATGTAATTATATATATAAATGCATACGTTGACATCATACTATACTGATGGATGCACTGAATTAGAGCGCAATTGCCTAGTTAGGGCAAATGGAGGTCACAGAGGGATTTTCCTTGATAGGGATTCCTAGAATGCAAAGTTTTATAAAAAAAAAAACAGCACTTGTTCTGGAGGAGTCTGCATGGTCACCTATGACATGGGTGCCATTTCATCTTTGCAAGAAAATTTAGTTGTCAACTGCATCTTTAGTAGCCTGGTTTCAGTCATTTGGCTACCAGGATGGCTGGATTCAGAAAGACGATTGTCCAGTTAGGATAATCCCTTTAATGGACATTGAAGATATTGATGACATCTTGCCATTATGATTTTTCCAAAAGGGGCTTGTGTTGGAAGATTAGTGAATATTTGCTTAAATATGTATTTTCTATCTATCTATCTATCTATATATAAATATATATATATATATGAATATCTGTAGATGCGATCTGTAAAATAGGATATCAAGGACAGAACTAAAGCAGTCCATATGAACAGATGGTGGTTTTACGGCCCTATTGATAAATAATTTGTATAGTCTCAGATTACAGGGTGCACATGGCGACGGTTTAGGTTGGAGTCGGTGGTGGGTTATTTTCTTATATATTATGTATCCACCAATATATGATCCACCGCTCCACCAAACATAAGAGCAGGGTCCTGAGTGTCCCCAATAAATGTAGCCCTGTACACGCATCAGTACTACCGATCCATTCATCTCTATGGGACTGAAAGATATAGTTGAGTACAAGCACTTGGCAATTTCCAATAGTCCTGAGGAACAGGATAGAGTGGTAGTGCACATGAGTGACCACTGCTCCATTCACCTGGGAACACTCGTGACAAATATGGATACCAGCGGCCAGACCCTCACCCATCAGACACTTATTGCCTATCCTATTCTGTGGATAGGTAATACGTTAGTTTGATGGGTCAACCCCTTTAAGAGCATTTTTAAACAATCTGACAGTAAGGAATTAAAACGATGCCATTCTCTAGATAAGTTAATAGCATGCGCTATAAAGGCACTGCAAAAAGATCACCTGCAATTACATGAAATTATACAGTAATACTATAGAATGGGAGAAAGAACATGTAAATGAAGAAAGCTCAAATCTTGCCTGAAAAGGGTGTAATTTTCTGCTGCAATTAAACTATGGAAACTCCCATTCCCTTGACATGAAATCTTTTCTTGAATTAGTTCATTAGAAAATAAATGATGGCAATGTCCCCTTTCAAACCCCACAATGCTTTAGCATGGGGAAGCCAATTGTAACCTATTCTATTCCTGCATCTGCTCAGAGAGAGCTTGACTAATAAGTAATGGGGAAGAGAAGGTATTATAGTAGAAGCTGAAATCACATGCTTGCCAGCAACATTCCTGGCCGGGAAGGTTATCAAATCGTATTTCCATGATGATTTTTAGAGGCGCAACACTGAGCTCTATCTGTAATATGGGTATTGAGCTGGCATGAAATTAAATTCTTCTGGAATTACACCAAGTGTCACCGTGATAATCTAGACTGCGTAAAAAAAACTAACTGATTTCACATCAAGTGTCATTAAAAAATTGGTAGTTTTATCTAGACAATCCCTATCTATACGCTCTGTTTGGGCATAGGGACGTCACAGAGGGGGATCCCCCTTTATAATCCGGAATGGAGAACCACTTTGTAATTCATTTGAACGTCTACAATGTAACATTAAGTTTACCGGAAACTTGTATCCAGAAACTTATATCACAAGTAGGGATATCCAATAAATGTAGCCATTTACAACCCTTATTAAGACATTAACTTATAGCCTAAAATTCAGCAACACTATTAACAGGATCATGAAATACACTGATAGTGGGGATAGGATGCCCTGTTACCCTCATGTACGAACAGGAAACTATGTACCATTCGCCGCTCCTTCATGCACTGTAATTGCCCTATCAGTTCTCTCATATTCTTTTAACTGCCATTAAACTGATATTTTGTGTGCTCATTTACTCGTTTCTTCTCTAAACATGTATTCATGAAAATAACTTTTACTTGTTTTTTTACAACTTTCACTAATAAAGTTTACTTACAAAGTTTCCAATATTTTATAATGCTTCTTGGTCTACAACCCCATATTCCTCTTAGTGAGATGGCTTCCGCTCTGGGTTACAAATTGGGAGGGATGCAGCAGAACCAATGGAGACCAGTGACATTTGTTCATGGGCCGTTACACATACAAGTACTGTATATTATAAGGGGCATCTATAAATCCTTATGATGAAGGGGGTCTTTCTTCCTATTAGAGTGTGTGTGAATCAGTACCCTAGTACCATCCACCTGGACTTAGATTCATTCATTGTTTGAATTCTCACTTTTGGTCGGAACCTTACAGAGAGGGGTGAGTATTTAGGAATTTTACTGTGAAAGTTATACCTACCTAGTACATCCTCACCCCATGGAGCGCCATTTCTTCTTCTTTATCAGCCTGCATTTAATACTATGAAATGGACAGGTTTTAGACTATAGGCCTGCGTGGTGCATTAAAGGTATCTGTGTGACCCTTTTAACACCTTATCTGGCCTTATCTGTGCAAGTATAATTGTAGGTCAAGTCCCCTGGTGCAAGCCTAGGGTGACGTCACATCGTGGTGTTTTCTTGGCAGACTGTGTTTGCGGGGTGGTTTGCCAGTCATCTTTTAGCAAGCTGGGTACTCATTTTATCGACCCCGGAAGGCCGAGTCAACTTTGAGCCGGCTACCTGAACCATGCAGAAATTGAACCCACAACCTTCAGGTCGTGAGCGAGAGCTTAGGACTGCATTTCTGCTGCCTTAACACTCTGCACCACACGAGGTACAGAATAATACTAAGCAGCAACTCTCCCACATAATTGGTGCACGAGTGGTTGTTTAGTCAGTATTTTGCACCTGTGCTACCTCCCCCACATAGCAATTTGTATATCCACATGCTGTAGGGAAAATGGTGTATACCTGCTGTCGTATTTTTGTATCAGTAAGTATGGAAGCGGTTTGTGATTTTCATTTGAACAAGGAAACAAATCTAATTGTGAAACCAAGATCCAAGCTGCTGTGTTTGGAAGACGTATAAGTAGTACAAGCAAAGGAAATATCGCTGACACATAAACAACATGTTTACATTACAATTATATGGTTACTGGAGCATAACCAAGGGAATTCATGCAAATCCCTTTACTACTTATACAGAATTTGGAAAAATACTCAGTTACAGACCTCTGTCCTCGATTGGGTTGTTAGCAAGGTTTATAGAATGGAGTCCTGAGTTTGGATTGTATGCAAGGGCATTGGACAACTTCTGTGCAAAATCACTAGAAAGCAAATGGAAGAAAAAAATGGATCCAATCAGCATTTTAAATATAAGGGTTACAGCAGTATGTTGTTACATCTCTATGCAATCAATAAGTCATTCTATTATGTCATAGAAATGGACCTTTAGAAGAGAAATGATCCCTCATGGTTGAGGGCAAAAACGAGGTCTAACCAATTGTTCAGGTTGTTGACACATTTTCATGTAAGGTTGGCTTAAATGTACTAAAGCATCTACTGTTTAAGGAATAAAATCCGAAACCTACAGATATAGTGCCCCATTTGTGTCCCCACAAAGCAATACTACCCCTCTTGTTTCCCCCTAGAAAACTAATAATGCCCCTTTAGTGCCCCAGTTATAGTGTCCACCACAAAATAATAATTCCCCCTTAGTGTCTCACATCTAGAGTTCTCCCATAATAGTGCCCCTTTTGTGTCCCATAAGTTCATAGCGCTTTCCTTTGTGTCCCACAAGTTCCTCTCTGGCCGCACAGTTAATTGTTTAATGCTCTGCTTTGTTTCAATTTCTCTATGGGGCATAAGGCATTTTCAAGGGCGTCCTGATAAATTCTCATAGTCTCATAGCTGGTTCTGTCTCCTCCCCTCTGATGTTCTAAGGCATGAACTTAAGGAGACCAAGACAGGGCAAGAGGATGCATCAAGATACACATAAAGATGCTGGATCTTGCAAGGGGGAAGTGGTCAATGCACAGAAAAAGTGCCAGCAACACCCCTGATGTCCAGCACCAAGAACTTCTTCTGGGAGTGAGAGAGGTCTCCTTTTTTCCAGGAGAGTTGGTTAATATGTCATCATGCAGCACACGCCACATAAAAACAACTACAAAGAGTCAACTCTTGCATCACTTTTAGTCATCTGAGTATATTGAAACTCCCTCTAAAATAATGTATGGCCAGTCTTATGCACTGGTTCAATGGTTTGCTGGTAAAAGGTACATATATATGTACAGATCATTGTTTTAATATAAAAGTAACATATGCACAAATAGCACATTTATATTTCTATCTCCCAATTTAGAGTATTTTAGGCAACATTGGACATTAATTTAAAGGGATTGTCAGGGACTTTACTATTAATGGTCATATCCACAAGATAGGTCATTAATTCTGACAGTGCCTGAAGCACAAAACTCTGTCCGTATTGCAGCAGGCTGGTTAGGTATCGCAGACACAGCTCCCATTGAATTACCCTGTAGTACCAAGCCAGGCCACTGGATTAAGGAAAGGGTAATCCCCTTCTAGTGCTATCCGCACTGGCAGTGTGCCCTGGGATCAGCTGATCATAAGGGATCACAAGTGGTAGACTCCTGCTGATCGGCTATTGATGACCCATCCTGAGGAGAACTCCAAGATCTGACAAGAAGATAAACAGTATACTAAAGATTTTAAAGGATACAAAGGTGTCATATAAAACATTTCATTGCCACAAGATCACTTGTCTCATATTGCTATAGTAAGTCTACATACTTAATAACTTTATACAAACTTACATTCTTAACCCAGCATTTTCCAAAACCAATTCTTCCAATCGACTGGACCTGCTCACCACTCGTAGGATTTGATCACAGACATCAGTGGACTGAAATATTAAAAAGTAACACACATTTCATAACTATTTACAGATGTGTCTTAGTGTTAGGGTGGTTTCACATCCGCGCTCAAGGTTCATCTTTCCTACTTTGATCAGGCAGCAGGAAAGGGGAATCCCCGCAGCCGAATGGCTCTGTCTCTAGAAGGAACCGAACAGCGCCGGACGGACCCGATTGACTATAATATTGACCATTCGCTTTCCACCCAGCTGCCCAATTTTCGGACTTCTGGTATTTTAAAATAGATCTGGGACAGAACCTCTGGCTAGAGGTTCGGATACAGATGTGAAACCAGCTTTAGCCTTGCTGTCCAACTGAGGTCCCAAGTTAAATCCTTCAGGTTCTTTGCTTTCATCTGTACTCTATAAAACAGATTTTGGGCCAGGCATGGAATTGAAATGTATGTGTTGGTGCTATATAATTGAAAATACCAAAATTAACAATAACCCTTTTAGCACTAAAAGACCTCATAGAGGAAAGTCTCTACTCAGGACTTCCCTTCACGAGCTAAAGCAGAGCGCCACAATGGTAAAGTTTGTGAGTTGTATCAGTTGTAACAATATAAGGAGTTGCAAATCCTGCTCACATATACTGATCAGAGACACGATACGAATCCCCAACACACAACGGGACTATAAGATCTCCGGGACATTGTTATACGCCCAATGATGTGTACCTGATCCTGTACACTAAATGTCATATTAGGGTCTTTACCTTGGAGAAATAGGACAAAAGCTGGACGCAAAGATGAGATCTCAACGCCACACAACATAGAACATATGAAGGTTATAATATTAAAGGGCAACTTCAAATCTCAATGTCTTAGAAGAATTTGGGAGTACACGTTTATACCCATCTTGGATACTCTCAATACAGGCCTAAGTATTCCTAAAGGTTTCATGGCAGAGTGGGGTGTATAAAAAAAATCTATAGCAGAGATAACACGCAGGCCTGGTGAACCCCTAACACAAATTCAGAGACCATGAAAGTTTTCCCATCCTTACCAGTGGACTAATTAAGTATTTATGCCTCTGGTATTGTTTAGGTGCAAATTAATCATACCATGTCTGTGCCATTTTATGTGTGTAAGTGTATATATAGATTTGTATTTATAATGTGCTTCTTCAGATTTAACCCATTATGCCTGATGAAGAACCCCAAGTAGATTTGAAAGCTCGCTATAACATCATGTATTTTTGTTAGCCATTAAAAAGTATTATATCTACAAGATTACTTGGTTTCTCTTAATGAGAACAATCACATTTTGCTCTACTGGCTAACACAGTACTAAACTTTTTTCTTTTTGCCTGAGAAGATGTGGGCAACCACAGGCCACTAATGAAATGCAGACAGTTATATTAGATTTTACTGCTTAATGCAGTGACACCATAATAAATTTGAATTTCCCTAGTTTTTCAATCCTTCTTGTCACTCCCGAGTAAATTGTTCTGTTTTAAAAGGTGCATTCAAATAAATTGTTGAATAATGTAAAAATGCATTCTGTAAAGCTCAGAATCAGCATACTTCCTGTCCACATGCATAAATTAATTATGTGAGCAGTACTCACTAATTTCAAATCCTTTGATGATAATTTTGTAAACCACAGATTGTATTCCAGGGCTGCAACAATCGGTATCAAATCTCTGTAAAACATAAAATACAGAGTTATTAAATTGAATGTATAATTCTACAAATTGAAATATGTTTTTTAGGCATAGAAAACAGAAAATAAAATCATTCATAAGGCACAAAATAAAAGAGCAGAACAGAGTAAAAGACACAATCTATAGTATAAAAGCTTTTTATGTAACAATCCAACGGATTATTGGAAGGATGGGACAAGTAGACCATGTCCAAGTCATCTTCTTACCAAGTTCATCTGCAAGATTTGTGCTGGAAGGATTTGATTATCAGATGATCGAGTATCATAGATTCAAAGTTAAGTAAAATACATTTTTAAGGAAATGTTATGCCATACGGCTGCAGCTGGAAATTCCCCTCCCCTCGCCCTGCCGGCAATTGCGGTCTCTGCTCTCCAGAATCTGTCATCAGTGGCAGATACAGCGTTCTCCTACATTCCTGACTCTCTGTCTCAGTTCCTCTTATAGGGCCAGTGCATGCACCCAGCTTTCTAGACCCCAACTAATTCTGATTGGTTTTGAGCCGTTTAGGGCCACTCCTCTCACTGTAAGATGGCTAAGCAATCAGTCTTTCGTATGGGCAAAGGTCTCTAGTTGTTCTGATAGTTCTTGGGGGTTTTGATCCACACCTGTTGCACTCAGATTTTCCAGACGTCTCTACTCCTGACCTTTCAGCAATGTAAGGGCTCTTTCCCACGAGCGTATATCGGCCAGCCACTTTCACGGCCGGACGATATACGCTGTGATTTGATGCATTGGATTCCAATGCATCAGATCACATGGCCGTATTACTGAGACGTAAAAACGCCCCGCCGGCCAATATAGCGCTGGGCGTTTTTATGTCGGGCCCAAAAGATAGTCCTGGAACAATCTTTTGGGCCGGAATACGTTGGCCACTGCATGGGCTCCTATGGTAGCCCATGGCAGCAGCCAGAGGTGGGAGAGAGTTTAGCAGCACGGCTGCTAAACTCCCTTCCTCTGCTCTCCTCCCCGTGCAGATTTGTGCGCCCGTTCACGAGCTTCTACGCCCCAGATCATAGCGTATATCAGCCAGCCGTGAAAACGCCGGCCGATATACGCTCGGGAGACAGAGGCCTAAGGAAGGAATGGGCCTCTGTGCGCTGGACAGGAGACCGGAGATGAGAAGCGTGTTCCAGTACATGGGCAGGACTACATAGTCCCTATGTATTTGACTTGCGTACAACATTCTGGACAATTTGCATTGCATAGTGTATCTCATTACTTCATGTTAACCCACAATGCATATTTTCGATGCTACAGTTATTTCATTGGAGCAGATTCCGCCAGGCTCCCACAATTACGGTTAAAACAACGTGAAGCCTACTGGATATTTAAACTCTACATGTTGGCCCCTAATGGCCTGAATGAGTGCATTGAGACTGGTTATTAAAAATAGTTGTTTTTTTTTCCTTTACCATACTAATCCTCCCAGTGCTACACCCTGTCATACCTTTCCCCCCCTTTTTTTCCCTCTATTTACATAGTCTTGTTTCTCTCCTCTTAAAGGGGTTGTCCCGCGGCAGCAAGTGGGTCTATACACTTCTGTATGGCCATAATAATGCACTTTGTAATATACATTGTGCATTAATTATGAGCCATACAGAAGTTCTAAAAAGTTTTATACTTACCTGCTCCGTTGCTGGCGTCCTCGTCTCCATGGTGCCGACTAATTTTCGCCCTCCGATGGCCAAATTAGCCGCGCTTGCGCAGTCCGGGTCTTCTGCAGTCTTCTATGGGGCCGCTCGTGTAGAATGCCGGCTCCGTGTAGCTCCGCCCCGTCACGTGCCAATTCCAGCCAATCAGGAGGCTGGAATCGGCAATGGACCGCACAGAAGCCCTGCGGTCCACGGAGACAGAGGATCCCGGCGGCCATCTTCAGCAGGTAAGTATGAAGACGCCGGACCGCCGGGATTCAGGTAAGCGCTGTGCGGGTTGTTTTTTTAACCCCTGCATCGGGGTTGTCTCGCGCCGAACGGGGGGGGGGGTTAAAAAAACAAAAAAACCCGTTTCGGCGCGGGACAACCCCTTTAATTGTTCCCTTATCTATCATTTTATACATATTTTTACATTTTATTTATTTGTATGGTTATTTTACATGAATCTTAATAGCTCCTTAATTGTTCTTATTTGTATATTTATATCCCATGAATTATGATTATTATTATATTTTTATATGGTTATTATTCTTAATAACGCCTCTTGATCATCTGATCGGTTGGTCATCAAAATAATTTTTTATGACAAGCTTTTATGCTCATGATTATCATACTACAATTAATTTTGGTTATGTGCTGCTGCGCATTAACCACAACACAAGATAGATTGATCGCGCTCTCTTTTTTTCCATTAGTTCTTCTTCATTTTATTGGCATAAATATTATTTTTCTACTTTATCTCTGTACATCATCTCTCTCTTTATTCTCATCAGTTTTTCCCCTACATTTCCTACATGTTAAATTTATATAGCGCAGGGTATTCTATTTTTTATATTTTCATTATCTTTTATGTAAGTCCGCAGGATGATCAGCTAATTAATAATTAAGTTATATTTCAATTACCGGTCTAATTATTTCACAAAATATTACTTGTTATCTATTTAATGTTGAATCTCAAAGGGGTATTAGCCCGGCGCACCGGGTCAAATCAACTGCTCCTCATTGGGATTTCGCCTTTTTATACCATACTCAAGTTCTTTGAATTTACCGTTTTCTGTACAATCATTTTTTCCCCTTATTTTACACTCCCGACCTTGGCTTACTAAGGACCTTTACACGCGGCAATTTTTGTGTAAATTTTTGGGTTTTAGATCAGTTAAAAGGGTCATCTATAGTATTTCATTGGAAAACCCCTTTAGAGGGTGAGAATTAGGGAACCCCAGGTCATCCCCCAGATCTAGCCCTAAGGCACATCTTTGTGTTGCACAGCCAAACCAAATCTGCTCATGTGGCAGGAAGACATGTTAAAATTATACAAAATTTAACTCATAGAAAATTTTGGGGAAAAAAATACCTAAACTAAATTGGGGGATTGTATGACAATTGGTTGAAGAGACAATTTCCCATTAAATTTAATCAGATCGCTGCTTTCATTTTAAAAAAAGGGAAATTAGAGGTGGAATCAGTTTAGTTGCTAGGGGCATCTACTCCACTTTTCCTTTGCACTAGTTTTGATACATTCCTACCCCCCATGAGTCAAATTATGAAGTAATTACCGTGATTTGAATGATAATTAAATATGTACTTTTACATACAATTGAGAATTAAAGAAGCTTAATATACACTTCCATTGAACTCTTATCTCCTAATTGTTCTTCATTATAAACATTAGGAAGATGTGAAGATAGTCACCAAGCTTAACAAATCAGACTAATCTGCTCCTCTCTCATTTTTAATCTTCTATATAGTTTCTTATCAGATTATAAAGAAGAGCATTTAAATTTTGTAACGCAGTTCTCTTTTAGCAAGTTTCACAAAACAGCCGTACAAATACATTATCAAATAATCTCAATGTGGGATTACACATTCTTCCATTTCTTACAACTGCTCTGTGTATTAATAGAGGTGTTACTGACGATTTAGTCTGTTCTGTTACAAACTTGATGTTGTATATTAATAGGTTATGGCCCATTTCTTATTGAAACACGGCTGAAACATGGTGAAAATAGGTGGCAGAAACATCAACAATCTCCGTTATGCAGATAACACAACTCTGCTTGCAGAAACAGAAGCAGATCTGAAACTGCTGATATGCAAAATTAAAACTGAAAATGAAAAAAATGGGCCTCTACCTGAATTTAAAGGTGACTAAAATTAGGAAAACTGCAAAAAAAATGGCCAAATTCAAATCAAAATCGACAATGAGGTCATAGAATGCATGCGAGACTTCATCTTCCTTGGCTCAAAAATGGACCAGGCTGGAGAATCTACGCCAGAGATAAAACGTAGGATAGCATCGGGCGAAGCTCGATGCTAAATATGAACAAAACCTGGAAAAGAAGGGATATCAGCGTAGCAACTAAACGCAACATAGTGCAAACCATTGTATTCCCCATAGCCATGTATGGATGTGAAAGCTGGACTGCGAAAAAAGCTGATAGAAGGAGGATTAATACGTTTGAGCTATGGTGTGGGCGAAAGCTGCTGCGTATACACTGGATGGCGAGAGTAACAAACAGAGAAGTCCTGAATCATATAAGACCCGATATACCACTGGAGGGGAAGATGGCCGGACTCAGACTCACGGATTTTGGCCATGTAATGCGAGCAGAGTCGCTAGAAAATTCTAGAATGCTCGGACAGATCAGTGACAAAAGTAGACCCGACCGCCAAAAAGAACGATGGCTGATGTGACCACTGCAGCCAATTGCTGGCCTCCAGGCCTCTGACACTAAATTTGTTTAGAAGAGGATAAGAACAAGCCCATCAAGTATAACAGGTTCTGAAAAATTCACTGTAGGGAGTATTGCTCTGGATGAGACTCAAAATCCATCATGGCATAAGGAAATTAAATATTTTTATCCATTACACTTGGAAAAAAGTTGGTGGCAAAGTAAATAAAGAGATGACACACAAGCCCATCACCATTACAAGAACTTTCCACAGGAACGCAAATCATGGCCCGTGCTATAAGCCCTGATCACGTGTTCCAAAAAAAGTTGTACCTTTATTTTCTTTTATGCACGTTTGCATTTTACATAGGAGTCACGTAAAAACTAAAACTGATATTTAAAGGATTTGTATAGAAATCGATTGCTATATATTTAATAAAAAAACAGTATTTCAAACAGAACCCGATCATGTGCAGAAGGTTAAGCAGGCAAAGCCCTTGATCATTAATCTCACGCTCCATCAAGTTCTGTACACTAATATAGTCTACCCTGGATATGATAGAGCAAGCAATGAATTACATAATGTAATCACTAAACGTTCAGACAGACAAGACTTGTTTCTAAAAAAGAAAAAAATATCCTGCCGAGCCTCCTAATCCTAAATGTGTTAGCACAAGATAGATCAGCTGTGGCGGAGTGTGAATATCTTTATCGAGGCACGCACTGCATCTGCATACCAAAATCCTCCGAAGGAGAATCTAGAGATATTTTAACACTTACAGAAGGAACTGGAGGAAATAGTAGTTCCATTTAAATCCATCTAATTAGGTTACTAGAAAATACGGCCAGCATATCTACCGATAATCTGCAATAAATTCAGCGAAGTGTTCAATAACCGAGCAACTACAAAACATAAATAGTAGCAAATGTTGTAGATGTCGAAGAAACATTTCCATATAAATAGACGCACTTCCTTAGGGTCCTTTTAGACGGCCCGATTCTCACTTGAACAACCGGTAGCTCGCTGTCATTCGTGCAGCCTGTTTAGACAGACCGATGCATCGTTGGCTTGTTCAAAAGAGAACGTTCAGTCCCTGTAGAAGCGAATACAGGGTCAGAATGATGGCTGCTTAAACCGAACGATAAGAGAACGAGCCAACCATGCTTTTTATGACTGCAGAAACTGAATGACGAGCGAGAAGCGAACTATTCTCGTTCACCGTTCAGTCGTTGGCCACGTTTAGACTGAACGATGATCGTTCACTTTTGCTCATTTGAATGATTTTTGGAACGATGATTCCTCTGTTTAAGCGCAGCATTAGGATAGGTCAGTAATGTGTGCGAGCACACCAAAGGAGATCTAGTTCTCCAACAAGTGCCATGACGCCTTTAATGTTTATCCCAGCACAGTAGCTTGTCTACTCTTGCCGCACAGTCTGGTACTCCAGCTTACCTCCATTTAAGGATTTGATGGGGGTCTTGATAGTTAGTCCCAACACCAATCACTTTTTCACAGAATAGGATTAAAAAATATCCTTTATTGACAGATTAAAACCAGAGGATATTGGCAATTCATGCCAGAAAAAGAATACAACATTGACTTGTCCTTCCAATATCTCCTTATACAGTGTTTGCCCAAAAATAAGACCCTGTCTTACATTAATTTTTGCCCCAAAAGAGGTACTAGGTCTTATTTTCTGGGGGATGTATCTTTTTATACTTAATTAGCAGGCTCGGTCCAGTTCCCTCCCGCTCCAGAACTCTGACACACTGAGCCGCAGCACTGATTGGCCAATTCATAAATCCAGCCTCCACAACGCGATGGCTATGATTGGTTCTTTGACCACTGCTCAGCCAATCAATGCAGCGCTCGATGAACTAATCAGAGCCATCGCATTGATTCATCAAGCGCTGCATTGATTGGCTGAGCAGTGCTCGAGAGCCAATAAGAGCTTTCGCTTCCTGGAGGTGGGATTTATGAATCCCATACCCAGAAAGTGATCTTCTGTGGATGAACGAGGACTGCAGGATGCACGGCAGAGCACCGGACAGCAGCAGGAGGACCTGGACCGGTATGTATGTATTTTTTTTTTAGGTACTGCACCTAGGGCTTATTTTTGGGGTAGGGTTTATATTTCAAGCCTACCAGAAAAATCGGGGTAGAGCTAATTTTCAGGGTAGGTCTTATTTATGGGGAAACAGAGTAACAGGGATTTTTACCACCAAAATGATGCTAGACTTCGGAGAGACCCCTTCAGCGAAAACAATCACCAAAAATGGTGTCACCTCAGGGGTACTATCCCAAGGTGAAAAGGTGATTCAAAGTAAATCTACAGACACTAGGTATACTATAGGTGGGCTATGCCAACTCAGTACTAAATCTGGCTAGTAATCAGATAACCTATCATAGGTAGAGTCTTTGAAATAATATTGGAACCCATTTGTGAGCATCATGCCTAGCTAGTATCTATTGGTCTGGTACTCACTTTGGGTCTCCACAGAGGCTCCATAGATATATGGTGGTACTTTGCTAGGTGGGTCATGCTATGTCATTACTCAGTCTGACCAGCAGCTGGATTACCCATCATGGGTATCCACCAAGAATCTAGAGGAATCTAGTAAAGTGGCCTTTGGAAGACACAATATCTGATGCCTTGATGGCCATAATAGATTCTCTTCTACCTTTTCACCTTAGTAAGGACATATCAGAGAGACAAGTCCATACCTGGGCTCCCCTCTCGCCAATGTTGTATCTTGATCTGGCAATAATCACCAATTTACCCTGGTTTTAATCTAAGTCAATAAAGGTTATTCTTTAATCCTATTCTGTGAAGACATTTTTAAGGTAATTAGGATTTTTCCTGCCTTCGGTGACTCCACCAATCACACAATCATTATATCCCAATATAAGTACTATACTATGCCACTGCTCTTGATTTTGTAGAGAAATCCAAATTAAATAGTATATATTTCAGTATTAAATAAAGATAATCTGCTGGAACATTTTTCTATACATATCTGTTTATAACCTACATAACTAGGGAAATATAATTATCATACTGCTTGTACAAAAGAGACCATTGCATTATATTCAAGGGCTCACAGTTATGAGCAGATATAAATCACATTCAATAAAGTCTAAAAAGAAAGCTCCTGCAGCTCGCTGGCATAAGATATTAGGATTGGACCGGTCAACATCCCATTCTTCAGAAGAAAAAAGCAGAATGCATGATTTGTAAATTGGCCAAGATGGCATTTTGAGATACTTCATCTGATAAGAAGTGTCTTACATATGCCATCAGTCAAGTGTCACACATCACCATATGTCAGACTCCATCAAGTCATTGCACTTCAATAACAAGAAATGAAGCCAGTCATCTCTATGCAATAATACATCAACCAGACAGCATAAACCGTTATGGTATAATCTACATCTTTACCCATACTTTCAATCTTCAGAAGACAACAACGTGACTCGACTAAGTGCCAACAGAATCAAAATAAAGGGCTGCACTTAGGCTGCATTCACACAGGGCGGATTTGCCGCGGAAATTCCGCGCGGAATTTCACCGCGGCAAATCCGCCAGCGGTCGCTAATCTCGGGATTAGCCAGCCATGTGGACGAGATTTCTCAGAAATCTCGTCCACACAGGATGGCCAATCCGCTGCGGTAAGTCAGGCTGAAACCGTGGCTGCTGTGACCGCAGCCGCGGCTTCAGAAGATGCAGCATGTCTATTTTTTTTTTAATTCCGCCGCGGCCGCGCTCTCCTCTATGGGAGCACCGGTCGCAGCGGAAGAGCGAGCGGCCGGGCCGCTTCAAAGCCGCCGCGGGTTTTTCCGCGTGGCGGTTCTCCCAGCGGAAATCTCGCGGTTTTTGCTGCGGCCAAACCGCGGGATTTCCGGCGGGAATCTGCCCCGTGTGAACCCAGCCTAAGGGTGACTACCCACTAGCGTTTTTTTTCACTGCGAAATTTGCAGGGTTTTTTTTCTGCAGGGGGTCTATGGGACTGGTAATGTTAAAATCGCGATCGCGCAAAATCGCGCTTTTGCGTGATTGCGATTTTAGCTTTACAAGTCCCATAGCCCAAAGACCCCTGCAGAAAAAAAAAACGCTGCGAATTTCGCAATAAAAAAATGCTAGTGGGTAGGAGCCCTTAAACTTTACATTTAAAAGTATTACTACTTACTAAAAATCTAAAACATACAACGAAAGGCATCAGTATAACAGAACACATCTCCTTCGATCTGTCAAAATACAAGCCATCGTGATTAATTTTTTTGGCCCTTTTTTCCCCTACACATTCTTATGGCCTGGACTTTTTAAATGCTCAATTCATAATTGGGCAATTCATATCCTTCTAAAGGCTCGAGTAGAAGACAACTCAAGATCTGACTCAAAGATTGAGTTGCAAGTTCTATTATTCCCATGAGGAGAGAGTAATGTGCAACTAAAGTTGTTGGAGAATGTTGCAATGGTTACAAGTTCACGTGCGACTTCTTTCTTTAAGGAAAACTAGACTTCGATAGGATAGTACTAAAAGCTATTTGAAGTGTAAATACACCGGACTAAAATAAAAGCATAATCCATGGACTAATAACAATACTTAAGGCGTTTTACAGCTTCTCAAGAACTAGCAGACACCAAAATGAACACTAGATGAACTGATCTTCCATATTAGTTGTCATAAACTGTCCAAAAACTAACTGATCACAACTAGAGATGAGTGAGCGTACTCAGTTCCGGTGTTTTTGCACTCGAGCACCGCTTTTTCCGAGTAACTGACTACTCGGACGAAAAGATTCGGGGGGCGCCGGGGGTGAGCGGGGGGTTGCAGAGGGGAGTGGGGGGGGGGGGGGAGAAAGCTCCCCCCTGTTCCCCACTGCTACCCCCCGCTCCACCACGTCGCCCCCCGCGCACCCCGAATCTTTTCGTCCGATTAGTCAGTTACTCAGAAAAAGCGGTGCTCGAGTGCAAAAACACCCGAACCGAGTACGCTCGCTCATCTCTGATCACAACCAATAATGTAATTCTTAAAAGGGGTTGTGTCAAGATGTACAACCCTTTTGAGAATGTGGGGCCTGGAATGATCAGCCAATTGCTCCAAGTCCCTCTCTGAATGTGCCCCGACAAACAGACGATATTGCCATTGGAAGCCATGGCAAGCCTGACATTTCCCTTGCAACTGCAGGGAAAATGTAGTATTACAGGAGACCATCACATGAAGGTCCTGGATGGTAGAATGTCTACAAGAATAGAAGACGCTCTTACAGAGAAGCTCTTTAGTTTTGGTGCGTAAGAGCGCACCAAGTGCGGGATCCTGCTCTAGGATGTTCATATGCCCTAAGGGGGCGTATAATTAGGGGATGCCATCTTTGCACAACCCCTGTAACAGATCGCAAAAAAGTGGGGATTGACAAGTCAAGACGGATCACAACTGTAGACAATGTAGAAAATGAAAACAAAAATTTCTATTTTGCCAATCCGTTGGGATCTCTTAAAACTTTCTAAATATACATTTAAGCAGGAGACATACAGTATGTGACCTTAGCCGTATTATCTACGAGGAAAGATCCAAGAGGTGTCTCTGGCTAACTGAACAATTTTTAAGGTCTATCTTCTATGAAATCGCTCAAAGTACATTTAAAGAGGTTTTTTTTACTTTAAGCAAAGTGACAACCAAGATAACTTGTAGTTCTTGTCGTCTCATTAGATGAAGAGTCATAGTAAATACAACAGATTTAAGATGAATTATGTTCAATTACCTGTGATCTAGATGACTGAAATCTTGCAAATTCAGTTCCCTTGTATCTTGTGTTAAGTATATTGTATCTACATCCTGCAAAAATAAGAAAAGAAAGCTTTTCATTTATGGCAGACTGTAATTTTGAGAAAGAAAGTAATTGAATACATTAAAGGGGTTGTCTGCATTGTACCATCTCTGGACTACCCCTCCCCTGTGCACGAACATAAACAGTCATGTACTCACGCCTCCTGCTCCCGCTACGTCCTGCAATGAATAGTCATTGAGCTCTGTCATTGGCTGCAGCCCCTGTGATGTCCTGTAAACTGGGCGGGACTGCAGCTGTCAACAGAGACTCAAGCGGGAGAATGAACACAGCGGGAGCGTGGAGTATATGACAGTTTGTTATGTTAATGCATGAGGAACTGGTTGTCCAGAAATGGTACAACACGAACCCCTTTAAGACCACATTTTTCTTACCTAACTAAAGAAACAAGAGCATACGTCACCATATACTCTAAATGAACCATGCTGGACAATCTATTGTGTATGGAGGCCATCCAACTGACACAAAATGTTGAAGAAGAAAAAATCTGGCATGTTAGATTTCAATAGACCCAATCCTGTGCTCCAATGAGAGATAAGCTGCTGCCACAGGAGTCTGTCCCATGGAATTAAACATGTCCACTCGACCAAGCATTAGAGATGAGCGAACGTACTCATTTTAAGTAATTACTCGATCGAGCACCGCGATTTTCGAGTACTTCAGTACTCGGGTGAAAAGATTCGGGGGGCGCCGGGGTAGCAGCGCGGAACAGGGGGGAGCCCTCTCTCCCTCTCTCCCCCACTGCAACCCCTCACTCACCCACGGCGCCCCCCGAATCTTTTCGCCCGAGTACGGAAGTACTCGAAAATCGCGGTACTCGGGCGAAAAAGGGGCGTGGCCGAGTACACTCGTTCATCTCCACCAAGCATGCATTGTTTATGGGAGGAGATGGAAAAAATAACTATCCAACTAAAGGCCCACTTTCATGCAATGATTAGCTCTCAAAATTCGCTCAAACGACCGCAAATGAGCGATAATCATTCCATGTAAATGCTACCATCGTGCACTTTTCATCTGAACGATGATTTTAAGGCGAACTTAAAATCCATCGTTCAGCCGCAGAGAGATAAAGTATGTCTCAACAGACCGCATAATGTTTCTCCACGGCAGCTGGGAGATTACATTGTATTTTGCCGGCAGCCCCAAGGAGAACAATACAGCTGTGTGTAGAACCCAGCTCACGTGCTGGGCTTTGCAAATAGCTCCTGGAGGCCCTTTTCTACATGCAAATGAAGATGATAAAGTGTTAATGGGCATTAGTGCCCATTACCCCTTAATGCAAAATGATTGCTAAAAATTTCTTTGAAAGATTATGTTTGCATGTAAATGGGCCTTAAGTGTTTGGCTTACAATTATTTAATGTGTATGGGCAGCATAAGTTAAAAACATAAATTACGGATCGCCACATAAATGTCTGACAGTACCTGTGCACACATTTTGGCACAAGATTATTTTTCCATATACGGTTACCAGAAAAATATAACTTTATAGACTTACCCACTGTACTTCTTCTCTGTAAGGCATTGACAGCCAGTCACAAACACAGGCATACATCTGTGAAAACCCACCTAAAAAGGCATAAAAGCAAAAAAAAAGACATTTCTAAATAAAATATCTACCGGTAGAATTATGTTTAATTCTATTTCTACTTCAATGTAAGAAATGTTTTGTTGCATACCACAGGGGCCTACTTCTGTTACAGTCTGGCTGTCCCACAGAGCTTGCAGATTTGACAGTCTGTCCGATGGTTCCATGGATACCTTCTTCATAATTTTTCTGTAGAACAGTAAAAGAAAAACAATCGCTAGAAATAATTTTGCAAAAGTGTAAAAACTGTATGTTGTAGTGGTAGTGTGCTGTAGTATGAAAGTAATATGCTGGCCACACAAGTTATGTAGTCCTGAGCTGTGTCGGGCTACTACTGATGGAGTAATTAAACACAAAAACAAACAGAAAAACACACTTAGGGACATAAAAATCAACCTATTCATCACTTAACTACTCATAATGCCTCTCTGTATAAGTTTCAGCTCATTATGGATGTATCAGTCACATTGGATAATGGCCTTGTAGTCTACAATAGCAGACAACTGCAATTAAATACATCACCGATGTAGCACAACAGTTAGAAGAGAACTAAACAAAAAAATAGACACAATAGAAAATGTAACTGATAAAAAGAGCTGCTAAGACTGCTTTCACATCTGCGGTGGGGATTCAGTTTTCCGGCTCCTTTTCAGGAAGGAATCCCCTGGCCGAACTGATCTGTCTTATGATGGAACCAAACATTGCCGAATGGACCCCAATGATTATAATGAGGTGCATTCAGTTTCCGCTCAGCTGCCGGCATTTAACCGGAAGAAAAGGCGCTGCATGCAGTATTGTGTGGCGGACGTGCGATAGGAGGTTCCAACCCAGATGTGAAGCCAGCCTAATACAAAAACTACATATTGAAACATTTCAGAACTGGAGATATTTTAGATAAAGCAGTAATAGGATGGAAAGGCATTTTTCTCAACTTCATGTCAGGAATGGCATTGAAGAACCCTACAGTCAAGTCTCTTCTCAGCCTGAAATCTCCCATTTTCAATAGAAGTGTTAAGAATTGGCTCGTGAAAAAAGTTTTCAGTATATAGGGAAATTCCGTTTTAGTTATCAAGTGCCAGTTTTATGAAGCACGCTTAGGGCTATATCATTTGCATGCACTGCCAATAAAGGTAGATCACAAAAATGCTGATCTAGTTAAAATAAGCGATGCCTGCATCCTAGAAAATGCTATAATCAAGCTAGACTTTTACAAATAAGTAGAGATGAGCGAGTATACTCGCTAAGGGCAATTGCTCGAGCGAGCATTGCCCTTAGCGAGTACCTGCCCGCTCGAGACATAAGGTTCGGGTGCGGGCGCGGGAGAGCGGTGAGTAGCGGCAGGGAGGAGCGGGGGGGGGGGCTCGAGCAATTGCCCTTACCGAGTATGCTCGCTCATCACTACAAATAAGGCAAAATATAACGTTTCCTATCACGTACTTATAAGACACATAAAGGTAGCTTTACAGATATCTGGAATAGTAGTTTCAACTAAAACAAGCACAGAGTTTCAACTTTAAGCCCTAAGTGACCGGTTTATTTTTTGCCTTTAGGACCAAGCAATTTTCATCGTAATATTACAGGAGCCATAACTGGTTGACCTATTCTTCAGTGGCAGCGCTCTGGGGAACATATAGACATGTTGTATAGCTTTTATTACATTTTTTGGACGGGAGGCAAAGTCCCTCCAGAAATTCTGCCATTGTTTTGGGGTTTTGTTTTTACAGCGTTCATCATTTGGTATAAAAAGCACTATAATTTTTGCATCAGAATCAGCATGATTACTGCGATACCGGGTTTCTATAGATTTCTTTTTTTATGTTATTTTTGCACAATAAAAAACACATTTTTGAATAAAAACAAGTGAATCTGCATTGCCGCATTTCAGACTCCCGGCATTTTTATTTTTATGGCAATGGAGCTCTGCGAAGTCTTGTTTTTTGTAGTTTTTGTTGATACCATTTTGAGGTACATGTGACTTCATGTGGATTTCATTTAATTGCATTTTTTGGGAGGTGAACAAAAGAAAAATAGCAATTCTGGCATAACTTTTTAAAATTATTTTTACGGCGTTCACCAAGTGAGATTAATAACTCCATATTTTTATTACATGGGCTGTTATAAACACGATAATACCTATTATGTACTGGTTTTTTTTTTTTGTATTGTATTCTATCCATTTAAAAAGGGTTTTGTGGGTAAAAATGTGCATCTTTTAACATAATTAATTTAGTTTTAATTAAATAGTATGGAACTTTTTTCACACTATTTTTTAGCCCTTTATGGGGACTTGAAGATATGATCATTTGATCGCTGGGATACTACACTGCATTACTCATATAGTGCATTTTACTTAGCCTATACCAGTAGCCCATTAGGCGGGGGAGGAGGGGCCTGATAGGTTGAGTAACATGGCAGACATGGAGGCCTTCATTATGTTTTTGGCTGCCATGGGAAACTATTGGTACCATGCAAATCACACTGTGGCATGCGTATGGGTGATAAAAAAGCCCCCTCAGCCTGTCATTTGGTTTCATGCTGAAGTTGCTATTGAATGTATGTAACATGTAAGGGGTCAAACTACCAGGATCTGAGGTTTCTTCATTTCTGGCTGTAAGAGCAGGAGCCTGGCTGTCCGTAGTCAGCCAAGCCACCGTCTTTTATATGTTTTAAACCTGCACATACAGCTTTTTGAGAGGTCAGTAAAAAGGCATCTTTGCTGTCATTAAGGAGGTTAACAAAATAAATTGGGATAATTCAAAATAATTCTGACTTTGTCCATAACTTGATAAATATTTCAGACTGATTTTATAGTCCGACCAATCAGTGGAGAGGCAGGAGGCTAATCGTTACAATTATTCCTGCATTTCAATTTTGAACATTCTCACATTTGTAACTAATTGTCATGAAAATGCTAAACTATAATGTTTTTTTTGCCTCACTGTTTCTAGATTGAAGCCAATCCTGTCACATGACAATAAAGAATGAGATCTGTCATTTTATTTTCTAATTAAATTAAGGAACACAAATCTAAACCAAGACCAATGCACCAACGATGCACTCGAGGATCAATGCCCGGCCCCTTGTACCCAGTGTAACAGTTAATACAGTCGGCCTGGTGACATGGTCTAGTCAGTATCAATTTATGAAGCTTTTCTGTACAAGAAGACAATTGTATAAAGCCATTGATATGCTGATAACTTGGGGTACATACACAGGTGACAGTCCTGGGAATATCTTTCGAAGACACGTGCCAATATGTGCTATGACTTCATTTACATCATCCGAGGAAACCATCTTCAGGGAAATGTTGCCTTTTTCAGTTTCAACTACCAACTACAAGACACATTGGAAGCAGAATACAGAAAAAGAAAAGTGAGACATCTAAATGTGTCATTTCTTAAGCATGCATTTAAGCAAGGAGTTCTTTTTTACACAAACTACAGTGTTCATAGAATATCAGAAATAAATGACCCCCACAGGCCAAAATATATAGTGACCGCCAAAAAAGTTTTGAGAAATTCACAGAAAAGTGTCCTTTGAAATTTATAATAATTTTTTAGTAATTGAAGAAATACTATAATATATATATTTCAAATATATTTTTTATATAATTCCATTACTAATAAAATTGAATTTTAATTAAAGGGAACAGTAGACTTTTCTGTGACTCCCCATATATTGCAGTGAGTTACAGAATTAAGCGTTGAAGCACCAAGCCGGCACACATGATGTACTTGGTGATTTCTGCATATGATAGCATATTCATATCTCCCTCCCCCCCCCATCCTTTCCACACAGCGAAGCCCAGACTACAGCCTTTATCTTCTGTTAAAAGTAGGAAGTTTTGTAGTTGCTTCTTCCTTCACTGATGCCCGCAGTGCAATGATGACTTAGCAACATTCTTGAGGATTCAGAACAAGTAAAATTTTGTTTTTTTGGCATTAAAGTGGTTTTCCAGGAAGCATCCACTGTCAGTGTCGGGATACACGAGGGTCAGAGTGGAAGCCACTGCTCCAACCTGTGCAGCTCCCATTGATTTCAATGAGACCCCAGCCTGCAATTACAAGCGCCGGCCACTACACAGTCTGAGCAGCGGCTTATACTCCGACCCCTATGTATCCCAAAACTGACTCAGGCGCCGCCTGGAAAACCACTTTAATTAAAGAGTCTTTTTTAATGTAGAAAATACATTCTGAAAAAAAATCTAAAAATTACCAAAAAAATACAGCCTGCAGCCACCGGTATCTATAGGGATTAATGTACTGTAATACTGCATATTACTTGTCTAAAGGAGTCACAACAACTGGATGTTTAGGTGGCAAGTACTCAATGCCATAACAGCCATATGTTCGAGTCCATACAGGGCACAGTCTAGGAATAGATTTTCACCTATAGATAAAAAGCTCTGTTCACACTCAGAGAATTAGTCCACTTTTTTTTCTCTTTTCAAACAAGATTAGCGACTGATATGATCCATGTGCAGAAGACTCTACTAGATGCCATTCCCTTTTTTTTCGGGGTGGGAGGTCCTCAGGGGCAGGGCTTAATAACAGGTCATACAATTGGAGTTCAAAACTCCCCTTTAACTACATGACATCTGTTGTAGTTAAATTAATGAAAACACTCCTGAAAAAAAGAGGATATTTGACCACTTAAAAACGAACAGCCTGTTGGACCCTAAAAACAGCGTCTGTACTGAGGGTACATCATGCCAAACTAATCTCACTGATATCTTTGACTGTGTCATAAAAGTAGTGGATGAGGATAGCGCCATGAATATCACCTATCTGGATTTCAGTAAAGCTCTTGATACAGTTCCACATAAAGAGCTTATAGTAAGTTATTAAAAATTAGACGTAATCCTTTAACAGTCCAGTGGATTCGCAGTTGGCAAAAAGTGTGTTGTTCTTAACTGACTGTATTCTGAACAGGAACAAGGGTCTGTCCTTATATGAATATGTTCATAAGTGACATAGGAGAAGGTTTAATCGATGGGGTTTGTATGGTTGCTGATGACACAAAAGTGTGCAATAGGGTTGATATCCCTGATGGGGTTTTGAACAAGGAAAACAATTTAAAGGGAAGCTGTCACCAGGTTTATGCTGCACATACCACAGGCAGGAGGATCGGGACGCAAGAAAGTATAGATCTTTGTTGAGGTCATAACTTAGCTGATAAAAAGTAGCCGAGAGGAAAATCAGCCCCTCAGTCCAGCCTCATGGACTGATCTCCTATTGAGACTTATGGTCCTTTTACATGGGCTGAGAACCTCACAATTCTCATTTGCCCAATCATCAGGTTTGCGCTCAGGCAGCCTGTATAAACTTCTCGTTGAGTATCCTGCAGTTTTTGTGCACTAGTCTTCATTGTTTCCCATTCCTATGTCAGGAAAGGTATCGCTTCTCCTTAAGGAGAGCACCTAGAAGATGAGTGAGGAGACTTATAAGGCCATCCATGCTCCTCTGGGAAATATGCAAATAAGGTAGACTGAACAATACGTCTGCAGCTCCACCTATTGGAGGACAGCATTTCTGCAAGTTAATGTTATAAGGCTTGTATAAAGAGTCAAACAATGACAGGGAATTGAAAACCAAGGCAGAATACCATACACAGACAGCTGTTTCGGGGGATTTTACCCCTCATTAGTGTGCAATATGTTTCTAGCTTGGCTACACTTGAAACAGGGCATTAGCCATTCTAAAGACATAATTAGTGTAATTTGCTGTGTGCTGCCAATCATCATGCACTATCTTGGCATGTATGTGTGCGTAAAACGTGCCAAGATAGAACATGCTGTGATTTTTTCTTGTGCACACATTTCATGCAATATGCATGTAAGCGGCAACATGGGAGCCTATGGCAGATTGGTGCACCGTATTGTGCATGTAATACTCTGTCACCACACGCTTGTGTAAGCCTGGCCTAAAACTGCAGTGTTTTCTGAATCTACATTAGAAATAAATAGATCAGACTGACAGAGAAAATCTTAGAAAGTGAAGGACCGTTCCATTGGTCCATATGTCACAGAGAATATCCCAGGAGATATAATTAAAGAGTAATGTATGAGGGATGTGCCCTGCATTACACTATAAATATAGGCTTGAACGTGGTCAGGAATGTCACTTTATTTGGAGTTATGCTCCCACACTTATTCCCTTGGACAATATTTACTAGAGCGCGTCTCCGTATTTCTCTGGAAAAGCCGCATCACAGATAAGAAAAATCTCAACTGTCTTTCCTTATATTACGATATTGAATACCTTATTGGAAGTGACCCTTTCAAAAAAAATCTCTAAAAGACATGTATGCACATACACACCTCCACCCATGTAATAAACTGATTTATTAAACCAATAACCACCAGTTCTTCTATCACGGGATAAGAGCCCTGGAATTTCAAGACACACCAACAATGGAACTACAGTAGTGGATTAAAGTGACCTTCAGGGGGAGGTGGTATATAGCCTCCAATTGTTCTTCTCCGCTGTCCCTCCATTCCACCGGTTCCAGCTTTAGTTTTTGGCCATCCAAGATGGTTGAGACAATGTTTAGATTACATAGACTACCAATCCACTATACCTGCTCTCTGACTGGCTAGAGTGGCTCATGTGATCAGCACTCGCCAATTGGAGAGCAAGTATCTTGGGCAGCTGAAAATGGGGCCTGGAACCAGCAGCTTGTTGGGCGTCAGAGATCTGCAGGTAATCTATAACTCTCCCCCCCCCTGTCCCAGGAAAGAATTTTGCCCCAAAACTGGAGCGTAGTTTTAAGCAAGTGGCCATGGTCCAAGGAAATAGGATACTTAGTGGTCATTAAAAAAGCAGATCTTGATGCATTTTAAGTTGTATCAGAATCAGACTGTTCAACACAGAATTTAAGAGATATCACTGTATAACATGTTGTATAATGAGCCAATCTGTAGTTATTTCATGCCTGACGTCCCAGAGATTACAACTGTGAAATGTACTCAACATGAGGAACAATGCAAACTAACCAAGAGCAGGAGAACGTAGGGCAAAGCTTTTAAAGTGACGGACTTGGGACCCTTATATTGGAGCCACAAATGGCAGCTGCTGCAAAGGATGGCTTTCACTTGGGCAGACTAGATGCAACTTCAGGGACATGAGTGCCCCCTGGTGATGACAGCTTATAATGGAGGACACAGACTTGATCTATCCAGCAGATGGCCGGAGCAGCTTCTTCTTCATTTGCCTGAAGACAACAGACCCTTCTCCATCTCTACTCTACTATTCTAGGGATGCCTGAACTGGTCTTTGCATTTAAGACACTGTTCACACTTCGGTAATGGATTTTCTCTTGACAGAATTCATGACAAATGTGATGAACACATATTGATCCATTTTGCAATGAATTCCAGCCGCTCCCATTCATGGAAGCATCAAGTAGGCCCATCAAAATGTAACAAAAACCTGACAGCACAGAATCTGATGTGAACAAAGCCTAAACCAGTGAATAAATCAGTCGTATCAGATGGAAGACCCCATGATGTTTTTAATTCATAAAGCGTGGTGGAAATTTCGGGAGCACTCTGAGTTTATGGGGTTTACAAAATATATGCCCATTTGGGAGAGTCCATACCTGGGAGAATTGTTTATGTGAGAGGGCTTTGAGAATTGGATGTGTAGTGGAGTCCAATATATACGCCCGCGTTATGAGGGGTGGGGAGAATAGTGCGCTCCTTTTAACAGTTGCAAGTAGAGATTAAAATCTCAAATTCAACTTTCTACATGTATTTGTAATTACAGGATGCACTGCAGCATCAGGCCTCATGTCCACAGCACACACGGATATTTCATGTGGATTTCCACTGCAGATGCGCTGCGGGTCATCTTAAAATAGATTTTCTTTTTACCTGCGAGAGATCACAAATTGCAGCTTTTTTCCGTGCGGATGCCAGCCTTTTCCCCACCTCCCTAATTGCTTCTAACCTTCAAATCCACAGTGGATTAAATGCATTTAAATGTATTTGCGGATGCACTGCAGATCCTAAGCTCCTATAGAGATGAATGGAGCCACATCTGCGCATAATCTTCAGTAAAATGGAGCATGCTGCGATTTATTATCTGCGCTTGGCATCCACAAATCCTTTAAAGTCAAATCCACAGGACTTAAATGAAGTGTGGATGCCCAATGTTTCTCTATGGGCGGCTAGAGCTGCGGATCTCCTGCGAGGGAGACCTGCGCTGATTCAATAAATAGAATCCGCCTGTGAACATTGGGCCTCAGGAGTGTGTGATAAATATGGAGATAGAAGCACTGGAGGCAATAGACTTGGTTCTCAATGCTGAAACATCCAGCAGATTGATTTCTCCAATCTATCAGAAGGTCCTTCTTAAGAGTTTTAAAGGATCCTATTGGTCGGCTAAAATAAAAATGGGAGGTGGATGTTGGGAATATTTTGGATTAACAAAATGGCAAAATTGTGCAGGCAATATCTCATGTATCTCTTAATGAAGCATAACGGGGCTCACAATAGTTCTTAACACGCAGTGTAAAGGACTCCACATTTGCAGTTTGGAATGGGGTTGCAAAGTGAGGCGGGATGTCTTACATGTCAAGTGGCTGATACTGTTCTTATCTTTAGGCTGGGTTCCCACTGGACGGAAATCCGCGGAAATCTTGTGGCTTGGCCACACCGAAAAGCCCCAAGATTTCCGTGGGAGAGCTGCAGCTTCAAACCCCGCGGCATTTCACAGCGGGTTTTGGAGCGGTTCGGCCACTGGCATTCCATTGCAGCTTTCTCTCCCCATAGAGAAGAGTAAGACCGCAACGGGAAAAAAAAAGAAGAATTGACATGCTGCGGCTGTCAATTCTGCACCGCATCGCAAGTTCCGCCTGGCTTTTGCCGAGACGGATTGGCCGCCCCATGTGGACGAGATTTTTGCTAAATCTCGTCTACATGGCCGGCTAATCCTGGGATGAGGAGCCGGGGGCGGATTTGCCGCACCAAAATTTTGCACTGAATTTCCACTGCAAATCCGTTGCGTGAACCCTGCCTTAAGTTTCGGACATGCACTTCCCCAACAACCCTTTGGGAGGGGTGTACGACCTAATTAAGGACGCCTATTGAATCTAATCATTTAGTACTCCATTATTAGGTGTATTACGGTATATAAGCAACATACTGGCAGACTCAATGCAAAAATTAGCTATTTCTAAAATCAGCCTTGAACTTGATATAACCACTGGAGAAAGGGATATATCAAAAACAGGGCACTATGGCTATGTCTGAAGAACAGAGGGCTCGGTGGATAGATAGTGCGATTCTGGCTTCCCCTGAGCTCATAAGATATTGAGTACGGAGCTAGTGAGTTGATTTAGTCTAGGCGTAAGTAAAAACCTGCAAAATGAGATATACAGGTATATGATACAACATTGCTGATTGGAGTATACTATGGTACTTCCGCAGAGCACCATAATGTATCTGTAAGAGAATGTTCTATATCAAGGTCTGCCGTGATACGGCTGCAGGAGTGAGCTGGGGTGGGATGCTGCCCCTTTTTTGGGACATTGTCACTTATGTTGGCTTGTTTTGTTCATGTGTATTATAACATGAAAAATTCAATAAACTTCACTTGACAAAAAAAGTCTATTGTGTGAACATATGGACCTGACTACAATTATCAGCATTACCGCTGTCATGATTCTCTTGATGCACACTAATCTGAAAACTACTATACTTGTTGCTATGGAGATACTTAAGTATTAGTTTTAGGGTTTGTTTTCAGCTTCTTTGTAGAAACCTGAGAGATTGCTTAAAGGCGTATTCCAGCTTCAGCAAATAAATGGTTTTCTTCGAGTAATTAAATATTAGAGGATTTTCCAATATAGTTTCATTACAAATTTCTCCATTTTTAAGATCTGTGCTTGCAGGCATTAATAAGAAAGACTCATAGTTTGCTTCTATTTACTGAAATGGGCAATTACGTTAGTTCCGTCAACAGAGCTATATGACTGCTTGATTCTTGCCAGCCCACTTGTAGTTTTTTTTTTTTTTTTTTTTTTTAATTCTAGTTTGAGGTATAGGATTAATTTTATTCTTATTTATGGGAAGCAAGTTGATTAGAAAATGGTTATTTGCATTTTTTTTTTTTATGAAATCTATCACGCTAGATAAATAAAGTAAGATTTTAAAGTACGGGTTGTTATGGATCTGGTGATGTTAACTATGTACAGTCTTTTTTTTTTCCTTACATTTTTTTCAACATTTAAAGCCTTGTGTAAGGGAGAAAATTTTTTTTCTAAATTTTCTGGAAAAACGTGTAGATGCCGCAGTTAGCAATGACTGTAGCATCTGCAGGGTTAAATAGTGTAGGGGAGGAAGTCCTCATCACTCTGCAAAATAAGACCCACATATGTGACAATAAGCAAGCAAATATGCTCTCTAATTGATGGGATGTGATAATATGAAGAAAAGTCCTCCTCACCCCTCCCCAACATAAGAAGATATACCGGAGGGGCACAAATCTTCTCTCCTGCCTGCTGGTCCCCCCTCCCCTCTGCTTTGCACACCAAGACTGAACTGACAGCTGTAAATGCAGAATTCCCAAACTCACTTCAAGCATCTGTAGCTCCGGTTCTTCAGGAGCTACAGACTTGATTTTGGTGTCATTTTAAAACCAAGAATCTTCCCTTTAAATTGGCATTTCAGTAGCCCTTATAGAACCAGAGCTACAGTCATTTAAAATAGAATGAGCTCTGTTCGCCCAAAACTGTAATGTCCTTTTCCTACACAAAAAAACGTCTCCTAAACCTTTGGGGGATTATAAACAAGTTCTGCCGAGGGAGGAAAAGACTGATGTTTCCTCATACTCCGGAAAAGGGAGAAGGTCCAGCATAGGATAAAAACTCTTTCTCTTTATTGAAAAATCCAGACAGACATAGAGGAACAAGAAGCATGTGCCGTCTTACATGTTTCAGGCAAGCCTGTTGCCCTTAATCATAGACCTAAAGAGACATAAAGAGTTTTCACCTTACTATAGACCTACTCCCTTTTCCTGTGGATCTGTTTTGGTTTCCAGCCAGTCCTCTCATGGGAGCGACCGCAGAGGAGCTGGTATCTGGTTTGCATTTATCTTGTGGAGGTTTCCTCATAGGCGTGCATAGGAGCTGGAAACACAAATGGCAAGATTCTTAATCAGGAATATATTCAGATTTGTTTCGTTTTATTTGTGAGATGCATTGGATGAGTAACTTTGGTTGCAAAAGTGGACATATAGCCCACAAGTTGGGATGCCAAAGCTTACCAGTTTCTATGTTATTACAGTTTTAATACAAATGAGGTTCTAATTCAGCTCCTCTACATTTCAGATGTTAGAAAGAAGACAGTGTCAGCGAGACAGAAATAGTTCGGGGTTACATTATCATAAAAGAACGTCTGCATGACGACTAACGCTATATGGAGATGTGCCGTTACTATTTGACTTTTCATTAATTAGGGACTGTCATGCACCATTATTTGACAAATTATAAATATAAAGACTGCAGCATCTATTAGTAGCAAACAGCAAACTACGGGAGACATGACAGGTAACTGAATGAGGAGTCTCTGAGCTACAAACGCGTTCTGTCACGGGGTATCTGCATGCTGGTTACACGGATGTGGGTGTTACTCCATCTCACAGAAAGAATGAGTCACTCCAATTATATTTTCACTCTCTGAATTGATAATATCCCTTGTATTCGACATCCAATTATTATCTTGGTGTTCCAGAATGGTCCTTTGTAAATGAAAACTACCAGTGACTTATTTTCATTAAGGCCGGACTCACACAACCATATGCTAATTGCGTATTACCCTCGCAGTTTTACTTTAGTTATTAGTTCTACTTTAATGATGCTGCACATACGCTAAAAAAAATCCCCAAAACGCATCATTTTCTATCTTTGCGCGGTTTACGTACATATACATGCCAAGATACTGTATGGGGATTGGTGGCACGCAGCAAGTACGCATGTCATTGCATACGCATACAGCTAATTACGGCTGTGCGAGTCCCGTCTTAACTGGCTATTTTAGAAGACACCATCATTGAGAAAAACTTTCAGGGACAACTTTGTGGAAGGTACTACTACCCTGTTTCCCTGAAAATAAGACATAGCATGATTTTCCAGAATTTTTGAGGATGCAAAATGATTTTTCAGGCTTTTTGAGGATGCTTGAAATATAAGCCCTACTCCAAAATTAATCCCTGCTAACAGTTAATTAAAAAAGTCAATTTAAATAGTGTCCAGGCAGCTATACATGTAAAAAAAGTTAAACCTTTTTGAACAGAAATTAATATAAGACACTGTCTTATTTTTGGGGAAACACTGTACCCCGGGAAATATGATACTTACATGGCCTGGTTTGCTGCAAATAATGCCTTGAATTTCCAAATAACTGAAAGTAAGTTCGAGCTAAAAGTGAAAACAAGACAATGTTTGGCATAAGAAATAAACATTTTTGCAGTAAGTAAGGGTGGTTTCACATCTGCGCTGGGTGGTCCGTTCGGGAGCAGGGAAGGGGATTCCTCACAGCCGAAAGCGCCGGGTAGACCTCATTGAATATAAGAGGGTTCACCTGCTTTCCGCCCAGCAGAAAAAGAGCCGTTTTTTTCCCGGTATTTTCAGCCGTATCTGTGACGGAACGTCTGTCCGGAGGTTCCAACGCAGATGTGAAACCGGCCTGATACGTCGTACCGAGGAGGGACTGTAGATTTTATGACAAATTTATAATCATTTCTTGACATGTGCAGAACATCTACTGAAACTAAGGACAATAATGTGAATAATGTGTATATACACTTCTAGAACAATGTTCATCCCAGGAACAAATAGTTATTAAAAAGAGAATAGACCACAAATGACTTCCTTGATAGACATGAAGGATACTGTCTGTCACCAGTAGGGAAAGCTCAGGTGTTCCCTACCTGCTGTTTATATGATGAACCCAATAATTAAACCCTATGAGCAGGCATCTAACCGCACCCTAGTAGAGCCTGCAGGCAGCCATTATTATATCATTAATGCTTACAGTAGTTTAGATTATTCTAGTAGCTTGACCTAGTGAACTGGGTGGAATAACTGGGGCGAGGACAGGATTCAAGGTCACATTTTCCTGGAAATGTTTTACATTAAACCGTATTTACGCAGGCGGGTGTGATACAGGCCCAAGAAAATCAGACTCCATTCACAAGCGTGAAAGATGCAAAGAAAGTGCGATTTGCATTCAGACTTACATGATGCTTGATAAAGGCGTTTGGGAACGCCGAAACTCGTTGCGTGCATATTTTTGACATTTATTACATATCTTTGGATATACTGTTTGGTTGGTTTTACAAGAGGCAGATTACCTCTTTGATCTTTATTTTATATAATAAACCTCTATGTTTGGACTTTGGCCATCCATAGTGATTCCTTTGGAAAACGAGGCAACCCCATAGAAAGAAAGCGCAGGAAAAAGTTGTTTATTTTACAAAAAAATCGGGGCCAACTTGGACTGCAGCTCTCCAGTGAATATTGGAGAACCTCTGAAAGATACCACTATAAGCCTATTTGGATCTATGGTGCAAGCGGGTCACCATTAGGTGGAACGCTAGGCACCCGGTGAGTTGAAATTTTATGCTTATACTTTGTCCTAAATGGTGTGCAAGGCGCTCTCCCTGATATTTGTTTCTATTCAGACGTACAATCTCAAGTTGTTTCAGTAGTTAAAATGGAAAAAAGCATTGCATGCACGTGCAAGGCATGTGAGTGCGATGGGAAATTTTCATGCACCCATTGGAAATGATGGGAATAATAGGAATGATAATTCTTTAACGTTTTACCCAAAAATAGAACACTGCGATTTCTCAAGCTTGCAATAATCGCTGCGAGAGAACAATCGCTCATGTAAAATTAACCCATTGAAAATAATGGGTTCTTTTCGCATGCAATTTCTGTGCATCTCACAACGCAGAGAAATCACGAGTGAAGTGCGCCCATGTAAATACAGTCTGAGAAAAGCAACTCGGCCAACACAAGGAAAATATCAATCGAGTTCATAGTAAAGTGACGGAGGGGGAGGGCAAGTGGCCAAGCTACTATGGTCCATTCTAGCACTTGAATCACCCACTATAAGCTTAATAAATGTTTTTACACTGGTCAAGTGTACAAGGAATGCCGGAGCTTGGAGGGCAATAGGGGGAGGCAGGTATGACAGGGTTAACGGGGAGTGAAGGAGTTAATCAAAGAAGAGTGTTCTGGAAAAAGGAATGGTAAGGGAGGAGGGGTGGAGACTGCCAGGAAAAAGGTCTGGTGACGAAGCAGAAGAAGCCATTTTCCAGAGAAAGAAGAAGGAGAACCTGGGAAAAGGAGAGAAGAGTTCCACCTGCCCGCCCTTCTATTTTGGGGGAAGAGCATGTGGATTGTCATGACAGTGTAAAGGTGGGGTCCTGGGAAGTCAGTAAATTGGGTTGGGGGTGAAGGCAGGGGCTAGAGAGCCACCATCAGTCCCCTCTTTCGTTATAGTGTCAGTAGGTGGATCGGTCACCTCATGGTTCTCACAGGGCGGTGCCACGGAAAGATGGGTGGAGTGGCTAGCCTGCGTAGGGCTAGCGGGCCTCGGTGTCGGGAGGTAGGCGACTAGAGGCGGTTGGTGAGAATGGGTCTCCCGAGTCGGTTTGGTTTGCGGCGAGGGACGTGGTGTTGGGAAATAGGGTCTCCCGAGTCGGTGGTATGCGGCGGGAGGCAGTACAAATTATTTCCCTGGTTGATGAGGCAACAGATTCGTTTTTGGGGCTCCTTGGACCTTACCTGGAACTCTGTTATACCCATGTCATGTTTTTCCCAACCTTCCCGTCTACTTGACCATTTACTAGACTACTATAAACTAGGTTTTAAAGCTGTTGGACCACAACATGATAGATCACCTATCCACGGGACAGACACTGCCTATCTACACAGGATTACAAAGGATTGGGCAGGTTACACTGAACGGCCACTTTGAGGGGTTACCCAAACAGCATGCTGAT